>NC_069799.1:26876063-27501063 GCF_027406575.1 Nycticebus coucang | reverse complement strand
GGACTTTGTGGGTTTTCACACATTCAAGTATACTACTTACATGTCTTCTCTCTTCTTTTTTTGAAATGTATGCTTAGTGCAGTAAACTTTTGGTATGTCATTTCGAGTCATATGTTAATTAAAAATCAGAATGCGTGTTGCCTATGTGTTAACATATGAAACAAAATGCACATTTATTTTAATGCTATTGAGGCTGCTCAGATCAGTAGTCAAGGAAGCAGTGGGGGTTACAGGCTTAATTCAATAAATGATCAAGGCAGTTTACTGCTTAGAAGCCAGTAAACAATGCAATCAGATGCTTAAACTTAGAATATATTTTTACTATTTCTCTCTGGACTTCTGGCAGGAAGATGCCTATAGTTCTCTCTTCTCTGATATCACCTTTCACCCCTTTCAGAGAAGAGGATTGTTCTGCATATGTTTCATTTGCATGAAAGAGATACTGTGACAATGAAGGTTATTCAAGAATAATAATAGCAGATTGCACACTGTCTGGTGTCCACTCCCTTCCTGAGCCCATCTGCACCATGGACTCCCCCTGAGACAATTGAGTGTCCTCAGAGGAGAGATAGGGCTGGGTCAGAAGGGCAGGCCCTGCTCCTGCTGGAGGAGGCAGCAGTGAGATCTGACTTTGGCCTTGACACCCCTCGCACAGGGATTCTCTGCTTCTGTGCAACTGAACACACTTGAATGTACTTTTCTTTCCAGTTGTCCAGAATGTTCCAGCAGGCATCTGGTCCTGGAAATTTTTTCATCTTGTTTAGGGTAAGAGATGGAGAAAGTAACAGAAGCTAAAGGAAAGAAGAAGAAATGTCAGTTAGAGGTGGTGGGATGGGTAGGGAAGGCACATTGTACGCATGTCACCTTTGCTGCACTAACTTTATTTCTGGATGGTCAGGAAAAGCAACAAAACTGAAGAAACAACATTTTGGGCTCTGTCAAGTATGACCATGCAGGTGACACAGTGGACATTAATGCCAGTTCAGGCACTGAAGGATGTCCTGGGGTGATCTTCCCAGGAAACAGACCTCAGAATGGTATTGTCCTGAGTGCAGCGGGGACAATACCATGAAGGGGGAGGGCCTTTACCCCCACCCTGTGCCATCAGACCTCCTGCTCCTCCCAGGCCCAGAGTGTGGGGCTCTGCCTTTTATCCTCAGTCCCGGAGGACTCTCCTTTCCTCTGCATTGGTTTCACCATCCTGGGACCAGTCACATGAAGGCTGCTCATCCAAGCACTCAGTCTGAAAGGCTTTAGAGGCTTTAACAGACGCTCTATATCCATTGCCCATGCCCTCAGCATGGAGCAGCAAAAAATTTCAGTGCCTTGCAGATAGAAGCCCAGGGGCTATCAGAGACCAAGGATACCTCTCTAGGTCCTAAAGAAGAGAAGTTTATGGGTCTCGAAAATCTATCCTTGTAACCCTGTCCTCCTCCACGTCTGATCTCCCCTGGGATTCCAGCATCTATGTGAGTTGCAGATTCAGGTGCTGACACCTCTGACGGCTGAAAAGTGGAGACCTCAACCTGAGTCTCAGAGGAGCTGGAGCTTTGAAAATGTCAGAGGCTTTGATTAGACAGTAAAGGGGACAAGCAAAAGAAGCCATCTCTTTAATTCTCCCAGAATGCCTTTCTCCCATCAGCTGACTTAATGCAGTTCTTTTTAAGTTTCTGAATTGCATATTCATAGAACCAGATTGAGAAATATGTTTAAGAGCCATCTTATATATTTTACAGTGTTGTTTTTATGTAAAAGAATATTAATCTGCAAAGAGCTATATTTTACAAATGTTAATATATTTCATTTTTATTTCTGAAATCTCAAATTATCTTATTTTATCCCAAATGTGATCCTTCCATTTCTTAGATTTTTTTGTGTGTGTTTTGTTTTGAGACAGACTCTCATTTAGTTGTCCTCTGGTAGAGTGCTGTGGTGTCATAGCTCACAGCAACCTTAGACTCATGGGCTCAAGCAATTCTCTTGCCTCAGCCTCCCAAGTAGCTGGGACTACAGGTGCCTGCTACAGCACCTGGCTATTTTTACAGGCCAGGTATTGGTCTTGCTTAGTCTGGTCACCTGCCTCTTCCTCCTATAGTGCTAGGATTACAGGTGCGAGCCACTGTGCTCAGCCTCCCCCATTTCCTAGTTTTATTGATTCCTCTTAATAATATGCTTTCAGCCCTTTTTAAAAAATATACATATTTTATTAGTTTTTTACAAAATTATTTCAAAGTACATAAAGTACATAAAGAAAAAAATGCATTCATTTTTTGTAATGCTGTGTTGTAGTGCAACACCTGCTTATCTTTACCCCAGCACCACACTGAAATAGGTGTTAGCATCAATACTTATGTGTTGGTCAGTTATATACAATTTGTTTTCCTGAAGTAGGAAAAGGATTAGGATTCAGGGAAGCTCCTCCTACTTTGAAGAGCTCTCTCTGAAAGTTTTTGTGAAGTGGTTAGACATTTGTTAGCTCACTTCTTGGCATCTCCTTCCTGGGCTCTGCCCTTCCATTCTCTAATAGGAGCCTCCCTCCCATCATCTCTACAGTATCTGTGCTTCTCCATCCTGAACTCAGTTATTACATCTCAGTGTAAGGCTCATCTTCAGAGACAAAAGCAGTCACCATATGAACAACATCTACACTTATTTTCTTCAAATGATTATAAATCTTCAGAATAATATAGCTTTAAAGTTATTTTCAATAGTACACTTTTGAAATCTGTTTTAATTTTGGATCTTTAAAATGGAGAACATTCCTTCAATGATCAGAGGAGAAACAGATGGAAAAAAAGATATTCTCTTACTTACAGCTCTGGGGTGTTCGTATGTTTAGAGGCCACACAAACTAGGTTACATGGCACATGGAGAGACAGAAAAAGTGGGGGACCCATAGTGAGCTCAGGTCTCTATTCAAACAGGTTTCTTATGTGGTGTTTTAATTTCTAGATCGAAAGCCAGGAGGCACGAGTGCCAGAAGGTCCCTCTGAGAGTCAGAGGTCACCACTATGGCATTTATGCATATTGCATGTGGAGTGTGGGCTCAGTGAGGCCATTCAAGCTGGTTGTATAAGACTCTCCCATAGGGAAATGCTCAATGATTTCAGAAACATTAATTTTAATTTTAGATATTTGTATTTATTTATTTTCAGAAAATTTTCTTTTAGGAACATTAAAGTGAAATGGATAATAGGCAGGAAGCAGCCCTGAGCAGAGCAAGCCAGTTAGACCTCATAGGAGCCCTTAACTTTGTTTGATTTGCAATAATTATACAAAACTTAACTTGGGGAATTTTTTGTAAATGCTTATGTTGGAGAAAATCAGAACTTAAAACTCAGTTAATCAGAAGCAACCCACCAACTGTGGTTAAATAATGAGGGACTTTCCAACAAGTCTACCAATAAGACAGATCAGGAATCACTGCTTGCTCAAATAAACTCTTTAAAATTTTATTTTGCTTTCATTTACCTTATGTATTGTTGTACATTTTGCTAAAGATTATGTGGCCTTAACTCATTACAATGATGGTCTCCTACAGATTCACTCACCATCAGGATCTGAGAAATATAAACCCAGTATTTCCTACCCTAGGCATGTTCTGCTGCTCCCCTGCCATGGACTCTCATTGGTGGGTCTCCAAAACAAGTTCCATCTACATCTGAAATCTCCTCCTGAGGCATAGCCTTTAACAAAAGACAAGAACTAGGACTATGCTGTAGAAGACTCTCTGAGCCACTGCCACAGATTGGGCAGGTGACTTGTCCCAAAATATTTCTCTTTGCAAATCAATGAAGTAGATGGATTTATACAGTTTTATTGGCCTTTTTAACATTCCCTTATAAAGTGAAATACCTGCTTATTAGTTCTGTCTGTGTATTGGGTTCTAAGTCATTTCCTTAGGGATATGTAGAATAGTTTTGAAATGTATTTCATAAAGTATACATTCATAATTATGCTATGTATTGTCTTTCTGTGGGTTAACTGTTAACTCCTTTAAATGTAGTAAGGTGGATAGGAATTCTTGACCTTAAAGAAGAGAATCTATACTTACAATAATTTACAGTTAGTGCTTCTTCAAGAGTTTTCCATGTTCACCTGCTTTATAAGTTCAAACAAGTTTATAGTTAAAAGGAGGGGTATCTACTTATACTCCCATCTCTACTACACTCTACACACTATAGCGCTCAGGCTGTACACACAGTCCCCCGAGTCAAGAGGAATGGTTCATTGTGATCCTCTGTCACACCTAACAGAGGGTGATGTTGGCAGAGTCACTAAGACGAGAACTATTATAACAACCTACACAGGACATATTAATGATATGATACATACATTCACCCAATGAGAGCTTCCTTGGAAATGGCATCAAAGCAACCACTGGTCATCCATGACACAGGACACCCTGCCACAGGGAGGATTCTTCTTGCTCAGTACTAGTTCTGAAGAGGATGTCCTTCTTCTCCTGCTGGAATTGTCTTGTCCTAGAATAAGATCATCTTTTATAATAAAAACAATTCTACAAAGGTTGGCTATACATTTAGTATCTGAAAAATTCATTTATACAAATATTATTTCAGTTTTGTGTAAAAAAATACTAGATATCTAGAGATAAATGTCATAGTAACAGTTGTGACATTGGTCTTTCCATTCACCTACATTACATTTTAATTCTTGGGGTAAAAATACACACACACACACACACACATACAAAAAATAATTTCCTAGGAGATGAAAAAGGATGAAGTAACAATAAATACCCAAAGTTAAAACATTGTAGGTTTGCTTGTGCTATGGTTTGTACACACAGCAAGTCTCTGACAGTGGTCAGAGGAAGGGCCATTATAGATCTGGGAACTCATTCCATCACAGTAAAACTTGGTGACTTCCAAAGTTCAAAAGGTTACTTGCAATGCTGCATGATCTAGTTTGAGAGATTCAGAGAATTCATAATAATGTCCATCTATAGAAATAAAGGCTATATAGCACAATAAACTTAATGCTGGTCTAAAGAGTTCAAACACTGATCCTGGGAAATTCAAGGCACATAGATTCTGTAAAGGACTGCTGCTTTTACAATGGTAATTAGAAGGAAGGTTTGTGGAGAAATTCATAAAATGATTAGAGATGCTGAGCTGAACAATAACAACAAAAATTGGTATTAGTCATTAACTCTGCTTTCCAAGGAAGAGGGGACCTATCAATTATTCTCAGAACAAGATTATTTGACGTGGAAATGTTTTACATGTGAGTAAAGACAGTTTCCAAACACTTAAAATACTTTGGTCTCCAATTTTCTTGACCTAGTATGGTGCCCTCTATGGATTTTCAAGTGCTCTGACTTCAATCTTGAGTGACTAATTTGGAGTGGATTTGAAGGGTATGGTGAGATGAAGGCCCAGGCTGCCTTTCTGGATTATACATTCAACTAGGAAGATTTGCATTTGGGAATATTTTGCATTTTAAACACATGACAAAAGTTCCTTTACTCTTGAAATACCCCAGTAATGTTTGAGAGATCGTGGATTCTCTAACTCTACTGAGTTTGAAGTTGTTCACAATACGAATCCAGTGTCTAAAGAGTGAGAGAAACAGCTATGTTTTCAGATATGGCGATATCAATTCCAAGTTTTGAAAAACCTAAAGAAATAGAGAAAAATGGCAGAAAGGATGAAAATAGATCTCCAGAAACCACCCCTTAATGAGATACATAAGAAAACCACAAATACAGGTTTTTTAAAAACTGTCATATCGTGGAAGCAACCCAAGTGCCCATTAATCTACGAATGGATAAACAAACTGTGGTATATGTATACCATGGAATACTATTCAGCCATAAGAAAAGGTGGAGAATTTGCATCTTTTGTGTTTACCTGGATGGAGTCAAAACACATTCTTCTCAGTAAAGTATCACAAGAATGGGGGGAAATATGCAATATAAACCAATACTAATATGAAACCAATATAGAAACAACTTTCCCACATGAAAGAAAAACACAAGTATATTCTAGTGAGGAGGGAGGGAGGGAGAGAATGGTTGACAGAGTGTGGAAGAGGGAGGGCGATTGGTGGGATCTCACCTAATGTGCACAATGTGGGGGTGTTGAGCATGCCACCTAGGAGGACACAACTGCAACTTGAACTTTATCTTAGAAATGAAAACAATGTAACCTAAACATTTGTACCCTCATATTAATCTGAAATTAAAGAAAAGCTTTAATTTCAATCAGAGAACCACAGATTCTAAGCATCAAAGATCAACCCAAATGGTTTTATAGAAACTTGCAGCTAACTTTAGTAAGCCTCAAGCTTTCTGAAAGGTCTTCAGACCCACTATCCAAGACCTGGGGTTCTAAACAGAAATTAACCTCACATACTTTGATTAAACATCAATATTTACTTGAACCAAGAACAAAGGAAAGTCTTTATAGTCCAATAACTAATCAAAGCACATGGCCTCTTTGCCTGCTGGCCATAGCAATGGAGGCCTGTTCACTGTCTGTGGAGAATGGATCCTGCATTGTAAGCCTTCTTATTCTATAAGCCTACCTTTATTTTCCTCAATAAACATTGTTTCATGCTTGCCTTAAAAGACAAAAAACCAAAAACCTCCATGAATGTGAGTCCTATGTGTGGACTAAGAGTTCCTATTTGCCCCCTTCTAAAGGGCTCTTTCCCTCAGCATTAGAGACCCACTCATTTTGTGATGTCTAACTGTGCTAAACATCTACATCTTCTCCCCCCTCCTCCATGCTTGCTCCAGCTCTCCATCCTGCTACGTGCCCCAGGGACTGCTCTGTACAGACCACATCGGCGGGCTTCTTCTTGAGCTCAGCCAACAAAAAACCTAGCCAGCAATTGATGGGAAGGAGGGAAGAGTTGAAAGCTGGAGAATTTACTGTCCTAGATTTTTGGCTTTCTCTCTATTGCCTCTCCTTGTGCTGGCTCCATCCGTCAACCAAAGGCCCAAACTCTTCCTGACAGTTCTCACTCATTCTTTATTGCCTCTCTCTCCTCCCTCTGACCCACTGCAGCAACTGCACCCCTTCAGCCATAGCAGCAATTATTGCTGCCTCTGGGTGCTGTACCATCTGTTCCTTAAGGCTTCCTGATTCTGAGCCCACACCTTTGTAAACAGCCCCTTTGCAAAGCTCGCTTTATTTGGAGTTTGTCTTCCTCCATTAAAATAGCTAATCTTAGCTCTATTTCCTCCTTATCAGGAAGATCTATGTTTGTCAGGCCATTTTTTTGCATGTTGAGCAAGTAGGCAGCAGGCATGACTCCATAATTCTCTCATAACTACTGTTACATCATTTATCACTGTGTAAGAAAAAATGGTGAAGAATCTAAAGAGATAATAAGAATATAAGATTATCAGTGATCATTATCACTCCCTCCTAAGCTTGTGACTCTGAGCCAGGTGGTCTATTTGTTCACTCATGATGAAATATTGCCCAGACCAAGGTTGGTATCTAGCCTGGACTATACACTACCCACCATTTGGGATCGTCTCAACAAAATAGAGTATCATATTAAGAAGAGCTTCTGGAAACTACTAATATAGCCCACATGTATTGTATGACAAAATGCTGAAAGCATCTAACAACTTTACCATGAGCCAATCTGCTATACAGTCTTAGGGGAAGAGGATAAAGACAGGTTTTCATATCGAAGCAGAGAGAGTTGTGTTCATCTGCTTTTAAGAAGCATTAAACCAGATGGATAGAAATCAACATCATTTTGACTTTGTGGAAGTTATGGATTATTGGTCAGGCCAGGTACTGAAGTCTGTACACCATGGTACATGGAACCCTCAAGTTCTAGGAGACCCCAGCAGGGGTTCCAAGGGATCATGAAGAGAGACAACAGGAGGAAGGCTTAGCTCTAAACCTTCCTCTTTCCCATCAGAGGATGGCTGCACTCCATCCTAAGCTAGAACTTTTTATTAGAGTCCTCTTTGGTATAAGAAAAGGAGGGGGGAGTTCTATTATAAGGAGGGAGTTTGAAACTCATTGACTCTTTTACCATGTGAAGAAAGAATCTCTGTGGCACAAGCTCCATGAGACAACTGCATATCTCTGCCTGTTCCGTATTGTACCTCCTGCCATAATACAGAGGGTGTCATTGATCCTTATCTATTGAGTAGGCAGAGTGCCAGGAAGGACAGGTGAGCTATCCATGGTACTGATCCATTGGACAACACAGTGGGGTTGGAACCCTTTTCTCTTGACATATGGTCAGTGGGTCTTTCACCTGGGTGCAAGTGGCCTTTAGAAAAAGAACTTGTACCAGGAATTGAACACAAGGGATTAATGATGAGGGAGATAATTAAATGTCTTTAGATGCTTTTCTTTTGGGTGAGTCTTTGCCAAACAGCTCTGGTCCAGGTTCAAATACTGCCTGGGAATTAACACATACATTCTTTGGCCCCATTTCTGTGTAATAGACATAAGTTCACCACAATGATAGGCCTGTTGCTGAGTAAAGAGCAGAAAACTTGACAAGGAAAAGGAGGAAGTAGGGCTGCATTTGACATGCCAGCAGAGCTTGATCAGTAGAAGTGTGGGTGATGGGGTCAGCCTAGAAATCTGATCATGTCTCCATCACTTACTTTATGGGTTGGGGCAAGGTTTTGACTTCTCTAAGTCCAAGTTTTCTCATTCAAAAACTGGAAATGATACCCTCAGAGAGCTGTTACATGGGCAAAGTATGCCAAAAATGTAGACCTCAGGAAAGGGTCTCTAATATTATTATATGTAATTCAATCATCACAGCAGAATAAACAAAGGAATTTGGAGCTCTGACTCTCTGTGAACCCCATCCCATTCTCTGAGTATTTGGGCTAGAAACATGCTCAAAGCACCTATACAACATCACTTAAACAGTTGTTATACTGCTGTAAGGCCTCTGCATTGTAACTTGGACTGTGGCATCAAGCTTCTCAGATTAATGTAGAAATGCTTTATGGTGTTGTTCCAGACCTGGAGCACACTTATTACCCATGAGGAGAAAATCAGAAGGCAAGAGAGTTGTAGGAAGGTGCTATTGTCAGTTGCAAAGACTTCCCTACCATGCAGCAGAGAACTTTCTACACTGGCCAGAGCATGGGCCCAATACTGAATAAATTAATTCAGAAGTATGCCCTCAACGACAACCACATTATTTTGTTAGACAAAGATCTTTCTACTTGCCCTCCTGTAGCCTAATTTTAGCTGGGTTATAAAACACTTGGATAACATCCAATTTATCCAATATGACAACTGGGGACTCTCTTCTGGAGGATTCATCTCAGTTTTGGCTGGCTGGAATGGATGCATTTTTCAGCTGACCCAGGAGTCAAAGGTCAGCTGTTGACCTTGCCACATCTCACCCAACCCTCCCCACCCAACAGCCTAAGCTACAGATAGAACAGCTGCAGCCCCTGGGCCAGGAATAAGATGCTGCTGCCTGTCAGCCAACACATCCTCCCTCTGTGAGTAGTGAGTGTGCTCCTGGCCTAGGGGAGCAGCTAAAGCATTTCTCCATTAATCTAAGGAGGTTGATGCCACATTCCAAGTTATAACACAGGCCCTAGTGCAGGAGAGCACATATTTAAATGCTGTCACAGAGGCCACCTGGCTTTCTGAGAAAGTAGTCACGTTTCTAGCCCGGAAGGCCTCTTACACTCAGATCTAATTCCCAACATCGGGAAATGTGACATTTTGTAATTTGAAAAGATCCCTCAAAAAAGCAGCTAAAGCTTCTTTCTCTTTCCCCCTCCCCCCACTCCCACCACAGGAAGGTTTAAATCCTAATTGAGAACTCAGTTTGGAGGGACATGGCACCAATACTTCAGGCTCCAATCCAGACCTCTTGTCCCCAGTTGAGGAGATAATGAGGAGGTTGATGCCACATTTCAAGTTATAACACAGGCCCTTGGAGCTGCCCGCAAGGGGGATAATGGAGGCTGGAACCAGGTAGGAACTGGGGCTCCTTCTCTGGACAGTGGCTCTATAACCTAGCTGTTACACATATACTTCCTTTTACTGTATGATAACCAATTAAATAGCACTGTAACTAGAGATAATTCTTGGTATAATGTTAATTCTTTGAAATATGTTGAGACTTCTTCATGGACAATTTCTTCCCAGTTTTCTCATTTCTGTGATGTTACTGAAAATGCAAGTTACAAGGCAGCATATTAAGACGAAGGCCTGCTGAAAATTAGGGAATGCTCCCTAAGAACCAACCTGGGGTCAGGGCTGGCTTCAGAGGCTTGAGGCCCACATCCAGAAAGGGCTATTCTTGGTTTAAGGCTCTTTTTTCATCATCTTGAAATTTTTAATAACTTTTCAACAAGGAGCTTCACATTTTCACTTAACACCAGACCCCACAAATGATGTAGCTGATCCTGCCTGGGGCTCTAGGACACTTTAAGGAACTGGGAGGGTTTCAGTTCATTTTCTGTGAGTCATTTCCAGAGATGAAGAAAGGTTAGGAGAGAGGGGAGGCAGGTGTGATGAGAAAGAGAAAAGTAGAGAGCATAAATTCTCTCATTTACTTGGGGACACTGGTATTCTTTCACTTTCTAGAACATGCCTCTCCTGACCTTACTCACTTCCTCCACATCCTCCCATGGCTGGCTTCTCCTTTTCATTCAGAACTCAATTCCAATGCCTTCCTCTCACAGAAGCATGTCCACCTGGCCTGCTTCATCAAAGCACCATGTTCTTTGCCTTCATAGCTCTGATTGTATTCTTGTGTTATATTTGTCAGTGTGTTCATGTCATTTACACACACACACAGACACACACCCATCAGGATGCAGGACCATTCCTGGGCCTTTCTCCCTCTCTATTCCTCAGCAATTCAACTGTGTTCCAGCCTCAGCTCCAAATGTGAATTTCTGTTGGACTTCAGGCTTGTTATTCAACCTCTTCATCTGTAAGATAGAGAAGAATGATAACAAGAAGCAAGTAGAATAACACAAGCACCTAACACTATGTCTGGCATGGAATAAGTGCTCAGTAAGAATTTATTGAGAGAATGAATCAATGCAACTGGAGGTTGTTGATTCCCTACTATGTGCAATGCACTGTACTAGGAAGTCCCATTTTTTTTCACTTATGTATTATTACTAAGCCATCTTACAGACAAAGAGACTGAGGCTCAGAGAGGTTGAATAACTTGTTCACAGTTATGCAGAAATCAACCACTGGATTCCTAATCAGCAATCAGGCTTGTTGAAATGCAGAGCCCGTGCCCTCTCTGATCTTCCCCTACTTCCAATGCAATGATTCTGCACATTGCAAAGGATTTTTTCAGGTTATGAGATGCATTTCTTTAAACTTGGTGGTCTGTAGTCATTTCACATCTCAAAGAAACCCTGAAATACCCATGATTCAGGTGATGTGTGAAAACTGGAGATTGAGTCAGAAACCCTGAAATACCCATGATTCAGGTGATGTGTGAAAACTGGAGATTGAGTCAAGAGAAAGGCAACAGAAGCCCAGCAAGGAGGAAGAGTTAAGGTGTTCACAGTGGATTCTTGGGTTTTCAGGTCTGGGAGTTTAGAAAAGGTGGATCAGAACAGATGAATATGAGTCTTGATACCAGGAACAGAATACAAATAACGGTAGAGGGAAGCCAAGTCAGTGTGAGAAGGGGCTGACTGTACATTGTGGTTGACTGAAGCTGCAACAGTGGAATCCCCATCTTGGGCCCCCAGGCTGGAGGCAAGTGGCTGTCAGAAGAAATAAAGAACCCTGAGGGACAGAGGGGGCTGTTCACCCCAGGATGCCACCATGTCAGATCATAAATGCACCTTCAAAGTGTCTGGGTACAAAATCTCTGCAGTTTACAAGAGCATTCGCCCCACACTCAGCTCTCTCCTATGGGCCAGGATAATGGTGTCCCTGGGAATGAGCCACTTCTTCCCAGGAGATGTGACACCAGTGTCTTTGGAAGACACCGAGGCTGCGAAATCTGGATTTCTACCATAGATCCTATCAGAAATACATAGGTCTTAGGCATGTGTTAAGAATACTGAATCCCACAAACATTGGTTGAAAGAATATCTTGCCCAGTTGAGATGTGAGGAAGCTGAAGGCCAGAGCACCAAAATTTCCTGTCCAATCTCACACAGCTGTAGGGGCACAAAGCTGAGTTGAGCATCCAGGTCTTCTGTTCCAACACATGAAAAAGGAGTACAGATGTCCCTTCCCAGTTTTGTTTGGATAAACCTTGCCCCCCTCAGTTCATGGGGAGCAGGAAGCATCTAAAGTTTACATACTATCTCTTAGTGGGTAGAGAAAAGAGACAGACCCTGGGTCTTGGGGGTGGGAATGCTGGTATGGGACCAAGCATATGGGTAGAGAAAATGAGTCAAGTCTATAATATCAGGAAAGTGAAAGTAGTCTCTGGAGCCCGTGTGCCTGAGCTCAAGTTCCAACTCTGGTGCTCAATGGCTGTGTGACCTTCAGCAAGTTACTTAACCTCTCTGACCTTCAGTTGTCTCAATGATAAATGGGTGCATTTTAGACTCTCCTTCCCAGGCCTATAGTGAAGATTGAATTTGGCAGATCAAACACCAACAGTGACATTGCTATCATTTAATTATTGGGGAAATATGAGGAGCCTCAGAAAGGTCAAGTTCATCCCCGTATTGCTAAGATTACAATGCAAGACTCTGGCTGCAAAGCTTTTACATCATCCTGTAGAGAAAAGATATGAACAAAAAACAAGGGCAGCATAGAAGATAAGTTAGTTAGAGTGAGAAGAGATGAGAACAAGAAATCCATCAATAGAGGGCAGTAGATAGACCAAGCATTAAGTCTGGGGACCTGCCACCAGCCCACCTGCTCATCTACTGGGTTTGTATATCACACTCAGTGGGAACACCCCAAGGAGAGGGATTTGAGAAATGTAGTGTCTGTGTAATCAGCAGGAAGGCACAGCCAGCCTAGGCTTAGAATAAAAAGCTAAGAAGTTGGAGCATACAATGGGACATCAGTGATGCTGCCCAGCACAAGATAGCTTCATAGAGGAGGGGAGTTCCTAATGGGAGCCAGAATTAGAAGAAAGTACAGCTGTTTCCATGGGAGCCCCAAGTCAGTTCCAGCAAAGGAGAACTATCCTGGCTTTCCTCCTCCTGCTCCTTTTAATTGTCCATTATTGCCTTTCATTGGCTGAACCTATCAGAAGGCAGGAAACCGGAAACAAAGTTGTTCTCTACAATTATGCAGCAGAGCAGAAAGGGGGGAAGAATGGATGTGAGAGGGGGCAAAATGACCTACACAGAGTGTAAAAACATCCAAGATCTACCCAGGCTTTATTATTTAAGACAGATTATGGTGCTTTCCATTTGCAAAAATTCATTCAACTGTTCACTTAGATTTGCACACTTTCTATATACATATTTCAGGAAAAGAGTTACAAGACATCCAGAATGATGACTTTCAAGGGCTATAGAATCAAATGCTAAATTACAAAACCCTATTCTGTCTTAGTTACTTATTGATGCAGAACAAATTACTTCAATATCTAGTGTTTTGAAATGTCAGGTTAAGAATTCAGGAGGGGCTTATCTGGGAGGTTCTGGCCCACAGACCTTGGTAGGCTGAATAAGGGCCTCCCAAAGACATCCATGCCCTAATCCTGGAACATGCAAATATATTACTTTATATGCCAAAGCCATTTTACAGATGAGATTGAGTTCAGTATCTTGAGGTTGGAAGATTATGCTTGATTATCCCTGGTGGGCCCTACATAGAATCACCAGGGTTCTTTAAAGAGGGTGGGGAGAGTCTTTTATTTTTTTTAGAGACAGAGTCTCATTTTGTTGCCTTTGGTAGAATGCCGTAGTGTCACAGCTCACAGCAACCTCCAGCTCTTGGGCTTAGGTGATTCTCTTGCCTCAGCCTCCCAAGTAGCTGGGACTACAGGCTCCCACCACAACACCCAGCTATTTTTTTGTTGCAGTTTGGCCAGGACCAAGTTCAAACCCACCACCCTTGGTATATGGGGTGCCCTACTGAGCCACAGGTGCCACCCCAAGAGGGTGGGGCGAGTCATAATCAGGGAAAACCCAGAGATGGAAGAAGACATTGGAGTGATGCATCCAGTAGCCCAGAAATGCTGGCTGCCCCGAGAAGCTGAAACAGATTAGCCCATGGAGCCTGAAGAAATCAACCATGAATACACCTTTTTTTTTTTTTAATCCTTAATGACTCATCTTGGACTTCTGACCTCTAGGACTATAAAATAAACTTACATGGTTTTAGCTGCTACACTTGTGCTTACTTGCTGCTGCACTAGCAATGGGAAGCTAAGCAGGATCTCTCACTATGTCATAATCAAGACATCATCTGGGGCCATGATTGTCTGGGGGCCTGACTAGGGCAGGAGGATCCCCTTCAGTCTAGGCTCACGGAAATGGCTACTGGCTGGAGGCCTCAGTCTCTGCCACTGCATGGCTTGAATGTCCTCATTACACAGTGGCTGGTTTTCTCACAGCAAATGCTCCACAAGAGAACA
This sequence comes from Nycticebus coucang, assembly GCF_027406575.1. Classification (NCBI taxonomy): domain Eukaryota; kingdom Metazoa; phylum Chordata; class Mammalia; order Primates; family Lorisidae; genus Nycticebus; species Nycticebus coucang. The sequence continues at coordinate 27,486,549 of NC_069799.1, read as the reverse complement.
AGGCAGCAGTCAAATGTCTTCTATAACCTAGCTTCAGAAGGGACACCCATTACTACTGATATAATCTATAGATCATGCAGATCAGCTCTTCTCAAGTAAGGGACAGGACAACACAGGCTGTGAAGGGCCAAGTCAAAGATCCTTGGTAACCATCCAGGAGGTTGGCTACCACAGTAACATCATCACAAGTTCCTCACAGTGAGGCCTCAGTTCCATCGACTCCCATACCCACTAAGGAAGACCATGTAGCCACTCTGTGCTCTTGTTCATTTTTTATAAACACATCTTTTTATGGGTTTACTTCTCTGTCCAGGAAAGACAGGGCAAAAATCCTAATTCTCAGTTCCTCAGAATGTCACTTTTGAACATAAGAGTCTTTATAGAAGTCATCAAGTCAAAATGACCTCATTAGGATGGGTCCAGTCTGATATGACTAAGGTCCTTCCAAGGAGGGGAAACTTGGACACAGAGCTACACAAAGAGGGAAGAGCATATGAAGAACACAAAAAGAATATCACAGGAAGTTCAAGGATTGGAGTGAAGTATCTAAACCAAAGGAAATCAGCTATTGCTGGCAAATCACCAGAAACTAGGAAAGAGGCACACAACTGTTTCTTCTCTAGAGCCATCAAAGGAAGCATGACAACCCTGGATTTTTTTGACTTCCAGACTCTAGAATCATGAGACAAGACTTTTGTGTTGTTTTAAGCCACTCAGTATGTGGTACTTAGCTCCTATGGCCCTGGAAAACTAACACAGCATTGTGTGCTCTCTTCTCTTTTAGGCACCATTGATTTGCTTTGCTGGTTCTGATAGGGTTCACTATAGTGAATGTGGAAAACAAGAGAATAGAAAAAAAAAAAGGCACATTAAAAATCACCCTTAAGTCTGTTACCTGGGGACAACCATTCTCAATGATTGTATTGGTGTATTTCCACCCTGTGTTCATTTTTGCAAATGTGTGCAGATGCATCTATTTGACACACTCAGGTAAAATGGGTTTATATTAAAGGCAAAATAGACTGTGGGCATGGTGGCTCACACCTGTAATCCTAGCACTCTGCAAGGCCAAGGCAAACAAACCCCTTGAGTTTAGGAGCTTTGAGACCAGCCATAGTCAGAGCAAGAGTAAGACCTGATCTGGAATAAAAATAGAAAAATTAGCCAGGATTGGTGGCACATGCCTGTAGTCCCAGAGACTTAGGAGGCTGAGGCAAGAGGATTACTTGAGCCCAAGAGTTTGAGGTTGCTGTGAGCTAAGATAATGCCAAAGCACTCTACTCACAGCACAGAGTGAGACTCTATCTCCAAAGCATATAAAATGTTAAAACTTACTGGTAGGTGTGAGTAAACGAATACAAAATACTACATTAGCATCCACAGGGTTATGTAGGGTAAATGTGTGTACTGTTAAGGTCTTCAAATCCATTCACATTCCTTCCTGCATTCAGAGATTTACTTTTTTTTTTTTTTTTGCAGTTTTTGGCGGGGGCCAGGTTTGAACCCGCCACCTTCGGTATATTGGGCTGGTGCCCTACACCTTTGAGCCACAGGTGCCACCCATGATTTACTGAGTTTTGATCTGATGCCTTTTACCATGCTAGAAACTGGAAATGCAATAACAAACAAGGAGAGCTGACAAGTGCTTTCATGGAACTTGTATTCTATAGAAGACACAAAATAAACACATTCACATGTGTTTAAATGTGCTGGAAAATGGAAGGACACAGTGGGGGGATGGAATCAACAACCAGCTGCACAGAATAAGAGAGAGTGCAGAGAAGTGATGCCTCAGTTTAGAATGGAATAGTAAGAAGTTAATTGTGGAGAGACAGTTGCGGGGGAAGAACAACTTGTGTAAGTGGTCTGTAGCAAGAACAAGCACCATTCAGGCTTGAATGACACATGGAGAGGCTGGAGCACAGAAATACAGGCAGTGAAGAAGATGAGAGGTCAGCAGAGGCTGCATCCTCCAGGGCTCTGGGCCCATGTTAAGGATTCATCTTGATCTGGAAACTCTTGGAAACCAAGGGAAATGTAGAACTGTCAATGTACACAGGATGATTCAATTTGTACTTCATTAAGATCACTAGGAGCTCAGGGGGAGAAGAATGTAGATATGGGGACATATACCATGATAAGCAGGGAGCCAAGTCAGGAAGTTTTTGCACTTGTCCAGTTCAGAGGTGACAGTCCCAGTAGAGATGGGCAGAAGTGAATTGAGTCAAAGCATTTTGGATCAAGTGAATTTAACACTTTCAAATATGGAGGACTCACCAGCAGCACTGCCTATGTTTTGCTCATGCAACCAGGAGCTTGGGGGTGCCTTCTCTGGTGCAAACAAAGATTAAAAACTCTTCTGTGTAGCTTCTAATACCTTCCTCCTTATACGTAGCATGTGTATAGAGTGAACACATACAGAAAAGTGCTTAAATTTCTCACTGTACCTTTTCAAAATAGCTCATCTACGAGTGTGAATCTGAGGTTCTTTCCCTGTAAAACTGTATGTAAATAGAAGGAAAACATATTAAGCATGCACATCCTTATACAGTCAGGTTTAAAAATGAGGCTAAACAAATGAAAATTAAATGGGTTAAAACATGAATTGCCCTAGATTTTCCAAACTTCCAAACATCCTCTAATAACAAGAATAGTATTTTGTAAAATCCTATTGCACTGAATCTGGTCATTTCTTTTTGGAAAAAAATACAAATTATTTTCATATTTCCTCATCCATACTGTTTTAGAAATTTTTAGAAAAAATTTCAGAATAGCATGTATATTAGTCACTCAGAGTACAAGACATTATAAGAATCTAAGTCACTGGCAAATTGTATTTATAAACAAATAAACATTTTATCATAAGTCAATACCTTGGAAAGGCCTCAGGTCTTGACAAATAAAATACCATCCATACAACTTCCTCAATAATAGAAAAGTATCTTTAGGGCAGTACGGACACAGACCTATGAAGCTCACTCTCTGGGGGACAGAGTTGGGGTAAAAACTCAAGAGGAGAAAACCCACCTGAAGCTACAGTGGAATCCTAAGTACCTCAAAGCCAATTTTCTTACAAAACTATGAAAACTTGAAAAAAAATTATACCCTTAAATCTCCAGAAGAAAGGAACGGGAATGCATAACAGTAACTCAAAATTTAGTTCTCTATGTCACAAACAAGGTAGGAAACCTGAAAGAAGCATTCTGAGAACTAGCTAGCAGAAAGGCCATGGCTTCCCAACTCTTACTCATTTTTAATTTTGTTTGCATTGTCAAATGGGCATAATTCTAAATTTATTTTAATCATTTCAAGTCTCCATTTAATTGGCATTAATTAAGCTGACAATGTTATGCAATCCTCATGGCTATTCATTTCCAGAAAGAACATTTCCATAACCCTAAACAGAAACTCTGTACCTATTAAAAATTAACTCCCTATCCCCCGTCGTGTAGGGGCACGAGAGAGGGACCTCTTACCACCAGCAGGAAGAGGGAGAGTTGACTTGAGTGGAAAGGTGGAAAATGAAGAAATACAAAGGCATGAAAGACAGGGAAAGGGACACAAAGAAAGACAGGAGCTGAGAGCTAGGCTGGTGTCTGGAATGCTGATGCAGCTGATGATTGCAGCTAGCCACTGAACCACAGAAACAGCTTTATTTTTACAGTATCTTAAGATTGCATAACTCTTTACACATGGGGTAGAGATCAACCATAAAGAGGAAAAACTGTGTGCTTGTCAATCATGAGGAAAGTATGCATGGGCTATGTGACTTTTGGCAGGTGAAAACAATGTTGATAAGGGAGAAGTGGTTGGGGGTTGCTCCCTGAGCATTTCCCAAGCTGTGGGGACTCTGCCGGCCTACAATCCCCAATTCTCACAGCTCCTGGTTACCTCCACTAGACTTCCACCTCCTTGAATTTTCCTATTCCAGGAATACCCTATGCATTGAATCTTACAATATCTGTTCTTTTCTTCTAATTTTATAAAACAAGTACATTATGGTGTGTAGTCATCTTTCAAAACTGCCAGAAAGAACCTATGCACTTAATTATAATCATGAAACAATCATTTTCTGTGGTTATTATCATAAGATCAACATTTAACACCATTGGTAAACATAAACCAAGGTGTGAAGTTTTCCAAAGTTTTATATTGCAGGAATGAACTTCAAAATGATGAGACCATTTAGTATTGTTATCTAAACCTCAACATATAGAATGGGAATTTAGGAATCACTCAAAAGCCCTGAACATTTGATTCAACTGGGGCTGGGCCCTGGTGCTCTTCAGGGTCCATGGAGGACAAACCTCCACACCGCCTGCAAAGAGGATGTGGGCGGTGCCACAGTTCAATCTTTCAGAGCATTAAAGGAAAAGAAAGCCCAGAAAAGCAATGTTCACTCCTCAGGGCACAGGACCTTCACCTACCACCAAAGTCCCTGGGCTCAGATTCTCTCACTAGGGCCTCTGTGCCTGAGGGGCAACGACTGCAGCCAATGTCCCCGCTGCAAAGTCCTGTAACGTCCTCAACCGTCTCTTTCTCTGGCCTAGTTCTAAGGTACGTGACAGACAGGAGGCAGCACCTGCTGACACGGGCTCCACGTGCAGGACACGCCCCACCCATCCCAGCCAGGCCTCCAGGCTGCGGATGGCCCCCTCCACCGCGCGGAGAGGACATCCTCTGCCCACCCATAGACCTACTCCCCCTCTGGCGCCCTCTCTGGACGCCCATAATAATAATACAGGAGGTCTGTGAGTGAAATTGGTGGCCAGGAATCCAAACGTTGAAGTGCCTTGTTTACCTCTGTGTTGATCTAGGTCTGTCCTTCTACTACTATCACATAGTGTCCATTACTATAGAAATATAACTCTTTTTAAGCTTCATTTAGGTATAATTCATATACAAAAATTGCATCCATTTTATGTATATATTTTAAGGAGTTTAGACAGACATATATACTTGTACCTAACCCGAACCAGCCAGGGTACTAAACATATCTGTCACTTCTAAAAATGTCACTTTGAAAAATGTTTTTTAAGAAATAAGGTGACATTGTCAAGTTATTTGTATTAAAAGCTCTCAACAATGTAGCTTTATTTCTTTAATGTATTAATATTATCAAAATTGTTTTAGCTATGCTTGTTCCTTCCCTTTGCCCTGTACATTTTTTGCATAATCTAGTTTACAACCACAAACAATCTTGCTTTGGTTTTCACAGAGATCATAATAAATGTGTGTATGTATGTATACTCCTGATTACTACAGGATTCTTATACTTCACAAATCTAATACAACTCTATTAATTAGATCTTATTCTCATCAGTTTCATCAGAATTATGAAGTTTTATGGACACAAGATTTGTACAAGAATTTATTTTTTCTCTTTATGCTTTTTATTTTTATATTAAATCATAAACACAGATCATGTATACATTAATGCATTTATGGGGTACATTGTGTTGATTTCATATAGAATTAAAAATGCTTACATCACACTGGTTAATATATACCTCATCTCATTTACTTAATTATTGTGTTAAGACATTTATACTCTATACTAATAGATCCGACATGTACCCTTGCATTATGCATAATAGATCCCACCATTCACTCTCCCTCCATCTACCTTCCCCCCTCCCCTCCCATCACCCATTCCTCCCTCCTTCATGTTGGGCCATACTTGTGATCTATTCTTCATATGAAAGTGTGAGTGATTGTAAATTGGTTTCATAATAGAACTGAGTACATTGGATATTTTTTCTTCCATTCTTGAGATACTTTACTAAGTAGGATAAGTTCCAGCACCATCCATGTAAACCTAAAAGAGGTAAAGTCTCCATCTTTTTTAAGGCTGCATAATATTCCATGGTATACATATACCACAATTCATTAACTTGTTCATGGGTCGATAGGCACTTGCGCTTCTTCCATAACTTGACTATTATGAATTGAGCAGCAATGAACAATCTGGAGCAAATATCTTTGTTATGAAGTTATTTTTGGTCTTTTGGATATACACCTAGTAGAGGAATTGCAGGATCAAATGGCAGGTCTACTTTTAGATCCCTGATTATTCTCCATACTTCTTTCCAAAAGGGACGTATTAGCTTGCACTCCCACCAGCGGTGCAGAATTGTTCCCTTTTCTCCACATCCATGTCAACATCTGTACTTTTGGGATTTTGTTATGTGAGACACTCTTCTGGGAGTTAGATGATATCTCAAAGTGGTTTTGATTTGCATTTCTTTAATGATTAAAGATGCTGAGCATTTTTTCATGTGTCTGTAGGCCGTGTACCTATTTCTTCAGAGAAGCTTCTGTTCAAGTCCCCTGCCTGCAATGAAATGGGATTACCTATTCTTTTCTTACTAATAAGTTTGAGTTCTCTGTGGATTCTGGTTATCAAACCTTTGTCAGAAGCATAACCTGCAAATATCCTCTCCCAATCTGAGGGCTGTCTGCTTGCTTTACTTACTGTGTTCTTGGCTGTGCAGACCTTTTTAGTTTGATCAGATACCAGTGATGTATTTTTGGTGTTGCTTCAATTTCCTGGGGTGGCCTCCTCATAAAGTATTCTCCCAGGCCAATTTCTTCAAGTGTTTCTCCTGCACTCTCTCCAAGAATATTTATAGTTTCATGTCTTAAGTTTAAATATTTTATCCAGTGAGAGTCAATTTTTGTTAATGGTGAAAGGTGTGGATCCAGTTTCAATTTTCTACAAGTCGCCAGACATTTCACCCAGCACCATTTGTTAAAATAGGGAATCTTTCCCTCAATTTATATTTTTGATGGGCTTATCAAAGATCAAATGACGATAAGTATCTGGGTTCATCTCCTGGTTCTCAATTCTGTTCCATACATCTACCTCTCTATTTTTGTGCCAATACCATGCTGTTTTGATCATTATAGATTTATAGTATAGTTTGAAGTCTACTACTGTGATTCCTCCTGATTTGTTTTTATTTCTGAGTAATGTCGTGACTATTTGAGGGTTTTTCTGGTTCCATATAAAACAAAGTACTATTTTTTCCAGATCTTTAAAGTATGATGGTGGTACTTTGATAGGGATTGCATTAAATTTGTAAATTGCTTTGGGTAATATGAACATTTTAACAATGTTGATTCTTCATAGCCATGACCATGGTATGTTTTTCTATACCATGTTAACATCTTCAGCTATTTCTTTTCTTAGAGTTTCATACTTCTCTTTGTAGAGATCTTTCATGCCCTTTGTTAGGTAAATTCCCAAATATTTTATCTTCTTTGGCACAACTGTAAAGGGAATGGAGTCTTTGACTGTTCGGATTGACTACTATTGGTATATATAAAAGTTACTGATTTGTGAGTATTGATTTTGTATCCTGATATGCTACTGTATTCCTTGATTCCTTCTAAGAGTTTTATGGTTGAGTCCCTGGGGTTTTCCAGGTATAGTCATATCATTTGTGAAGAGTGAAAGTTTGATCTCCTCTGACCCTATTTGCATACCGCGATGGACTTCTCTTGCCTGATTGCAATGGCTAAGACTTCCATTACAGTGTTAAAAAGCAGTGGAGACAATAGGCAACCTTGCCTGGTTCTTGATCTGAGTGGAAATGTTTTCAATTCTACTCCATTCAATATGATATTGGCTGTGAGTTTGCTGTAGATGGCCTTTATCAATTTAAGAAAAGTTTCTTCTATACCTATTTTCTTAAGTGTTCTGATCATGAAAGGATGCTGGATATTGTCAAAATCTTGTTCTACATCTATTGGGCAAATCATGTGGTATTTGTTTTTAATTTGTTTATGTGATATATTATATTTACAGATTTACGAATATTGAACAACCTTGAGACCCTGGAATAAAACCCCCTTGCTCATGGGGTATAATTCATTTGATGTGGTGCTGGATTCTGTTTGCTAAGACCTTATTGACTATTTTTGCATCTATGTTCATCAAAGATATTAATCTGTAGTTTTCTTTTCTTCTTGAGTCTTCCTGGTTTGGGGATCAGGGTAATATTTGCTTGATATAACATGTTGGGAAGTATTCCTTCTTTTTCTATGTTTTTGAAAAGGTTAAATACTATAGGTACTAGTTCCTCTTTAAAGAGTTGGTAGAATTCTGATGTGAAGCCATCTGATCCTGGACTCTTCTTTTTGGGGAGATTTCGTATAGTAGATTCTATTTCAGTACTTGATGTAGGTCTGTTCAGAATTTCCAATTTGTTCTGTTTAAGGCTAGGAAGTTCGCATGCTTTCCAGTATTGGTCAATTTCTTCAGATTTTCTTATTTCTGAGAATAAAGTTTTTTGTAGTATTCATTAAGGATTTTTTGAATTTATGAGGTTTGTGTTGTTATTTGGCCTTTGTCTTTCTGATTGATAATATTAGGGACTTTACTTTTCTATTTTTGGTTAGGTAGGCCAAAGGTTTATCAATTTTGTTGAATTTTTTAAAGAACCAACTTTTTGATTCATTGATCTTTTGAATAATTCTTTCTTTTGTTTTTTTTATTTCATTTAATTCTGCTCTAATTTTAGTTATTTCATTTCTTCTGGTGGGTTCTGGGTTGGAATTTTATTCCTTTTCCAGTTTTTTAACATGTTCCATTAAGTAATTGTCTTCCTCTCTGTCCATTTTCTTGAGAAAGGCTTACAACACTATAAATTTCCCTCTTAGGACTGTCTTTGCAGTATCTCACTGATTCTGATAATTCATGTCTTCATTATTGTTTGGTTCCAAAAATTTCCTTCTTAATCTCATCTTGACTGAGCTATTATTTAGCATAAGGTTAATTAGTTTCTATGTCTTTGTATGAGTGTGCAGATACCTGTTATTGATGAGTTTAACTTCTATTGTGTGATGATATGAGAAAATACAAGGAATAATTTCTATACTTTTAAATTTGCTGAGTTTAGACTTGTGACATAAGATGTGATCAATTTTGGAGGATGTTCCATGGGCTGATGAGAGGAATGTATATTCAGTTTTGTTAGGATGAAATGTTCTGTAGATGTCTGTTAAATTTGATTGTTGTATGGTGAATTTTAAGTCCAGAATGTTTTTGCTTAGTTTCTTGCTGGAGGATCTATCCAACACTGAGAAAGGGGTTTTAAAATTTCCAACTAATATGGTGCTGGAAGATATTATGTTGGTCACGTCTGTTAGGGTCTCCCTTATAAATTGAGGAGCATTCTGGTTGGGCACATAAATGTTAATAATTGACATTTCATCATGTTGAGTGTTTCCATTAACAAATATGAAGTGACCATTCTTGTCTTTCTTTATTTTTGTTTCTTTAAAGCCTAGTGTGATTTGCAAATAAAATTGATTGCCATCCCTGCTTTTTTTTTTCTAAATTTCCATTTGCCTGGATTTCAGATGCCCACTCCTTCACCCTAAGTCTATATTTATCCTTTAAAGTAAGATGATTCTTATATGCAGCAGATATCTAGCCTGAGTTTTTGTATCCAGTCAGCCAACCTGTGCCTCTTAAGAGGACAGTTTAAGACGTTCACATTAATTGAGAGTATTGACAAGCCTGGTAGTATTTTGGGTGTCAAGTTTTTTGAAATTCCAGTGGACATTATGAATCTTTTCACCACTGTATAAATTGGGTTCTGGTCAAGGGTTTCAGAGTGAGTTTACTTTGGTGGTAGAGCCTTGTGCTGATCATTATGGAGGATGGATCTGAGGATATCCTGAAGAGCTGGTTTGGTTATGGCAAATTTCTTCAATGTGTGCATGTCATTAAAGTATTTAACTTCTCCATCATAAATGAAGCTATTTTAGCTGGATACAGGATCCTGTGCTGAATGTTGTTTTGTTTTAGGAGATTGAAGGTTGATGACCATCTTCCCATCTTCTTCTGGCTTGAAAATTTTTAGCAGAGAGATCTGTAGTCATTCTAATATTCTTCCCCTTGTAGGTTATGATTTTCTTACATCTGGCTGCTTGCAGGTTTTTCTCCTTCATATTAACTTTGGTGAAGTCCATTACAATGTGTCTAGAAGATGCTTTATTTGGGTTGAGTCATCATGGGGTTCTGAAACTGCTTGGTATCTGAATTTCAGTATCTCTTGTCATACTTGGGAAGTTCTCCCCAATTATCTCTTAGAGTAGAGTATCTTTATCTTTTGGATCATCCTCTTCTCCTTCAGGTATTCCTATGAGGTGAATGTTTGCTCTTTTGGAGTATTCCTACAGTTCTCTCAGGGAATGATCTGTTTTTCCTCTCCACTTTTCTTCCTCTTTGAGCATTTGGGAGCATTCAAAAGCTTTGTCTTCAATGTCAGAGATCCTTTCTTCTGCCTGCTCCATTCTGTTACTAAGGGATTCTACTGTATTTCTCAGATCTTTGTGGGCTGCAAGTTCTTTCATCAGTGTGTCAAAATCTTTGGTGACTTTGTCTTTGAATTCATTGACTTCTTGAGACAACTTTTGAATTTGCTCCTTGAACTTCTAATTCCACCTTTACCTCAATTCTGTTAATCTTATTTGTAATTCAAATTCTGAATTCAATTTTTGACATCTCAGCCATTTTTTTTATGAATAGGATTTTCTGTTGTGTCTTCTTTGTCATTCTCTGGGGGTGTTGATCTACTCTGATTATTCATATTGCCAGATTTTTTCTGCTGATTCCACCTCATGATTATTTTTCGTCATTTGGCTAGAGAAGCTGGCAAGGTGAAATTGAATTGAGGGCTCCTGGAGTTTTAATTAACCAGCCCTTTACCAGATAAATGGGACTGGTGATTGAAGCTTTTCCCTTAGCACTTTACAAAGGTCCCACTCAGAACTACAGCCTGAAACTCTGGGGATCTTCTTAGTGTGGTGGGACTAGATGGCACTGATCAGTATTCAGCTGGTCTCTATCCAATCCAAGTGAATCAGTGGCTTTGGGCTGAAATCTCAGCTGTGAAGATATATAAGCAACTGAGACACCCCACCTCCCACAGGTGAAAACTGGAAGGGGAGAACCTCACACTCCCACAACAACACAACCAGGGTACAATCTTGGTGGGTCCCTGAATGATGGCCCAGGTCAAGAGTTCCAAACCAATTGTCCCAGTCAACACAAACACTGATCAGGTAAGACTGTTCAAAAGGTCTTCAGAATCTAGGCAGTGGGGGTCCACTGGAAGCTCAGTTTGACCCCCCAAGGGAGGGACCATACAGCCACCACCACTGTCAGGTGCAGTGTTGCCACTGCTGGGGGTGGTGTCGCCTGTCTAGGGTAATGCTGTGTAGAGGTCATAGTAGCTGGTAAGGATCTGGAGGGCATTGCCACTGGCTGCAAGGGTCACAAGAGTCAGATGGGGAACCGGAGGGCGGAGTCACTGACCCCCAGCCTAGAGCTACAGGAGCTGGATGAGAAGTCAGAGGATGAAGTCATCAGCCTTGGGAGCCTCACGGGTTGCAGCAGCTGGGCAGGAGTCACTGGCCATTGGCCACTGGTCTCAGGAGCCAGGTGCTGAAGGGTGGAGTCTCTGGCTGTGGGCACAGGTAGCAGGAGCCAGGTGGGTCCACAGGCTACAGGCTGTGGGTCCCAGGGGCTGGGTGGTGTTTGCCAGCCATGGGCCGGGGGTCTCAGGAGCTGGGCAGGAGTCATGGCTGTGGGTTGCACAGGTCACAGGAGCCATGTGGGTGTTACTGGCTGCAGGCCACAGGTGGCAGGAGCTGGGTGGGAGTTGCCGCTGAGGCTGTTGGTTGTAGGAGGCAGGGAGCTGGTGGGCTGCAGTCTTTGGTGGTTAGCAGTGCAGGTTCCAAGCTATGCTCTTTCCAACACAGGGAACAACTCTGTCTCCTTGTGAATCCCCTTGCCACTATTAAAGTTATAGTTTCAGTGCAACTGCCCCACAGCCCATGAGGTGCCCCACCATAGCAAAAACCTGCCAAACGCTTTGGATTTTCCAGGGGGTGGTCTTCCAGGCTGCCAGGAGAGGGATAAGGGGTGGATTGGGAGTTCAGGAGGGTAGGGAGAATATTAGATCAACTTTTGGCCCAGGCAAGAGACTGCCTGGGCTTGCAGTGGTGTCTCTCCATGAAGGGAGTTCCAGCCCTCAGTTGTTCTCTTTACTTTGGTGAAATAAAAGGTCCTATGTTCTCTACTCATCTCAAGTAGCTCTCCTGGGCAGGGAATGGGAAGGATTTCCCTCCTCTTTGGGATGGGTTTTGTACCTGAAATTTATTTTCTTGGAATGCCAGCTTGTCCCAGCAGGGGTGATGCAAACCTGTTATCCTCTCTCTCAGCTCAGCTCCCAATCTTCCTCTTTATTGTTTTTTTTCTGGCCATTACCCCTCCCTTTGGATAGTAGCCTCTGCCAAAAGCTGGCTTTAGTCAGCCATCTGGCCTCCTTCCCCCAAGTTTTGATTTTTAAATATTTATTTTGTTATGGTGTGCATCTATTTTTAGATTTACCATTAAGTATTCCATTTTCATGGTATTGTATGAGGTCTGAGAATGAAGTTGGCAAACTCATCCTAGAAAGAGTGCCACATACCCCATTGCTAGAGATCACTACATCTTAAAAGTACTCTCTTTTGGAATTTATTCACTGATGTCAGGGCCTTGGCATCCTTCAAAGACATTTTGGCTCCACCTTACAAAGCCATTTGGAACTCTTTCTGGAATGACTATCATAACTGCCCTCAGATTACTTGTGATTTCATGAAGGTTATCAAAATTTCTTCTTTTCTATATTTCCTTTATCTTTGGGTAAAGAACAAGTCACTGGGGGCCAGATCTGATAAGTGAGGGGCTGTTTCAATAAAGTTATATGTTTACTAACTAAAAACTCCCTTACAAACAGTGCCATGAGAGCTGGTGCAGTGTTGTGATGTAAGAGGTATGAGTTGTTGGTGAAAAGTTCAGGTGGTTTTTGTCTAGAATTTTCACACATCTTTTTCAGCACTTTCAAATAGTAAATTTGGTTAACTGTCCAGTTGGCACAAATTCATAATGAACAATTCCCCTAATTTCAAAAAAAACTTAACACTATAATTTTGACTCTTTTTGGTTCTGGAGAATTGGCTGAATTTCATTGTGCACTTTGACTCTTTGTTTCAGGGTCCACCCATGTTTCATCCCTAGTGATATCATGGCCCAAAACATCGTCTTGCCTCTCCAAAAGATCTTGGCAAACTATGACTGTCCTTTGCTGTTGTTCATGGGTGAGTTATTTGGGGACCATTTTTGCACACATTTTTCATTAATCATGCCAAGACTTTCAGTGAAGGTTTTCCTAACCATTTCTCTCCCAAGTTTACTTTGTTTGCTATGCTTCTCATAGTCAGATTATGATTTTAATCATTTTAATGCATAGTTGGACCACTTTTTGCCACATTTTTGTCAGTTCTGCTTGTTATTGGCCACCTTGACCTCTCTTTAATAGTGATGCTTTCTCTTCCCCTAGAAATACATTTAATCCATTGGTACACTGCTATTTTCTTCATGTCAGTAGCCCCATAAACTTGGTTTAGCATGTTCCTGATTTCACTTCTTCTCTTGCCACGTTTAACAAGAAATTTAATATTTGCTTATTGCTCTAATTTAAGCTCTTATACTTTCATGATGCCACCCCAAAATGTGCAGCAACAGTAACACTAGGTAAGACACTGCCACATGTTGACATAAGCACAGGTGTATTATATCAGCTGTGATGTATCAAGGTTATAAAACCTTACCGAGTTGTTCGTATATTGCTGTCAAATTTATGAACTTAATTATCAGACCTTGTATGTTTCATTTCAGTATCCATGTTATTATTGCTAGTATAATGAGATATAAATGACTTTTGAATACTAATATTAGATATTGAAATTTGGTTGAATGAATTTACTAAGTATATGACTTTGTATTCGTTGTTGCTCTTTGATTCTAAAAAATGTCCTTTTGAAACAGTCGTGTTCTCTGCAACAAGACACAATGAGGATCACTTGAGCCCAGGGGTTTGAGGTGGTAGTGGGCTAGAATTGTGCCACTAGATTCCAGCCTGTTCAATACAGAAAGACCCTGTCTTTTTCAGCCCTGGCCTGAGGCAGGGGAGCAAAAGTACATTCATTTTTACAGAGACGAAGTATTCACTTTTTCATATGAAGTTTACTAGTAGCTGTAGGTTTTGATGAACTTCTTCAAGGTGAAGATGTTCCTCTCTATTTCTAAATTGCTGAAAGTTTGGTTTCTGTTTTATTGGCTTGTCAGTTTTTTTTTAAACTCAGGAATGATAATAAAATTTAGTCAAATTATTTTAAAGAATGGATTGACATAATCATGTAATTTTCCCATTTAATATCTTAATATGAGAGACCACATTTGTTTACTTATAAATATTCAGTGGGATTTCTTCTCTCCAATAGCCTCAGTGGGCCATGCTGTATAAGAATTTTTAGATATTCCAAATACAAGTTTATTATTGTTTAAATAATTTTGTATTGAAACTCCCGAGGGATATTGTTCTGCATTTTTGTCTGCTCAGGGTATCATGGTAATACTAGCTTCCTAAAACAAGTTCAGGGTGCCTTCTTCCTCTATTTTCTGGGATGAGATTGTATAGAATTATTAATTTTTCTTAAACTGTGGTAGATTTCTCCAGTGGAAACTTCTGGACCTCAAAGTTTATTTTATGTGAGGTGTTAGAATACAAATTCAATTTCTCTAATATTTAGAGGGTTATTAAATTCAATATATAGTATTTCAAATCAAATGAGTTTTGCTAGTTTGTTTATTTTCAAAGATTGGTCCATTTCTTGTAAATAGTTTAACTGGTGTGTATAGTGTTCTCACTATGCTTTATTTGCCATTCTTTATATGTTTGCAAGATCTGTAGCAATATTATCTCTTTTATTCCTGTCATTGGTAATTTGTCCCTTCTCTGTTTTATGTGAGACTTATAATAACTTTGACACTGTAAGTGACCTTTTCAGAGAAACAATTCTTTACTACATAGATTTTTCATATTCTTTTCTATTTTAAATTCCAAGGAGTTTTGCTCTTGCATAGATTACTCCCATCTTTATATTTGCATTTTTCTTCACTTTGCTCTTAGTTTTCTAGGTTCTTGGGATGACACCTTAGATTATTGATTTGAAAGATTTTTTTTTCTTTGTGATGTTATGTCTGGATCAACCAAGTTCACTCTCAGCACTCTTGTGGCCGGGAGTTAAAAATTTTTAATTGCATGTTAATATGAAATGAGCAGTGAGACAGTCGTTTATCTGAGGGCTATCCCTGTGTGTTTTCATTCATTCTTCATTGACTGTGCTCAGTTAAATGGTGGCTGGAAAGAAAGTCCATCATCATGGTCACTGTTCCCAATATGAGGATTCTAAACTATTCATCATTGCCTTTCGAATGCTGCTCTTCTAATCAGATGTATAACTTTCCTGCAATATTTCCTATTTTTAAAATTTTCTTCTTCCCATTTGTCATTCAGAAGTGTAAATCTGTTTTTTCCTTAATATTTGGCACATTTCCGAATATATAAATACACATACATATAATTAGAGTCCAAATGTATGTCGGGCGTGGAGAAAATATGGCACCGTCTATATTAATGTAGATCATACATACCATTCGTGACCTATGTGTTCCAGTAATTTGCAATTAGCAATGATGGAAAATTATACTACAATATGTTTTCATAATAAGTTGCCTTTTTTTTTTTTTTTTTTTTTTTTTGGCGAGACAGAGTTCTACCCTATGCCCTGAGCAGAGGGCAATGGCATCGCAGCTCACTTAAACCTCAGACTCGGTCTGTGGGAATCCTGCTGCCTCAGCCTCCGAAGCCGCTGGGATTACAGGCGCTCGCCGCGGCGCCCAGCTGGGTTTTTCTATTTTTTTCCATGCGTTGGGGTCTCACTCTTGTTCAGACAAGCCTCGAACTCCTGAGCTCAAGCAATCCTCCCTCCTCAGCCTCATGCAGTGCTGGGATTACAGGCGTGATTCTTCTCAACACTCGGAAAATCTCTGATCTTCATCCTTGTATTTTCTTTCTTTTATTTATTTATTTATGTATTTATATATTTTTAGAGACAGAGTCTCACTTTGTTGCTCTCATTAGAGTGTTGAGGCACCACAGCTCACAGCAACCTCCAGCTCTTGGGCTTGGGTCATTCTCTTGCCTCAGCCTCCCAAATAGCTGAGACTACAGGTGCCCAACACAACGCCCTGCTATTTTTTGTTGCAGTTTGGCCGGGGCCAGGTTCGAACCCACCACCCTCGATATATGGGTCCGGTGCCCATTAATTCCACTTATTTTGTGGACAAGCCACATTCCTTCCTTTCAATAGCTTGTACCCTTAAACATATCATGAGAATTTGCGCAAGTGGGTGTTGGTTTAACTCTACATTTCAAATGTTATCCAAATTTTGCTTCCAGAAGCAATTTAATTACATGTACCCACCCAGACTTTTCACTTTCCAGAAGATGCACTGGTGAAAATATAGTGACTTTTGCCCCCTAAATTACTTAGTGAACAGCCAGCTATTTACATACTCATTGATGCAGATATTCTTCCCTGAATTCACAGAACTTGAGCTAAACTAATTACACGGTAATATATGTAGATATGATGAAAGTGTAGTTTGATAAGTATTTTATTAACTATGACTTTTTATAATTAAGTATCTGTTAATACTGTATCTAATCCTGGACAGTATTTACTTATTGGTTCTAGAAATATACTTTTGCCAGGTGTGGTTTTCATAGTAATGACTATGCCAGGCTGGGCAAAAATGTTCCTTTGACTACCCTGATTTGTGTAACTCTAAATCTGCTTTATGCTGAAGCCCAGTGCCTGGGATCTCTTAAGCTCAGCACTTGAATTCTTACATGGGAACACTGTACTCCCTGCATGGTGCCTAATACCCCACAACATAGTCATTACTATGAAAACCACAAAGGGCTCCAGGTGTTTCCAGTTGGTTTCCAGAGTCTAAGAGGTGTGTGGGACACACAGGACAGCATGGATCACTTCTGTGAGTTTTCAGTACCTTTTTCTTAACAAAGCATATAAGAATCAGGGACCTATTTCATTGTATTTTGTATTATTACCTCCACAATTCTAAATGTTCAAATCCTGTCAGCAAAAACAGTAGGAACAGGGACAAACACAATGTACTACTTGCTTGTCAACCTGGTTTCCATCATCTTATTGCAGCCTGACATAAATATGATGAGCATCCCAAATACATTGGCACAAAAAGGTTCATAATATCCACTTGTCTGTTTTAAATTCTCTGCTATGTATCTAGTTATGTCTCCATGTTGATTTCTAACATGCATTTCTGTGATTTCTCTTCTTTCCTCGAGAAATCTCACTAAAGACTCGTGCATTTTACCTTTCTCCATGACATTATTTGGGTTTATTCTTATGTTTTTTTTTCTAACTTAAGCTGGATATTTACTTCAATTATTTTCAGTCTTTCTGCTTTTCTAATGTAAATTTCCATAGATTGTTCTCATATAATGCTCTTTGCTATATCTCCCACATGTCAGTTTGCACAATGTTCTTCATCAGTAAGTATACCCTACTTTTCATTATGATTTTTGTGGACATTTAAGTTTAGAAGTGTGCTTTAAATTCTCTGAGATTGTTCCAAATGGCCTGGTGGGGGAGCCTTTCCATAGTTTGCAGTCTGCCTTTGGATAGACTTGAACATGTTGGGTTGTGGGTCAAAGTGTAGCACCTATGCATGTTGCTAAGTATTGCCCAATTTGTCCTCACAGTGGCAGGGTCACACTGTCTTACCAACACTGTGAGCACAAACACAGGCAGTTAGATGTGAAAATTTTATGATGTTGTTGATGATGATAATGATGACAGAGTCTTACTTTGTTGTCCTTGGTGGAGTGCTGTGGTGTCCTAGTTCACAGTAACTTCAAATTCTTGGGCTCAAGTGATCCTCTTGCTTCAGCCTCTTGAGTAGCTGGGGCTACAGGCACCTGCCACAATGCATATGTATTTTTTAGACAGGGAGTATCGCTCTTGCTCAGACTGCTTTCCAAATCCTGAGTTCAAGCAATCTACCTGTCTTGGCTTCCCAGAGTGCTAGGAAGACATGAAACTTTTTACATTTTGTCACTGGAATGGTATATCATTGTAGTTTTAATTTTTTTTTTTTCTGTTTTGAATGAGATGAAGAGCTTTGTCTTTTTTTTTTTTTCTTTTAAACTGTTGTTTGTTCACATTTCTAACTAGCTTCCAAGGGTTTATTGGTAATTTTTTCTTTAGTATTTTTAGAGACTTAAGTACATTAAAATCTTTGGGCTATAACATGCAGAAATTTTTTCTTTTTCACTATTACCATTTTGGGTTCTGTTCATTTGCACCGTATGTCATAAAAAGTATTCTAAGTTAATGGAACCAAATTTCACTACGTGGTCCCTGCCCACCCTCACTATTCCACGGCCTCTCCCCAGTCCCCTGTTCCTGCCCTGTGGTCCCCTTCCCCAATCCCCTCCCAGCCCCCTGTTCCTGTCCTGCAGTGCCCTCCACGATCCTCTCCCAGACTCCTGCTTCTGCCCACCTGCAATTATCTTGGGCCCCTACTATAGTGGCACTCCAACCAAATTTCCCGAGAGCCACAGGCCAGGCAGCCCTCCCCACCTGCCTCCTGCCGACTTCATAGCTGCATTGGAGGTGGTAGCCCAGTTGCAAGTCTAGGAAGAACAGGATGTTGGGCCATTGGACATCCTCTGGAATGGATTGGCAATGGTCTGGAAGCACAGGCAAGGATTTTGCTCTGCAATATGCCTTTTTCTTGATTGAAGTAAAAGATATCCCTCAGCAAAATGGATCTTTTTCCCCTGGGACCAAACATCATGGGTTTCTGTGACCTCTAATGCTGCTGAGACAAGAAGCCTGTCCCTACCCCATGTCGCCTTCCCCATGAACTTCCCCTCCTCCTCTGAGTTATTTCTTCTCTTTGGAATGTAGACCCCAGACTAGCATCACTGGCTGGCCTCATGATGCTCATCCATGGACTGAGATTCCCAGGGTGGTGTGGGCCATGGCTCCCTGTTGGCTTGGGAACCAGTGGTGCTTCTACCTCAGGCCTGCTGCCTTCCTTGCCTGCTGATAAACCTCCAAAGCTGGCTTCCACATGTGTTTTAAGATCAGGCCTTCCAAGTCAAATACCCTCAGCACCACCTCAATTTTCCTGCCCAACTGCATGGGACAAAGCCAATTTACTGGTCAGGACACAGATCCAGCTGGGAGACAGAGCCAGGAAGTGACAAGGCCAAGAAGAATCCACTCTTGGAAGCTATACCAGTCTTGGAGTTAAAGACAAAGCCACTAACTTGATGAAAATTCATCTTAGGATGGCACCATATACAGAAATCAGAATCCTGCCTTGTGACCAGAGGTGGTCAAAACTAAGCTCAGGAAGAATCTAGAAGAAAATAGTCCTAGGCATAGTTGTCAAGACCTTGGAGACACTGAATCACCTCTTTCCGTTCTTGCTACGTTTTTCTTTTCCCCCTATTAAAAAAAATAAGCAATCATTATTATTATTTTTTTATTAAATCATAGCTGTGTACAATAATGCAATCATGAGGTACAATGTGCTGGTTTTATATACAGTTTGAAATATTTTAATTGAACTGGCTAACATAGCCTTCATGGCATTTTCTTAATTATTATGTTCAGACTTCTATATTCTACATTTAGTGAATTTCACCTGTACCCTTCTAAGATGTACCAAAGGTGTAGACCCACTAATTACCCTCCCTCCACCCATCCTCCCCTCCCCTCCCTTGCCCCTTTCCCCATATTCTTGTGCTGAGATTGGGTTGGAAAAAGCCCAAGTGTCCATCGACTCATTATTTTTAAATAACAGAAAAGATAAGAATAAACTCTTTCCATTCCTTAAAGCTCTTTGGCTCAGCACATTCCAGTCATCATTCACTTCCAATGGGCAAATAGCTACTTGTTCTTGTGAGCACAGTGCCTGGGGCTTCCCTGAGGTCACCAGCAGTGGGGAGGCAGAAGGCTCACCAGGTGATCCTTTCTCCTTCACCAAGGACACTTCTCAATTATCGGGGGCCTCTATCCTTTACTGGGGACCCTTCCTTCCCCTGTGGAACCTTCTTTTTCACCTGAGGGCCCCTCTTGACATGGGAATGATTTTCCTTCTTCTGGGACCTCGTCCTCTCTCCAGGGTCCTCATTCCTCCACAGGCTGGAAATGTGAGCCAAGGCTATGGACCACCCCCCTCCAGCCTCCTCTCCCTATGCCACATGTACACTGCCACCAAATTGTCACAGTTTTCCATCCCTAGCCATCCAAATCACATTGCTTGGTGACACCTAAGACCTGGACATTCTCTCCTTTCCCTATGGCCTCGAGGCTCCAGGTCTAGGCTGCAAAATGGTCTCAAAATCACCAAAACTCCCTTCCATTTCCCTTTAGTAAAAAAATTAAGGTAGGGAGGCCTGGACCCTGAGGAATCAGGGAGACACAAAGAGAGACCAAACAGTTGTTGCAATCTGGGCATGAAATCTGGTGGTCTGTCTGCCCAAGGCTTCCCCTGTAGCCTGGTGGCAGAGCCACCCCCTCCCTCCCCACAGCAGAGGAACAAGGGGAAGTGCTGTTTGTCAGGGAGGGGGGCAGGGGGGTAGAAGGCTGGATTTCATGACAGAGTCCGTCAGAAAGGGGTTCCTCTCCCCTCTGCTACAGGCAGAACAGAGGCACTCTCCCAGTATGGTGCTACTTTCCATGCAGTGTGCACTCCAGCTGGGTTAAGGAATCAGGCTGCTAGTGAGAGAGGACTTCCGCAGCCCTTCCAGCCCACAATGCCCCTCAGCCTGGCCAGCATGCCTCCTGTTGCTGGATGCTAAGTTCTGCAACTCAGCAGTTCATTGTGCACGCAGGCTCAGAGGGCAGTGGAATGCAAGTGTGGGGATGAGTCTGCCCACCACCAGCCTCTGCCTGCCTTTGCAGGATAGACTAGATGTTGGTTGTCCCACCATCGAGCAGCAGGTGGCCCCCACCTGTGCCTTCTCACTGCAAGTACAATTACTAGTTCCCGGAGGTTGGGAGGTGGCGAGGAGTGTTGGTGCATAAGAGACATGTGGCCATGTTTCAGAGAACACACACCAGGATCCCCTTATCAGCAAAATGGAGTAACCCTTTCTAAGCCTGGCTCAACCCTCTAAGACATAGGCTGCCCCTGTGTTCATGGGTTGTATTCATGAGGGTCAGCTCTTTGTGTAAAATGATTCTAGCCCTCAAATGGTCAGAAGTATTAAATAGGATGCTGTACCCTGGGTTAGGCTGGCATATGTGCTCAGCAAGTATTGGCTGTGAGGAGTATAGTTGCATAATTTCATTATTATTGAGGCTGTCACAGAGCCAGAAGCTGTAGGTGATGGCCCAGGTGGTAAGTTCCTGAGTAGGCTCCACAGTGGGAAGGCCACATGGGAGGTGGCAGGGATGGAGTGACAGAGGGGGGTTGGGAAGCTGTGTCAGTGGCTAACAAATGAGAGCCAAGCGGAGGTCACACTGGGAAAGGTGAGAAAACACCAGTTGGCTGGGTATGCCTTTGCAAGAGAAGAGAAGGTGGTAGGTGAAATTGAAGGGAACAGTAAAATAGGCCCCTGTTTCTCCCATGGGGGCCAATGCAATTCTAGAACTGAGATGACTGGTGCAGTGGCCATCAACCACCTGGGACTGTCCAGCACTGAAAATGTTATAGACAAGGGTGGAGATGTCCTGTAAGTTGGAAAATAGAAACCAAATTTTGATGACTTAGTACTAAAACATGTAAAAGATTTTGTTAACTTTACTTAAGTGATTACATGTGAAAAGGTGCTTTTTAATATATTGGGATGAATAAAATATATTATTAAGGCTCATTTCACCTGTTTGACTTTTTAAAAATAATTTTTAACTTTTTAAAGTGAATAAACTTTACTTTTTACAGTGTTAGGCTCATGATGAAACTGAACAGGAAGTATTGAGTTCCCAAATATCCCCACACATGGATAATCTCCAGTACCAGAGTGGCACCTTTGTTACAGTAAATGAACCTATAAGGACACTCTATTATCTCCCAAAGTTCAGAGTTTACATGAGGGTGCTTGTTTGATGTTATATGTTCTATGGCTTTTGACAACAATATGATGACATGTATCCACTACTGTAAAATTATGCAGAATAGTATCACTACCACCAGAATCTGCTGTGCTGTGCTGATCTTTTTTACTTTAAAAAAAATGTAGCCACCAGAAAATTTAAAATTACATGTGTGACTCACACTTGTGACTTGTATTATATTTCATTTGAATCGTGTTTGTGCTGAAGAGATTTTAAGTCTTACAAAAAAAAAAAGAAAAGAAAGAAAAGAAATCCCCCCAAAAATGCTAAAAGAAAGTAAAAGTGACCACACTTCTGTGGAATGGCGTGGTTAGTCCTCAAGAGCAGTGTCGGAAGGCACAAAGGGAAAGCAAATTGATTTGACTACATAAAACTGTGAAACTCTGGTAAATAAGAAACAGAATTAAGACATTAAGTCAGTGCTTGCTGATATGAATTTGGGGAAAATGACATGTATAAAAATTGATGTCTTGGCTGGGTGTGGTGGCTCATACCTATCTATAATCCTAGCACTCTGGGAGGCCAAGGTGGGTGGATTGCTTAAGCTCAAGAGTTTGAGATCAGGGCGGTGCCTGTGGCTCAGTGAGTAGGGTGCTGGCCCCATATTACCAAGGGTGGTGGGTTCAAACCCGGCCCGGCCAAAGTGCAACCAAAAAAATAGCCAAGCATTGTGGTGGGCACCTGTAGTCCTAGCTACTCGGGAGGCTGAGGCAAGAGAACCACCTAAGCCCAAGAGCTAGAGGTTGCTGTGAGCTGTGACAGCATGGCACTCTACCAAGGGCAACAAAGTGAGACTCTGTCTCCAAAAAAAAAAAAGTTTGAGATCAGCCTGAACAAGACTGAGATCTTGTCTCTACTAAAATGGAAAAATAAAAAAATTATCTGGGCATGGTGGAGCACACCTGTAGTCCCTGCTATTCAGGAGACTGAGGCAACAGGATCTCTGCAGCCAGGAGTTTGAGGTTGCTGTGAGGTATGATGCCAGGCACTGTAGCCTGGGGCAACAGAGTGCCTGTCTCAAAAATAAATAAATGAATACATAAATATACAAATAGGAAAAAGGTTGTTATCTTCATAAAGAACTCATGCAAGTTGATAAGAAAAATAGACAGGCATCAAGAAATAAATGGGAAAAGAATTCAAAGCACCAATTTTTAGAAATATACCCTGTGCAGTCATCAAGTTAATAAATACCCCATCTCCAGGATTATCAAAGAAATGTGTGTTCAAGCAATGAGATGGGTTTTTCTTCTGATGAAGCAACAAAGAAAACCAAAATCAAAACGCATACACACACACAAACGCATATGTACACACATAATCTCTTTTTAAAAAAATGACAATAATCATTTCAGTTAGAAGTTGATGAAATGGAGGCATTCATGCATTGCTGGCAGGAGTATAAAATTAATTCAGCTTTTCCAGGAAATTACTTGACAATACATATTAGCATCCTTGAACATTTTACTACTTTGCCCCAAAATAATCCTGGTAGAAAATATTTTAAGCTTTAAGTCATTAGTCCATTGTTAACTGGAAAATTGGAAATAAATTTTAAGTAAATTTCAGCATTGAAAGGTTGATGGGTTTATAGAAATATGGAAAAATACAATAAAACAACTTCAAAAAGATACAGCTACATAATATGTTTTAGCTTTTTGAACATAAACTCAAACCTACTCAGTAAAAGAAAGGCTGGACAACACAAGAAATTAGCCCCAACTTCAAGTTTCTATTTATGTATGTATGGGTTTTTCTTTGAGTCCATACTAGTTCCCATAATATTAATTATTAATTAATTCAGAGAAAATCTCACTCTGTTGCCCAGGCTAGCGTGCAGTGGCACACTCGTAACTCACTGTAACCGTAAACTTCTGGCCCCAAAGGATACTCCCACCTCAGTCTCTCAAGTAGCTGGGACTGGTTGGGTGTGGTGGCTCACCCTCTAGTTCTAGCACTCTGGGATGCTGAGGTGGGTGGATTGCTTGAGCTCAGGAGTCCAAAACCAGCCTGAGCAAGAGCAAGACCCCCATCTCTAAAAAAGTCATCTGTAGTCCAAGCTACTCAGAAGGCTGAGGCAAAAGGATCACTTGAATCCAAGAATTTGAGGTTGCTGTGAGCTATGATAACATAGCAATCTACCAAAGGTGACAAAAAAAAAAAAAAAAAAAGTAGCTGGAACTACAGGCACGTATCACCACACTTGGCTAATTTTTACTTTTTTGTGTGTGGAGATAGTCAAAGTTTTGCTACTTTCTGAGAAATGGGAAAAGTCATACTTAAAAATGCTACAGGTAAAAAGTAGCATTTCCAAAGATGCTTTATTTAACTAGCACTTATAGGTACTTTCTGTTTACCAGGCCTCACTCTAATATTTGTAAATGTTACCTCAGTGCTGTCCAACAGAAAAGAATAGGAGCCACACAAGTAACTTTAAATTCTTTAGCAGCTCAGCCCTGTAGTTCATGCCTATAATTCCAATACTTTGGGAGGCTTAGGCAGGAGGATCACTTGAAGCCAGGAGCTTGTTGCCTGGAGTTTGAAATCAGTCTGGACAACACAACAAGATCCTATCTCTACACAAAAAGCTAAAACTTGGCTGGGCATGTTGGCATGTGCTATAGTTCTAGCTACTTAGGAGACTGAGATGGGAGGAACCCATGAGCCCGGAGTTTAATGTTTTTGTTTTTGGGTTTTTTTTTTTTTTTTTGGTTTTTTTTTTTGAGACAGAGTATGAATCTGTTGCTTTGGGCTAGAGTACCATGGTGTCAGCTTAGCTCACAGCAACCTCAAAAACGTGGGCTCAAGTGATCCTCTTGCCTCAGCTTCTTGAGTAGCAGTAGCTGGGACTATAGGTGCCTGTCATGGTGCCTGGCTAAAATTTCTACTTTCACTAGAGAAGGAATCTTGCTCTTGCTCATTCTGGTCTTGAACTTGAAAGCTCAAACAATCCACCCAACATAGCCTCCCAGAGTGCTGGGACGTCAGGCGAGCCACCGCATCCAGCCAGCCAGAGTTCAATGTTATAGCAAGCCTTGATTATCCCACTCTGCACTCCAGCCTAGGCAACAGAAGAAGGCTCTGTCTGTAGGAACAAAAAAGAGTCTCTAGCAGTCACATAAAAATTCCTTTGAATAATATACCCAAAACATTATCAGTTTATTACATGATCAATATGACTAACAAATTAGATTAGTGATCTCATTGATAAATAATAGTAATATATCTTTTTTTTGTTTGTTTTTTTTTTAGTTTTGGCCCGGGGTGAGGTTTGAACCCACCACTTCTGGTATAAAGGGCATGCACCCTACTCCTTTGAGCCACAGGTGCCACCCGAGATATCTTTCTTTCTTTTTTTTTTTTTTTGTACCAAGTCTTTAAAGTCCGGAGTGTGTTTAATACAGCACATTTCAATTTCCCCGCACCACATTTTTAGTGTTAAATAAGCCATGAGTTGTTATGGATTGGCTCATTGTCTACCCCAAAATTCCTGGGTTGAAATCCTAATTCCCCAGGACCTCAGAAGGTGATCCTGTCTTGAAAATAGGGTCACTGCAGGTGTAGGTAGAGGTCATATTCAAGTAGGAGCCATTTGAATACAGGCATGAGCACAGGGAGCGCCATGTGAAGATGAAAGCAGAGGTGAGGGTGATGCTTCTGCCTGTCAAGGAGTGTCAAAGATTGCCAACAAACCATCAGGAGCTAGAGGAGAGAAGAGATAGATTCTTCTTCCCACACCTTAGAAGGAACTAGCCCTGCCGGCATCCTTCCCAAGACCTCTAGGGCAAACACCATTATGCCCTTTATCCTTGAATATATTATCACTACAGGAAGTTGAGAATTCCCAGGTCATTCCTCATCTGCAAGACTCATCTTCAGATTGCATGGTACGTCTTCCAACTCCAATTTCCAGACCTGTAGAGCACTTGAAACACAACTGTACCCTCTGAATTTGAAGTCAGTGATATTCTCAAACTTCTCTATTAACTTTCTCTTCTATTCATTCTTTTAACTAAAGTAAGTTTAAAAGTGTAGTCCTCACACATGGGAAATGTTTAGGTTCAGATCTCTTCTATCACAAATTTTCATAATGGAATGGGTTGTTCCTCATTTGCCACATTCAGAGAAATCTTCCTTTCTCCTGTACTGTCCTAACTTTGATTCTCCAGCCAGAGATGTCAGAGCCACTTCCCCTCACTCCTTGATAATTTTAGCTTCTAGAACACTGCTGTCACTGTTGCCAACAACACCTGTGGTGATTCCAATCTTCATGTAAATGGTCCTTTAAATTCTTAGTCACCCAGTTCCTTGAACTCTTCTTTTCCAAAATAATGTGTTCATATTGTCTCAGATACTCACAATTACATTCTTAGAAATTTTTGTATTGTTAATATGGTATTTCCTTCAAAATTATTTCTTGTATCTTAATTCTTCCACCTACCACCTTCTTATTTTCCAGCTCATCCATTTTGCTCTTCAATGCCAATAAATGTTTAAACAAAGATATAGAAAAATTAACCCTAATTCCTTTTCAGTGCTCAATGTGCCTGCTATCCTTCCTTCCTCATCATCACACCTCAATTAATGACACCTTCACCATCTCTGACCAATTTTTCAAACTTGGCATCTAATACTTGAGACATCCACTTTGGCTCCACGGTCTTCAACAGCAGGCTGTCTTTGCAAGCCTCTTGCAATCTATTTCCTGGACATTTTCAATGTATAATCCCAGACTCTGCATCATCATCTTCATCAGAATACAAGATTCTGCACAAACTGAGGCACACCGTGTGAATCGGTTCATTGCTGGGGGTTGGACTGTGGGTGCCTCCTCCTCCTCCTGGCCTTCTTAGGAATCAGTGTGAGGACTTCTCAGTGAACTTGTGCTCCAGTTCCCCTAGATCCTACCCTAGGAGCCCAAGCTCGGTGCCTATGCACAGAGGCACAGCAGCGGGACCTCTAATGCCTCCAAAGGGACACCCTGCAGCTGCTCCTTGGCCCTGCCAGCCTCTCCACACTCAGGCTCTCCCTGGTTCCGAGTCTGGCTACTGCTGGATCGGGGACCTGCGAGTAGCTTTGGCCTTAGGGTTCCTTCTCAAGGGAGGCTCCTGCCTTGTCCCTGTCTAGAGTGCAGTGAGCAGTCTGGCGCCAGCGCAGCTTCCCTGTCTTTGGAGCACCTAGGATCTGTGGCCACCATCCTGCTGCCTCACTTGTGTGGAGGAACATGCTGAGGCTTGACTGCCTGTACCTCCCCAGACCCTGGAACACCAGGCTGGCACTGCCTTCTCTGCTCCAAGAGGGCAGGCTGCGCCTCCCTGTGTGCTTGCTCCCCTGCTCCCTCGGCCGCCCTTCCCTCCTCTTACGCTGCTCCTCCCAGCAGCCTGGCCCCTGGCTGCCCCCACACAAGAGACCAACCTCAAGATAAACAACTCCTCCTTGGGAGAGCTGTGCTGCCCGTTTTGCTTCCGGCCTCTTCATGAGCAAAATTGCCAAGTTGGGGGTGGCAGTGCACGTAGGCACCCCCTGGCTCAGTCTAGGAGTTGGCTATAACCATAGGACCTGGTCCTCTCGGTGCCTGCCAGGTCAACCCTCTCTGATGGCAAGGAAGCCTGGCAGTGCATGGAATGGGTAAGTGATATCCAGAGCACTGTGTAGGGCTCAAATGGGGACTGCGGCATCTGTGCAGGATGGGGCTGTCCATCTCTCTCCTTGCCCCATGGTCCCTCCTGGAACACTCTCCTGTCTGCAAACCCTGCAACATCCCTCACTCAACTCCACCTGACCTTGCTGATGCACACCTGGGGTCAGACCCCTAAGGTCACCCTGCATGGGAGCACAGTAGGGGAAAATGATGGTGCTATTAATAGTGACACCCACACCAGCCCCTGGGGTGAAGAAGGCAAGCTTCATACACGCGCACTCTGCTAGGACCAATCCCTCACTTTCTCCAAAGTCCCTGGAAAATTACCCCCCTTACCAAGATCTGGATCTGAAGGAATGGCTCCAGGTCTGACTCTCCTGTGTGGTCACTTCCCAGCCTCTGCTAACCATCTACTCTCCGTGGCCATAAAAATCAACCTTTTTAAGTCCCACACATGAGTGAGAACAAACCCTATTTGTCTTTCTGCATCTGGCCTATTTCACTTAACACAATAACCTCCAGTTTCTTCCATGTTGCTGCAAATGATGGGATTTCATTTCTTTTAAAGGTGGCCAGTATTCCATTTGGTGTATATGACACATTTCTTTTATCCACTTCTCCCTGGATGGGGGCATAGTCGATTTCATAGCATGGCAGTTGTGACTAGCATTGCAATGCACATGCACCCCAATAAAATACTGAGGACAGTGTACACATAAATACAGTAGAAATAGCATAAATACAGAATAGCATAAATACAGTAGAAAATCATGTTCCTCATACACTATTTTGAACAGCCTAATTGTACTCTTTAAAAAATCCTAAATTATACCTTTCGTGTGTTTCTCTGTCATGGCAGCTCAGGAATACATCCCAAACAGGGAATCTCCAGTCAGCCCTGCTACCCAGCAGTGCCCTCTTACAGAGTACTCCCAGCTGAGTTGCCCTGCCACCTACCCTAGGCCCTTGGGAGGATGCAGGAAGCTCATAGGTGCAGGGAGTGTTGTTTAGGTTGTGGTCCAGTATGGAAGCTAAGTTGTGAAGCACCTAAAGGGCCAGGTTGGCCAGGTCATGGTCACCCATGATGACCCCACACTACCAGGCTATGGTCCATCTGGCATGCAGCTACAATGGAGAAGATACAGGGTGGGAGCCATGTTGGCAGTCCGCCATTCTCCTGCACACTGCCTAGGCCCTGGTAAACCACCTGGAAGAGGCTGAGCTGGACACACAGGCAAACTGACTGAGTTCATGATCAGCAGGAAGACTATGCATTTCCATGGGCTACAAAAAACAGCAGATGTGGTGAACTGCAGGTGGGGCTGACAGCTTCGTATAGTCCCTCTCCACTGGTCCTGTGGCCTAACCTTACTGGGCCCAGCTTCCTTGTGATACCTTCCAGGCTCTGTGGTGTCCCCCACATCATCATTCATGCTGGCACCCTCTGCTTACCCAGCTCCCTCTCCTCCTCCTTGCCCTGATTGCAGGTTTTGGCCAGGCCAGTACACTGGTAGGTGTGCCCAGGGTGTGTGGAGTTGCTAGCAGGTGGTGGAAGTGGCTGCTAAGCTGTTGCTTCTGCTCAGAAGAGGTGATCAAGCAGTGCACAGTGTCGCCCAGATACATGACACGACTAGAGTGTGGAGATGATCACAATCTGGAAGACCTGGAAGAACACGGACAAAAGGTGAAGGTGTCCTAGCAGACATTGTTAATCCCCAGCTGGCCCATGTTGCAGGCAAACTTGGCAGTCGGGAGGATGTAGAACCCCACCTGAGCCACATCTGTTCCCACCAAAACTGCTCACAGGGACAGGTGGGTGGGACTTAGGGGCACATGTGGTGGGGGGCCAGTGAGGGGCCTCCTCTCCCTTGGGGAGAAATGGGTCAGTTCAGAACCTGTGCTACTGGAGTGCACAGCTGCCAGGCTCACACACCCCTGATAGAGAGCTGGCTACCTTTGATGGCAAGGGGAACCCTTATCCCATTTCCTGCCTTTGACCATGGGGTGCAGCAAGAGGAGTGCTCCCCACCCAAGACCCTGCTCAGTCCCACTCAGCACCAGCTCAGGGACTGCACCCAGCCTCTGAGAGCCACAAGGACTGGGGACTGCCTTCCTGAGATAGATGGGGAAACCAAGGCCCAGCCCCACTCAGAGTCTTGGAGGTGCTGTGCAGTCTCAGCTTTTGCTGCACCAGTACCGTCTCCATCCCATCTTGCAGCAGCAGCTCCTGCACTCAGGCTGAGGTGCCACCCCATTTCTCAAGCACAGGTCCCAGAACCACCTTTCCACAGCCCGTACTGCCTGGTAAGTGTCTGGCATCACACCTGGCAACGAAGGAGTGTGAGAAGGCAGGAGGGCTGCAGGGGGCGGGGCCAGGGCGATGAAGGGCGGTCACCACTGTGCCTCCTCCAAGCCTGTGAAGAGCTCAGGCTAGAGTGCCTGTCCCTGAAGAGTCACAGGGCACTGGAGGTGGGTCCCTACTTGAGAATCGCAGCCACGCCTTGCCCGGGCCCCTTTTCTCTCTGATCTGAGAGTGGACTTAACAGTGAGGACCCCTCCCAGGCTGGAAGTGCCAGCAGGTAACGGAGGAAGAGGTTTCAGGGGGCCGGTATGGGGGCTCCTCTTCCAGACAGGACCTTCTGGGAGTGTGGACCAGTGCCAAGAGAAGATGCCGCCCTGGAGCTGCAACCCGAGCACTCTGGCAGCGCTCTCAGTCTAGCGCCCTCCGTCCCTCCCCTCTGTCCAGAGCCATCTGTCCCTCGCTCTCTTTCCTGCCCCTCCATCCCGGGCCATTGGTCCTGCCCAATCTGTTCCCAGTTTTCCCTCCCTCGCCCTCTGTCCAACACCCTAAGTCCCCCGCCATCCGTCCAGGGCCCTTCGTCTCTCCCTTCCTTCCTGAGCTCTCCGTCCCGCGGCCTCCATCCAACGCCCTCCGCCACGAGCCGTTCTTTTCGCGTCCTGGGTCCAGTGT
The DNA here is from genome assembly GCF_027406575.1 of Nycticebus coucang. Taxonomy (NCBI): domain Eukaryota; kingdom Metazoa; phylum Chordata; class Mammalia; order Primates; family Lorisidae; genus Nycticebus; species Nycticebus coucang. The sequence continues at coordinate 27,455,851 of NC_069799.1, read as the reverse complement.
CCCCTCGCGCTCCGCATCTGCGAGCCCAGGCTTAAAGATCTGGACCGCAGCCCGCGCGCCGCGACCGTTGGGGTCTTTCCCGGACTCTCTCTCCAGGGACTACTGGCCGCGAAACTGTTTCCGTGACGCTCCCAGGGCTTCCTGACTCACTGCGATCTTGTGGAGACTTTGGAGACTTCCAGAGTTTTATTTCTTCAGGAAAAGACCCCGCAGGCTCCATGAGCCCGACATCCGCAGTCTTGTTCCTCCCTTGTGGGGAAACCCAGGTGGCCATGGGGGGCAGGCCTTCCCTTGTCCATCCCTGTCTTCAGCCCAGGGTCCCTGAGGACACCTGTGCAGAACTGTCTCGAGTAGGGGCCCATTCGGTGAAGCCAAGGCCTGTGATCCCCGCGGTATCCTGTGTGCCACTGACCCTGCTTGGGGCAGGCACCGAGGTGCCCTCGGTGGAGGTCATCCTGGAGGTGACCAGTGTGCTGCTGCCCCTGGGAGGGGCTGGCACAGACATGCCTAGGTGGGGGCGAACCCTGACATGACCTGTGCACCATTCCTCCCTGGTGGGACCAGCTTGGCAATGCCACTGTTGGCATCCCAGAAGTGACTCATGCTCCACTGGCCCTAGGTGGGATCAGCACAGAAAGCCACAGCAGGAGGGTATCCATAAAGTGACATGTGGGCGACTGCCCCTCGGTGGGGCCAGCTCTGAGATGTCAAGACTAGCAGCATGTGCTAGTGCAAAGGCAAACTTTGATGAAGGTGGATGGTGGGCTGTGGGGCCCAGGCTCAGCACTTGGTGGCTGCTCCCTGTGGATTGAGGGCAGGTCCCTCACTCACTGTAGAGGTCCAGGATTGATTTCTGGTCTGGGAAGTGGCAGCCAGAGTTTGAAAGGCAAGTGCAGGATGCTGATCCTGGTAACCATGGGGACATAGAGGTTTGGCCCACCCTAGACCTGGATGGGGCCACCCAGGGGTTGGCAGGTTCTGGTTAACTGTAGGGAGATCTGGGAGATCTGAAGTGAAGGTCCCTGTCCAGATGCTTCTCTGGGGCTTGGGACTCATGAGGCTAGAGAGGGGTGCAAGCATTGGTGACGGTGTTGGGCATAGTAACTAACAGTGAACCAGCTAGTAAGTTTTCTGTGATTCTTATTGGTGCAGCAGGCAGTTGTTATGCAGGGCTGGTTTAGTCTCCTAAACAGTGGGTAAAAGCTTTGGCAAGGAAAGGATGAGAGGGTTTAAGAGAGAATGGCATTTGGTGATACAGCCTAAACTCCACTCAATGGCTGTATTGTTACTTTTATTCTTATATCTCTAGTGGCTGTTTAAAGGTGTTAAGTACATAATATTAAATTTAGAGCATAATTACCTGGTTAATTCCAGTCGAATAAAGCCTTGTTTATCAAAAATTTTGGATTATTGGAAACAGTAGCCTAGTTATATTTAAATTCTACCTAGAAAGAACACCATACCTCTTAGCTTACAGCAGAAAAAACAAAAAAAATCTACCTGGAAGTAGGTATTCACAAATGTGTAAACATTTAAATTTAAAATAAGATTTAAAGGTTCATTCAGTGTTTATGTGAGCACTAGTCTCTATGCCTTTGCTTTAACTGTTTATCCTCCAAAATACTGGTCTTTCCTTGAAGACCAGTCTAGGACCTGTCCTGCCTTTTAAGTAGAGTAGTGCCTACTGGGATGACACTTTGGGCTATAAATATGAGTATCCATATCCAGCCTTCACCATTGGGCTGGTAGCATAACATAGCAATAATCATGGTGTTTTTTCCAAATACTGTGATAATCATTTAACTGCTTTATTCTCTGACCATACAAAAGAAGCTTATTGCCTATATCACTTTTTTGTACTTACTATCCATTTTTTTAAACTTTTTATTTTAGAGGTTATAGTTTTCTTTGCATAATGAAATTGTAGGCTCCTTGGTATACAAAGATGGGCAATACAAAACTTGTTGAACAGAATTAAAAATCAACATTTACATTTTTTTTTTTTTTTTTTTTACAAACCATGAGGTCTTCATCTATTTTATCCTCAACAGAAAATGAAAATGTTAGTAGGCAAAGGGAGGAGTGTTCCATCTCTTCTCCCAGACAAAGTCCTGCAAGAACAGCCTAGTACCAGCAGGTAAGTGCAAAGCTTCGTTCTACACATGTGGTGTATGCTTGGAACATTATATAACATGATGAGTTTTTCAGGTCACATTTCATTGATGTATGCATTTTGTTGTTGTTTTCCAATAGCACCAGCATTGTCTGTTTAATAATGAAAAGTCTGAGTTCTGTCCTGAGATTATTTAATAAGGCCTTTTTTTGGGGGGGTAAGAATCATAAAGTCTTTTAGAGCTGGTGTATGCTGATATATGCTCAGTTAGTTTAAAACTGATTCAGAAATGAATTTCACAGGGCATCAGCCACATACATCGAAGCTGGTGGGTTCGAGCCAGGCCCAGACATGCCAAACAACAATGACAAACGCAACCGAAAAATAGCCAGGTGTTGTGGTGGGCCCCTGTAGTCCCAGCTACTTGGGAGGCTGACGCAAGAGAATCATTTAAGCCCAAGAGTTTGAGGTTGCTATGAGCTGTGACGCCATGGCACTCCATGGAGGGTGACGTAGTGAGATTCTGTTTAAAAAAAAAAAAAAAAAAAACTCCTGTGATTGATTGTTTGAATAACAGATCTGTGGGAAAGACCATCTGCTAGTGTCAACATCTGTGCACTTGTGCCATCCTCTGTGCTCCAATAGGACTCTGGTGATTGACAGCCAACTAGAACAGAAAAGAGACCTGAAGAAGCAGAAGCAACATGTATTCCTGTACAACAATCTGTTTGTTGTGGCCAAAACCAAGTAAGTGGACTGAACACTCTCTCCTGGTTGTTATTATCAAATTGCATTTTCACTAGCAAAGATACTCTTTCTACTGAATGAACTCAATAGTTATGGTAATAATGTCTATTCTCTTTTACTATACCTAGTATCTAAATTGAGTTTTATATTTCTTTTCTATTTTTGCAAAGACATGTTTAAATTATTTATTTATATAACAAGCATTCATTTAGGTCGTGTGTCATGTCCTGATTTAATGTAGGAGATATAATGAAGACATGTGATGGATACAGTCCTTGCTCTTTGGTAGCTTGCATTCTAATATGGGAGCTTATGTGTGTATGTGGGGGTTGAGGGGGAGAAATGAGGAATTGTGATTACTATATGAAGAAAATTGGGTGCTGGGTGAAGAAAAAGATGGGGTATATTTTAAGTAGATGTAGTCACAGGGGAAAAGCACTGAAGTAAGAAAAGTAAACAGCGATTTAGATAGATATTGGGAGGAAGAACATTTTAGGTAGAAACAGGTACAAAGATGGTGGGCAACTCTTGGTCCTTGGAGGAGTTAAAAGAAGGCCGGTATAACTGAAGCCTAACGAGCAAAGGAAGGTGATAAGATTAGTGAAGCAGGCAAAGTTAGCTTATCAGGACCTTTGCAGGCTATGTGAATTACCTGTTTCTGTACAAGTTACCCCAAAACGTAACAGCTCAACACTGTAAGATTCCCTGAGTTGGGAATCTGGGAGTGTTTAACTGGGTGGTTCTGGGTGGTCTCTGACAACAGAGCCTCATGACGGTTATAATTATCTCAAAGCTCAGCTAGAAATGGAGAATCCACTTCCAAGACTCTTGTGTGGATGCTGGCAGATTCAGTGCCTCACTGGCTCTTGGCCAAAGGACTGCTGTCCAAATGAAAGTTGCTTCCATGAGAATGGAAGATCCAAGAGAGTGAAATAGAGAAGAGGTGATTGAAATAGCACCCATAATAGAAACCACAGTCTTTTACAACCTGATTTTGGAAGTAGTATATCATCATTTCTGAGGTATGCAATTGGCCACACAGACCAACGCTGGTAAAGCATGGAAGGGAGCCACTGTAGGGTGTGAATATTAGGAACTAAGGATTATTGGAGACCATGTTGAGGGCTTGGGACCACAAAGCCTCTCACAAGGACTTTGGATTTTGTTCTAAAGGGTTTTTATTAGAGGGGTACCGTAGCATGATTCCTTTTTAAAACAATTCTGGCTCATGTTAGTTAGATAATGTGTTGCAAAGTAGACAAGAATGGAAGCAAGAGACTAGATAGGAAGTTGTCGTGTAGTCCTGATGGAGCTAATGAGGACTTCATCTGAGAAATGATAGTTAAGAGGAAGATACAGACATCGCTGGAATGTCCTTTAGAGGTACCCAAGAGGATTCACTTTCTGTTCAACACTAAATAAAAGTGAAGTTAACACTCAACCTAGGACATGGTGGCTGTTACTAGCTCTAATTCTCATTTATGCCACATTAGGAAAGAAAGAAGTAGTTTAAATAGTCCAATCTCATGAAAGATATTTTCAGTCACTAAACAATAGTAAATACTGTTACCTACTACCCACACTCACACACCTAAGTTATTCAGCATAATAAATAAGACATGGACTAGGCTAAATAATTTTGCAAACACTATATTTAATATGACTTGTGGTAATGACGAGAGAAACCAAGCATTTATTGGGATCTTAGAGTATGTTAGATATTCTTTAAAGATTATAACCATTGTAACTATTTTATGAGGTGAATAGGTGAATATTTATTAACAACAAAAGAATTTGACACTTGGTGAAATTAAGTAACTTCCTCAAGGTCACAGAGTAATTAGTTGACCCACAATTGAACCCAGATCTATCTCATTTCAGCCCATTCTTAACCAGCATGTGGCTTGCTGCCTTTATTATTATTTAACTCTTTCTTTTGTTATGGATTTTATAGATTTCTTTCAATCATATAGGTTTTTCTCACCCTTAAATTAGTCTTTACTTTGTGCTGAGTAAAAGGTCCAAGCTAAATAACCATTTAATAAGAAATGGCATAGAATGCTTAGTGTGCTTTATAATATTAAAGGCAACATAAAGATAAATAAAAGGGTTTGAGAGCATTTTGAATATAAGTGATGCCTAAAAACATAGTTTTAGAAGTGGATATGATGTTATGAGTAATACAGAGAAAGAAAAGTTTTTTTTTTTTTCTTCCCTTACTTCTCAAGGCTTTGCCCTTGAAAATGTCCACTTGAAGCTCTAAGTAGGGAGGCTATAAATGGAAGGCCAAATCATTAGTTTTTTAAATATATATAGCCTTTTATTTAAAATATCAAATGGGCTCTATATGCTAGGTAGTATTATAGGAGGTTCCCTAAGATCTCATTTAATCAACTCCCAATGTGAGAGTTTTTTCAGTTGTTGAACACTGAGAATCAGGAAGGTTTGTCATAGGATAGGAAATGGCAGAGCTAGGGCTGGAATATAGACCTTAATTCCAATGACAGGCTCTTTCTCTCTTCCTTACTGCATTGTAGTCATTAGGTGCAAAGTTTAGCCTGGAGGTAGATTAAGCAGACAGTAACTAATGTCTTGAGCTAAGATCTTAAAGACTATTTACTTACAACACTCATTCAACTCTTAGGGAAGATTTGTGCCTTTTCCTGTTTAAAGTATTTTTTTTCTTAGCAGTCATGATACTATTTGGAGTAAATTTTTATTTCCTTTTTACCTTAAATTCTTTATCATTCTGAACATTTCTCACATCAATGTGGCATATATATTTTCCTAAAAACATTTAAAATAGGCTTGGCACCCATAGCACAGTAGTTACGTGGTCAGCCACATACACGGGAGTTGGTGGGTTAGATCCCAGCCCAGCCCAGGCCCACCAAACAACAATGACAACTACAACCAAAAAATAGCCAGGCTTTGTGGCGGGCACCTGTAGTCCCAGTTACTTGGGAGGCTGAGGCAAGAGAATCAGTTAAGCCCAAGAGTCGGAAGTTGCTGTGAGCTGTGACACCCAGGCACTCTACTAAGGGCAACATAGTGAGACTCTGTCTCAAACAAAACAAAACAAAACACACACACAACAACAACAAAATTCTAAATAGTTTTATTATCACTTGAAAATAGATGTTTTTAGATATATTGACAAAATTTGTACCCATTATCTGCTTCTATAGTTTTTTATTTTAACTTTCTCTCACATACGGCTACATTATTTTTTTCCCACATTATATAAATCTATGTCCACTTTAGCGTTTTTAGGAAGTAACAAAATCTATCTTTAGTTATTTAAGACAGTCAATTCATGAGAGTTTAAGTACTTTCTGTATCTATTGTTCATATATTAAAAGTTTGGGTTACGGAGGCCGCTAGGGGGACCTCATCCCGCGCCTCCTTGGTCAGGCCTGGGCTGCAACTCAGCAGCGCTGACGTCAGTACCCAGCCCAGCGTTCCCGCCTTGCACAGAAGGGCGGGTGGGGGCGACCATTCCGGAGTCCGGCGTCTCTTTCATCTTTTCTCCCACCGCCTTTTCAGCTGGCAGGAGGTCGGAGGCCAACGCCTCTGAGCGACCGGTGCCCGCACATCTGGGCCACCCTGCCAGGGGTGTTGGGGAATGGCAGTCACCTTTGAGAGCGCTGGCAGCACCGCTTGTGGTTTTGGTTAAGGCGTCCCGGTGTAGGGTCTCTCCAGCGCATGCGCTCCAGGACTGTGCGGGTGTCCTAGAAACCAGCGCCTTGAAGGGGGGTGTGGCCCAGGAACTGCGCAGCCACACCTTCCACCGTGGAGATGAAGAGGCAGTCTTGTTCTCCATAGCTTTGCTTTCTTACTGTGACCCTATGCCATGGAACTTTCTGTCACAGTGACATATTCTGTACTTTTGCTGTTAATTTATGGTAGCATACATGGCCATTGAGCATCTGACTGTGCAGTTGAGGAACTCACTTTTAAATTTCACTTCATGTTTAAGTTTAATTAAATCTCATGTGGCTAGAGGTGATGGTAACAAGACAGACAAAGAAAAAGAAATGATGTAGAAAGTCACCAAAATATCTGCGTTTTCTGTGTGGCCAGGTCTCCTGAACACATGACTTTGGCTCTTGGGAAAAATAATTTCTATTACTTCATTTCTATCTGGGATTTAGAGATAATATTCAACGTCTCAAAAGGAATAAAGTGTTGCCATCCATTCCGTTTTTAAGGAAATAACATACTGGCACCTTTAAACAAATTCAGCTCTTTATTAAATGGAATGTAAATATGAAAATAAATAAAAGTTTAGGTGATCTATATTATTTTAGGTTTTTTTTTTTTTTTTTTTTTGCCTAAACCCAAGGCCCAAAACCTTGAAAGAACATAGATATTTGAGGAGATAATGATGATTGAATCCTGCCACCTTAGAAAAATTTAGACATTTTATAGCAAATTGGTCACACAATCATTATCATAGCATATATTTGCATATGTTCACAAATCCTTCTTAATGTGGAAATAACTTGATTTTTTTTTTCAAAATAAACAGCAAGCAAACAGAAATAACCTCTTGCAATACCAAATGTGATGTTTTTCCTGTCACTACATACCCTTGAATAAGGAATTGTTGATCAATTCATTCTTGGAATAATCTGAGAGCAGAACTTAGTCTTTATATTTAGTCATATGGGAAAAGGGGAGACTTCAGTTCTTTATCATGTCAGCTCATTCGTAGGCTTCATGTGGAACAGCTTTCAGTCCTTGGGTTTGTCTTGCAGAGATCAACTCAAATGGGATAAATAATTGACCAGCTGCCACATGTTTATTTAGCCAAATGAAGAGAATTTTAGTAAGTGCATTAATAGAGAAGGTGTTAAATGGGGGAACTGAGACTCCTTTGCCTTTTCTGTAAAATGTTTGAGTCTGAAATAATATATGTAAAGTACTTAGAACAGTGACTGGCATATGGGAAATTACCAAGAATATTAGCCATTACTTTTAGTATAGGAGAATGGAAGTCATTGATTATACTTTTAGACAGTTCCTTGTTTTTTGCATGTGTGGAGGTATTTTGTTGATCTAGGGAACAGAATAATGGAATGAATTTTTTTCCCAGGTTAGTATATGTGGCTGTTTCCACGAGATATCTACAAGTATACAACATAGATAGAGACTTTCATTAGAAAACATGAAATGTATGAAAATAAATATGGAAGAGTAACTTTCCTTTCAAAAGAATTGTAGTTTTAGTTTTATATTACCTAAATAATAGGCATCACAAAATAAGATTCAGTCTGTAATTGAATATGTTTCATAAAAAAATCTAATGATTTATAGCAATAGGATAAAAAGTGTTTTAATAAAATATATGAAGAAGGTGTCATGACACAAGCTACTTTTCTATTACACTTAAATTCAGTGCACCCTATGAGAGGTACTTCAATCTAGACTATCCACATAGAGGATTATATATTTTCTGTAATATCTTTGTCATCTTTATAAATTCTGTTTAGGAGTTTTGGCCTTAAATATTTTATGAATCAGAACATATATGAGGTATCTTTGATTTTACTTCAGCTGTTCCACAAATTGTCTGAATGTTGAAAAGGACCCAAGTTTCCCTGGGTATTCAATTCATCCTACTCAATGCCTTCTATTTAAATTTCAGGTCCACCTGAGCAGTAAATATGTCTATTAAATTAAGAGATATGATAGTTTCTGCCTTGTAGGTCTAAGAGGCATTAGGTGGGAATTGTCAAAAAGCTATTTCAAAAGGAATGTATTAATTTGCATTCCCACCAGCAGTGCAGAAGTGTTCCCTTTTCTCCGCATCCACGCCAACATCTCTGGTCTTGAGATTTTGTGATATAGGCTAGTCTCATTGGAGTTAGATGATATCTCAAAGTAGTTTTGATTTGCATTTCTCTGATGATTAAAGATGATGAGCATTTTTTGATATGTCTGAAGGCCGTGCGCCTGTCTTCTTCAGAGAAGTTTCTCTTCAAATCCCTTGCCCAGCCTGCAATGGGATGGAAAAAGCCCAAGTGCCCATCGATCCACGAATGGATTAATAAATTGTGGTATATGTATACCATGGAATACTATGCAGCCTTAAAGAAAGATGGAGACTTTACCTCTTTCATGTTTACATGGATGGAGCTGGAACATATTATTCTTAGTAAAGTATCTCAAGAATGGAAGAAAAGTACCCAATGTACACAGCCCTACTATGAAACTAATTTGGGACTCTCACATGAAAGCTATAACCCAGCTACAACTTAACAATAGGGGGAAGTGGGAGGGGGGGTAGGTAGAGGGAGGGGGATCGGTGGGATCACACCTGTGGTGCATATTACAGGGGTATTTGTGAAACTTGGTAAATGTAGAATGTAAATGTTTTGGCACAGTAACTGAGATAACGCCGGAAAGGCTATGTTAACCACTGTGATAAAAATGTGTCAAATGGTTTATGAAGCGAGTGTATGATACCCCATGATCATATCAATGTATACAGTTATGATTTAATAAAAAAATAAACTTAAAATAAAAAATAAAAAAAAGCTATTTCAATTCTGAATTAAAAATAGATCACCTTCTAAGTCCCCAGCGTAAATGTTAATTGTGTCAAACCTACTTTCTTTTATACTCTTTTCTAGGCTACTTTTCTTCAGTTTAAACGAGAATATAAGGGAAAAATGGTTGAACAAAATTTTAAGAAAGAAAATTTAAAATAATCTATACTTAACCACTCAGTTAAAAATGTATTATAAATTATTCTAATTCCAGGGTTTTTTTCAGTGTATTTCTTTTAACATGAAAATTTTATACACATTTCCTTTTTTAATTTTCTTCCTTTTTCCTTTTTTATACTCTTTATTTACAAAATTAAATCATAGCTGTATACATTAATGCAATCATGGGGTACCATGCTCTGGTTTTATATATAATTGGAAATATTTTCATCACACTGGTTAACATAGCCTTTCTGGCTTTTTCTTAGTTATTGTGTTAAAACATTTATATTCTACATTTAGTAAGTTTCACATGTATGCTTGAAAGATGCACCATAGGTGTGGTTGCACCAATTACCCTCCCTCCACCCATCCTCCCCCTGCCCTGCCCTCCCTTTCCGCTTTCTCCATATTCTCAGGCTATAATTGGGTTATAGCTTTCATATGAAAGCTATAAATTAGTTTCATAGTAGGGCTGGATACTTTTTACATTTACAGTGAATACTTTTTCTTCCTTTCTTGAGACACTTTGATAAGAAAAATATGTTCCAGCTCCATCCATGTAAACATGAAAGAGGTGAAGTCTCCTTCTTTCTTTAAGGCTGCATAATATTCCATGGTGTACATATACCACAATTCACTAATCCATTCGTGGGTCGATGGGCACTTGGGCTTCTTCCATGATTTAGCAATTATGAATTGGGCTGCAGTAAACATTCTGGTACAAATATCTTTGTTATAATGTGATTTTTGTTTTTCTGGGTATATACCTAGTAGAGGAATTGTAGGATTGAATGGCAGATCTATTTTTAGATCTCTAAGTGTTCTCCAAACATCTTTCCAAAAGGTACTTATTAGTTTGCATTCTCACCAGCAGTGTAGAAGTGTTCCCTTTACTCCACATCCATGCCAACATTTCTGGTTTTAGGATTTTGTGATGTGGGCTAATCTTACTGGAGTTAGATGTTATCTCAAAGTAGTTTCATTTGCATTTGTCTGATGATTAAGGATGATGAGCATTTTTTCATATGTCTGTAGGCTGTGCACCTGTCATTTTTCAGAGAAGATTTTCTTCAAGTCCCTTGCCCAGCCTGAGATGGGAACACTTGTTCTTTTCTTGCTAATACGTTTGAGTATTTTGGTGGATTTTGGTTATTAAACCTTTGTTGGAGACATAACCTGCAAATATCTTCTCCCATTCTAAGGGTTGTCTGCTTGCTTTACTTACTGTGTTCTTCGCTGTGCAGAAGCTTTTTAGTTTGATCATGTCCCAGTAGTGTATTTTTGATGCTGTTTCAATTGGCCGGGGGGTCTTCCTCATATAATATTCGCCCAGGCTGAATTCTTCAAGAGTTTTCCCTGCACTGCTAATATTTTTATAGTTTTATGTCTTAAGTTTAAATCTTTAATTCAGTGAGAGTCTATCTTAGTTAATGGTGAAAGATGTGGGTCCAGTGTCAGTCTTCTACAGTTCGCCAGCCAGTTCACCCAGCACCGTTTGTTAAATAGGGAATCTTTTCCCCACTGAATGTTTTTAATTGGCTAGTTGAAGATCAAATAATGGTAAGTAGCTGGGTTCATCTCTTGGTTTTCTATTCTGTTCCATACATCTACCTCTCTATTTTTGTGCCAGTACCATGATGTTTTGATCACTATCAATTTATAGTATAGTTTGAGGTCTGGTAGCATGATTCTTCCTGCTTTGTTTTTATTTCTGAGTAATGTCTTGGCTATTCGAGGTTTTTTCTGATTCCATATAAAACGAAGTATTATTCTTTTGAGATCTTTAAAGTATGATAGTGGAGCTTCAATAGGGATTGCATTCAAATTTTATATTGCTTTACATAGTATGGACATTTTAACAATGTTGATTCTTCCCAGCCATGAGCATGGTATGTTTTTCCATTTGTTAACATCTTCAGCTATTTCTTTCTTAGAGTTTCATAGTTCTCTTTATAGAGATCTTTCACATCCTTTGTTAGATGAACTCCCAAATATTTCATCTTCTTTGGCACTACTATAAATGGAATAGAGTCCTTGACTATTTTTTTCAACTTGACTATTGTTGGCATATATAAAGGTACCAATTTATGAGTGTTGATTTTGTAACCTGAGACACTACGTATTTCTTAATCACTTCTAAGAGTTTTGTACTAGAATCTCTGGTGTTTTCCAGATAAACAATCATGTCATCTGTGAAAAGTGAAAGTTTAATCTCTTCTGACCCTATATGGATAACCTAGATTGCTTTTTCTTCCCTAATTGTGGTGGCTAAAACTTCCATTACAATGTTGAAGAGCAATGGAGACAATGGGCAACCTTGCCTGGTTCCTGATCTAAGTGGAAATGATTTCAATTTAACTCCATTTAATAAGATATTGGCTGTGGGTTTGCTATAGATAGCCTCTATCAGTTTAAGAAATGTCACTTCTATGCCAATTTTCTTAAGTGTTCTAAACATGAAATGTTGCTGGATATTATCAAAAGGTTTTTCTGCATCAATTGAGAGAAACATAGGTCTTTGTTTTTTAATTTGTTTATGTGCTGAGTTATATTTATAGATTTATATATATTGAACCATCCTTGAGACTCTCAGATAAAATGCACTTGGTCGTGGTGTATAATTTCTTTGACGTGTTGTGGGATTCTGTTTGTTAGGATCTTGTTGAATATTTTTGCATCTATATTCATTAGTGATATTGGTCTATAATTTTCTTTTCTTGTTGGGTCATTTCTTGGTTTAGGGATCAAAGTGATGTTTGCTTCATAGAATCTGTTGGGTAGTATTCCTTCTTTTTCTATATTTTAGAACAGTTTGAGTAATATAGGTCCTAGTTCCTCTTTAAAGGTTTGGTAGAATTCTGACGTGAAGCCATGTGGTCCTGGGCTTTTCTTTTTAGGGAGATTTTGTATAGTTGATGCTATTTCAGAACTTGATATAGGCCTGTTAAACATTTCCACTTAATTCTGGCTAAGTCTTGGAAGGTGGCGTGCTTCCAAGTATTTGTCAATTTCCTTCAGATTTTCATATTTCTGAGAACAAAGTTTCTTGTAATATTCATTAAGAATTTTTTGAATTTTGGAAGAGTCTGTTGTTATTTCATCTTTGTCATTTCTGACTGATGAAATTAGAGATTTTACTCTTTTTTTCCTGGTTAGGTTAGCCAAAGGTTTATCTATTTTATTGACCTTTTTAAAAAACCAACTTTTTGATTTATTGATCTGTTGTATAATCTTTTTGTTTTCAATTTCATTTAATTCTGCTCTAATTTTGGTTATTTAACTTCTGCTAGGTTTGGGGTTTGGAATGTTCATTTTTTTCCAGTTGCTTTAGATGTAAGTTGTTAACTTCCTCTCTTACTCTTCTTTTGAGGAAGGCTTATAAATTTCCCTATTAGGGAAATTTCAGTGCCATAAATTTCCTTCTTAGGGCTTCCTTTGCAGTATCCCAGCGGTTCTGATAATTCATGTCTTCATTATCATTTTGTTCCAAAAATGTGGTAATTTCCTTGTTAATCTTGTCTATGACACAGCTATCATTCAACATTAGGTTATTTAGCTTCCATGTTTTTGTATGAGAATTATAAAATTTTCAACACTTTCTTTGATATGAATCGGCTTTAAATCTCCTAAAAATTTCAATGATGAATATCTTAGTAGCCACAGTATGTGACACATAGAAAGTTCTCAATAAAAAGATTTATATATATTTTTGTAACAAGTTATTATTCCGGTTTTACCTAAACTGAATTTACACTATGCAAAGAAATAAAACCCTGTACGGTAAAAACAGTAACCAGGAAAAAATAGAGATCCAACTGTCTTTACTTTAATTACCCATTATGTTATGGAAAAAGAAGTATAAAAATGGGGCAGTGTTGATTTTTCTTTGTTTAGTGATTGTTGTTTGTTGTTTTATTCTTTGATTAGGAGCTGGAACCCTGTGCTGTGTCAAAAACACATTCGGTCTTTTACTTACTTAATTAAGCTCTTATGTTTTGTGGGCCACACATCTTTTTATTTAAGAGAAATATTCTATTAAAAGGTATAATTTGTAAGGGAATAAATGTAAATTAATATAAATTGTGTTCCACTTAAGTCTTGTGATTTACTCTTTTCATAAGAAATTAAGATTCATCATTGGATAATTATTTGCCCCTAATGATTATTACTTCATTTGATTTAAAACTTTTATTTATAGCTATATTTCTTTTTTTTTTTCCCTACAGTATAAAACTGTAAGAGTAAAGGACTCACATACAGCAAACGAAGTTGTCAAGATGTACTGCTAGTGCTTGGGGTATCTGTAAGTTACTCTGCTAGATGCTCTTAATAGAAACACACTCTTTCATCAGAATAAACATGATTATTAAAGATACCATTATTTTGTTACCCCAATTGTAGAAATTAAAGATAATAAGCTTTAATATTAGCTTAATGCATGCGCTGCAATTCTTCTACTCTTAGTTTAAAATCTGTGTGAACTGAAAAGCAGAATGAGATTAGGTTATAATTTTGAGTGATAATATGTGCCTTCCTTGTGTGTACTATATACGTATACAATTTTTTTACATAATATCCTTGGTGAGAGCATTTGAACTCCTTTCTTTTCTTCTTATTTGACACTATTTGCCTACTCCTCCTCCATGTAACTATTTTATTATCATCCCAAGATGCAAACAGTTAGAATAGCGAATTCTTTGTACCATTCTATGAATCACCCTCATTTGAGAGTGAAATTAACAGTATTTTAAGTTTATTTTTAATGTTGTCATTTGTGTAAAAGCCAATGAGCAACAAGGATATCATTAAAAATTAAATGTTGAATGGTTTCAGTAAAATACGTTAACTTAATTAAAACCTGGTAGATGTTAACTTTTAGGCTTAAAATAGCTACAAGATCTTTAGCTTTTTTTTTTTTTTTTTTTTTTTTTTTGGTTTTTGGCCAGGGCTGGGTTTGAACCCGCCACCTCTGGCATATGGGACCGGCGCCCTACTCCTTGAGCCACAGGTGCCGCCCTAGCTACAAGATCTTAATGAAAAACAGGTGACATGATGATTGCATGATTTAGCAGAAGTTCTTAATTGTACATTTTAATTTGAATATGACTTACATATATCACATGTAGATTATCAGCTGTCTATTTTGATAAATTAATTTTGTTTTATTGCTGTTATGGAAACTTCTTTTTGCCCTAATTCCTGAAGGTTTCTGTAGTAATTGTATTAATGGCACGTTACATTTTGTGCCTATGCCAGGTGGAAAGAAAGAGTTAGAGTTCACTGAATTACATTCAGTTAAGAGAAGAATAGAAGGGAACTTACTCTCTGTACTTTAAAAAATCAAAGCACAATGGTATTTGAGGATTACACTAAGAGGATGCAACTACTTAAAGTGTTAAAACCCCAAATCTCATTGTACTCAGATGTCCAGGATTTAGTTTCTCTAGTATGTAAATTTCTTCTTGTATCTGTTTATGTGTTTCTAATCCCCTGATCTCTTCCTTCTGATTATGACTTGTGAAAACCAATCTCAGAGGGCAGCAATAAGAGGGAAGTATAAATCAAGCCAGTTCCAATACTCTTGAGTAACTCTAATTTTGTAACCAATAAAAAGTCTTTCTCAGATGGACATCATGTGATAGATAATAGTAAAGACAGTGATGCTTGATATAGTATAATGTTCCTTGGTCCTATTATTTAAGTAATGTTAGCCACTAATGTTTACTTATTTGATCCTTATAACACTTGTGTGATAGGCAGAGTAAATGTTTTAAGTTGTAGATTTGAGGCTGAGAGAGAACATAGATTTGCTGAAGATTTATATATCTAGTTAATGTAAAAGAAGAAACTAGAATACCTTTAAATATTCTCAGATCCAAAGACAGGAAGGGTCAACATCACGCAGCTTACAAACAGATCTGTGGAATTATTCCAAACAAGATAGTCTTATTTTTATTTTTTTTATTTTTTTTTAATTTTTTTATTAAATCATAACTGTATACAATGATATGATTATGGGGCATCATACAAAGATAGTCTTAAAGATTTTTCTTCTTTTTCCTCCCTACCAGCTCTTAAAACTACCATGGTAGAACCACCTGGATTACACATGGGTCTCCGAAAGTAAGCATGCACATGATCATTTACTTAACAAAAAGGTTCTTTACACCAAAAGTCCCAGAAGTAAATTGCAATATATTCTGTTTGTAGCACACATGGTCACAGCACCAGTCAGTCTGAAATCTACAATTAAATTTTTCTGTGCATGATATGAATACTCATATGAAATACTAATGAACCATCTTCAAGACAGTGCACTCATGAGAACAGGATCAAAGGGCACTACCACTTCTTTGACCTTCTAAGAGCTCTCCCTCATGGAAGAGCTCCCTGGAGTGATGCAGTGCCGTTTCACCTTAAAGCCCAGGAGGCTAGCTGCAGCCCAGAAACTGAGAGGTGAGTTGTTTTTCCTCCTTCATAAAGTCCTCTTTCAGCAAGTTTTTATTTCAGAGCACAAATTTAGTACAAAGGCAAAGACTCAGACTTCTAGCCAGTTTAGATTTTTTTCCCCTTTGGAATGTGCGATGGTTTTTAAAGGAAAGATGAAATTTAGGACAAGATAGTTTTATACATCAGCAATAGGCATGACTCACTTATAAACAGCAGCTCATAGCAAGGAGCTGATAGCAATAGTCTGTCCCTTCTTTCATTATCATTCTGTCCCCTTTCACCTTGTGCCTACTGCAAAATCAAGGTGCTAGGTAATTCTGCAGGTGCTTCCATGCCTACATGTGTTGTAGGCATGGAGACAAGTTACTACTCATCAATTGTGTGTTCCCCCTGAGTGGTCATGTAATAACAGGAAGCTGTCAGTGATGGGTATCAGAAGAGTGTGATGCCCTACCTGGATCATGGTACTGATAGTTATGTGAAGGCTAAGATGATTTCTATAGAAGTGTATTCTTAGTCTACTAATTAACTAGGAATTGCCTATGAACATAGTAAAAGGTCCAGAATGCTAAAAGTTATAGTCAACATACCAGGATAATAATTTATCCTAGTGTATATTTGAGATATAAACCTTCAGTCTGAAAGTAAGATTCTATAAGAAACAGAAGAATGTCCAAACAGAAAAGTATGAGTGAGTTAATATAAAAGTGATGCTGAATTTCTGCTGATGCCTTTGTCAGTTTGAACTAACTGAGCTTTTCAGTGAACAATGACATTGAATTTTACAAATGAACAAACTCAGTCTCAAGGAATAGTAAGTTTAAACACATGGCATGAAGCTCGAAAGATCATTGAGGCCACCTTCCTGCCATATGACAGATTATTGGCATCAACTGGAGGACAGGTGAAATCCTGAAATTCTTTATATTGATAAATCATTAATAAAAATGCTTCCTCCACTGATTTAATCTTATTGTGGAATAACACTACTTTAATAAAAAGCTATATGCTATTCGCATTTAGAGAAAGGAGACAAGTTACATCAGAAATTGTTGTAGAGGCTTTTCTTGCTTTAAGTGTGAATACACAGCAAAAGTCTTTTAAAGAGAACTTCCTGTGATGCATTTAAATTGTTTAATTTATCATTTTATATTCATGCTGAATTATTTATAGTTTCTGAAATAATCACAATAGCAATGTGAAACTTATTTTCCTGTTCCCCCAGTCATTCAAGATTTTGAAATTTTATTGGACAGAGTGTTGTAACTGGCTTCTCTTCTCTACACCAAGACATCATTCACTTTTTCTTCATGAGAAGGCTGGATTCCTTTTCTCTCCTTTTTACCCTCCTGAGCTCTACCATTTTCTACACCCATTAGTTCTGTTTATTTTACCTGACAGAACAGGTATTTATTTCTCACTCATGAGAAGTACAAATGAAGATGTCTTGGGGAAGATGTGGGAAGACACCTGCCCTCTTCAATCAGTTCCTCCTTTCATAAATCATGGTGGGGCCAGGTGGCCCAGTGGATTACCAAGTGATCCCCTCCCATCTTTACTTCCATCTATATCCAACTTAAGTTCCATCATTATGAGAATCTAGGTCTTGCAGATAGCCTGTCCTTTCTAGGTCTGCTTTCCTATTTTTTCTTAGTAAAATCCCATATCAAGTTAAACTCTGAGCACAGCCAGAAGAAATTATACAGCAGCAGAGCAGCTTGGCATCACTAATGATCAATTTCAGTTGAGCATGCCACACTGGCTGGGCAGTCTTAACTTGGTTTCTCTAAAGCATTTTCCAACTACTTGAATAAATTTCATTATACACATCCCCACACATGTGCACATACAACTCCTGCCACTTTCTGTCAATGACCTAATTTTACACTTTATGTTTCACTTAAGATATGAGTAAATTAGTAGATCATCCATCATGGACTTCTTCATCTTGCTGACTCCAGCTATACAGACATACATTGAATTTGCACTAACCATCTTCTATTATAAATGGGATATTGAGTTTTTGGTCCCTTGGCTTGTTTGCTAACATTCTTGGGCCATTTTTCATTCTTAGACCATTTTGAGGGGGTATTATAGTGGTACTGTGGTTTTTCATCCATGAAAATGTGAGCTCCCTAAAGGCAGAGGCTCTATTCTATATTTGTCATTCCTAGAATGGTGCCTGGCACATATAAGTAAGGACTTAATGATTGAAGGAACAAATTAGCTCACTAAGGATACAAAGAGCATAGCTAGGCTGAGGAGAATAATCTCCTATTCTTCTATCTTTATACCTCAGTTTACAAAACTATTTCCTTAGATCCCTCATTAGTTTTAATTGGTTTGACTAATAATTTGGGGTCAGGGATCTTAAGAATTTGACTCAGTTTTGCCAATGACTTGCTCAATTGATAGCAGCCTCTGCTTAGTTCTCTCTCTTGGAAATTAGGATAATAGTGACTACTCATGTAGGTGAGTGATGGTAAATGGGATCAGAATGAATAACTACTGACCTATGTTGACAATGTCCCATTGATCATCACAATCCCTGTACAACTATAAAATCTTAGGTGAGCCACTTACACATTTTTTAATATAGAGGAATTAGATGACCAATGCTTTGTAAAACACAATTTTGACCAAAGTCAGCAAAGTTTTTTCTGTATATAATTGGAGAGTAAAACTTCAGGTCAATACACAAAATCAAGACTATTTTATGTAGATACTTATGTAAGATGAGAGAAAAAAAAAACTTCCACAATTTTTTTATTCATGGAATTTAGAATATAATAACAATTGTGTCCAACTTGATATAGCACAGGTCTATAAAGAGAAGCAAATTCTTGTGGGATAGCATTTCAGGTGATTAGAATTTAAAGTTAGTGATTTAATCATCAGTATTGATGGCCAATGTTTTAATCTATAATGGGATTTTGAAATCTTACTTTTGAAAACACCTTTTCACATATAGGAACTGTCAAATACTGATATCATTTTACAAACATTGACTATCAATTTAGCATGTTTTACTCTTGGATAGTAGAATTTTGTTAGAGTTCTCATTTAATATTTACCTTTTAGCATAATATCACCTTGTTCTTCTATCTACTTTCCCTTCCATTCCAATGTTATCCACTTTGTGTTTTCTACTGTTGAGTAAAAGGGAGATATTCTTACTTTTGGGATTTAGATGGCCAGAATAGAGTTCTTCATTCAAGTTTTAATTTTTATGACTTTTTAATGTAAACATGAAGTTGTAAGAATTATTTAATATTCAATACCCTTATTTAAACCTGAAAGCAACACTATTCTAAATCTTGCCAGGGTTATTCAGGGAATCTAGATTTACATGAATTCAGTTTGCTTTACATTTACATAACTCATATTTACATAGTAATAGCATGTTTTATCAAATGTTGATAACCTGAAATTAATAGCTATGCTTTGGAAACTATGGAAGATAGTAAACTTTATGAATGTTTTTGTCAGTCCCAGAAGGAACCTAAATTCTCAGGTTGAATGCTGTATACAATAAGAGTATTGATGATAAAATAAAGGACTCAATTTCTACTTCATCTGTTGTCAACACTTGTACTATCACTGCTGTATAACTTGTCAGCAGAGCATTCTCAAGAAGTTTGTGAAAGCTAAAAAAGATCAAATCTGACAGTTTTAGAAAGAACAAAATTAGTTCAAATGTGAGCTAATCAGACTGAGTACAAATACTTAACACATACATTAATGTACATATGAAACAAACATTTGCTCAGATTGGCATTGCTACACATACAGGAACCCCTTATTTGATTTGAGAAGGGATTTAGATGTCTTTTCTAGTTTTTGAAGAGGTAGTTGTCAGGGCAGGAAGAAAGTGCTTTAGATAAGCAGAGTGCTGATACACCTTCATGTCTGCATACCTTCTGAAGGCTGTGCAATCCAATGGAGATGGATGAAGAGAGGAAGTGCTCTTATGAGGAGGAGATTCCTACCTTGACAGCTTTAAGCAAGACTGCTATGACCCAGACCCTGGGCAAAGTAGTACCTTTCAGATCTTATCTCCCATAATCCTCTCTATAACCCTCTGAAGAATAGTTTTATTCTTAATTTTTATGGTGAGGAAGGAAGGCAAGTAACTTGCCTAGATAAGTTTCTGAACCAGGAGTCTACCTGGATTCCTTACTTCAGAGGCAAAGATCTTTACACACCTGAGGGTATGTATGTGATGACATACTTACTGTATCCCAAGGAAGTGAAGCACAAAGGATGGTCTTAAAACCATTTGGCAAAATGATGTTAATTTGCTTATCTTCTCACAACCTGGCTTTTAAAATATTTGATTTAAATAGGTTATTCTGATAAAAATAAATGCAAAGACATATTAGCAAGTCTTCCAAACAATATGGAAGAATTTTTAAAATTAGTATTTGACATTGCTGACCATGTCATCCTCAAAAAGACCACATCCTTCACTGTTTCATTATCAGTGAATGCTGGCAACTAAAGATCATGCTTGGGGATCTTGGTTGCATGTCATAATGATGAATCCCATGCAGCCAGAGTTTAATGACTAATTCCCATGTACTCTTACTGGAGAAAATGGGGCCCAAACAAGAGTGGGCACTACGCAGTCATTATGGCCTCTCAAGCCTTCTTCCCATGAACCATAATTGCAGGCTATTTTGAATCTGCTTTACAAATGCAAACTTCAAAGGTCATCCAGAGATCTGGGCAGAATGTACACACAATATTTGGGGTTCGCACTATTATGTGTTCTCCTTTCTGGGATTTCCCCTCATTTTCCAGCTGCTGTGGGCACCTCTATCTTGGTTCTTTAGTTCTTCAAGCCTATGAGAGTAGA
Source organism: Nycticebus coucang (assembly GCF_027406575.1). Classification (NCBI taxonomy): domain Eukaryota; kingdom Metazoa; phylum Chordata; class Mammalia; order Primates; family Lorisidae; genus Nycticebus; species Nycticebus coucang. The sequence goes on along the minus strand of NC_069799.1, from coordinate 27,434,967 downwards.
GGTTTTTCTCTAAATTGTATTCATTCCCACTACCCTTGCCTTCAGACTAAAAGCTCTACAAATGTTAACATTTACCTGGTGCTATCACAGTCCCTTTTCCCAGGTGTCAAACTTACACCTTGTTTTGGTCACTTTAATGCCTTTCAGTAGGTCTGTATCTGTTATCCCAGAATGTACACTTGTTACCTGTGTTTGTGTGTTGTAAGGAAGGAGCGGGGGTTAGCCACTTTTAGGAGTGGAACCTCAGAGAGCAGTCTTTTTTATGTATTAAATCTTGTGCATATCTGCTACCTTTTATGTTAAAATTTGGCACAGATGATGCCCAAAACACTTTTACACTATGGTATCACAAAAGTATAACTTTTGTTGACTTTTCTTACTTCTGCCTATTTGGTTCATGCTGTATATTTCTACTACAATTCCACTTCATTTTCCATTGTTGTTCAATAGTAACTTATTGAGTACTTGCTCTATGCAAGACACTGGTATGTGGTCTATCTGTTGAAATCTTGTCCATTCAAGATTCAATGAAATGTAATTCAAATACCTTCGAGACTATGCCCCTCTCTGCCGCTGGGTAGTTGTAATGAACTTTCCTCTGAATGCCTTTGGTAGTGTGTTTCTCCCTTGTGTTCCCCAACGCCCCTGTATTTGTTACTATGTTTCTTTTAGTCCCATAATGAGGAGTCTCATTTCCTATAAGATTATGAACTTCATTTGCAAGGACAAGCCCCAAGTTTGCAACCATTCTTGCTGTCTTAAACATACTTTTTAAAGTTGGAAAGTGAAAAGAAACATGAAAGCATTAGTAGTAGCAAAGGAAATTAAAAAATGTAGGACATTAACTTCCTCTCTCTGTTCTTAATAATAGAGCAGGACATCAGGTAATAAAGCACTCTTTATTTCTATAGAACATCTTGATAGAAATAACTCCTCTCCTCCTTCCCTTCCTCTTCCTCTTTCTTCTCCCATTCATCTCATCTTTCTCTTCCTTGATTTCTTCATTCCCTTCATCTTGCCCTCCCTATGTTCTCCTCTTTCTTTTCTTTCTCATTTATTTAAGTAAGATCAAACCCAAGCTTTTTTACATGCCTACTCTCATCATTAAGATGGGGAAAATATGTGTGTTGGTTTGCCACAATCTTTCTTTTAGTTGTTACAGCCAGTAAGAAAACCTTTCTTTCACCTTTGAAATTTTACTACCAAAACTCAAGTAAACAGACTTATGATGTTTCCCAAATAAATGGGAGAACCCAAACTTTTGATTGTGTCTTCATTGAGCCTTCTTTCATTTATGAAATAATGTAAGGAAATTTTAGAATGGTCCACAACAAAAGACATCTGTGAAGTTTTTTGTTTGTTTGTTTGTTTTTGTCTTTGAACCATTGCAGCAAACATACTTCCAAATGAAAATTATAGAAATAAGGTGAAGTGAATTGAACTGGTTTTGCTAATAATATCCAATTTATTTATTAGATTTAGATCAAACGATATCCACAAAAAGATGTATTATAAACTGGTTCTGTTGGTATTCTGTCATTAACCTGGAAAACTCACCTGAGTCACCACCATCATCTTCTCCCACAGGAGGAAAGCTCTTTGGAGTTTCCCTGCCAAATATCTGCTACTATAAAGATCTTCCTTTACCTATCTATGTAAGGCTCCTTTTCATCTGTAAAATAATGGGAAAGGGGATTTGAGAAGGGAGAGTTCTGGGAGATAAATATTTCCTAAAATGGAAAACTATAGACGTTCTTGGTTTTGGCTAAGAATCTTTATTAATATTACTTTAGAGTATAAAAATCTGAGTTAAGTATTGCAGATTCAAAGGAAAGACTTAATAGGAAGAGATAATCTAGTCCACTGATTACAAGAAAGAGTCACATAAGCCTGCTCTGGTAAATGAGTTGGCTCTATAGACAGAGAATCTTCATTATGCCACAGAAATTCTTTCATGAATTCCACATTGTTCTGAAAGTCTTCTTTTGTCACTTTAGGAGCAGAGACTACTGAGTTTGATACTTAAGTTCTAAGATCTGTTTTATTTGTATTTCAAGTGTCTAAGCATAAAAATACAATCTCTAGAACATATTTATCTTTTGAACATAAAATGGGTCAGCAAAATGGCATGCTACATTGTACAATTATAAGTGCTAGACACTAGTCAAGCCACCTAGGGTTATCTTTCACAAGAAATTTAAGGGGCAATTATTACCATATCATCATCCATATTTGACAAATGTTTTGAAGCCTCAGAACTTTATCCAAGGTTACATGGTAAATAAAAGGACATAACTATGTTTTGAATCTCATGGATTGCTTTTCTCCGAAATCATTTCTTCCTCCTTCTGCTCATGTGAGCAGAACATGGAAATATAGAAAGCAAAATTAGAAAACCTTTAAAATACTCTCAAGAATGTTTAAGAATACAATGCATTCTTGCTAACAGAGGGCTTCTTGGTACACAGTAGCTCATCTGAATCTCATCTAAATTAAATTTTGTATTTTTTTCTTTTTTCTTTCCCTTCCTTCCTTCCTTCCTTCCTTCCTTCCTTCCTTCCTTCCTTCCTTCCTTCCTTCCTTCCTTCCTTCCTTCCTTCCTCCCTCCCTCCCTCCCTCCTTTTTTTATAGAGACAGAGTCTTACTTTATCACCCTCGGTAGAGTGCCATGGCATCACGCAGCTCACAGCAACCTCCAACTCCTGGGCTTAGGTGATTCTCTTGCCTCAGCCTCCCGAGCAGCTGAGACTACAGGTGCCAGCCACACACCTGGCTATTTTTTTGTTACAGTTTGGCTGAGGCCAGGTTTGAACCTGCCACCCTCGGTATATGGAGCCAGTGCCTTACCCACTGAGCCACAGGCACCACCCTAAATTTTGTATCTTTTGACCAAAAATCTCCCTAATCTAACACCACCACTAGTCCCTGGGAGCAACCATTCTGCTCGCAGAAAAACTGACTTTAAGCCTTCTAGCCATATATCTGGGTTCAGCCCTACAGTGCTTTTACCTTAGCATATTTTGTACACTGGTGGCCAAAGAGGGCAAGTACATCTCTGTTTATTTATATAAGTTAAGTGCTTTTTTCCCCCGTTGCTTCCTCATAGGATGTGCTTTAGTTCCTGAATGAAAAGGGACCCCTGATAGAAGGCATCTTCTGGGTCCCAGGAGACATAGAATCTTGCAAAGAGCTAAAAGAAAAACTGGATTCTGGAGTCACGGTAGATGTTGGCTGTGAAAATGCCTATGTTTTAGCATGTGTGCTAAAGGTAGGAAAATTTCTCCCCTTGTCCACCTTCTGTGCCTGTGTAGCTTGGGAGCAACACATTTTCTTTCATTTTTATGTTATGAAAATTATTTCTGTCTATAAAGGCCCATAACAAATTTAGAATCACAAAAATATCAAAAAACATATCACAAAGTAACCTTGGACCTTAAGAGACACCAGTGTTATGAAATATCAAACACGCTTTTTAAATTTTTATCCCACATTAATCCCATCATCACGTCTGCTACCCCATGTAGAAAATATAGTCTAATTCAAATTTGAAACAATCAAAACACACTCACAGATGTACTAAAACAAATATCCAACTTAGGATGATTTCCCCACTATCCCAATAGATACAGAATTTTAGCATAATAAAAAAACCTTTTCTTTCCAACTGAAGCTAAAAATTGCTGAGATCACAGACAATTCTTGTCATTTACATAATTATCATGTTTAGATTTTCCTTCCCTTATCTCCTAGTTCTTTTTCCTTTGAAAAGATTTTGCAGAATACTTAGAGAACTAAAAATAGACCTGCCATTCAAACCTATAATTCCTCTACTCGGTATATATCTAGAAGACCAAAAATCACACCTTAACAAAGATATTTGTACCAGAATATTTATTGCAGCTCAATTATTAATTGCTAAGTCATGGAAGAAGCCCAAGTGCCCATCGACCCATGAATGAATCAAAAAATTGTGGTATATGTATAACATGAAATATTATGCAGCCTTAAAGACAGATGGAAACTTTACCTCTTTCATGTTTACATGGATGGAGCTGGAACATATTCTTCTTAGCAAAGTATCTCAGAATGGAAGAAAAAGTATCCAATGTACTTTTAATATGAAAGCTATAACCCAATTATAGCCCAAGAATATGGGGTAAGGGGAGAGGGTGGGGAGGGGAGGAGGGAGTGTAATTGGTGGGACCACACCTATGGTGCATATTACAAGGGTACATGTGAAACTTAGTAAATGTAGAATATAAATGTCTTAACACAATAACTAAGAAAATGCCATGAAGGCTATGTTAACCAGTTTGATGAAAATATTTTAAACTTCGGTTTTCTTATTTTTAAGTCTGCTTGGAAATGGTACTTAAGTGTTTTTTTAATTTTTCCCTCATGCTGAGTTTGCTTAAATATAAGTTTAGCTCTTCACAGTGTGATTGAACAAAAATTGCTTGAGACATCATAACTTTGATGAATCCAACTTTTGAAGAAAAGTTTATATTTAGTCCTGTAGAATATCAGCTCAAATGAATTGGGGAATTCTGCTGAGGTCTAAAGTCTCGTTTGAAGGGCAAGAAATTTTCAGTTATGTGCAGTGAGTTTGTGACTACAATTCAGAACCACTCTCACATACTACTCAGCTGTGATGGTGGTTTTATTTCCAAATGTGATATTTATTCCAACTGTGGTAGAGTTTGCTGAGATGCTTCCAAGTTATTGTCTTTCAGGGATAGTTTAATGCTGTTTTTCTTCAAGAACAACCATGAGTATGTTTTCTACTGAGGTTTTAAAATAGTTACCCCATTTTTATTTTTTTCTTTCTTATTAAATAATAGCTGTATACATTTATAGGGTACAATGTGCTGATTTTATATACAATTTAGAATGCGTATGTCAAACTGGTTAACATAGCCTTCACCTCACTTTCTTAATTATTGTGTTAAGACATTTATACTCTACAGTTAATAGATTTAACATGTACCCTTGAAAAATGCACTACAGGTGTGGTACCACCAATTACTCTCCTTCAACACATCCTCTCCCCTCCCCTCCTCCTCTTCCCCACTTCATCTTAGGCTGTAGTTGTATTTTATCTTTCATATGGAAGTGTGGGTGATTATAAATTGGTTTCCTACTAGAACTGAGTACATTGGATACTTTTTCTTCCATTCTTAAGATACTTTACTAAGAAGAATATGTTTTTATGTAAACATAAAAAGAGGTAAAGTCTACATCTTTTTGAAGGCTGCACAATATTCCATGTTATACATATACCACAATTTTTTAATCCATGCATGGGTTGATGGGCACTTGGGCTTCTTCCATGACTTAGCAATTATGTATTGGGCTGAAATAAACATTCTGGTGCAATTATCTTTGTTATAAAGGGATTTTTGGTCAATTGCAGGATTGAATAGCAGGTCTATTTTTAGATTCCTAAGTGATCTCCAAACATCTTTCCAAAAGTAGTGTATTAGTTTGCATTCCCACCAGCAGTGTCGAAGTGTTCCCTTTTTTCCACATCGATGCCAACATCTATGGTTTTGGGATTTTGTTATGTGTGCTACTCTTACTGGAGTTAGATGATATCTCAAGGTGGTTTTGATTTGCATTTCTCTGATGATTAAACATGATGAGCATTTTTTCAGACCATGTACCTGTCTTCTTCAGATAAACTTCTACTCAAATCTTTTGCCCACAATGAGATGGGATCACTTGTCCTTTTCTTGTTTATAAGTTTGAGTACTCTGTGGATTCTGGTTATCAAATCTTTTTCAGAGACATAACTTGCAAATATCTTCTCCCATTCTGAGGGATGCCTGCTTATTTTACTTACTGTGTTCTTGGCTGTGCAGAAGCTTTTTAGTTTGATCAGATCCCAGTAATGTATTGTTGGTGTTGCTTCAATTGCCTGGGGGTCCCCCTCATAAAGTATTCTCCCAGCCTAATTTCTTCAAGAGGTTGCCCTGAACTCTAAGCATCTTTATATTTTGATGTCTTAAGTTTAAATATTTTATCCAGTAAGAGTCAATTTTTGTTAATGTTGAAACGTGGGGGGTGTAGTTTCAGTCTTCTACAAGTCGCCAGCCAATTCACCTAGCACCATTTGATAAATAGGGAGTCTTTCCCCCAATTTATATTTTTGATAAGCTTATCAAAGATCAAATGACAGTAAGTATCTGGGTTCATCTCTTGGTTCTCTATTCTGTTCCATACATGTACCTCTTTGTTTTTGTGCCAGTACCATGCTGTTTTGATCACTATAGATTTATAGTATAGTCTGAATTCTGGTAGCATGATTCCTCCCTATTTGTTTTTATTTCTGAGTAATATCTTGGGTATTAGATGTTTTTTTCTGATTCCATATAAAAGGAAGTACTATTTTTTCCATATATTTAAAGTATGACAGTGGTGCTTTAATAGGGATTGTATTAAATTTGTATATTGCTTTGGGTAGTATGCACATTTTAACAATGTTGATTCTTCCCAGCCATGAGCAAGGTATGTTTTTCCATTTGCTAACATTCTTCAGCTATATCTTTTCCCAGAGTTTTATAGTTCTTTTTATTTATTTATTTTTTAAATTAAATTTAATAGAGTTTAATTGAGCAAGGAATGATTCACAAATTGGGCAGTGCCCAGAACCAAAATAGGTTCTGAGTGATTCCAGGGATGCTGCATGGTCAGATAACGTTCCTGGACAGAAAAAGGGAAGTGATATGCAGAGAACAGAAGTGAGGAAACAACCAGACAGGTTATAGCTCAACCTTTGCCTTATTTGAACGTGATGTCAACAGTTGGCCGCTCCCAATTTGCTGAGATTCAGCCACTTGTTACAAGAGTAGGTTATCTTTCACATCATTTGTTAGTTGACTTCCCCAATATTTCATCTTCGTTGGCATTACTGTAAAAGGAATAGAGTCCTTGACTGATTGTTCAGCTTGATTATTGTTGCTATATAAAAGCTACTGATTTGTGAGTATTGATTTTGTATCCTGAGATACTGCTGTCTACTTTCATCACTTCTAAAAGTTTTGTAGTTGCTTCCCCAAGGTTTTCCTAGTATAAAATCATATCATCTGTGGGTGGTGCCTGTGGCTCAAGGAGTAGGGTGTCAGCCCCACATGCTGGAGGTGGTGGGTTCAAACCCAGCCCCAGCTAAAAACTGCAACAACAACAAAAATCATATCATCTGTGAAGAGTGAAAGTTTGATCTCTTCTGATCCTATTTGGATACCCCTGATCACCTTCTTTTGTAAGATTGTAGTGTGTAAGACTTCCATTACAATGTTAAATAGCAGTAGAGACAATTAGAATCCTTGCCTGGTTCCTGATTTAAGTGGAAATGTTTTCAATTTTACCCCATTCAATTTGATATTGGCTGTGGGTTTGCTGTAGATGGACTCTATCAGTTTAAGAAATGTCCCTTCTATACCTATTTTCTTAAGTGTTCTGATCATGAAGGGATGCTGGCTATTATCAAAAGCTTTTTCTGTATCAATTGAGATAATTATATGATCTTTATTTTTTAGTTTGTTTATGTGCTGAATTACATTAATGGATTTACGTATATTGAACCAGCCTTGAGACAATGGGATAAAACCAACTTGGTTTTGGTGTATAATTTGTTTGATGTGTTGCTTGATTCTGCTTGCTAGGATCTTATTAAATATTTTTGCATCTATATTCATGAAAGATATTGTTCTATAATTTTCTTTCCTTGTTTGGGTGCCCCATTTTGAAATAACAGATTTTCCCTCTTCTAAATCTAACATTTAAATGAGTGCAGCAGTTCAAATTAATTTGGAATTAGAAAAACTCAATACCCCAAAGAGGTAGCTTTTGTGATAACATACCTGTATCACAATTATCCAGGTACATTTCTACTGGAAGATATGATAGAACAGAGAAAGATGTTGAATCAATACATATTCCTTCTTAAAACTTTTCTATAAAGAAAAAGTAAGTGTGGTAATAGACTAACATTATGACAAAGAGGTTTCTAAAATTACCTTAGATTGCCATTTCTAATTAATTGGCCTTTTCTTTTTCTTCATTAACATTTGACCATATGACACATGGTTTGGCATTGATATGTACAAATAATGTCAGGGACTTTCCCTACCCTGGAGGAACTCATAAGGAGGTGGGAAATGTCCCCACATAATCAACTTACTGTAATAGTAAGTTATTGCAGCACCCATATTAGTGAAATAAACATGATACATAAGTAATAATTTGTGTGTCAGCATTTATAAGGAACATGGATAAAGTTACTGATTTGGTTTTCCAGCAAAAGTTAAAATTATGCTATTGGCGGGCAGCACCTGTGGCTCAAAGGAGTAGGGTGCCGGACCCATATGCCAGAGGTGGCAGGTTCAAACCCAGCCCCAGCCAAAAACTGCAAAAAAAAAAAAAAAAAAAGTGCTTTTGGAGAAATTTACCTGTCTTAAAGTTATAAGTAGAAAATTGCAAGGAGGTAGGTAACTATAATAGAGTGCTTGGTCTATATTTTTCTTTTCTTGTTGGGTCTTTTCCTGGTTTGGGGATCAAGGTGATATTTGCTTCATAGAACGTATTGGGTAGTATTCCTTCTTTTTCAAACATTTTTAAAGGTTTGGTAGAATTCTGATATGAAGCCATCTGGTCCAAGACTTTTCTTTTTGGGGAGATTTTGTATAGTTGATGCTATTTCAGAACTATTTCAGGCCTGTTCAACATCTCCACTTCATTCTGGCTAAGTTTAGAAAGGTGGCATGCTTCCAAGTATTGGTCTATTTCCTTCAGATTTTCATATTTCTGAGAATCCTGTGATATTCATTAAGGATTTTTTTTTAATTTCTGAGGAGTCTGTTGTTATTTTGTCTTTGTCATTTCTGATTGATAAAATTAGAGATTTTGCTCTTTTATTCCAGTTAGGTTAGTTAAAGGTTTCAAAAAACCAACTTTTTGATTTATTGATCTATTGTATAATCCTTTTGTTTTCAATTTCATTTAATTCTGCTCTAATTTTGGTGATTTCTTCTGCTGGGTTTGGGATTGGAATGTTCTTTTTGCAGTTGATTGAGATATCACATGAAGTTGTTAAATTCCTCTCTTTCTGTTCTCTTGAGGAAGGCTTGAAATGCTGTAAATTTCCCTCTGCCTTTGTGGTATCCCTGAAGTTATGGTAATTCATGTCTTCATTATCGTTTTGTTCCAAAAATTTGATGTCTTTCTTAATCTCATCTATGACCCAGCTATTGTTCAGCATAAGTTTATTTAGTTTCCATATTTTTGTATGAGTATGCAGATTCCTATTGTTACTGAGTTTAACTTTTATTCCATGATGGTCTGAGAAGTTGCAAGGAATAATTTGTATTCTTTTAAATTTGCTGAGGTTAGACTTGTCACCTAAAATGTCATCAATTTTGGAGTATGTTCCATGAGTTGATGAGAAGAATGTGTATTTAGTCTTATTAGGATGAAATGTTCTGTAGATGTCTGTTAAATCCTATTGTTGAGTGGTTAAGGTTAAGTTTAAAATTTCTTTGCTTAGCTTCTTATTGGAGTATCTATGCAACACTGCCAAGGGGGTGTTAAAATCTCCGACTATTATGGTGCTGGAGGAAATCAAGTTGCTCATGTCTGTTAGAGTGTCTCTTATAAATTTAGGTTCATTCTGGTTGGGTGCATAAATGTTAGTAATTGAAATCTCATCATGTTGAGTGTTACCCTTAACAAATATGAAGTGACCATCCTTGTATTTTCTTACTTTTGTTGGTTTAAACCCTATTGTATCTGTGAATAAAATCGCAACATATGCTTTTTTCTGATTTCCATTTGCCTGAATTATAGATGACCATCCCTTCACCCTGAGTCTATATCTATCTTTTAAGGTAAGATGAGATTCTTGTATACAGCAGATATCTGGCCTGAGTTTTTGTATTCAGTCAGCCAACCTGTGCCTCTTTAGAGGACAATTTAAATCATTTACATTAATTGAGAGTATTTTTATTTATTTATTTATTTTTGAATTAATTTTAAATCATAGCTGTGTACATTAATGCAATCATGGGGCACCATACATTGGTTTTATAAACAGTTTGACACATTTTCATCACACCAGTTAATATAGCCTTCCTGGCATTTTCTTAGTTATTGTGTTAAGACAGTGTTATAGTCTACATTTACTGAGTTTCACATGTATCCTTGTAAGATGCATCGCAGGTATAATCCCACCTATCACAGTTCCTCTGCCCATCCTCCCCCTCCCTCCCCTCCCTCTCCCCATTCCCTAAATTCTTAGGTTATAACTGGGTTATAGCTTTCATATGAAAGCCAAAAATTAGCTTCATAGTAGGGCTGAGTACATTGGATACTTTTTCTTCCATTCTTGAGATACTTTACTAAGAAGAATATGTTCCAGCTCCATCCATGTAAACCTAAAAAGGCTGAATAATATTCTGTGGTGTACATATACCACAGTTTATTAATTCATCCATGGATCGATGGTAGTACTCCATTCGGTAATACTCTGGGTATCAAGTTTTTCAAAAGTCCATTGGACATTTTTAATCCTTTCACCACTGTGGAAGTTGGAAAAAAGTATTTAATTTCTCCATCATAAATGAAACTCAGTTTAGCTGGATACAGGATCCTGGGTTGAAAGTTATTTTGTTTTAGGAGGTTTAAGTTTGATGACCATCCTCCTCTAGCTTGAAAGTTTCATTAGAGAGATCTGCAGTCATTCTAATATTTTTAACCTTGTAGGTTATGGTTTTCTTATGTCTGGCTGCTTTCAAAATTTTCTTCTTCATATTAACCTTGGTGTTTTGAAGTGTCTAGGAGATGTTTTATTTGAATTGAGTCATGCTGGGGTTCTGAAACTATCTGTTATCTGGATTTCAGAATTTCCTTGCCATGTTTGGGAAGTTCTCCTGTATAATCTCTTGGAGTAGAGCATCTGGACCTTTCAAAGGAACCTCTTGTCCTTCAGGGATTCCTATAAGGCAAATGTTTGCTCTTTTGGAGTGGTCCCACAATTCTCTCAGGGAATGATCTGGTTTTGCTCTCCACTTCTCTTCTTCTTTGAGTGTTTGGGAGGTTCAAAAGCTTTGTCTTCAATGTCAGAAATCCTTTCTTCTGCCTGCTATATTTTGTTACTGAGGGATTCTACTGCATTTCTCATATCTTGGAGGGCTGCAAATTCTTTTCTCAATGTGTCAAAAATTTTTGTGCTTTTATCTTTGAATTCATTGAATTCTTGAGACAATTTTTGAATTATTCCTAGAATTTCTAATTCCAACTTTGCTTCCATTCTGTTATTCTTATGTGCCATCCAAATTCTAAAATCAATTTCTGACATCTCAGTCATTTGTTTATGAATGGGATCTTCTGATATGTCTGCCTTGTTGTTCTTTGGTGGAGATGATCTACTCTGATTATTCATGTTGCCAGAGTATTTCCCCTGATGCTGCCACATGATTATTTTTCACCATTTGGCTAGATGAGCAGGTAAGGTGAAATTGGATTGGGGGCTCCTGGAATACTGATTAACCAGCCCTTTGTCCAAGAGCTGGTACTGGTGACTGCAGATTTTCCCTTACAGCTTGGTGTGGTGGGGCTAGGTGGCTCTGTCTTGCATTTGGCTGGTCTATGTCCAATCCTAGTGAATCAGTAACTCTGGGTAGAAATATCAGCTGTGGAGAAATGTGAAGAACTAAAACACACCCCCCACGGGCAACAATTGGAAAAGGAAAATCAAACCCTCCTACAACAACACAACCAGGGTACCAGGTCAAGAGTTCCAAATCAATTGTCCCAGTCAGCAACAAGTTTCAAGTGGGAAACTTCAAAAGATCTCTAGCCACTAGATAGCAGGGGTCTGCTGGCTCACTCTGATGCTCCATGGAGTCAGAAGTTCTGTCCAGCAAATGAGTTAGTCTGGGGAGGTTGATGTCTCCTTCTCCACTTTTCACTTCTGTCACACCCTGTTACTGGTAACCCTGCAGAGCTGTGGCCCAGTTCCCTCCAATTAGCAGATGTGCCAGGGGGTTGCACCTCCCTGAGTCATGGGGAGATCTATTTCTCCTCAACCAGACTGCCTCACTCTGCCACTAGCTGGCTGGGGGAGCTGAAGCCTCAGGGGCTTCCTCAGGGGCTTAATGGAAGCTGAACAGTGTCACTCAATGACAGCCCCACCCCAGATTGATGTTGCTGCCACTTATTTTCTCACAGAATTTGTGTTTCTGACCTGGCTGTATTCCACTGAGCACCAGGTGCTGTTTGAGTTCACAGAAACTGCGACTCAGCCCCACCCTGTACATGCTGCCACTGAGCCAATTTTCATGGAGCTTGCATCTCTGTCTCTGCTGCACTCTGTGCTTTGGTGGGTGTGATTAGAGCTCACAAAGGGCTCTCAGTTCCTGCCCCTCCCTGTTGATTGTGCTGCTTTGCGTGCTTTTTTCCCAGCTATGCCCCGCTGGGGGCTGGATGCATCTTGGGCTCACAAAAGCAGCAATTGTGACTCAGCCTCCCTCTAGGAGTATGCCATCTCTTCATGCCTATTGTAGTCTACATTCCCACTGCACCCCACCCAGGCAGGTATCACCTCAGGCATACCCTTTGCTCATGGGACCTGTGTTTTTGTTGCTGCCATGGGAGTAGAGGCCTGGCTCCCTCTGTTTGCCAAGAGAGACAGGAAGTGTTTCTCCAAAATCACCAGGGGTGTAAGCCCTATTGTTCCCTCTGCCACCACCGTCACCACTGCTGCTGCACTGTGCAGCAGTGCACTGTTTCTCCCTCTCCCATATGGCTCCCTTGCATCACAGTCCCCTCTTTACACTCATGTTGCTATTCAGCACAGACTTGCAACAGCCCAGCCTTGTCCATACCTCACAAGAAAATGCCCAAACATCTGGACTTCTTGAAAGACAGGCTTCCAGACCTAGGGGTAGGAGTGGAGGTGAATGCTAGAAGTTTAGAATTGCGGGTAGAGTGTATGTTCTGTTTTATGCCTGGTGGGAGAGTGCCATGGCACACTAGTGGGTCTTTTCTGGGGAAGGAGATCCAGTTTTTAGTGGCTCTCCTGTGGAATAGAAAAAGAAGAGATCTGAACTCTGCTCAGAAAGTATACTGTTAACTGTTCTCATGGTGGAGGGGATTCCCATCTGCTTTGAAATTGGTTTTGTACCTATTGATTGTTTCCTTGTGGGTTGCAGTTCACCTCAGCAAGGGTGATGTGTGCTCTTCAATCATCTCTCTTGGCTCAGCTCCAAAACATAAGCTTACTTCTGTCCTTTACCTCTCCTTCTGGATGGGAGCCTATGTGGAAAGCTGGCTCCATTCCGCATCTTGCCTCCCAAAGCATTCATTTCTTTGTCCACAAGTCAATGGTGAATTGGCACAGAGTTCTGTGTAGTTCATGGAAGGGAAGATTTAACTGAAGTTTTAAACAATGTATTTTCTTTCTGAGTTCTTTAATACATACCTGATATGAGAATAATGCCTTAAAATATTTGCTTTTCATCTTTAGGGATTTTCTACAGAACATTCCTGAAAGTGTTTTCTCATCAAAACTCTAGTATGATTGGGTAGCTCTAATGGATTAAAAAAGATAAAGATAAAATCAATACCATTAAAAGGTAATTATTTAAATGTTTATGTCTCAAAAAGTGTTTCTAAAACCTATATTTTATAAGTTTTTCTACTAAAAATCAAAGTTATTTTCATGGACACAAGATTTAAAGTTGACTTGTGTTAGCTTGTCACTGTCATTGTTTTCTCCCTAATCCTATTAGCGTGGAATACTTGAACATTGTACTCCTTCTGTGTGTCTGAGTTCATAAGAGCTGTAATTTATTAGTTCACTAGCTAATATGTAGGTCTTTATAAAAGTTTTGAGACATAAAAATCAGGAAATATAAAATCTGTACAGACAGAATTGAATGGAGCCCTCCCAGCAACACCAATAAGCCAAGCAAGTTGAAACTTGCCTGAGTTCATCAGAAAGGACATTATTAGCTGTGTTTTGGGGAAGTAAACTAATGGAGCATAACACAGTTTACAATTTATAATCTTAATTTTGGTAAATATTAGACTAACCAAAACTCTTAGTATAATTTATTCAGGAACTGAAGTCATACAGAGGAAATGACCTATTTTCTCTTCTTAAGGAATTCAATTTAGTAAAGAGAGATAAATCAAGAAGAACAATAATAATGTGGTAGAATCAGTCCTATAAAAGAGATATTTAGAGAGTACTGTGGGACCACAGCTGAGAATCACTTAGCTCCTTGAGAAATGTCAATAAAAAAGGGAGTTATACAGTATTAGTATGATCACAAAGAATGAATTTTTTCTATGTACGCAATTGTTTATATTTCAGGGAAATTGTTGGGAGAACTCAATACTCCTTTCTTGGATATATACTACATGATGAGAAAATAGAAAAGAGTTTATTAATTCAAACTATTTAGTTTGAGTTCTGTGAAAACTCAAGAGTCCCAGAATCATTAACACGCATGTGACTGTTTAATATAGATATTTTTCTTTGAACAACTTTTAAATATGACTTATATATATACTGTTTTGGATAGACATTACTTATTGGTGGAATGCAGCAAAGATGTTGAAGGTACCAGAAACTACACCATGTAACATAATAGTACCTCCACTTCCATTATAGTTTGGTGTAAGCCCTTTGGATAGCATCAAATTCCATATTTGCTCATTGTGTACAACATTTAATATCTATCTTTATAATATATATCTTATACATATTATATAAATATATATCCTATGCATTATTAAAGGATATATTTTTAAAGGCAATGTTATTACTCTTGTGCAAATATAAAATAAACACATATGAAATATTTTATTTAAATTACTAATTAATAAGGGAATCAGTAAGATATTATAGCCCTCTGTAGATTGCTAATTACCACAGCTTACATAGTTGAACCAAGTTGAGCCATAAATACTGAAATAAATTCACAAAAAGATGCAAAACTCCCCCTTTCTACCAGAGCAAAGGTGCAGATAAATAAGTTGCCTCTCCACCAGACAGAATTTTTAAGTCTTTAGCCAAGTATTATGTACATGCTATCAATTATCTACTACTTACAGAGACGTAAAATTACCTTTGTTGTGAAAAGGCTTACTGATCACATTGTATCCCAAAAGCATTTGCTAGATGCCTTATATGCATTGTATCCCAAAAGCATTTGCTAGATGCCTTATTTTATATTGAATATACCCAGTAATCTTTTGGTCCATTTGAAAGTCTTTCATAATTTATCCTTAGAGAAATTATTATACTTATTATACTTCTATTCAGCCTATTATGCTGAAGACAGACTTTTCTGCTATTTGTACAATAGGTGTCAGACTACCTTGTTTTCCCCAAGTCTCAGATACTTTTGAAAAAAGAAACAAGGATGAATATCAGCTTCTACATGTTTTCTAGATAAAACATTTTGGTGAATAATCATTTAAGAACATCTTATCAATTACCACATGAAAACAGTAGGAAATATACCAATATAAGCTTGACATGTATGTGAAAGTGATACAAATTAGGCAAGATTTAGAGCAAAATCAATCTCAGATGATGGTGGAGCAGAAAATAAACTCTCTGAATGAACCAAGTGGCTGAGATTTGGGTTCTCACCTAGAGATAGCATTTCTATGTTGCCAATTAAAAATAAAGGAGCACTTTGAATTTAATTTCTGCTTAATTTTATCAGAAAGGGTTTGGGGGTTTTTGGTCTACTGGTTTTCAGTCTTTGGTTTTTTGATTACTCTGAAATGATACAGAGTTTGCCTACACTAAAACATATTGCACTACTTTCAAGGAAGTCTTTCAGGTAGGATTTGTTTTTAAATGACATTTTCTGCATTCTCTTATGTTTTCATTGGGTTGTGAAGACATTGTATAAAAATACCAAAAAATGAAACAAAATAAACAAACACTCCTAGTGATTATTTTCTCAGTCTCCACCTGCAGTTGTCACTTTGTTGGGTTCCAGTTAACTGAAACCTGGATATCTGAGCTGGGTTCCTGATTTGCTCTCTACTTCATGCAAAGCTAGTGCTGCCTGCCTGTACAAGTTTTAAATAAATCACCTTGCTTAACAAGAGCATTTTTCTGTCTTTAGGTTATTAGACCAGCTACCAAGAGCAAATTTTGTGCTCTTACAATATGTATTTCTGGTCTGCAGCAACATGGCTCAATTCTCCTTGGCTAATTAAATGGATGTGTTTCATTTAGAGGTATGTATGGATCCAAGTGTTATTTGGCATCCTATTCCCTTCAGCCAAGAAAGTGAATCTGCAGAAAAGGTAATGAAGTTTTTTTTATTATACTTGCTGAATCACCATTTTGGAAATGAAATTTGAGGTATTCATTCTGAAATTTCTTAAATAAGAAATATAACTTATTTCTTAAATAAGTTAAATATAATACACTTCCTTATAATTTTAGTTTACTATATAAAATGTGATTTATAAACATGTTATATGAAAATAAGCTCTTCATTTTTTATAGGTTAACCTGCTGTGGAATTTGTGATAAAAAACTGCCACAAAATTTTTGGAGAACATATAACTGCCCTTTGTGGAGACTGCTCAGGAACATGTTAAATTATAGAAATGGCCTCAGGTACTGTCAATAATTGGGTTGCTTTTTTGGGAAATGTAGACATATGTCTCTGAAGGTGGTGGGATGGTGGTTTTCTTCAAGCTCATGGAAGCAGAGGGAAATCAAATCTCTTGTCTGGAACAACAGAGCCCAGGGCTTCTGATCCTTTCAGAATGATAGGTCAGGGTATTTTAACAATTTGGTAGAGGTAAATAATGTACGTGATAAGATCCTAGCTTTCAGAGGTTATCAGAGGCACCATGCTATGGTATGATAGTTAAAATCTTTTTGCAAAGAAGAAAAATTTATAAGGAATTCTAATATATATAGTATATATGGTTGAAACTGAACTAGAAAGCCCAGAGATAGTAGAGGCATAACAGGTGTTCTTATTCTCCTCTTTTACTTCTCATTGGTTCCTGAGACACTTCTCAGAATCCTAATGTGCTATGATATGGTTTGAAAACAACTTGCATCATTTGGAAGTAGGTATATTCTAAATTCAAATATAAACAACTCTGAAGGATATGAATTCCTATACCACCAACTACTAGTTATGTTATCTTTGGCCAGTTATTCTATGCCATTGAACATCACTATTTTCATCTATAGAATATGGATTAAAATTTCTCTGTGGTTATTATAAATATTAAATATGATAATGGGTATTAAAGAACTTTGAAAAAGAAAAAGAAGTTGATAGGCTTAAGTGAATGGATTTCCAAAGACTACAGTTAATTATGTACAATGTCCAGCAATCCATGTTAGAAAGTAGAGTCTTATTCAGAACCATATGTCTGGCATTAGATTTTTCATTTTTTTTTAACCACTTCTCAGTCTGACATGTTCTTACTTCGGGAAAATTTTGCACAGAGAAAGACCATTCATTGGGACCCGAGATAAATTTAGTACACTCAACAGGTATTTTTTCTTTTATTCTATATTAACACTTGGGAAGATTGTAATAGTTTCATTATTGGCAGCAGGAATTGGAATACACTACCTGAAAAGAAAATAAAAACTAAGCACCATAATTTATTTCTAAGGATATATCAGTTTTATTTTTGCTATGTAAAAGTGTTAATTATGGTTTGAATTTTTGACAGATGCATCTAGCTTTCCACTGAGCAACACCTCCTCATAGGATAGCTTGCAGAATTAAATAAATGACTGTGCTGATGGCCCATGCAGGGATGCAGCAAGGAAACTTGGCCAAATGAACAGAAACTTGGCCAAATGAACAGAAGTACTTTAATGTATCAGAATTATGACCTTCACCCAACTGAGCTGCAGAACCTCTTAAGGCTGTATGACTTTTAGTTCAAATGCTTAAAATAAGATGTTCAAATGGACCAGCTTCCTAAATACAAACCAATGGATGTTACAATGTGCAGAGATATTCCACCACAGAATCATTCCAAGGTTCTGTCTGGCACCTGTCCTCAGGTGCAGCAGAAGCTAACAAAAAAAAAAAAAAAAAAAAAACATAAAGCAAAACCAGTGCTGCTGAAAGCCCAACAATTACTATCTGGATTTACAGCTTCTTTATCTCTGGGAGTTTTATCAGAAGAAGCTGTGCAAGCATAACTGTGATCCAGTTCTCTGTTAGAAACATGAAGACTATCTGAAGCCAAATCAATCCCTCCCTGAAGGGCATAAGACAAATTTTGAACATGTTTTATTTACAAACACTGATACCAAGAAAAAATACACTGGCTTCCTTGTCTCTTTGTCTATTTGCCCTGGCAATGGAGGCCAGTGTACTGTAAATGGCAAACATATCTTACTCTGTAAGTCTATATTTTCCTCTTACTTTTTAAACCTACCTTTCTCTTCTTCAATAAACTTTGCTTCATATCTGCCTTAAAAATAGAAATAAAATAAAAATAAAAACTCCACTAATCAAAACAGTAAGAAAACTTGGCTAGTAATAAAAATCTTCATGAAATTTTTTTATAAATCCAAGCCATTGACCATTTCTGTGTCTTCAAAGAATCATTTAAAGAAGCAGCTGTTTTATTTGGATACACTTGGATTTACCCTATGAAACATAGAAGATGCCTTCAAGAGTTCAATGAAACACCAGCGCAGCTCAGAGCAGAACAGAAATGACAGGAAAGGCAAATTTTCCTTTCTCTGGGGTGTTTTTTTAAAGACTCACCATAAAAGTAACCAGAAATTTGCTTGCTGGGATGAAGAGGGGGATTATCTAAAACTGTAGTATAACTCTTTGCAAATAAGGGGACAAAAACTTGTTCATCAGAGTTTAGTCATGGAAATTGAAGTGAACAAGAATAGTGCCACAAACAAAAACACTGAGAAAGTTTTAGCCTTGAGATTAAACCTTTGTCCAAGGACTAGCTATTCTGGTTTATCCTTTTCAGGCACTACCCATGAGGTATACCAATGATCTCCCTGGACAGTGCTTTTTCTCTGATTTCTGAACACTTTATGTTTACATCCACTGAAGTTTCTTCTCCAATAGATTGTAAGCTTTGGACTAAAGAATAAGGAAGACAGGAGAGGAGAAGAGAGGAAAGGGAAAGGAAAGGAAAGGAAAAGAAAGGAAAGGGAAGGAAAGTAAAGCAAAGGAAGAAATGAAAAGAAGAGCTTGGACCCAGTGGCATCTAAACATGAAGAGGCTCCCAGGTCTTTGCAAAACTCCAGTGCTAACTCGACAGGTTGGGATGAGGAAGAGGGGAACAGATGCTTTGTCTGGGAGTGTGTGCTGAGAAGCAGATGAGATGCTTTGCTAGGAGAACCAAACTGGCCAGAGGATAGCTTCCAGGAGAGATCAAGCGGCACCCAGACCTCCATGTTAGCAGTGCTGTGACCCATGATCCATGACCCACAGCCACCCAGACCTCCCTCCGGTGGTGCCATAACCCACAATCCACAACACGCAGCTGCCGGAACATCCATGTGAGCTGCGCCATGACCCATGACCACTGGGCCTCCGCACGCCCTGACCAGGAACTCCGGGAGCCACACAACTCTGCATCCTCCCTCTTGTATCCTCCCTGCCTCCACGCCGGCCCACTCATCTGGCCAGGGACTCTGATAGCTGAGCACCCTCTGGAGCACCTCTGCGTGGAGCCCTTCTCCTGGCCAGAGACTGCTAGAGCCTTGGGCTCTCCGTGCCAAAGTCAGCAGGCCCCAGGCACTCCCAGAACTGTGTGCACCATCCCCTGCCCTGTTGCTGGATCTGGTTGTGCCACACTGTGGAGCTGCTCCCACAACCAGAACTCCTTGGCTGGGGCAGCCCCAGAGGAGCTACACAGGGTCACTCTCTACAAAGATCCAGCAACAATAGAGTGATCCCGCTGGGGTCTAATCTTGGAGAGACACCTTCCCAACTCTGAGGATGCCCAGAGGCAACAGTGAAAAACAATCATGAGGTGAAATCAATGGAAAAAATCTGGCAATATCAATAATCACAGTAGATCAATTCCCCCAAGGAACAATGGGGCAGACTCAGCACAAGACCCCATGCACAAACAAATAGCTGAGATGTCATAAATCGAATTCAGAATCTGGATAGCAAATAAGATCAAATTAGAATTCCAATCACTAACCCAAAAGATGTCTTAAGAATTAAATGAATTCAAAGACAAAAGGACCAAAGATTTTGACACATTGAGACAAATTGCAGCCCTCAAAGATCTGAGAAACAGTGTAGAATCCCTCAGTAACAGAATGGAGTGAGCAGAAGAAAGGATTTCTGACATGGAAGGCAAAGCTTTTGAGAAATGGAGGGCAAAAACAGATCATTGTCTCAGAGAGCTCTGGGATAATTTAAAGAAAAATAATATTCACCTTATATGGTTCCCTGAAAGTGACAAAGTGGTTTCACAAGGCACAGAGTCTCTTCTTCATGAGATTATGAAAGAGAACTTTCCAGACATGATAAGAGATTCTGAATTTCAGATAGCAGACAGTTTCAGAACTCCAGCACGACTCAACCCAAATAAAACATCCCCTAGACACATCATAATCAATTTCACTAAAGTTAATATGAAGGAGAAAATTCTGAAAGCAGCCAGACAAAAGAAAACCATAACCTACAAGGGGAAGAATATTAGAATAACTGCAGATCTCTCTGCTGAAACCTTTCAAGCTAGAAGAGGATGGTCATCAACTTTTAATCTCCTAAAACAAAATAACTTTCAACCCAGGATCCTGTACCCAGCTAAACTGAGTTTCATTTATGATGGAGAAATTAAATAATTTAATGACATTCACATGTTGAAGAAATTTGCCATAAGAAATTTGCCATCCAGCTCTCTAGGATATTCTCAGACCTATCCTCTATAAAGATCAGTGCAATCCTCCACCACAAAAGTAAACCCACCCACAAACTTTTGATGAAATTCCAACTTCCACAGTCACAAAAGAATTAAAAATGTCCACTGGACTCTTGAAATGCTTATCAATATTCTCAATTAATGTGAATGGTTTAAATTGTCCTCTAAAGAGGCACAGGCTAGCTGACTGGATACAAAAACTCAAGCCAGATATCTGCTGCATACAAGAATCTCATCTTACCTTAAAAGACAAATATAGACTCAAGGTGAAGGGATGGTCATTTATACTCCAGGCAAATGAAAAGCAGAAAAAAGCAGGTGTTGCAATCCTATTCACAGATACAATAGGCTTTAAACCAAATAAAATAAGGAAGGATAAGGATGGGCACTTCATATTTGTTAAAGGTAATACTAAAAATGATGAGATTTTAATTATTAATATTTATGCACCCAACCACAATGTACCTCAATTTATAAGAGAAACTCTAAGAAACATGAGCAATTTGATTTCCTCCAGTTCCATAGTAGTTGGAGATTTTAACACCCCTTTACCAGTGATGGATAGATCCTCCAAAAAGTAGATAAGTAAAGAAATTTTAGATTTAAAATTAACCATTCAACATCTGGATTTAACAGACATCTACAGAACATTTCATCCCAACAAAACTGAATACACACACTTCTCATCAGCCCGCAGAACATACACCAAAATCGACCACATCCTAGGCCACAAATCTAACCTCAGAAAATTTAAACAAATGGAAATTATTCCTTGAATCTTCTCAGACCATCATGGAATAAAAGTTGAACTCAATAACAACAGGAATCTGCATACCCATACAAAAACATGGAAGCTAAATAACCTTATGCTGAAGGATAGATGGGTTATAGTCGAGATTAAGAAGTAAATTACCAAATTTTTGGAACAAAACAACAATGAAGACACGAATTATCAGAACCTCTGGGATACAGCAAAGGCAGTCCTAAGAGGGAAATTCATAGAACTGCAAGCCTTCCTCAAGAAAATGAAGAGAGGAAGTTAATAACTTAATGGGACTTCTCAGGCAACTTGAGAAGGAAGAACATTCCAACCCCAAACCCAGCACAAGAAAAGAAATAACCAAAATCAGAGCACAATTAAATGAAATTGAAAACAAAAGAATTATACAACAGATCAATAAATTCAAAAGTTGGTTTTTTGAAAAGATCAATAAAATAGATAAACCTTTGGCCAACCTAACCAGGAAAAAAAGTAATATCTCTAATTTCATCAATCAGAAATGGTAAAGGTGAAATAAGAGACCCCTCAGAAATTCAAAAAATCCTTAAGGAATATTATAAGAAAGTTTATTCTCAGAAATATGAAAATCTGAAGGAAATCGACCAATACTTGGAAGTACGCCATCTACCAAGACTTAGCCAGAACAAAGTGGAAATGTTGAACAGGCCCATATCAAGTTTGGAAATAGCATCAAATATAGAAAATCTCCGTAAAAAGAAAAGCCCAGGACCAGATGGCTTTATGTCAGAATTCTACCAAACCTTTAAAGAAGAACTACTACCTATATTACTAAATCTCTTCCAAAATATAGAAAAAGAAGGAATACTACCCAGCACATTCTATGAGGTAAACATCACCTTGATCCCTAAACCAGGAAAGACACAACAAGAAAAGAAAATTATAGACCAATATCACAAATGAATATTGATGCAAAAATACTCAATACGATTCTATCAAACAGAATCCAACAACACATCAAAAAAATTATGCACCATGACCAAGTGGGATTTATCCCAGCATCTCAAGGTTGGTTCAATATACGTAAATCCATTAATGTAATTCAGCACATAAACAAACTAAAAAATAAAGATCATATGATTCTCTCAATTGATGCAGAAAAAGCTTTTGATAATAGCCAGCATCCCTTCATGATCAGAACACTTAAGAATATTGGCATGGAAGGGACATTTCTTAAACTAATAGAGGCCATCTGCAGCAAACCCACAGCCAATATCGTATTGAATGGAGTGAAATTGAAATCATTTCCACTCAGGTAAGGAACAAGGCAAGGTTGCCAGTGTCTCCATTGCTTTTTAACATTGTAATGGATGTTTTAGCCATTGTAATTAGGGAAGAAAAGGCAATCAAGTGTATGACATAAGGTCAGAAGAGATGAAACTTTCACTCTTTGCACATGATATGATCATATATCTGGAAAACACTAGGGATTCTATCACCAAACTTTTAGAAATGATCAAGGAATACAGCAATGTCTCAGGCTACAAAATCAACACCCATAAATCTGTAGCCTTTATATATACCAACAATAGCAAAGCTGAAAAAACAGTCAAGGACTCTATTCCTTTCACAGTAGTGCCAAAGAAGATGAAATATTTTGGAGTATACTTAACAAAGGACATGAAAGAACTCTACAAAGAGAACTATGAAACTTTAAGAAAAGAAATAGCTGAAGATGTTAACAAATGGAAAAACATACCATGCTCATGGCTGGGAAGAATCAACATTGTTAAAATGTCTATACTACCCAATGCAATATATAATTTTAATGTAATTCCTATTAAATCTCCATTGCCATATTTTATAGATCTTGAAAAAATAATACTTCATTTTATATGGAACCAGAAAAAAACTCAAATAGCCAAAACATTACTCAGAAATAAAAACAAAGCAGGAGGAATCATGCTACCAGACCTGAGACTGTACTATAAATCGATAGAGATCAAAACAGCATGGTACTGGCACAAAAACAGAGAAGTAGATATCTGGAACAGAATAGAGAACCAAGAGATGAATCCAGCTACTTACCATTATTAGATCTTTGACAAGCCAATTAAAAACATTCAGTGGGGAAAAGATTCCCTATTTAACAAATGGTGCTAGATAAATTGGCTGGTGACCTGTAAAAAACTGAAAATGGATCCACACCTTTCACCATTAACTAAGATAGAGTCTCACTGGATAAAAGATTCAAACTTAAAACATGAAACTGTAAAAATACTTGAAGAAATTGCAGGGAAAACTCTTGAAGTAATCTGCCTGGGTGAATATTTTATGAGGAGGACTCCCCAGGCAATTGAAGCAGTATCAAAAATACATTACTGGGACATGATCAAACTAAGAAGCTTCTGCACAGCCAAGAACATAGTAAGAAAAGCAAGCAGACAGCCCTCAGAATGGGAGAAAATTTTTGCAGGTTATACCTTCGATAAAAATTTAATAACGAGAATCCACAGAGAACTCAAACATATTAGCAAGAAAAGAACAGTGATCCCATTTCAGGGTGGGCAAAGGACTTGAAGAGAAACTTCCCTAAAGAAGACAGCTACACAATCTACAGACACATGAAAAAAAGATCATCATCCTTAATCATCAGAGAAATGCAAATCAAAACTACTTTGAGATATCACTTAAACCCAGTAAGAGAAGCCCACATAACAAAATCCCAAAACCAGAGACATTGGGGTGGATGTGGAGAAAAGGGAACACTTCTACACTGCTGGTGGAAATGCACACTAATACGTTCCTTTTGGAAGAATGTTTGCAGAATAGAGATCTAAAAATAGACCTGCCATTCGATCCTATAATTCCTTTACTAGGTATATACCCAGAAGACCAAAAATCACAAAATAACAAAGACATCTGTACCAGAATGTTTATTGCAGTCCAATTCATAATTGCTAAGTCATGGAAGAAGCCCAAGTGCCCATCGACCCATGAATGGAGTAGCAAATTGTGGTACATGTATACCATGGAATATTATGCAGCCTCAAAGAAAGATGGAGACTTTAGCTTTTTCATGTTTACATGGATAGAGCTGGAACATATTCTTCTTAGCAAAGTATCTCAGGAATGGAAGAAAAAGTATCCAGTGTACTCAGGCCTACTATGAAGCTAATTTATGGCTTTCATATGAAGGCTATAACCCAACTATAGCACAAGAATATGGGGAAAGGGCCAAGGAAGTGGAAGGGAGGGGGGAGGTTGGGATGGAGAGAGGGTAATGGGTGGGTCCACACCTACGGTGCATCTTAGAATGGGTACAGGTGAAACTTACTAAATCCATAATATAAATGTCTACATACAATAACTAAGAAAATGCCATGAAGGCTATGTTGAACAGTTTGATGAGAATATTTCAGATTGTATATGAAACCAGCACATTGTACCCCTTGATTGCACTAATGTACAAAGCTATGATTTAACAATTAAAACAACAACAAAAAAGCTTTCTGTTACATAACAAGTTTGGCCTTTTTGGAATTCCTGGTTCCTCACCACTGCAGGCCAGCAGCCACTTGGATTATATAGAAAAGGACTCCCAAAAGTGTCATTTACAAATATGTTCTGTAACTCATCATCCCATCATGTGAAATCCCACCATGAGAAATAAGTCGTCCCTCAAAACGAAATCAAAAGCAGGCAGACCAGAAGAAAAGAAAAGTTCTGTAGAAGGACACTGGGAGCCACCTCCAGAAGATTCTGGTGTCTTAGAAGAAAACTCACTGGAAGAGAAACAGAACAGTATTCCCTTAAGCACATTGAAGGGACGGGAAGCTGTGCAGTCAGCCTAGTGGTGTAGTTCTTCCCTCTGCCATGGCTCAGATGACCACTATGGCTTTTGATTCAGCTTAGTTGAAAATAGATTCAAGCTGTGTAGGAAGTTACATGAGGAAGTAAAGTATGGTGTCCAGTGCTCTTCTAATGCTTTACCTTGTGAAGAAGGGCCAGCCAGCTCCTGAATTGTGGAGGCTGTGACCAGTTGTCTACAATGGAGGCCTACACTTATCTACAATGTTGGGAACAAACATTTAATGAAAAAAATTTAACCACAATAAGAAACTGATGTCCACAAAAACAAGAAATGGGATAATAATAACGTAAAGACAATGATTATTATGATCCCCTTTCATGAGATACCTAGAGATATAGTATAAGGATAATTATTGCTAATGCTTAGGGCAACAAAATAAGTCTCTTTGTTGAAACAGTTTTGCAGAAATCTTATGCTCCAAAGTTTGTCAGTTAAGTAATAAGAGGTTTTCCTTACTAAAGCATGTGATTGGTCCTGTCTTGTGGTTTACAGAAACCATTCCTAGAGAAAGCATGCCTTATGTAGAAACGGTCTGAAATTGCTGTCCTGGGAAGACAAGAATATCCCATATGAGAAATAAGGCCTGGGATAAAACACCCAATTTTTTTAAAAGTAGGCATAAAAAATATAGCCTCTAAGATGGTAGTCTAGTAGTAGCTCCTTCACAGCCTTTCCCAAGAAAAGAGGAAAAAAGCATGAGCACTCACCACTATTCAGACCCCTCCAGAGAAAGTATTGTAGAAGCACTGACCGACTATGGGAGATACTAGGAGCATAAAAGAGAAGAAGAAACAGAAATGAACAAAGAAAACAAGGTCAACTTAACCGAGCCTCACAGCCTGAAGTTAGAGGAAAGTGAAAGAAATGATAAACAAAGAAACCACACATGAGGAGAAGCCAGCTAAAGAACCCTGAAAACATGAAAAAACAGGAGAGATATACTCTTCTAAGACATCACCATAGAGCTAGTATAGAAAATTCTATAAAAAGGAATGAACCCTCTGAGAACATGAAAATATCCTATTTCAACAAAGATTACAGTGGTCACAAAGTTAAAGTGATACAATGACATCAAAATATCATATATACTTCTAGTTGAATATATACCACTTTATTAGTTAATATCATTTTGAAAGTCATAAAAACTTTGTTTTGTAGTTCATTCAATACTCATATCTCACTTTAAGGTTTCCCTCCAGAGACCTAGCAGGACTGAAGCCTTAATAAGAAAAAAATTCTCCTCTATTATAGCATATTTCCAAAATCAATGTTACTTTTTTATTTTTTTTATTGTTGGGGATTCATTGAGGGTACAATAAGCCAGGTTACACTGATTGCAATTGTTAGGCAAAGTCCCTCTTGCAATCATGTCTTGCCCCCATAAAGTGTGACACACACCAAGGCCCCACCCCCCTCCCTCCGTCCCTCTTTCTGCTTCCCCCCCATAACCTTAATTGTCATTAATTGTCCTCATATCAAAATTGAGTGCATAGGATTCATGCTTCTCCATTCTTGTGATGCTTTACTAAGAATAATGTCTTCCACTTCCATCCATTGCAATAACAACAGTGTTACTTTTTTACTTTCTTACTTTCTTTTGCTTTTAAGAAGTTAAAAGTTTTTACTCTCCCCCCACCCTCATCCAAGGATAATGTAATCATCATCAGAATCTTTTGCTCACATGCCAAAATCACATCAGTGTATTCTATTGAGATATTTCAGTGGGTGTTTAGCCATAAGAGTATGAATAATCTTTTGTGAAATGTTATCTTATTACTGTTAACATAGTATTCAAGTTTTAGCTAAATATTGCTCCTAACACCACTGTAGGAAAGACAAAGATGATTATTGAATCTTCTTTTTCACAGCAGGAGAACAGCTATGTGTTTTACTCAAGGTGAAAGAAAGAATTAGGATTAGAAAAGAAAAAGAAAATTCTAACCATAATTAAATGGTTGAAATAACAGAAATGGAAATCAGAATATGGATGCCAGAGAAAATTAAGGGAATTAAAAAGAAAGTTGAAAGCTGAAAAAAGTCAAAAAATTGTCTCCCAGGGCAGCACCTGCGGCTCCAAGGAGTAGGATGCTGATACAAATATCTTTGTTATGATGTGATTTTTTGTCTTCTGGGTATATGCCCAGTAGAGGGATTATGCAGCCTTAAAGAAAGATGGAGACTTTACCTCTTTCATGTTTACATGGATGGAGCTGGAACATATTCTTCTTAGTAAAGTGTCTCAAGAATGGAAGAAAAAGTACCCAATGTACTCACCCTTATTATGAAACTAATGTAGGACCTTCACATGAAAGCTATAACCCAGTTACAACCTAAGAATAGGGAGAAGGGGGAAAGAGAGGGGAGGGAGGGGGATTAATGGGATTACACCTGCGGTGCATCTTACAAGGGTATATGTGAATCTTAGTAAATGTGGAATGTAAAGGTCTTAGCAAAATAACCAAGAAAATGCCAGGAAAGCTATGTTAACTAGTGTGATGAAAATGTGTCAAACGGTCTATGAACCAAGTGTATGGTGCCCCACGATCATAACTAATGTACACAGCTATGATTTAATAAAAATAAAAAATTAAAAATAAAAATTAAAAAAAAAGGAGTAGGGTGCTGGCCCCATATGCTGGAGGTGGTGAGTTCAAACCCAACCCAGACCAAAAAATGAAAAAAAAAAAAAAAAGATTATCTCCCAGAATTAGTGAAATTAAAGACAAAAATTGCCAAAGATCCAGTCAGAATAAGGAAGAATATAATGGATCTTAAGGAATTGAAAGATACATTCAGGAAATTTCAAAACACAACAGAGCATTTAACAGATTAAACCATGGAGAAGAGAGAATGCCAGAACTTGAAGACAAGACTCTTGGGTTAACCCAATCAAGAAGGCATAAAAGGAAAGAATAAAATCAGAGCAATATTTCAGGGAGATATGGGAAGCATACAAACATATGAATTGTAAATATCACTAAAGGAGAATAAATGCATGCCAAAAACATGAAAGCTCAAGTTGAAAGTTCGTTGTAGTTGAAAATTTCCAAAGCATCAGCAGAGACTTAGACATATTGTTACTAGAGGACTATTTATCTCTAGGATGACTGGACTCAAGTAGAGGATCTTTTAGACACATTGAAATTAACCTGGCCAAAGTTAAAATGAAAGATATAATTCTATAAGCTGTCAAGCATAATTTCCAACTTATCTACAAGGCTAAACCTATCAGATTAACAGATGTGATACCCTGTTTCCCCAAAAATAAGACATCCTCCGAAAATAAGACCTATTTACGGGAATGATAAGATGTCCCCTGAAAATAAGACCTAGCACATCTTTGGGAGCACACCTTAAAATAAGACACTACTTGGGAGCTGATTTCTTCATGGAAATTTTACAAGCCAGAAGAAGAGAGTTGCTATCTTCAATCCTCTTCGAAACAACTACTACCAAGCTAGCATTCTTTACCCTGTAAACTAAATTTCATATTCAAATATTCTTCTGACACACAAACTTTGTCATTACTAGACTTTCCCTGAAGGAAATACTCAGGCCTGTACTATAAACAGACCAATGCAATGGACTCCAGACAAAGGAAAAGACCTCCTTTAGTGATACCTATAATTTTTATGTTTGTATGCTTTCCATAGTCAATGGCCCAACTGGTAAAACAATGATACAGAGCCCCCAATAAGAAGTCAAATAGAAATCCAGCCTACTTATTAATATCAATTCTCTCAATAAACATGAATAGCCTGAACTCCCAGTGAAGAGACCCAGGTTGGCTGATTGATCAATAAAAAAGTCAAGCTAAGTAGCTTCTATCTTCAGAAAATGCATCTAACCTCCGAAAAAGAAATCAAGACACAGGGTAAAAAGTTGGAAAATAATATTATTTTATCCTAGTGAAAACCCAAAGAAATGGGGGCTGCAGTTCTCATTTCAGATACAATTGACTTTAAAGCAGCAAAAATACAGACAAAAATGGATATTACATGTGTTCTGAAAACCATGTTTGCAAACTTGCTACTGTGTGTTGACTTTGGAAGTATTGTACAAACAACTTAGTAAGGTTTCATAACTCTGGTATATCAGCATCTCACAGTTGCTTTCTTTTAGATGTGTAATGGCCTCTTGCTCACTGGTGTTCATTATTGTTGTTGCACATTTTTATGTGCCATGATGATAATATAAGAGCTTGAATTTGAGCAAGAAATAAGAATTAAATTTCTTATTGTCCTTGACAAGAATAAAAGTGAAATCACAGATACATTAGTCCAAGTTTATGGTGATAATGCCATGAGAATATGGCAATGTAAAAAAGGATTCAACAGTTTTCTGAGAGGAGGGAAAGCATTACTGATGATGAATGAGCAAAACTGGTGAAAACACTGCAAAAATTCTTCAAATTGTGCATCAAAATCATTGGCTGACTGTGAGAAGCATAGTAAGCATTCATAGTTAAACAGGAAAACCTTAAATGAAAATCTTGGTATGCCATAACTCTGTGAAAAAAATGGTCCCGAAGGAGCACACTGATGGACAAAAGCAAGGGAAAACTGAAGTTTGTCAAGCTCTTTCAGAGAGGCAAGATGTTCTGGGCTGTGTTATCGCCACTGATGAAACATGAAAATTCCAACACAACCTGAAAACAAAGCATCAAAGTGCACAGAATGAGGAGGAGGAGGAAGAGGAGGAGGAGGATGTGGTGGAGGAGCAGGAGAATGAGGAGAAGGAGGAAGAGTAAGAAGTGGAGGAGGAAGAAGCAGAGGTGGAGGAGGAGGAGAGGGAGGATGTGGTGGAGGAACAGAAGGAGGAGCATGAAGAGGAAGAAGAGGAAGAGGTGGAGGAGGAGGAGGAAGAAAAGGAAGAGGAGGAGGAAGAAGAAATGGAGGATGAGGAGAAAGACAAGGAGAAAGGAAGAAAAGCAGGAGGATGAAGAGGAGGTGGAGGTGGAGGAAGAGAAAAAATAAGGAAGAGGAGGAGAAGGAGGAGCAAGAGGAGAAGGAATCCAAACCAAGAGTGAAAGTGATGTTGCTAACATTTTCTTTTTATATCAGAGGGATTGTTTAGTATGAATTTGTAAAACATAAATGAATGGTTAATAAGTTGATTATTTGGAAGTATTTAAAAGCCTTCATAAAAATGTTAGATAAAAATGGCCTAAATTTTTAGCCAAAAATTTATGGCTCTTTCATCTTGACAAAACACCAGTTCATACAGCACTGTCTGAGAGTGAGTTGATAGCCAGCAGCCTCATTTTCACTCTTGGTTTGGACTCTTCTACCTCCTCCTTCTCTTCCACCACTGCCGTCTCCTGCATTTCTTCCGCCTCTTTCTTCATTTTTTCCTCCTCCTCCATTTCTTTCTCCTCCTCCTCTATCACCACTTCCTCCATTACTTCCTCCTCCTCCCTACTCACCTCATCTGGCCATAACAACTTATTCCTTTATGTGAAGGTAAAGAAAACTTTGAAAGGAAGACATTTTGATGATATTCAGAACATCAAAGATAATAGAACAAAAACTCTGATAGTCATTTCCAAAAAAAAAAGATGCTATACATCAACAAAAGACTAATACCCAGAATCTATAGACAAGTCAGGAAAATCAACAAGATTAAACAATTCCATTAGTAACTTATCAAGAGAAAAGAACAGAATTTTTTCTTACAAAGACAGATTAATGGACAAACCAAACTATGAAAAATGTTCATTGTCCCTAGTTATCAGAGAAATACAAATCAAAACCACTTTGAGATTTTACCTGACCCCAGAGAGAATGGCCAACATCATAAGGTCCCAAAACAACAGATATTGGCATGGGTGCAGAGAGAAAGCAACACACAAGTACTCTTGGTGGGACTGTAAACTACTATAACTATATGGAAAGTAGTGTGAAGATTCTCAAAGAGCTAAGAGTAGATCTGCTATTTGAGACTACAACGCCATTACTAGGAATGTATTAAAAAAAAAAGACATTTTATTATAAACACACCTGCCTTTGAATGTTTACAGCAGCACAATACACAATCATAAAGATGTGGAAACAAACCAAGTAACCTTCAACACATGGATTAATAAATGAATATATATGTGAATGCTATTCAACCATAACAAAAGATGGAGATTTTGTATCTTTTGTAGCAACATGGATGGAATTGGAAGCCATTATCCTAATTGAAGTATCACAAGAATGGAAAACAAGCATCACATGTACTCAGTCCTAAATTGGCACTAGTAGATTAATACTTATATGCTCATAGGAGACAAAATCTCAGTGGAATTCAAAGGAGTCAGGTAAATTCCCAACCAACAGGTACATTGCACACCTAGGTGAAGGACACAACTGAAACTCAGACATTAACCTGGCCTAAGCAAACCATATAATGTAATTGTATGTTCCCCTATATTAATCTGAAGTTTTAAAAAATATGGGTAATCAAAAAATTAAGAAGGAAACCATGTGTGGTACTGAAGAAAATAATGTGAAACTTTCAGTCTAAGTGAGGCCGTCTCTATGCCATTTTTCAATCACAGGCCTTTATAGCATCATTCCCAGAACCAGTTCATTCATTCATTCAGTGATTCAAGAACTCTGGTTAGCTTCAAAGGCTTCAAGTAAAAAAGTAAAAAAGTAAAAAAGTTGTGATGTCAAAGGAAATGGTTACTCATGACATCCTACTCTCTCAAGCTTAGTATCGTAGTAGCATTTTTCTTGTCTGTTTATTAAAAACATCCCATTATGTGGAAGTTTGTTACATAAAGACATGAGCATTTAAAATATAGATAGCTCAAAGAAAATACACCTATAATAAAACCATCCTAACTTGAGAAATCTTTGAATGTATCTGAACTTTGATATTGCTATAGAAGACATCTGATTTTAGAAAACATTCCTTCCATGAGTTATTTCATGATTCTGAAATAGGAACTTCTTATTACCCAATATTTTTACAAAGATCTCAC
The DNA here is from genome assembly GCF_027406575.1 of Nycticebus coucang. Lineage (NCBI taxonomy): Eukaryota > Metazoa > Chordata > Mammalia > Primates > Lorisidae > Nycticebus > Nycticebus coucang. The sequence goes on along the minus strand of NC_069799.1, from coordinate 27,402,450 downwards.
TATTGCTCTTTAAAAGAAAATAGGTTATCACTTGTTAAAAACACAGCCCATGCACTCTTCAGCAAAAAGCTTTCTAATGTGACATTGGTGTTAAGACTTTGGTGTCGCAATGCACAGTCATATTTACTAGATAAACAATGATTATTGGAAAACCAATATACAGTTACATACAAAAATTAATGTTTATGAATTTCTTGTATAACAGTTTTTAAAAAGTTGGAAAATCACTAACTAGTTCAATGTTTCAATGCTGCAGTTCTCAATTTTGTATATAATGTCATAGTTATCCTACTTACCTTGCTTCCATGTATCTAATTACATCTTGCTTAATTATTTTTTTTTAATTTTCTAAGCCTAATTCATCCACCCAGAGACTGTATGGATGCAAAATATTAAAAAAAAAAAAAAAAGATTTTGGTGTCTTGAATCTCCAAGGTTTCAAAGTTGATTTGTCTCATGGCTATGAGGAATCTCTTGGTGGTGATTTAATTTATCCTTCCAGGCATCCCACACATAGAAAGTCCGGAAATCATGTTCTTTGTTTTGTTTTTGTCCTACATTTTTTTGGCCATTGGGGATATGTTTTTCATGCTACTGGCTATTGTCTCTTCACTCAGTTTCACCCCACACCATATATTTCTTCCTGAGCTAGTCATTTACTTTTGACTAGCAAGTCATTTACTTTAAGACTAGGATTAGCCACACTATTTTTTAAGCAGGCTGAATGTCCCAGGTCATCTTCTACCATTGTCTGGATGGTATTGAGTGTTTGCTCTACACAATGATGAGCTGCAACTGCTTTGTTGCCGTATGTTACTCTTTACACTACACTATTATCAAGAGCCACAGAATGAGCACCATCTTAGCCATGAGCTCATAATCTTTGTTTCATTTATGTTATTTTTATCGCCACTTTCACCTTCCAGTTGCCCTTGTGTGGCCACAATGAGGTGGAGTATTACTTCTGTGATATCCCAGTATGCTTGTGAATAATCTGAAACTGGCTCGTGCAGATACCTCAGCACTAAAGGTTGTGAGGTTCACCAATGTGGACCTCTGGCCACTGGCTATTCTCATTCTCTTCTAGAGTCACACCATCCATAAATATTCTCTAGTGTGGGCTAATGTTGTGTTTTTTCCACATGTACTGCCCACCTCACTGCCATTATGCTTCTCTATGTGCCAGTGATCCTCACTTACCTGAGGTCAACCCCAACCCCCTGGCTGGATGCGAGTGTTCACATCTGAATAACATAGTATCCCCCATGTTAAACTCCTTGATCTACAGCCTCAATAGTAAGATGTTGAAATGATCACTGAGAAAGGTATGACATCAATTGGGCTTCTCTCCCGTGCAGTAGTAGAGATAGGTAGCTAACACTTTTAACAAGTTTTGTAGGTTAGAAAACATTTTTACTCTCACACATATTTTTGATCTTGAGAACGCAGCTGTTACTAATATTTCCATTTTATAATCTGAGGACTTAGACATAAAAAGTTAAAGTGAATTGTCCAAGTACACTTAAGGAGTGAATTGAAGAAAGAAGACTCTAGGGCTGTTTTTCTGACTCTAGGAGTTCCATCCCTTAATCTTGAGCAGTACCATATACTGAAGAGAGCAGTAGGCAAAACAAATAAAACCTTCTGCTTCTCAGTCATTATTTTCTTCATCCTACCCCACCCCCTCCTCCTCTCCCCACACCATCTTAGCACTTCCTCATCTTGGCTACATTACTATATTTTCAAATGCCTACATTGGAAAAATGTCCATATTATTCTCAGAGTTGTTCAAAATGTAGGGAAAGGCATATTTGTGGTCTCAAATGGCATCCTGTTACTTTCATTCCACGAAATTGTATAAAGAGAAAGACTTCTATTCAAGACTAGAGACACATATCTTAATGGCAAGGCAGAGTTACCAGTGTGCTGTTATCACTTCCAATTCCTTCCCACTGAGCTTAACTTATGAGAATTGTCTCCAATTCTATCCAGCTTGTTACAAAAGATACAAACCCTCTTTTTATGGCTGAATAATATTCCATAGTTTACATATACCACAATCTATTTATCCATTTATGTACTGGAGTCACCTAGGTTGTTTTCCACATCTTTTCAATTATGGATTGTGCTGCTGTAAACATTCAACTGCAATTGTCTTCATGATAAAACATATTTTTGTTTCTTTTGTGAAAATACCTAGTAGAATCTAGGTCTTTACAGATCTAGATCTTACAGAATCTAACAGTAGGACTACTTTTAGTGCTTTGAGGAATCTCCATACTACTTTCCATAGAGGTTGCAAGTAGTTTTCGGTTTCACCAACAGTGTATGAGTGTTCCTTTCTCTCTACATCCATGCCAGCATTTATTGTCTTGGGAATTTATGACATGGCCCATTCTCATGGGGCATAAATTATATCTCCATATTGTTTTTATTTGCATTTCCTTGATGATTAGGAATAATGAGCATTTTTTCATGTGCTTTTTGGCCATTAGTCTACCATCATAAAGTTTCTCGTAATGTCCCTTGCACAGTTTTTAATTGAGTTGTTTGATCTGTTCTTGTTGATTTGCTTGAGTCATTTGTAAATTCTGGTTATTATGTCTTTGTTGAATGTATATACGGCAAATATCTTTTCCCATTCTATAGGTTGACCCTTTGCTTTAGCTATGCAGAAACTTTTTAACTTGATCAGATCTCATTTATTTAATTTTGTTGTTGGTGCAGTTTCCGGAAGTTTATCCTTCATAAAGCCTTTCCTAAATAAGATTAAGAGTTTTTCCCACACATTAATCTGGAGTGTTTATAGATTGGTGTCTTAGGTTTAAACCTTTTATCCATTGTCAGTTGATTTTTGTGAGTGGTGCAAGTTCTGTTTCAGCCTTTTACATGTGACTAACCAGTACTCCCAGCACCATTTATTGAATAGGAATTCATTACCCAACTGTATGCTTTTTGTGCAAATGTCTTTATGATAAATGTGCTTCATCAAAGATAATATGGAAAAATAAGGCTGGTTTCATCTTCCAGATTCTCTGTTCTGTTCCATAGATCTGACTCTATTGTTACAACTGTATCTTGCTGTTTCATCCCTCTAGACTTGTAGTATAACCTTAGGTCTGGTAAAGTGAAGTCTCCAGATTTGTTCTTATTTTGTAGAATTGCATTGGTCATTTTGATTTTTTTTTCTGATTCCAAAAGAAGCATAGAACTAGTTATTTTCAAGGTCTGAAAAATATGATGTGAATATTTTTATAGGGATTTCATTGAATCTTTAGATTTCTTTGGGTAGTATAGAAAATTTAACAACCTTGATTCTTCGAATTCATTCATATAATGTTCTTCCATCTGTTCACATCATCTACAATTTGTTTTCTCCACCTTTCATAGTTTTCTCTGCAGAGATCCTTCATATCCTTTGTTAGTTATATTTCAAGGTATTTTATTTTCTTTGATGCTACTGTGAAATAAATTATGTCCTTGATTTTATTCTCACTTGATTGGTGTTAGCACATATGAAGGCCACTGATTTGTGTGCATTGATTTTATATCCTGAGATGTTGTATTTCTCCTGAAATTCCAGGAGACTCTTAGGTGAACTTTTGGGATTTTCTAGGTATAAGATCATTTCATCAGCCACGGGTGAGAATTTCAGCACCTTTATCCCCATTTGGATATATTTGACATTCTCTTTTGGTCTGATTGCTTGCTTTGGGTAGGACTTCCAGAACTATCTTGAAAAGTAGTGATGACAAAGGGCATCCTCATTTGATTTGATTTAAGTGGAAATGTTTTTGTTTTTTTCTCCACTCAAAATGTTGTTGGCTGTGGGTTGGTCATAGACGGCCTCTATCATTTTAAGGAATGTCACATCTATGCCAATTTTCTTAAGTCCTCTTAATAAAAACGTGCTGAATTTTGTCATATGCTTTTTTTTTTTAATCTATTGAGAGCATCATATGGTCTTTGTTATTACTTCTGTTTAATGTGGTAAATTACATTCATATATTTGCATATGATGCACCAGCCTTGCAACTCTGGGAAGAAGCCCATCTGGTCATTATTCTGTGTTTAGAATTTTAAGGAGTATTTTTTCATCTGTAGCCATTAAAAATGTTAGGTATTTTGTTGTTTTGTGTCTTTTCTTGGATTTGGCAATAGTGTGATATTTCCTCCTAGAAGGACTTGGGGAGAGTTCCTTCTCCTTCAATGATGTGGAATAGATTCTGCAACATAGGTACTGGCTCTTTTAATGTTTGGTAGATTTCTGGTGTGAAACCATCCGGGCAAAGCCTTTTTTGCCGTTGCAAGCTTTTTTATTATTGTTTTGATTTCATTACTTGATACTTTGGTCTGTTTAGGAGATCAGTTTCTTCCTGATTGTGTCTAGAGGGGTGCGGTGCTCTCAAGAATTTTTCCACTTCCTCCATAGTCTCACATTTCTGGGCATAGAGATTTTTGCAGAATTTAGTGAAGATGTGTTGTATATTTGTAGAATATGTTACTTCCCCACCACCTTTTCTTATTTCTGATTGAATTTATTAGATATCTTCTTTATTTCTGTTTAATCTGGGACAAGGCTTATTGATTTTATTTCTTTTCAGAGAAACAATTTTTAGCTTTTTTAATTTTCTGAATGGTTTGTTTGGTCTTGATCTCATTTATCTATGATATCATTTTTGTTACTTCTTTTGCTGCATTTGGTAATACAATGCTCTTCCTTTTCCACTTCCTTGAGATAGATTCCATTGTGTTGTTGATTTGTACTCTTTCTGATTTCCAGATGTAGCTATTTAAGACAATGAATTTCCCTCTCCTGACTGCTTTTGCAGTATCCCCAATACTGTATGACTTGTGACCTCATTATCACTGTGTTCAAGGAATACATGCGTTTCCATCTTTATCTCTCCTTATTGAGCCAGCTATCACTTAGGATCCATGACTTCGTGAGGGGATGAATGTTTCTTTTCCACTTGTATTCTCCTTTTATTTCACTAAGGCCTATAAAAATCCATTTTATTGTGTTATTTTTGTGTAAATATTCACTGAGGCCTGTTTTTGACCTAGGATATAATCAATCTTGGAGAATCATTTATAAGTTACTGAGAATGTGTCATTAGTGGTATTGGGTGAAAAGTTTTGTAGATGTCTGTTAAACGCATTTCTTCTGGTGACAGGTTTAAGTCCAAAGTCTCTTTGTTTAATTTCTGCTTGGAGGATCTCTCTGATTCTGTCAGTGGGATGTTGAAGTCCCCTGCAATTGTGATTTTGCTGTTCATCATTTTCTTTAGATCAAGTAGATTTTGCCTTATAAATATGGGAGTGCCTACATAGGGTGTAGATATTTAGCATTGACATGTCTTCTTGACGAATTATTCCATTGACCAGTATGTAATGACCCTCTTTGTCTTGCTTTACATTTTTTTGTTTTAAATTGATGGTATCTGTGATAAGAATTGGTATTCCTACATTCTCTTGGTTTCCATATGTAGGAAAGACTGATTTCCAATCCTTCACACTGAGTCTTGATGTGTCCTTGAGGGTTCTACCAGTTTCTTGAAGATTGCATATACTTGGATTTTTTTTTTTTTAATTTGTTTTATCCAATCAGCCAGCCTGTGTCTCTTTAGTGGAGAGAAAAGCCATTCACATTTATTGAGAGAATTGACAAGTAGAGTGCATTTCTGTTTTTAATAGTGTGTGAGATTCTGTTGCTTTGTGTTATCACTTGGGCCATTGTAGTTGCTAGTATTTGTCCTATAATTACTAGGTAGTTTTACTTTGTTGGGAGTCTCTGTATTTTCCTGTATATAGTACAGGTCTTAGTATTTCTTGCAGGGCAGGTCTAGTAGTGACACATGTCCTCAAAGGTTGCATTTCAGGAAAAGTTTTTTTTTTTTTGGCCGGGGCTGGGTTTGAACCTGCTACCTCCAGTATATAGGGCCGGCACCCTACTCCTTGAGCTACAGGAACCGCCCATCAGGAAAATTTTTGATTTCTCCACTGAATATGAAACTTACTTTTGTGGGATACAAAATCCTAGGCTGGTGTTTGTGGGGTTTGAGAAGATTAAAGAGAAGAGCCTGCTCTTTTCTGGCTTGAAGATTTCCATTGACAATTTAGCTGTTAACCTAATTTACCCTTGTAGGTAAGATGATGCTTATGCCTGGCATATTTTAAAATTTTTTATTTCATGTTGACTTTGGCCACGTTAACTTTGGTGAGTCTAGGCAATGCTCTATTTGAATTTAGTCATCCTGGAGTTCAGTAGTCATCTACTAAGTGTATGGATAGTTCTGTGACAATAGTTGGGTAATTTCTAGCTATAATGTCTTCAGCTAGATCCTCCCTGCTCTTAGGCCCTCACCTTTAGGGATACCTATGATTCATATGTCTGGATGCTTTGCATAGTTCTATATTCCTCTAAGAGATTGCTTGCATTTGCTCTTATCAGAATTGTTAAATAACTGGATTAACTCAAATCTGTTATCCTCAAGCTCTGTGATCCTTTTTTCTCCATTGTTTGTTCTGTTGCTGAAATGCTCTGCTTGATTTGAATCTTCCTGAATGTCTCTTTCATCTCTGTGATAGCCTTCCTAATTTGGGGGCAGATCCTCTGCAATGTGTCTTCAATTTTGTTAATTGTTTTCTTTCTTTCTTTCTTTGTTTCTCTCTCTCTCTCTCTCTCTCTCTCTCTCTCTCTCTTTCACTTCTTTATTGCTGGGTTTCAATTTTCCCTTCATTCTATTCATTTTTTCCCATCCATATTCTGAACTCCATTTGTCTTAATTCAACTGTTTATTTCCGGTTGCGATTTTCTGCAGTAGCTTCATTGTGAGTCATTGGTGAAGTTGATCTGTTCTTGTTTTTCATGCTGCTTGGCTTTCTTAGGTGGTTTCTTCTCATGTGTGGATTCTCCTTTTGCTAGCACTGCAGTTTAAGGCCACGTTGACCTTTCTTTATAGTGGACCTGACAGGGTAGCAGTCTGCTCTCAATTCTTGATATTCTCTTGGTTGAAGGATGACCAGACACACCAAAGATTCAGGTCTAGCCTTTGGCAGATTATTATCTTAGCTCTTGGCCTCCTTCGTAGAGAAAAATCACAGACAGGGCTGTATGATGGAGTAACCATCAGAGAGGAAGCAATTGCACAGGAGCAAGTTTTTACCATTAAACAGAATGGATCTGTCTCTGCAAATAAAGAGAAACTGATTAACTCTTTCTGTAGATTCTGCTTTCTTTTCCTCTTCACTTCCATAATTAGTGTGAGACATCCCTCCATTTTTCATTTATTGTTTATTTTTCCTCCTTTCTGAATAGGTTACCAAATGAATAGCTACTGTGGATTTCACTTAAATGTTTTCTTTTATCTACAGCGCCTCTAGAGAACAAAACTATGATAAGGGCATTGAAAGTGGAGACCTATGATATGGATACTAAAAGTAAAAGTAAAACTAAAAGTTGATAGCCAGTGACGTGGGATGAGGGGGATTATGAGGAGGGTTTTTCAAAGGCATGATCACAGGAATTTAGGCCTGTTCTGTTCATTTCTTACTCTCCCTGGGAACCTGCTGTTTTGTTCTAAATTAAATGTATTAAAATAAATAGCCAGTCAGAAATAAAATTTGCATTTTAATTTGCATTTTGTCATCCTTCCTCTCTGCCTCTAGTGGTTGCCAGCAGCTCTTCTTTATTGAGCCATGAGCCTGCTACTAGCAGCTCTTCTTTCTTCCATGGGCATGTTTTTTGCAGCTCTCCTCTGGATTCATCTCAGGATGCTTCCTGCAGCCCTACCCGCATCCAGCCTCAGACCTGCCTCTTGAACCCCAGCACATTGAGTCTGAATTAAGCAGAGGTCTTTTATTGGTTGGCAATCAGGAGCAGGCTCAAGCCTTAAAGACTTTTTACTCTTAAAAGCAGGGGTGCAAGGTTTTTATACAGTGCTTTCGGTGGGGGATGAGAAGCTTTAGCTCAAGCAGAATTTCTACAGGAGCCTAACTTGCAATGTTAGATCTGTAAGATGTGAGGGTGGGTACAAGGGGAACAGGGGGTTGTGCGCAGACAGGGCTGAGGCGTCACAAGGTATACAGCTTTTAGCTAGTCTTCCTGTCTCTGCAGGGCTTCATCTTGCTTAAGGGGCTAGCTGTGGTCACCAAGAGGATGGGGCACATGTTGAAAGCTCTTAGCAAAATGGAGGAAGCCTGGTTCTTTGGCACAAAATGGAGTTATGGCCTTACAAAAGAGCAATATGTGATATGCAAAGGCCCTGTGGTAGGAGAAAGTAGCAGGGGGAGATAGATGGCACCACATACTCTTAAACTTGTGGCCCATGGCTTGGAAGGGTCCAGGGACTGCCTGGATTTTGTAGGGCAAGTAAGACAGAAGCCCAAGGGTAGCCTCAGGACCCCAGAACCCTACCCTACCTCTGCCCCAAGTCTTTAGGGCAGTTGGTCAGGCTCCTCTTACCAACTCCTCTCTCTCCCAAATCCTTCTTCAGGAGTAGAGTCATCCCAGGCCCTGCCTGTCCCTGGGGCCACCCTGAACTGGTGGGGGAAAGCTAAGGAAACTCCTACTGATTGGGCCTAATTTCCACCTCCCAATCAGGCCCAGGCATGAGACCACCCTACCCTGGGCCCCTATGTCAGGCAGACATTGTCTCCAAGCTCTCTGTCCAGAGTTACTCAAGCCATGTCTTGCATATTTTTTTGGGGGGGTTATCCAGTGACATCTGTCTAGTCAAGACAAACGAGGATAGACAAATGTGGACACAGAGCAGACAGGGGCTCCTTCAAAACCTCATCTCACTCCCCATATTGTAGATGCTAATCACCCCAGGAAGTTTCCATTAGCTAGAAAGTCATAGGCTTTACTTAGGACTGCCAGTAGGGCACTTGTGGTCAATGAGGGGTGCTGGAAATATTTGAAACAGTTGGAAGGTAGGAAGGTAGGAAGGCGTGGTCCCACAGTGAGTGGGAGTGAAGGTGTGGGATGTAGTTTGCACACTGACAATACTGTCATCCAAGTCCAGATTCTCAGCTGTCAGGTCAGAGGAGGAATGAAAGTGAAAAGAGGGAGGCAGGAAGAGGAGAGCACACATCACAGACCAGCAGAGTCACCAGAGGCTGGAGGAAGTGCCTGCGTACTGCAGGCTTCCAGTGGGGTGGGGAATCTGCCTGGTGATGGAAAGACAGGGACTTGCAAATGACTTGAATCCATGGGAACTCAGAAAGCAGAAGGACATGGTGCAGTGACAATGCCTGGCCCCGCATGAGCCTGCCTGGATTCCAATCCTGGTTTTGCTGCTTGTCAACCACAAGACCTCAGGAGGCTCTTTGAGCTTTTGTTTCCCAATCCATAAAGGGGAATAATAGCAGGTCCCACGGAAGAGACACAAGGATCAGACACGCTAACTCTGCACTTCCCAGGACGGCAACCACTCCCTACATCTCTCACTGTGCTAGGACTGTGTCACCCTAAATGGTCTAAATGACAGCATTTGATTCTGTCACAGTTCTGGGGCCTAGAATCCAAAGTCCCAGGTCTGTGAGGAAGAATCTCTTTTCTCTCCTCTAGCTCCTGACAGTTGGTTGGCAATCTTTGGCACTTCTTGACAGGCAGAAACATCTTCACAGGGTGCTCCCTGAGCTCACGCCTGCATCCAAAGGGCTCCTACTTCAATATGACCCCTACCTACACCTGCAGTGACTATTTTCAAGGCAGGGTCACATTCTGAGGTACTGGGGAATTAAGATTTCAACCCACAAATTTGGAGGGAGACAACGATTCAACCCGTAACACCTCATGTGGCTTATTGAGCACTCAAAATGTGGTGTGTTGAAATTGCAATTTGCTGTATTAAACACAAACTCGACTTTAAAGACTGGATACAATAAAAAGAAATATATTAATTATTAATGAGATCATTAATCTAATTTGTTAGTCATATTAATCATATAATAAACTGATAATAGTTCGGGTATATTATTAAAATAAATTTTTATGTGGCTGCTAGAGATTCTTTTTGGTTCCTACAGACAGAGCCTTCTTCTATCGCCCAGACTGGAGTGCAGAGTGGCACAATCATAGCTGGCTGACTGGATGCAGTGAGTCATGCCTGTCATCTGAGAGGCTATGCTGGGTGTATTGCTTTAACTCACAAGTTTCAAGACAAGACTGATCAAGAGCACTATCCCTTCTCTACTGAAAATAGAAAGACTAGTCAGGTGTCATGACAGGCACCTGTAGTCCCAGCTACAGTTATTTAGGAGGCTGAGGCAAGAGAATCACTTGAGCTCAGGTTTTTGAGGTTGTTGTGAGTTAAGCTGATGCCATGGCACTCTAGCCCAAAGCAACAGAGTCAGATTCTGTCTCAAAAAACAAAATAAAAACATTAAACTCTGGGTTCATGGGTTCCTCCCACCTCACTCTCCTAAGTAGTTATAGCTATAGGCACAAGCCCCTATGCCCAGCCAATTTTTAGCTTTTTTTGTAGACATAGGGTCTTGTTATGTTGTCCAGACTGAACTCAAACTCCAGGCTTCAAGCTCCTGGCTTCAAGTGATCCTCCTGCCTCAGCCTCCCAAAGTATTGGAATTATAGGCATGAACCACAGTGCTGGGCTGCTAAAGTTACTTGTGTGGCTCCTATTCTTTTGTATTGGACAGCACTGAGGTAAAATTTACAAATGGTAGAGTGAGGCCTGGTGAATAGAAAGTGCCTATAACTGTAAGTTAAATAAAAGCATCTTTGGAAATGACGTTTTACCTGTTGCATTGTAAGTATGACATTTCCGTATCTCAGAAAGTAGCAAAAGTTTGACTATATCTACAAAGAAAAAAGTTAAAATTATCCAAGTGTCCTACATGTCTGTAGTTCCAACTACATTTTTTAAAAAACTGAGACAGAGTCTTACTTTGTCTCCCTAGGTAGAGTGCCATAGTGTCATAGCTCACAGCATCTTCAAACTCTTGGGCTAAAGTGAACCTCTTGCCTCAGCCTCCCGAGTTGCTGAGACTATAGATGCTGACCAAAACTCCTGACTATTTTTTAGAGATAGGGGTCTCGCTCTTGCTCAGGCTGATTTTAAATTCCTGAGCTCAAGCAATCCACCCACCTCAGCCTTCCAGAGTGCTAGGAACCGCCACACCTGGCATCTCTTTGCTACAATAAAAAGAAATATATTAATTGTTAATGAGATCATTAATCTAATTTGTTAGTCATATTAATCATGTAATAAACTGATAATAGTTTGGGTATATTATTAAAATAAACTTTTATTTCAATTTTTGTTTTTAAAATATTTAAAATATTTTTATTTTTTGAGATGGAGGAGGGAGGATCCCATGAGGATAGAAGTTTGAGGTTCAGTGAGTTATGGTACGTCACTGCACTCTAGCCTGGACTTGAGTAAGATTTTGTCTCTTTACATAAGTCAATAAATAAAAGAATAAATAAATTTTATGGGAACTAGTATGGACTCAAAGAAAAATGCATGCATACATACATAGAAACTAGGAGAAGTTAGGGCTAATTTCTTGTCTTGTCCAGCTTTTATTTCACTGTATAGGTTTACATTTGTGTTCCAGAAGCAGAAGGCACATATTATGTGGTCCAATAGTTCGAAATTGTGTTGTTGTATTTTTTCCATGTTTCTATAAACTCATCAACCCCATTAAATGTTGTAGTTTACTTAAAATTTATTTCCAGTTTTCTAGTTGACAATGTACTAATGACTTAAAGCTTAAAATATTTCTACCAGGATTATTATTGGGCAAAGTAGTAAAATATTTAAGGATGAGAATGTGCATTGTCAAGTAATTTCCTGGAAAAATTGAATTAATTTTATACTCATGGCAGCAGTGTATGAATGCCTCCATTTCACCAACTTCTGTCTTTTATCATTATCACCAATGTTTTAAGAGAGATTATGTGTGCACATATGTGTGTGTCTGTGTCTGTGTTGATTTTGGTTATTTTGCTGTTTCATCAGAGAAAAAAACATCTCATTGCTTGAATACAGATTTCTTTGATGACCCTGGAGATTGAGCATGTATTGACACGATAACTGCACAGGGTATATTTCTAACAATTGGTTCTTTGAATTTTTGGCCCATTTATTTCTTGACGTCTGTCTATTTTTCTTTTTTTTTATATTAAATCACAACGGTGTGCATTAATATGATCATGGGCACCATACACTGGTTTTATAAACCATTTGACACATTTTCACCACACTGGTTAACATAGACTTCCTGGCATTTTCTTAGTTATTATGTTAAGACATTTATATTCTACATTTACTAAGTTTCACATGTACCCTTGTAAGATGCACTGCAGGTGTAATCCCACCAATCACCCTCCTTCCACCCATCTTTCCCTCTCCTTCCCCTCCCTCTCCCCCTTCCCCATGTTCTTAGGTTATAACTGGGTTATAGCTTTCATATGAAAGCCATTAATTAATTTCATGGTAGGGCTGGGTACATTGGATACCTTTTCTTCCATTCTTGAGATACTTTACTAAGAAAAATATGTTCCAACTCCACCCATGTAAACATGAAAGAGGTAAAGTCTCCATCTTTCTTTAAGGCTGCATAATATTCCTGGTGTACATATACCACAATTTATTAATCCATTCGTGGATCGATGGATACTTGGGTTTTTTCCATGACTTAGCAATTATGAATTGGGCTGCAATAAACATTCTGGTACAAATATCTTTGTTATAATGTGACTTTCGGTCTTCTGGGTATATACCTAGCTGTCTATTTTTCTTATCAACTTGCACAAGTTCTTTATGAAGAAATCAACTTTTAACCTATTTGATTATTTATTTATTTATTAATTTATTTTTGAGACAGGTACTCTGTTGCCCCTGTCTAGAGTGCAATGGCATCATATTTCCCAGCAACTTCAAACTCCTGGCTCCAGCAATCCTGTTGCCTCAGCTGCCTACGTAGCTGGGTCTATAGGTGTGTTCCACCATGCTCAGCTAATATTTTTATTTTTCTGTTTTTAGTAGAGATAAGATCTCCATGTTGCTCAGGCTGATCTGAAACTCATGAGCTCAAGGAATCCACCCACCTTGGCCTCCCAGAGTGCTAGGATTATAGGCATAAGCCAGCATGCCCAGCCAATATATCAATTTTCATACATTTTATTTTCCCCAAATTCATATCAGCAAGCACTGACTTAATGCCTTCATTCTGTTTCTTATTTTTTTTTTTATTTTTATTTTTTGGTAATATTTTATTTTATTTTTTTTATTTTTATTATTATTATTTTTTTTATTAAACCATAGCTGTGTACATTAGTATGATCGTGGGGCACCATACACTTGGTTCATATATCGTTTGACACATTTTCATCACATTAGTTAACATAGCTTTTGTAGCATTTTCTTAGTTATTTTGCTAAGACCTTTACATTCCACATTTACTAGGATTCACATATACCCTTGTAAGATGCACCGCAGGTGTAATCCCATTAGTCCCCCTCCTTCCCCCTCCCTCCCCCCTCCCTCCCCTCCCTTTCTGTTTCTTATTTAATAGAGTTTTGCAGTTTTATGTAGTCAAATCAATTGACTTTCCCTTTATGACTTCTGACACTGCCCTTAAGCACTAACCATGCCATTCCACAGAAGTGTAGTCATTTTTACCTTCTTTTAGCATTTGGGGGGAGAATATTTCTTTTTTCTTTTCTTTTCTTTCTTTCTTCTTCTTCTTCTTTTTTTTTTTTTCTGTAAGACTTAAAGTCTCTTTAGCAGAAACACAGTTCAAATCACAAGTGTGAGCCACACATAGAATTTTAAATTTTCTGGTGGCTACATTTTTTTTTAAGTAGGAAAGATTAGCACAGCACAGCAGATTTTGGTGGCAGAGAAACTATTCTGTATAATGGTACAGTGGTGGATACATGTCATTATATTGTTATTAAAAGCCATAGAACATACAACACCAAACAAGCACCCTCATGTAAACTCTGAACTTTGGGAGATAATAGAGTTTCCTTGGTTCATTTACTGTAACAAAAGTGCAACTCTGGTACTGGAGATTATCCATGTGTGGGGATATTTGGGAACTCAGTACTTTCTGCTCAGTTTCACCATAAGCCTAAAACTCTAAAAAGTAAAGTTTATCCAACTTTAAAAAGTTCAAAATTATTTTTAAGAAGTCAAAGAAACAGGTGAAATGAACTTTAATCATATTTTTATTCATCCCAATATATTAAAAAACACCATTTCATATGTAATTACTTAAATAAAGTCAAAATCTTTTACATGTTTTAGTACTAAATCATCAAAATTTACTTTCTATTTTCCAAATTACAGGACATCTCCACTCTTGTTCATAACATTTTCAGTGCTGGACAGTCCCAGGTGGCTCATGGCCAATGCACTGGTCATCTCAGCTCTAGAACTGGGTTTGACCCCATGGGAGAAACAGGGGTCTATTTTACTGCAGCCTTCAACTTCACCTCCCACCTGCTGGTCTCTTGCCAGGGCACAGCCAGTCAACTTTTTCTCACCTTTCCCAGTGTGAGCTCCACTTGGATCTCTTTTGTCAGGCACTGACACATCTTGGCTTCCCAACCACTGTGTCACTCCATCCCGGCCTCCACCCACCTGGCCCTCCCACCGTGGAGCTCACTAAGGAGCTCACCACTTGGGCCATCCCCCACAGTTCCTGGCTCTAGGACAGTCTCAATAATAATGAAACTGTGAAATTATATTCCTAATAACCAACACTTGCTGAACACATATACCAGCCTAACTCTAACCATATGCATAAGGGTGAATCATCTTATCTAGTCCTTCTGACCATTCGAGGGAATCATTTTGCACATAAGGACTGACCCTCATGAATACAACCTGTGAACACTGACAGGGCCACCTTGAGTACAAGATTGTGGGTGGAGTTTAGGGGTCCCTTAGGCAAAAGGCATGGGATGTCCTAGAGGGTTGAGCCAGGTTTAGAAAGAGTTCCTCCGTTTTGCTCACAAGGGAATCCTGGTGTGTTCTCTGAAACTTGCCTACATGTCACTTATGCACCACCACTCCTCAACCTCACAACTTCTGGGAACCATTAATTTGCATTTGCAGTGAAGAGGCCCAGGTGGGGGCCACTTGCTGCTCCATGGTGGGACCAACAACATCTGGCCTGCCCTGCAAAAGCAGGCAGTGACTCCTGGAGGGCAGACTCATCCCACATTCTTGCATTCCCACTCCCCTCTGAGCATGCATACACAATGACAGTCTCAGTTGGGGAACTGAGCCTCCAGCAGCAGGAAGTTTTGGCTAGGGTGAGGGGCATCATGGTCTGTGAGGGCTTGGAAGCTCCTCCCCCACAAGCAGCATGGCTCCCCAACATAGCTGGGGTGTCCCCTGCATCCATAGGAGTGCCAAGCTGAGGAAGCACCTTTGTTCTGCCTGAGGAACCCCTCCATGGGTGACTATGGCATGAAATGTAGACTTCTACCCTTGTCCCTTCCCTGCTAACCAGCCCTAGTGCTTGTTCCCCTCTAAGGGAGGGAAGGGTAGGGGGGCTATACCACCAGACTATAAGGGCAGCCTTGAACAGAGAGACCACCAGAGTTCATGCCCAAATTGCAAAACCTGTTTATTTAGTTTGTCTTTGTGTCTCTCTGAATCCTCGGCATCCAGGCCTCCTTACCTTAATATTTTTACTAAAGGGAAATGGAAGGGAGTTTTGGTGATTTTTTAGACACTCTTGCAGCCTAGAGCTGGAGCCTCAAGGCCATGGGGAAAGGAGAGAATGTCCAGTCCTTAGGTGTCACAGAGCAATGTGATTGTGGATGGCCAGGAATGGGAAACTGTGACAATTTGGTGGTGGCGTGCATGTGGCATGGGGGTAGGGGGCTGGAGGGGGGCAGTCCACAGCCTGGGCTCACACTTCCAGCCTGTGGAGGAATGAGGACCCTGGAGAGAGGGGGAGGTCTTATAAGGTAAAGACTAGTCCCCTGATGAAGGAAGGGCCCTCAGATGAAAGAGAGGGGTCCACA
This sequence comes from Nycticebus coucang, assembly GCF_027406575.1. Taxonomy (NCBI): domain Eukaryota; kingdom Metazoa; phylum Chordata; class Mammalia; order Primates; family Lorisidae; genus Nycticebus; species Nycticebus coucang. Next base: position 27,386,432 of record NC_069799.1, on the reverse strand, counting down.
GAGGAAGGAAGGATCCCCAGTAAAGGAGAGAGGCCCCAGATAACTGAGAAATGTCCTTGGTAAAGGAGAAAGGGTCCTTTGGTGAGCCTTCTCCCTCCCATCTGCTGATGACCTCAGTGAAGCCCCAGGTACTATGCTCACAGGAGGAAGTTGCTATCTGCTCATTGGAGGATGATAGAAATGCTCTGAGCCAAAGAACTTTAAAGACTGGAAAGTGTTTATTCTTATCTGCCCTATTATTTACAAATAATGAGTGCTTTTTTTTTTTCCTTAATTGGGGGAAAAGAAAAAAGTAGCAGAAGGGAAAGAGGTGAGTGAGGATCCCCCAGGTCTTAACAATCATACCCAGGAGCATTTCCTTCTCTATTCTTCCTAAGCTTAGTTTTGACCACTTCTGGTCACAAGATGGGATTCTGCTTTCTGTATATGGCGCCATCCTAAGATGAGTTTTCACCAACTCAGTGGCTTTCTCTTTAACTGCAAGGGTTGTATAGCCCTCAAGGGTGGATTCTTCCTGGTCTTGCCAATTTCTGGCTCTGTTTCCCAGCTGGAGCTGTGGCCTGACCAGTTGATTGGCTCTGTCCTGTGCAGCTGGGCAGGAAATGAGAGGTGGTGCTGATGGTGTTTGATGGGGAGGGACTGAGCTGGAAACAACTGTGGACCCCTATTCTGGTGGAGCTCCAACAGAATTTCCCCAGAGCCAGAGAGAGGCCAGGCAACCCTCCCCACCAGCCAGGTAACCCTTTCCACCTGCATCCTGCCCATTTCACACCACCTAGTGATGCTAGCCTGCAATCTACCTGCCAAGGAGAAAGAATACCTCAGAGGAGGAGACACAAGTTCATGGGGAAGGTGACATGGGCTAGGGATAGGCCTCTTGTCTCAGCAGCATCAGAGGCCACAGAAACCCATGATCTTTGGTCCCAGGGGAAAGGACTCCTTTAGCTGAGAGGTATCTTTCACTTCAACCAAGAAAAAGGCATGCTACAGAGCAAAGCCCTTGCTTGTGCTTCCAGTCCATCACCAATCCATTCTAGGAAATAAGTGGTGGCCCCACATCCTGTTCTTCTTGGACCTGCCATGGGGCTACCCACAAACACAGACTGCGAAGTTGGCAGGAGGCAGGTGGGGAGGTTTGCCTGGCCTGTGGCTCTAGGGCAATTCTGTTGGAGCACCACCAGAAGAGGGGCACAAGATAATTAATTGCAGGTGGGCAGGAGCTCAGGGCTGGGAGGGGGCTGTGGAGGGGCATGGCCAGGCAAGAACAAGGGGCTGGGATGGAGCTGTGGAAGGGGGCCACCAGGCAGGACCAGGGGGCTATGGTGGGGCTTTGGAATAGTGAGGGTAGGCAAGGACTGGGGGGCAAGGAAGGGGACATGAACTGTCAGGAACAGGAAGGGACCATATACAAGAAGGGGTTGATGACCTGAATAGATTGAGGGGGCACCAGAGGTGAGGAGGTGGCATGGGTGGGGTCAGGGGAACAGGCTGGGGATGGAGAGGGATGGTGGAAGGACTGAAGGGCAGGAGAAACATTGGTTTGCTGAAACAAAGGAGATAACAAGTTAGATCTACACAAGTCATAACAGAGAGATCAAGGAATACTCAATTATATTGATGAATGAAATGTTAGTCTAAAACAGCTACATTATATCTAATTCTGACTACATGACATTCTGGAAAACACAAAACTATAAAAACAGTGAAAAGGTAAAAAGTTGCCTAGGTTTGTGGGCAAACGACAGAGATAAAGTGGTAACATAAGGGGAACTTCAGGGCAGGGAGAGCACACTGTATGAGGACATGATGGGCAACAGGGCTTTAAGTGTGGTGTCACAATTTACAGAAATTCCCAATGGAAAGAGAGAACCTGAATGTAAATGATTAACTTTAGAGAATCATGTATCAATTTTTTGATTCATTTTAACAAATGTATCCCAATGAATGAATATGTTATTGATAGTTGCAAATATGACATGGAGGAGAGAGGAAAGAAATGATAAGGGAAAATTCAGATCCACTTTTATGTCAATCTTAAACTTTTCTAGTGAGTAGGGCGCCGGCCCCATATACCGAGGGTGGTGGGTTCAAACCCTAGCCCCAGCTGAACTGCAACCAAAAAATAGCCGGGCGTTGTGGCGGGCGCCTGTAGTCCCACCTGCTCGGGAATCTGAGGCAGGAGAATTGCTGAAGCCCAAGAGCTAGAGGTTGCTGTGAGTCCTGTGACATCATGGCACTCTACTGAAGGCAGTAAAGTGAGACTCTGACTCTTTCTTTTTATTATTAAATCATAGCTGTGTACATTGATATGATCATGGGGCATCATTCACTAGCTTCACAGACTGTTTACCAAGTTTCACATATACCCTTGTAGGATGCACCACTGGTGTAATCCCACCAATCCCCTTCCCTCTACCCACCTCCCCCCTCCCTCCCCTCTCTTCCCCCTTCCCCCTATTCTTAGGTTGTAACTGGGTTATAGCTTTCATGTGAAAACCCTAGATTAGTTTCAAAGTAGGGCTGAGTACATTGGATACCTTTTCTTCCATTCTTGAGATACTTTACTAAGAAGAATATGTTCCAGCTCCATCCATGTAAACATGAAAGAGGTAAAGTCTCCATCTTTCTTTAAGGCTGCATAATATTCCATGGTGTACATATACCACAATTTATTAATCCTTTTGTGGAGCGATGGGCACTTGGGCTTCTTCCATGACTTAGCAATTATGAATTGGGCTGCAATAAACATTCTGGTACAAATATCTTTTTTATGATGTGATTTTTGGTCTTCTGGGTATATGCCCAGTAGAGGGACTACAGGATTGAATGGCAGATCTATTTTTAGATCTCTAAGTGTTCTCCATATCTCTTTCCAAAAGGAATGTATTAATTTGCATTCCCACCAGCAGTGCAAAAGTGTTCCCTTTTCTCCACATCCGCGCCAACATCTCTGGTCTTGGGATTTTGTGATATAGGCTAGTCTCACTGGAGTTAGATAGTATCTCAAAGTAGTTTGGATTTGCACTTCTCTGATGATTAAAGATGATGAGCATTTTTTCATACGTCTGAAGGCCGCGCGCCTGTCTTCTTCAGAGAAGTTTCTCTTCAAATCCCTTGCCCAGCCTGCGATGGGATCCCTTGTTCTATTCTTGCTAATGCATTTGAGTTCTCTGTGGATTCTGGTTATTAAACCTTTGTCAGAGACATAACCTGCAAATATCTTCTCCCATTCTGAGGGCTTACCGTGTTCTTGGCTGGGCAGAAGTTTTTTAGTTTGATCAAGTCCCAGTAGTGTATTTTTGAAGCTGCTTCAATTGCCTGGGGGGGTCCTCCTCATAAAATACTCACCCAGCCCGATTTCTTCAAGGGTTTTCCCTGCACTCTCCTCTAGCATTTTTATAGTTTCATGTCTTAAGTTTAAATCTTTGATCCAGTGAGAGTCTATCTTAGTTAATGGTGAAAGGTGTGGGTCCACTTTCACTCTTTTACAGGTTGCCAGCCACTTCACCCAGCACCATTTCTTAAATAGGGAATCTTTTCCCCACTGAATGTTTTTAATTGGCTTGTCAAAGATTAAATAACGGTAAGTAGCTAGATTCATCTCTTGGTTCTCTATTCTATTCCAGACATCTACTTCTCTATTTTTGTGCCAATACCATGCTGTTTTGATCACTATTGATTTGTAGTATAGTCTGAGGTCTGGTAGCATAATTCCTCCTGCTTTGTTTTTATTTCTGAGTAATGTCTTGGCTATTCGAGGTTTCTTCTGATTCCATATAAAATGAAGTATTGTTTTTTCCAGATCTTTAAAGTATGACAGTGGAGCTTCTATAGGGATTGCATTGAAATTATATATTGCTTTGGGTAGTATAGACATTTTAACTATGTTGATTCTTCCCAGCCATGAGCATGGTATGTTTTTCCATTTGTTAATATTTTCAGCTATTTCTTTTCTTAGAGTTTCATAGTTCTCTTTATAGAGATCTTTCACATCCTTTGTTAGATAAATTCCCTAATATTTCATCTTCTTTGGCCCTACTATGAATGGGATAGAGTCCTTAACTGTTTTTTCAACTTGACTATTGTTGGTATATATAAAGGCTACCGATTTATGAATGTTGATTTTGTAACCTGAGACGCTGCTGTACTCCTGGATCACTTCTAAGAGTTTTGTAGTAGAGGCCCCAGTGTTTTCCAGATATACTATCATATCATCCACGAAGAGTGAAAGTTTGATCTCTTCTGACCCTATATGGATACACTAGATTGCGTTTTCTTTCCTAATTGCAGTGGCTAAAACTTCCATTACAATGTTAAAAGGCAATGGAGACAATGGGCAGCCTTGTCTGGTTCCTGATCTGAGTGGAAATGATTTCAATTTAACTCCATTCATGATATTGGCTGTGGTTTTGCTGAAGATGGTCTCTATCAGTTTAAGAAATGTTCCTTCTATACCAGTTTTCTTAATTGTTCTGATCATGAAGGGATGCTGGATATTATCAAAAGCTTTTTCTGCATCAATTGAGAGAATCATATGGTCTTTGTTTTTTAATTTGTTTATGTGCTGGATTACATTGATAGATTTACGTATATTGAACCAGCCTTGAGACCCTGGATAAAACCGACTTGGTCATGATGTATAAATTGTTTGATGTGTTGCTGGATTCTGTTTGTTAGGATCTTGTTGAATATTTTTGCATCTATATTCATTAGTGATATTGGTCTATAATTTTCTTTTCTTGTTGGGTCTTTTCCTGGTTTGGGGATCAGGGTGGTGTTTGCTTCATAGAACGTGTTGGGTAGTCTTCCTTCTTTTTCTACCTTTCGGAACAGGTTGAGTAATATAGGTACTAATTACTCTTTAAAGATTTGGTAGAATTCAGACGTGAAACCATCTGGTCCCGGGCTTTTCTTTTTAGGGAGGTGTTGTATGGTTGATGCTATTTCCAAACTTGATATGGGCCTGTTCAACATTTCCACTTGATTCTGGCTAAGTCTTGGAAGGTGACGTGCTTCCAAGTATTGGTCAATTTCCTTCAGAGTTTCATATTTCTGAGAATAAAGTTTCTTGTAATATTCATTAAGGATTTTTTGGATTTCTGACGAGACTGTTGTTATTTCATCTTTGTTGTTTCTGATTGATGAGATTAGAGATTTTACTCTTTTTTTCCTGATTAGGTTGGCCAAAGGTTTGTCTATTTTATTGACCTTTTCAAAAAACCAGCTTTTTGATTTATTGATCTGTTGTATTATTCTTTTTTTTCAATTTCATTTAATTCTGCTCTAATTTTGGTGATTTCTTTTCTTCTCCTGGGTTTGGGGTTGGAATATTCTTCCTTTTCCAGTTGCTTGAGATGTCCCATTAAGTTGTTAACTTCCTCTCTTTCTATTCTCTGGAGGATGGCTTGCAGTGCTATAAATTTCCCTCTTAGAACTGCCTTTGCGGTGTCCCAGAGGTTCTGATAGTTCGTGTCTTCCTTGTTGTTCTGTCCCAAAAAGTTGGCGATTTCTTTCTTAATCTCATCTCTGACCCAGCTATCATTCAGCATAAGGTTATTTAACTTCCATGTTTTTGTATGAGTATGCAGATTCCTGTTGTTACTCAGCTCAAGTTTTATTCCATGGGGGTCTGAGAAGATGCATGGAATAATTTCTATTGCTTTAAATTTACTGAGGTTAGACTTGTGACCTAAGATGTGATCGATTTTGGAGTAAGTTCCATGGGCTGATGAGAAGTATGTGTATTCAGTTTTGTTGGGATGAAATGTTCTGTAGATGTCTGCTAAATCCAAATGTTGGATGGTTAGGTTTAAATCTAAGATTTCTTTGCTCAGCTTCTTGTTGGAGGATCGATCCAACACTGCCAAAGGAGTGTTGAAATCTCTGACTATTATGGAGCTGGAGGAAATCAAGTTGCTCATGTCTGTTACAGTTTCTCTTATAAATTGAGGTGCATTCTGGTTGGGTGCATAGATATTAATAATTGAGATCTCATCATATTGAGTATTACCCTTAACAAATATGAAGTGACCATTTTTGTCCTTCCTTACTTTTGTTGGTTTAAAGCCTATTGTATCTGCAAATAAAATTGCAACACCTGCTTTTTTCTGATTACCATTTGCCTGAAATATGGACGACCATCCTTTCACCCTGAGTCTGTATTTGTCGTTTAGGTTAAGATGTGACTCTTGTATGCAACAGATATCTGGCTTGAGTTTTTGTATCCAGTCAGCTAACCTATGCCTCTTTAGAGGACAGTTTAAGCCATTCACATTAATGGAGAATATTGATAAGTCTGGTGAAGTTTTGGGTATCGAGTTTTTCAAAAGTCCAGTGGGCATTTTTAATCCTTTCACCAGTATGGAAATTGGAGTTTGATCCAAATTTTCTGGGTGAGTTTACTTTTGTGGTATAGGATTGGGTTGGTAATTATGGAGGATAGGTCTGAGAATATCCTGAAGAGCTGGTTTGGTTATGGCAAATTTCTTCAACATATGAATGTCATTAAAGTATTTAATTTCTCCATCATAATGAAACTCAGTTTAGCTGGATACAAGATCCGGGGTTGAAAGTTATTTTGCTTTAGGAGATTAAAAGTCGGTGACCACCCTCTTCTGGCTTGAACAGTTTCAGCAAAGAGCTCTGCAGTCATTCTAATATTCTTCCCTTTGACGGTAATGGTTTTCTTTCTCCTGGCAGCTTTGAGGATTTTCTCCTTTATATCAACTTTAGTGAAGTTAATTATGATATGCCTGGGGGATGTCTTATGGGGGTTGAGTCGTGCTGGTGTTCTGAAGCTGTCCGCTATCTGAATTTCAGAATCTCTAGGTATGTCTGGAAAATTCTCTTTCATAATTTCATGCAGAAGGGCCTCTGTGCCCAGTGAGGCCACTTCATCTGTTTATGGAACTCCTATGATTTGGATATTCGCCTTCTTCAAATTATCCCAGAGCTCTCTGAGTGAGTGATCCGTTTTTGCTCTCCATTTCTCTTCCTCTTTGAGAGTTTGGGAGTGTTCAAAGGCTTTATCTTCTATGTCAGAAATCCTTTCTTCTACTTGTTCCATTCTGTTGCTGAGGGATTCTACTGTATTTTTCATATCTTTGAGGGCTGCAAATTCTTGCTTCAGTGTGTCTACGTTTTTGGTGGTTTTGTCTTTAAATTCGTTACATTCTTGAGACAACTTTTGAATTTCTCCTCGAATTCCTAATTCCACTTTGTTAATCTTGTCTGCAATCCAAATTCTGAATTCAATTTTTGACATCTTAGCCAGTTGTTTATGAATGGGATCTTCAATTGCATCTGCCATATCTTTCCTTGGGGGGTTGATCTATTCTGGTTATTCATGTTACCAGAGTTTTTCCGCTGATTCCACCCCATGGTTGTTTTACTCCCTCTGATTTTTTTTCCCCTGGGGCTTTGTCAAGGGCCTGTACAGTGTTGTGGCCTGAGAAACTGGGACTCTGTCTGATGTGGTGGGGCTAAATGGTTCTGTCTTGTTTTCAGCTGGTTTCTGTTCCACCCTAGTGAAACAGATACTTTGGATTGAAGTCTCAGCTGTGGAGAAATATCAGCAATTAAGTCACCCTGCCCCCCACCGGCAAACAATTAGAAAAGAAAAATCAAACCTTCCTACCACCGTGCACCCAGGGCACTACCTGATTTGTCCTCAGGCAATTGATTCAGTTCAAAAAGGTCCAAATCAATTGTCTCAGTCTGCACCTGTCTCGGGTGAGAGAGTTTAAGAGGTCTCTGGGATCTGGATCACAGGGGTCTGGTGACTACTCTGGTGTGGCTTGCTCCAGTGCTGCGTGGAGTCTGGAGAAGCCACCCAGCCAATAAATCAGTCTGGGAAGGTTGCTGCCTCCTTCCCCACCTTGCACCACTTCACACCCAGTCACTGATAGCCCTGCAGTTGGCTGACCCAGTTGCCTGTAGTGAATCGGCACTCCAGGAGTTTGTACCTGCCTGAATCACAAGGAAGTCTGCCAGGCCGCTGCACTCTGCCTCTCTCCAGCAGGAGAAGGTGAGGCATCACAACCTCTGGTGCTTGATGGAGGTTGAGTTGTTTTCACTCAGGTCCAGTCTTGCCCCTGATTAATGTTACTGACAGAACAGAACAGAACAACTCTGCATTTCCCCTGCAGAAGAGAAGCTGAATTGAGTTCCAAATAAGCTTGTCTTTGCTCTTGTATTGCCTATAGGCTGATGATCCCCTGAGGGCCAGGTGCGTCTTAGGTTTAGTAAAGCGGACCTCTGGGTCAGCCCCGCCCTGGGATTTTCCCTGCTTTGCAAGTTGGAGTTGCCTCAGGCAAACTCAGAGTCTCTGGTTGCCCAGGGAGACAGGGGGTGTGGCTTCAGAATATTCTGTAGTGAGCTGTATTTCTAGCAAAAGAGAGCTGCTGCCTTATGGCTCAGGCAACCGTCGCTCCGGTGTAGCTCTCCTCTGGCCAACCGTCTTCTCTCCGCTCCCGTACCCCAGAGTCTGCACCAACTGGCTGCAGCCCAGCACTATCTACACCCCTCAAGCAATCACCCAAGAGTCTGGACCCCTGGGGGACAGGCCTCCAGACCTTGGAGCGAGAGTAGAGGGGAGCGCAGGGAGCGCTGGAAGCCTGGAGTTGTGGGCAGAGAACACACACAGCTTTACACAGTTTTATGCCTGGCCGTATTGTCACCAAAAGATTGCTGTCGCACTGTGCCTCAGGGAACTGCCACTCCGGTGCAGTCCCCTCTCCGCTGACCGACCGGGACTGGCCTCCAGACCCCAGTGTGAGTGAAAGGGAGCACTGGGAGCTCAGAATTCGTTAGAGACTATATACAGTTTATACAGTTTTATGCCTGGCAGGAGGATGCCGTGGCACCCTAGTAGGGGAGGTAGGTCCAGTTTTTAGAGGGTCTCTCCCGTGGAGTGTAGTGGGAGGACCTTTGAACTCTGCCCGATTGTTTGTGGGGCACTCTGAGCCGTTCTCGTGGGGGAGGGGACTCCCGTCCGCTTGGTGATGGATTTTGTACCTTTTGTTTGTATCCTTGTGGTTGCAGCTTGCTTCAGCGTGGTTGATGTGCATTCTACAACCTTCTCTGTTAGTGCAGCTCAAATCCACCAGGTTACTTGCTGAATTTTTGTCCTTCAACTCTCCTTCTGGACGGGAGCCTCTGTGGAAAGCTGGCTTCAGTCAGCCATCTTGTCTCCTCTCTCCGACTCTGTCTCTATTAAAAAAAAAAATTATAATTTAGCACCAATGTTTCAGGCAGACATTAGGGATTAAGGGAGGACAGGGTCTCACTTTGCCTCCCTGGCTAGAAAGGTAGAGGGCAGTGGTGTCATTATACCTCACTGCAACCTCAAATTTCTGGGCTCCAGTGATCCTCCTCCCTCAGACTCCCAAAGTTCAAGGATGATAGGCGTCATCCACCAATCATGGCCCAATGAGATATTTTTATGCCAATGGTCAATAATCATGTAGTCTCTAGACATGAACTTGAATTATTGTCTGCCATTGAATGTGAACAAATCTTGACTTTAAAATGTACATTGAATTCTGTGGGTGCAGCAGCACTTATGACTAGGAAAATTAAAATATTGATACATGAAAAACACAGCTTACACTCTTCATAGGTTTGTCTTACATATGGGACACCAAGTAATACCCAATCGTTATTCTTAATAACCTTCATGGCCACAGTAAGTTTTTCAGGTGACCAAAACTTATGTAGTACAATGCTCTGCTCTGATGTGGGGGGTGGTTCTGTCAGCAAAGTACATGGTTAGTGCCTTCACAATAGGGAGAACTGTAGGTATCTTCCTGACAGAAGTCCAAAGAGAAGTAGTAAAAATGTATTCTGAGTTTGAACATCTGATCCCATTGTTTACTGACTTCCAGGCAGAGCCATCTGATGAAAGCTGAGTTTCAGGGAGATCATGGGGTTGAGGGAGTCTGTGTGGGCCATGCCTTCATGTAGATGAGAGCACACAGAAAGGCAGTAGAGCAGAGAGACAGAGAGCAGGGTGCTAGGGCAGATGTAGGGACAGGGTCCAAGTCAATTTACAGGCACCTGCACTTGAGGTCATGAGATCCCTCTGTCCTCAGTTCTCTGCACTGTCATGTTAAACTGGTAATAGGCCATTTATTGTCATCACATTATGAGGCTAAAATGAGTAAATCCAGGTAAAACATAAGGAAAAAGATGAATACCTTAGTCGTCCTCTGTGTTTCCTAAATGCCAGTGGGAACAAACTGGACACTAGGTAGGGTGCTTGCATCATACCAGGGAAGTGGGGCCTGGAGGTTTATTTCTCAGGCCTTCTGTGGGTATGATGTTCTGTAGCTATTAGGGAACATCTGGCATTATGAACTTTGATCCCCACATTAGCCAGTGGGTGGGCAGAGGAGGTGCTTTATTTCCTGTTTTATACTCAGTGGTTGTGACATTTAGGGAAGTTAAGTGGATTTTAGCATCACATCATTAAAAGTGATGGATCTGCTATGGGAATTATGCATGGTTTAATGTAGGCACAGATCTCTGACGTCTGGGACCTGTACATCATATCCTGGACTCTTGATGCCTCCAGGAGGATGCGGTGACCGCCAACTCAGGCAGCTGAGGCTGCCCTGCAGGAGCATGGGAGCTTTGGTGGGGAGGGGTGACAGCAGTACCTGCACTGCTGGCTTTTCTCGCAGGCTACTTCTCCCTTCCGTTTCCAATGCTGTCTGCTTTCGGGACTCCGCATGGGCGGAACCCCTGGGAAAGGCAACGGGCAGTAGACACTCTCACTCCTTCGGAGGCGGCAGCCAGAGCAACTGAGCGCTCATTCCCCACAGGACCCGCCCACTCCGCTCTGCGCCAATGACGCCACAACCCACCACGCCTGGCCCGGGACCTCTCTAAGGCTCCTCCCACTTTCTACAGAGGAGCAATCTGGAAATGCAAACTAAACGCCTTCAAAGCATAACAGACCAGGAAACACAGAAGACAAGAATGATTATTATTCTTTAAATCACTTTTTACAAAACATTTTAAGTTTTGTTTTTGCAGAGCATCTTGTGCCAAAAGTGCCATCCATGAGGCAAAGACAATTTTTCTCTGTTTCCTTTCAAAGAACTTGCTCCAACAGACCCAATCATGTGGCTGATTTTGGTTTTAAGTCAGTGTTTATGTGGTCATGTGTTCGTACAGTTTGCTCTTAAAAAAAGTGCACAAGAGTTTATGTGGGTCCTATTGTGTGTTCTGTTCTTTGCAATAATAGTAAAGAAAATGGGATTAATGTGGAGGGTCTAGGGAAGACACAAGTGGTGCAAAGACTCCAGAACTGCTGCCCCCGTTGATTGTGCTCCCCTCACCCCATTTGTGAAAAAAGAGTGGAGTCCATTGCTTTCTAACCTGGTAAGAGACCTGTAGTGGTTCTTTTCTCATTTTCGCTCTGAAGCGTTTGGTGATGGATTAGGAAGTCCCCCCTGGGCCAGAGGCAAAAATAATGTGGACAGTGTTTTCAAGACATCTTTGAACACAGAGTTAGAAATCATAAAAAATGTTTTAAATGTGCCCATTGTACATGGCACCATACATGGAATAGTGGTTAAAGATGAGTAGAGCCTGGCCCACTGGGGCAGGCCTATAGTCCCTGGTACTCATAGGTTGATTTGGGGCTAGGCAGTTGGATGGGGGATTCCCTTGAGCCCAGGAGTTGAAGGCTGCAATGAACTGTGACACTGCCAGTGCACTCCAGCTGGGCCATGGAATGTGACCCGATGACCCAACAATTCCACTTCTAACTATATACACTTGTTAAATTCTTGCACATGTGTCTCGGGAAACTGCAAAAGAATATTTATTTATATTGCTTTCATATGTTGGCTATTGTAAATGCTGGTCCGTTAAAGGTAAGAGTGCACATATTCCTTCAACATATCAATTTCATATCATATCAATTGGTATATAGCCAATTTCTTTTGGCTATATACCATCATATGGTAATTCTATTCTTAATTTTTTTGAAGAACCTCCATTCTGTTTTCCATAATGTATGGATTAATTTACATTCCCACTAATAGTGTGCAAGAATTCCATGTTCTTTACATTCTTACCAACATTTGTTATCTTTTGTCTGTTTAATAATTGCCATTTCAGTAAGTGTGAGGTGATATCTCATTATGCTTTTAATTTGGATTTTGTTGAATATCAATGATATATTGCATTTTTATGTACTGTTGGCTCATTTTATGTCTCCTTATGTCTATTCAGGACCTTTGCCCATTTTTAAATTGAGTTATTTGTTTTCTTGCTATTAGCTCTTTTGAGTTCCTTATATACCATACCTTTTCCATTCTGAAGGTTGTCTCTTTGCTTTATTTACTGTGCTCTTGGCTGTGCAAAAGATTTTAGTTTGATCAGATCCCAGTAATCCAGTAATGTATTTTTGGTGTTGCTTCAATTGCCCAGGGGGTCCTACTTATAAAATATTCTTCCAGGATGATTTCTTCAAGTGTTTTCCCTGCACTCTCTTATAGCATTTTTATAGTTTCATGTCTTAAGTTTAAATCTTTTATCCAGTGAGAATCAATTTTTGTTAATGGTGAAAGGTAGGGGTCCAGTTTCAGTCTTCTACAGGTTGGCAGCCTGTTCACCCACCACCATATGTTAAATAGGGAGTCTTTCCCACATTGAATATTTTTGATAGGCTTATCAAAGATCAAATGACGATAAGTATACGGATTTGTTTCTTAGTTCTCTATTCTGTTCCATACATCTGCCTCTCTGTTTTGATGTCAGTACCATGCTGTTTTGATCACTATAGATTAATACCATAGTATGAAGTCTGGCAATGTAATACCTCCTTATGTGTTCTTATTTCTGAGTAAAGTATTTGCTATTAGAGTTTTTTTTCTGATTCCTATAAAATGAAGCACTATTTTTTTCAAGCTCTTTAAAGTATGACAATGGTGCTTTAATAGGGATTGCAATAAATTTGTTAGATTGCTTTAGGTAGTATGGAAATTTTAACAATGTTGATTCTTCCCAGCCATGAACATGGTATGTTTTTCCATTTGTTAACACCTTCAGCTATTTCTTTTCTCAAAGTTTCATAGTTCTCTTTATAGAAATATTTTAAGTCCTTTCTTAGGTAAACTTCCAAATATTTCATCTTCTTTGGCACTACTGTAAGAGGAATAGAGTCCTTGACTGTTTTAACAGCTTGACTATTATACAGACCAACTTTTTGTTTCAATGATCTTGTGACTGATTCTTTTGTTTTCAATTTCATTTAATTCTGCCAAAATTTTGGTTATTTCTTTTCTTCTACTGGATTTGGAGTTGGAATGTTCTTCCTGTTCCAGTTGCTTGAGATGATTCGTTAAGTTTTTGGCTTCCTTTCTTTCTCTTTACTCGATGAAGGCTTCCACTACTATAAATTTCCCTGTTAGGACTGCCCTTGCATTATCCCACAGGTTTTGATAATTTGCATCTTCATTATCATTTTGTTCCAAAAATTTGGTGATTTCCTTCTTAATCTCTTCTTTTACCCAGCTATCATTCACCCTATGATTATTTAGTTTCCATGACTTTGTTTGAGTATAAAGATTCCTGTTGAGTTCAACTTTTATTCCATGGTGGTCTAAGAAGATATAAGGAATAATTTCTATTATTTTAAATTTGCTGAGGTTAGACTTGTGTCATAGGATATGATCTATTTTGGAGGATGGCACATGGGCTGATGAGAAGAATGTATATTCAGTTTTAGTAGGATGAAATGTTCTGTAGCGGTCTATAAATCCATTTGTTGGAGGGTCAGGTTTAAGTCTGATATTTCTTTGATTAGTTTATTCTTGGAGTATCTATCCAAAATTGTCAAAGAGGTGCTAAAATCTCCAGCTATTATAGTGCAGGAAGATATTAAGTTGTTCATATCCATTAGGGTTTGCTTTATAATTTGAGCATTCTGGTAGAGTGCATAAATGTTAATTATCGAAATCTCTTCATGTTGGGTGTTTACTTTGACAAATATGTAGTGAACATCCTTATCTTTATTTTTGTGGGTTTAAAGACAACTGTATCTGCAACTAAAATTGCAACCTCTGCTTTTTTCTGATTTGCATTTGCCTGTGTTATAGAAGTATGTCCCTTTACCCTGAGTCTATTTTTATATTTTAAGGTAAGATTGCAACCGCTGCTTTTTTCTGATTTCCATTTGCCTGTATTATAGAAGTCCATCCCATCACCCTAGTCTATTTTTATACTTCAAGGTAAGATGAGATTCTTGTATACAGCAGATATCTGCTCTGAGTTTATGTATCTAGTTAGCCAGCCTGTGTCTCTTTAGAGGACAATTTAAGCCATTCACATTAATTGAGAGAATTGATAAGCCTGGTTGTGTTTGGGTGTCATGATATTTGGATGTCCAGTGGGCATTTTTAATCCTTTCATTACTGTCAAATTTAGGTTTTGTTCAAGAATTTCAGGGTGAGTTTACTTTGGAAATAGAGCATTGCACTGGTCATTGTGGAGGATGAGTCTGAGAATATCGTGGAGAGCTGGTTTATTTATGGCAAATTTCTTCAACATGTGTATGTCATTAAAGTATTTGATTTCTACATCACAAATGAAACTCAGGGGCACCACCTGTGGCTCAGTGGGCAGGGCGCTGGCCCCATATGCAGAGGATGGCAGGTTCAAACCTGGCCCTGGCCAAACTGCAAAAAAAAAAAAAAAGAAAGAAAGAAACTCAGTTTAGCTGGATACAGGATCCTGGGCTGAAAGTTGTTTTGTTTTAGGAGACTGAAGGTTGATGACCGTCCTCTTTTGGCCTGAAAAGTTTCAGCTCAGAGGTCTGCAGTCATTCTGATATTTCTCCCTTTGTAGGAGATGTTTTTCTTACATCTGGCTACTTACAGAATTTTCTCCTTCATATTAACTTTGGAAAAGTTAATCACAATGCGTCTAGGAGATGTTTTATTTGGATTGAGTCTTACTGGGGTTCTGAAACTTTTTACTATCTGAAGTTCTGTATCTCTTGCAGTGCTTGGGAAATTCTCCTTCAAAATATCTTGGAGTAGAGCATCTGTACATTTAGGATCATCCTCTTCTCCTTCAGGAATTCCTATAAGATGAATGTTTGATCTGTTAGAGTGATACCACAACTCTCTCAGGGAATTATCAGTTTTTGCTCTTCATTGTCTGCTTCTTTGAGCATTTGGGAACATCCAAAATCTTTGTCTTCAGTTTCAGAGATCCTTTCTTCTGCCTAGTGAACTCTATTCCTGAGGGATTGTACTGTATTTTGGAGCTCCTCAACTACCTTTTTCATTTCCCTGAGCTCTGCTATCTCTTTTCTCATTATGTCCATATCTTTGGTGACTTTGTCTTTGAATTCATTAATTTCTTGAAACCAATTTAGAACTACACTTTGGAATTCAATTTCTATCTTTTCTTCCATTCTGTTTATCTTATTTTCCATCCATATTCTGAATTTGATTTCTGACATCGCAGCCATTTGTCTATGCATGGCATCTTCAGTTGTATCTCCTTTGTCATTTATTGTGGGGGGGAGTTGATCTACTCTGGTTATTCATGTTGCCAGAGTTCTTCTGTTGGGTCTGCACCATGCTTATTTTACACCATTTGGTTATTAGAACTGGTAGGGTGAGATTGAATTGGGGTTTCCCGGTAGTAGAGATAGCCCCTTACCAAAGTGCTAGGCTTTATAATTGTGGCTTATCTCCTGCAACTTTACAAAAGCCCCTGTCAGAGTTTTGGCTGGAGACTCTGAGGACCTATTAGGTGAGATAGTGCAAGCTAGTCCTGTTTTGATATCAGCCAATCTCTACCCTATCCTAAGAAGCCACAGTATGAGGTTTAAATCTTGGCTATGAAGAGATACAAACAACTGGGGCACACAGCTCCCACCCTTCAGGTATTTTCTGCTACAGAACTTCAAAGTTCAACCACAGAATATCCCTGAGTGGACAGCTCCAGACACGAGTTCCAATTAAATTGTTCCAATTAATTGGCAGTGTAAACCTAACACCATTTCTTAAAGAAACTATCTTTTCCCAATTGCGTGATCTTGGTACTTTTGCCATGAATCAGTTTGCTGAAAGTTCATGGAGTTATTCTGGGTTTTCTATCATGTTCCATTGCTATCTGTGTTTGTTTTTATGCCAGTATCATGCTGTTTGGACTGCTATAGCTCTTCAATGTATTTTGAAGTCAAGTAGTGTAATGTCTCCAGTTTTTTTCTTTTTTTCTCAAGACTACTTTAGCTGTCTATTCAGGGTCTTGTCTGGTTTCATATGAACAACTTTAGGATTTTGTGTGCATTTTTCTAAAAAAACAGTCATTGGTTTTAAAGAAAGCAATTATGAGATACACATAATGATATTTTCTAGGCTATTCTGAAGGTAGATGGATTCATTTGATTTTAGTTCAGGCTGAAGAGATATTAGCAGTAGCCTGAAGCTATCAAGAAATCATAACATGAGTCATAATTTGCCTCATTTTCTTGCAGTGTGTAAAGGATACTGCAAAGAAATCAGAAGCTCAGGTGCTCAGAGGCTCTATGATGAATGTTGGAGTTACACTAGGAAGGAAATATAAGTAGGAACCAACTGCTCAGAGAGTTGTACCTATTGGTGCCAGATATATTCTCAATTCTATTATGCCTTTTTGGTCTGTTTAACAATTTTTATGTCAGTACCACAGTTTTCTGTTTACTACATATAAAAAAATATTTTAAATATTTTTTTCTTATTTTTCTAGTAATGATAAACAAAATAAAATCTTCCCAAACCATATCAAGTGGAAAATCTGTCCAAACTTTATATGAAACTGGAAAATGAGTTGTTTCTGACTGTATTAAATGGCTTTCCTAGATAGAGACTTAAAGGAGAGATTGATGTATTAAAATCCCTGCTGAGTGCTCTCTTTCACTGAAAATACTTCTCAAATTGTCTTCAAATTTTTCCAGAAACCTTGGTTTTTTTATGATGAATGAAAAGATGGAATTTATGGCAAAATAAAAAATGTCTGTATTATTCTTCCTTGGATAGTAATTTTTTAAGTTTTTCTTTCTCATGCTTAGTTTTTTACAGATAGGGAATGAATTACCTCATATTCCACATGCAATGGACAGTAAAATGATTCTTCAAATTTTATACTTGAGTCTAGAGAGGAAAGGTACTAAGGATTCATCACAAATTATAATTAACAAGGTAACACAAATAAAATATAATAATATTAGTGTTGTTTTATTCATATTATGTCATTAATATTAATCCAAGTGGGAGATGTGTGAGAAAAGATGTAATAACACATTTTCAGGTATAGTATTTTAATATTAATTAATTTATAATTATATTTATCAGATACAAATATAATTTTAATAATACTAATATCATTAACATTAATTAATATATGCATACAATATAAATATTCATGATATAATTGATTATATAATTGATTAATCATAATCACATTATTTTATATATTATTATGTAATACATTATAATCAATATAATATACATTACAATTATAGTATAAATATAATTAATTATATAGTATATGTGTGTAAGCATCTAACATTATCAATAACAATATTCAGTGCACCCAAACATATATATATTTCTTTTTTTTTAATTTCATATTAATGTAAGGGTATATGCAATTAGGTTACATTGTTTGTGTTTGTAAAAGGAGAAACACTTCAATAGTCTGAAGAGAAATCAGAGCATTGTTTGCATTTGTTAGGTAATGTCCAAGTTGTAGTTGAGCCTTTGACCTAGGAGGTGTGCCATATACCCCTTCATTGTCCCGGTTTGGTGAGAGCTTACCAAACCTCTTCCCTATTACTCCCTTCTCCCTTTCTCTCACCCGCCCCTTTCTTGAAATTCATTTTGTTCTTCTCTCACATGGGTGTGTAGTTGTTCATCTACTAGTTTCCTATTAGTGTTGAGTACATTGGATGCTTGCTTTTCCATTTCTGAGATACTTTACTTAGGAGGATGTTCTCCAAATCCATCTAAGTAAATAAATAAAGTATCTTTAATGCTGAATAGTATTCCCCAGCATACATATACTATAGTATGTATATATAGTACTATATACATATGTACATGCATATGCACATACAGTTCTCTAGGGCACTTTGATTTACTTTCAGAATTAAAGTTTAGATATACCTGCAATAAGTATTCATCACCTCTCATTTGATTGTTAGTAACATAAAGATAATTTTGTGTGAATCATGTGTCTGCTGTTTAAATGATTGAAGAAGACTATGTACATATTAAAAAATA
The DNA here is from genome assembly GCF_027406575.1 of Nycticebus coucang. Taxonomy (NCBI): domain Eukaryota; kingdom Metazoa; phylum Chordata; class Mammalia; order Primates; family Lorisidae; genus Nycticebus; species Nycticebus coucang. The sequence goes on along the minus strand of NC_069799.1, from coordinate 27,368,142 downwards.
ACAAAAGGCCTATTTCAAAATATCAGTCAATGTGTAATTTAAGTCCTATTTAGCTTTTTCTTCAAAAGATATTTTTTAAATCTTTTTTTAAATTAATATTAAATCATAGCTGTGTACATTAATGCGATCATGGGGCACCATACACTGGTTTTATAAACAGTTTGACACATTTTCATCACACTGGTTAACATAGCCTTCCTGGCATTTTCTTAGTTATTGTGTTAAGACATTTATATTCTACATTTACTAAGTTTCACATGTACCCTTGTAAGATGCACCACAAGTGTAATCCCACCAATCACCCTCCCTCTGCCCATCCTCCCCCCTCCCTCTCCCCCTTCCCCATATTCTTAGGTTATAACTGGGTTATAGCTTTCATATGAAAGCCATAAATTAGTTTCATAGTAGAGCTGAGTACATTGGATACTTTTGGAATGCAAATTAATACATTCCTTTTGGAAAGATGTTTGGAGAACACTTAGAAATCTAAAAATAGATCTGCCATTCAATCCTATAACTCCTATACTAGGTATCTCAAAAGATACTTCTAAACATAAAACAAATTTATATTTGAAGAGAGTTTCAATATAAAAAACTATTTCATCAATTTAAAATAATGCCATGCTATTCAACTACTCTTTTATACTTTTGATGAGCAGACTTTGTTACATTTGAACACTCTTTTAATAGGTCAGCTAGGTTTATAAAGAACCAAAATGGTTTCAAATTCAGGGGCTCCAAGGTAAATGACAAGTAGTGAGCTGGACGAGATAGATGAAAGAGGAAGGAAAAGGCAATGAAATAAAATCTGATATATGTTTGGTAAATGCTTCCATATGGGCCATGTGGACACATGGGCACACTCATCACAGCTTTACTCACAAGGGCAAGCTCCTGGCACAGGGGCTTGAATGACAAGAAGATGGGTGGGATACAGGGATAAATTAGATAGGGGAGGATATAAACTCTGAAAGGTCATGGAAGTGTGAGAGAAAGCAGATCTTCAGGGAGTGACAATGTAATAGAGTTGAAAAGTGAGGCTGAACAAAGATTAGGTCACAAAGTCCCCACAAAGAAGTTTATTTTTGGCTTGAAATTTATAAAGGGGCATTGTGCTATATACTTGCAAGTAGAATATTGGAACTACTCTTTGCATTTTAGAAATACCATTTTAAGCAAATGAAATCTTTTACAGTGGAGAAAAGTAAAACCTGATAATAAAATTGTTTCTGAAGTTAATTTTCAGTGAATTTTCTGAAAAATGCAAAGAACAATTATTATGGAAGTAGGCTGCACAGAATTCTTCATGATGCCTCTACTTAAACTTATTTGAATGTTAATCATATGCTCACAATCATTTAGGCTTCTGTGAGTTTATTTTAAGTTATTTATTTACAGTTATCTCAACATAAGTTTTTTTTTGTTTGTTTGTTTGTTTGTTTGCAATTTTTGTCCAGGGTTGGACTTGAACCTGCCTCCTCCAGAATATGGGGCTGGTGCCCTACTCCTTTGAGCCACAGGCGCTGCCACAACATAAGTATTTGATAAGACATACTGTAAATGAGGTAAAAATGTTAATATGGTTGAGGGGAAGGTTGTCAGATTCCATTTACTGTTCAAGAAACATTCTCTATTTTAATTATCACCCTAGTTTGTAAAAAAAAAAAATTATAAATATTTAGTGTCATTAACACTATTTCTTAAAGAAAAGTAGGCAATTAAATACTTTATAGCAAATAAAAATGACAAATATTGGCAAAATTAGAGTCTGGGGTTCCATCTGGATTTTGTTTCCTAGGAGAGCTCCGAAAGGGGACTTGTCATATGGCATAATTGAAGTCAAGGGACCAAATTTTGTGGAGGTATATGATTTGAGGTCCACGATACTATGAGATGGATATGTCTTTGGTAATGTGGCTCATGTGGACTTTCTGAGCAGCTGCTTATGAATCTTTTCTAGAAGGGAGTGAAGAAAAGGAGGTGCTACAGCTCAGATCAAAGAGAGATCATTATATTCCACAGTACAGAGAAGCTAGAATTTATTTGGTGAATCTACATCTTGACCACTACATGTGAGTATAAGTGTGACAAACCCTTTTTTCTTTCTTTCTTTTTAATTTTTGAATATATTATCTCTCCTGCTAACTTTATGTGAGGAAAAACATGAGATTTTATATATGTGTGTAAATATATGTATTATATATATAATATATTTAAAGTATTTAAATGTATAGAAAATATATATAGAATATATTTTACATATAATATATAATACATATATAAAATTTATTTTATGAATTCATCATATCATGTGTATAAATATACACATACACATACAAACACATGTATGTATACACATACAAACACATGTATGTATATTTGGAATACAATATAGGATTGTATAAGTGTAAATCTTCTTCAGCCTGATTATTATAATTATTGTGTTTATTTTATGAATTCATCATATTATATGTATTTTTCACAACATTGTGACAATGACATCATTCCCCATAAATCCTGGACTCTTTTCCCTTTCATGCCAAAAAGATGGGGGAAGAGAGAAATGAAACATGCTCTTCTGAATGGTTAATTTTTTTTAATTATATATTTTTTAAAATTAAAGCCATTATAAATATAAATATCTTCAGATATACACCTAAAAATTAATTCATAGAAGCAATCACATACCCCATGGATTCTGCTTCAAAACAGTCATAAACATTTAGCCCTACAACAATGCTTATATACCATCTGATGTAAGTTTTTATTTTATAAATTATCAGGGAAGTGATTTTCCTTCCCCAAAAGTACACAATTGTTTTTTTTTTAATTCATGTTCACAATTCTCCACCAAACAGAGTAATTCATAAAATTCTAGCAATTAGTGTCATAAAGGTGCAGTAAGGAAAAATGCAATGAAGTTCAATTTAGTTGAATTACACAGTGTTTGAGGCTTTCCTAAAATCTGACACGTGTGTGTTGCAGGAGCTAGAATATGTGGATGGAAATCTTCAGGTTAGTCAAAATCACAAAGCCTAGGGAAAGGCTGAACACAGTGTGTTGGGCATCCTCCCCAAGACACTGTTCTCACTCATATCTCTTCAGAATTTACGTTATTCCTTCTTCTCCAACCTCAGTATTTCAAAATCTATAATTATCTCAAGCCTTTTGCACTCAATCTTATTTTTTTTATTTTCCTTTCTGTTTTTAGCTTTATTTTTGCACTTGTTTTTGTCATATCCCTTAACTTTCTTCCACATAATTAATTTTTCCTCTCATTAAGTCACTTCTTCAAAGGTGTCTTCTATCATTTCCTACAGTCTTCTCGATTTTCTAATAATTGACAAGCAATCATATAGAAGGACCGAAATAAATCTGGCAATGTGAGAATTTTATACCTTCATGTGATATTGTGACACTTAATATTATTTTGAAAATGAGGAGAACAAAGAAAATGCTGCTGATTCTTTTTGTTGACTATCTTTTGAATAAGACTGTATTTGATATTCATTTTGAGAGTATCAATATTTTTATGTATTCTTGTTGCAGACGATTTGGATGCATATATTATATATATATATCAGGTAGAAATAAAAGTGACTTGCTTTGGATTGAATTTTGTTTGGGGTATTAGAGGCATGGTAAAAAATATTGGGGGCTATAATAAATAATAAACTTTTACAAAGACTTGATGGCTGATTTTATTTCACACCAGCTGTCTCTTTCCTCCAAAGTCATTGCCTAGGCTTTACCCAGGCTTCCCTGGGGACTGAAGATTATTTGCTTCCTGTTCTCCATGCTCACAGATTTAACCCATCCAATGCATCAGATGTTCACAGAGATTGTCTCAATGCAACATTATTTCACATCATTACACATCTTCACAGCTTAAAATACCTCTTTTATATTTGCTTAAAATTAAAGTATACTTTATATATGCTGATTCTCTACACTTTAGGCTCAATGCTTTCAGTGCTCTCTGCCCCACACAACTACATCCAAGCCTCTGCTCAAGTTGAACCTGGCTGAGCTAGGTACTTCATACAGCTGAACCTTTACTCATAGTGCTGAAATAAGCCCCAATAGACCCCCACTGGCACATTCTAGTGAACGTTTTAAAGACCACAGGAGGGGTTCTCTTTGGCCCCTGAAAGTTTATCTGATTTGATTTTATAACATTTTATTGTAGCAGAAATACATTAATTTCTAAAAAACACAAATGAAGGGTTTTGAATATCCTCATCACAAAGAATTGATGAATGTATGAGGTGGTGGTCATGATAGATATCCTAGTTTGATTGTTATACAGGATACATATGAATCAAAAATCAAATTGTACCCCATAAATATGTACAGTGACAAGGTTTCAACTAAAAAAAATAAAAATAAAAACAAGAAAGAAATGGAAAAAAGGAAGAGGATGGGTGGAGGGAGGGAGGAATGCAGAAAGGAATGGAAGGAAGGAAGGAAGGAAGGAATGAAGGAGAGAGAGAGAAAGGAAGGAAGGAAGAAAGAAAGAAAAAGACTCCACCCCTTTTCACCACACAGAATTGGAAGACAAATAATTATTTTCAAAACACTCCAAGGATTGGTCTGAAATGGAAAAACTAAAAATGTAGGGTATTAAACCTTTTTCTGAATTAAAATGTACAAGTGTCCCCATGGGGTAATGTCATTGATCTCATGTTGCCTTTCATTGGTCTGGGGGTAGGATGGTAGAGGGGACAAGAATTTTATTGTTGAAGAGACTACCAACATGGAGATATACAGGGACAAAAGGAGAAAAAGTTCATAAGAAAATTAATTCCCTGTGATCAGTTCTGAATATAAAATTTAGCCACAGAGATGTATAATTATTTTTCTCCTAGGTTCTCTATTGATCCTGTAAGTGCTTTAAAACCTTTGTGTTTTTCAATGTAAAATAAAAAAGATACTAAAGTTATTTTCTGTGAAGTATGGATCAGGAAAGAAGTGTAAAAGTGCTGGGCCAAGGTGCAGAATTTACTCTGACCTAAGGCAGGTAACTGAAGTTTAGTGAGAAGGTCTTACATATGGGTTACGTAAACTGTATGGTGCAGGTCTCTGCCACAGTTTTAATTTGAAAACTGAATTAATAAATTAGCTTATATCTTCGCTGGAATTTCCAGATTAGGCATATTATCCAGGATGATGTGGGGAAACCAGACCTTCAACTCCGTTTTCATCCTGCTGGGAATTTTTGACCACAGCCCCACCCACACCTTCCTCTTCTGTCTGGTCCAGGGCATCTTCTTAGTGGCCGTCGTGGGAAATACTGCCATGGTTCTCCTTATCTACCTGGACACGCAGCTCCACACCCCCATGTACTTCCTTCTCAGCCTGCTGTCCCTCATGGACCTCATGCTCATCTGCACCACTGTACCCAAGATGGCTTTCAACTATTTGTCTGGCAGGAAGTCCATATCTCTGGCTGGTTGTGGAACACAGATATTCTTCTATGTGTCCCTCCTTGGAGCTGAATGCTTCTTGTTGGCTGTCATGGCTTATGACCGCTATGTGGCTATATGTCACCCTCTTCGGTATGCCATACTCATGAATCCAAAAGTCTGTGTCTTCATGACTGTTGCTTCCTGGACCTTGGGTTTTCTTGACGGCATCATTGTGCTTGCAGCTGCCTTGTCATTCTCTTACTGCAGCTCTCTGGAAATTCATCACTTTTTTTGTGATGTATCTGCCCTTTTGCCTCTGTCCTGCACAGACACATCTGCATTTGAAAAACTGATTTTCATCTGCTGTGTGGTGATGCTAATCTTCCCAGTCTCAGTTATCATCATTTCCTATTCCCATGTTCTTCAAGCTGTCATCTATATGAGCTCTGGGAAAAGTCGCCGCAAAGCCTTCACCACATGCTCCTCCCACCTGTCTGTGGTTGTACTCTACTATGGTGCTGCTATGTTTATGTACATGAGACCAGCCTCTAACCATACACCAGATGAGGACAAATTTGTGTCAGCCTTCTACACCATTCTAACCCCCATGCTGAACCCTCTCATCTACAGTCTGCGCAACCAGGAGGTATCCAGGGCATTTAAGAAACTGTTAAGGAAAGGAAACTTAATTTAACTTTACCCAAAATCTTTTGAGTGTACACACTGTCTAGTCAACACTTCAAAGAAACTGGTGTCAATTGAATAATTCCATTCTGCTAGTCTGTCTTTTATCCACTTAAAACAATTTAAAAAATCATTAGTATACTATTAATATACATCATTCAACTGAGGTGAATTTGGAAATGAGCATAGGTGGTTTATCCCTGTGAATACAATTCTATCATTGCTTGTTAGCCATAAATATTGCCTGATTTCAGTTAGAATGTTTGCCTTTGAAACCAGGTAGAAGTCTGAGAGTTCTTTTCTTTATCAAAGAATACAGGTTGGAGTTGATACTTGGGTTTTGTAGAGATGCTCCTTTGTTCATGGATTGCTTACCTGTCAGTGCTTCTCTTTAGTTTTACCAATCGTTAAACCTGATATTGACTTTTTTTTTTTTTTTTTTTTAGAGACAGAGTCTCACTTTATTGACCTTGATAGGGTGCTGTGGTGTCACAGCTCACAGCAACCTCCAAGTCCTGGGATTAGGTAGGCAATTCTCCTGCCTCAGCCTCTCAAGTAGCTGGGACTACAGGTACCGATCACAACACCCAGCTATTTTTGTTGCAGTTTGGTCAGGGCTAGGTTGGAACCTGCCACCCTTGGTATATGGGGCCAGTGCCCTAACCACTGAGCTACAGGTTCCACCCGGTATTGACCATCTTAGTCCTGATTCTCTTCTTCTTCATTCCTAAGCATTTAGAAATGGGGAGTTAGTGTTGTCGCTTTCTTCATTCAACTTTTATGTCTGCATAAAATATCACTCAGAAATTCATATATTTATATATTATTCTCTATATATATTATAATAAAATCTTCATATTAAAAGTGAAAGTTTTAATGAGTCCAGACAAAATAGCTATGTGATTTACCTGGACAACTATCATGTTTCTTATGATTGCTTTTATTCCTCACTTGTCTTTATTAATAACAAGAATTTTTTGGAGATGTTTGATAACCCTACCTGGAATTGCTAACTATGATTTTTCAATACAATTCCTGAAACAACTAATTTCCTATAAATTATTTCAGAAAATTCTCAAAATCGGTGTCAGAAATGTTTATGGTGCATAATATGTCCATAGCAATTGTTTCAAAGTTCCATAGAGTGTCCATGCTTTGATAAAATTTTCTTGTAATCCAACTGTTATTAGTTAATTGCAATCTTAATATCCAAATACTCTCCTTGAGAAGTGAAAGAAATCCTTGCATGCTTTATGAATCCTGCCTTGATTTTTATGCACATATGATGGGCAGTCCACTTCCTGGGTATTACGAATAATGCTACTGCAAACATTCATGTAGTTTTGTATAGAAATATGTCTTCAAATCTTTTCAGTGTATACTTACAAAAGTGGAATTACTTAGTCATGTGGAAATTGTTTCATTTTTTTTGAGGAGCTTTCAGACTGTTTTCTGCAGTGGCTGCAAAATTTTACATTTCCATCAGCAACATAGGAAAGTTTCAATTCCTTCCATCCTTACCAACTCTTGTTACTTTTCAATTTTTAGATTACAGCCATTCTAATGAGTGTGAAATTATATCTCATTGTGGTTTTGACTTGTATTTCCCAAATGATTAATAACAGTGAGCATCTTTTCTTTTGCTTATTGGTCATTTGTTTACCTTCTTTGAATAAATGTCTACTCAGATTCATTCAAATTGAGTTTACCCTTATCAGATATATGATTTGTAATTATTTTCTCCCATTCACTGAGGTGTCTTTTCACCTATTGATACTATCATTCGAATTAAAATGTATAATTTGGATTAAAGATCATGTGTTTTTCTAATTATGGTTTTGGTGTAATATCTAGAAAATTATCTAATCCAAGGTCAGAATGATTTTGCATATATTTAAGAGTATTATAGCTTAAGTTCTTATATTTGTGTCATTGATCCATTTTAAAGTAATTTTGGGGGCAGCACCTGTGGCTCAAAGGAGTAGGGCGCTGGCCCCAGATGCCAGAGGTGGCGGGTGGCAGGTTCAACCCAGCCCCGGTCAAAAACTGCAAAAAAAGAAAAAAAAAAAAAGTATTTTAAAGTAATTTTTGTCTGATGTGAAGTAGGTATTTCACTCTATTTTTTTTCCATGTGGATATTCATTTGTCACAGCACAATTTATTGAACATCTTATGGTTTCCATTTGGAATTTTTATATCCTTGTCTAAAATCAGTTGACCCTACATGCATATATTTATTTCTGTACTTTGCAATCCATTTCATGAACCAATATATCTACATTATGTTATTACTGCCTTGAATATTGTAGTCTAGTAGTAAGTTTGAATCTGGGAAATATAAGCCATCCAACTTTCTTATCTTTGGTGATCTGTTTCAGCTATTCTGGGTCTCTTGAATTTCCATGTAAATTTTACAATTAGCTTGTCAATTTCTGAAAAACAAATGACAGCTTGGTTTTTATAGGGATGGTTCCATCTATAGGTCAATTTTGGGGGCTTCTATTTTAAAAATAAATCTTTCAAGTCATTGGTGGATAACTTCTTATTTATTAATTTATTTTAACAATTGGTTGTATGGTGGTATAAAATTTTTGTAGTATTTTCTTATTTAAATTTACTTACAAAATATTATTCTTTTTGATCCTATAATACATGGACTTGTTTTTATAATTTCATTGTCTTACTTTTCATTGTTAGTCTTAATACATTTTTTTTTGAGACAAAGTCTCACTATGTCACCTTTGATGGAATGCTGTGGCGTCACAGCTCACAGCAACCTCCAACTCTTGGGTTTAAGGGATTCTCTTGCCTCAGCTTCTCAAGGAGCTGGGACTACAGGTGCCCATCACAACACCTGGTTATTTTTTATTTTTTGTTGCAATTGTCATTGTTGTTTAGCAGGCCAGGGCTGGATTCAAACCCACCAGCTCCGGTGTATGTGGCTGGTGCCCTAGCCACTGAGCTACAGGCACCAAGCCATTAATACATTATTTTTGATGTGCAAATGATTCTATATTTGTTGATATTTTGGTCCTATGCATGATCATTTTTCTGTCTTCCTTTTTGCCCATTCTGTAGCTTTACAATCATCTTTATGAACATAAAGATGTAATTCAATATTAACTCACCATTATTTACTCACAAATCTATATTTTTTACTCTTTGCATCTGTGAAGTCACCTAACGAGCTCTCCTACAGATAATTTGGGATACCTTGCCTTTCTTACCCAGAAAACGTTTTGGCTATCCTGATAAATACACTTTGAAGAACAATTATATGGAGTTTATCTTTCCACAATTTCTGTTACTAGTCAACTGTGGGCAAGACATATTAATATATTTTGGTAATTTGAGCAAGAGGGAAACCACATCTCCAAAAAAATTGAAAAATTAACTGGACATGGTGATGGATGCACATGTAGTCCCAGCTACTCTGAAGGCAGAAGTAGGAGGATAATTTTAGCCCAGGAGTTTGAGATGCAGTGAGCCGATAGTTGCCACTGCAATGTAGCCTGTGCAATAGAGCTAGAGCCTATTATATATATATATATAGCCCATCATATATATATATATATATATAGAGAGAGAGAGAGAGAGACATAAGGACCTTCATATAAATTTTATTACAGTATGTTACTATAACTGTTCTATTTTGTTATTATTAGTAGTTGTCATTAATCTTCTATTGTGCCTGATTTTTTTTTTAATTTCAGGTTATTGTAATGGTATAAACAACCAGGTCACCATTTTTGACGTTGCTATATAGAATCCCTCTTGTAGTTGTGTCCTGCACCCCAAGGTGTGCATACACCCATAACTTATGCGCTTTTCATGGGAGCACACCAATCTTCTCTTCTTCTCTCCCCTATTCCTCATTTCCCCTCCAGCCAACTTGAATAGAATTAAGTTTTTCTCCTATGTGGGAGTGTGTTAGATTGTCTACCAACTTCATAATAAAATTGACTTCATTAGATCTTTGCTTTTCCATTAGAATGTGTTTCAACTCCATACATGTTAATACAAAAGATATAAAGTCACCATATTTTCTTTCAGTTGAATAGTACTTTATGGTATACGTGTACCATAGCTTATTAATCCATTCCTAAGTTGGGACATTTAGGTTGTTTCTACATCTTGGCAATTGTAAGTTGAGCTGCAATAAATATTCTAGTGCAAATGTTTTTATGGTAAAAATATTTTTTTCTTATGGGTAGACACATAGTAGTGGGATTATGGGGTCAAATGGGAGGTCTAATTTGAGTTATTTGAGGACTCCCCATATTTCTTTACAAAGAGATTGTATTAGTTTACAGTCCTACCAAAGTGTCTCTCTCCAAATCTATGCCAGCATCTACAACTCTGGGACTTTGTGATGTGGACTTAAGTGATATCTAAGGGTGGTTTTAATTTGCATTTCTCTGATGATCAGGGGTGATGTGCATTTTTTCATATATTTATTAGCCATTTGTCTGTCTTCCTCATTGAAGGTTTTTGGAGTGCAGATTATGAGGCAGTAAGACCCCCATGGCCCAGGAGGAATGACCCCCAACTGCTTCTTGTCCCTTCTTGCTCCCTCTGCTAGAAGTCACATAGCTTCTGTACACTTTTCTGTCTTTTTCCCAAAAGCACATAGTCTTCTCGGCCTAAAGTTAATCTTTGCTCTATGTACTATTACATCTCCTCAAGTTTGTAAGATAAAAATATTCCCACTTTCTTTTTTAGCTGATTTGCAATATTGTTAATATAAGCAACATTGTTCAGGTATTATATAAATAAAGCTGTTCACACAGTTAGGTGCTGGCTGCAGTTATCAGCTGCATTAGACCTTTTGATCCAATATCTTTGCTTTTCATGTAATATATGTCTCTTGTGTAATGTATTTTCTCAATTTCCCACCATTTCCACTCTGGTTCATTTACTCTTTGCCCTGGTGTGCAAAAAAGGTTCTGTTTATGTCTCTTGCCCAGTGATAGATGGATTGTTTGGGTTTTTTGTTGATTAATTTGAGTTCTGTCTACATACTAGCTATTAAGACTCTGTTACATATGTAATATGCAAATAACATTTCTCATTGAGAAGACTGTCTATTTGCTTTCATTGTTGTGTTCTCAGTTGTGCAAAAGCTTTTCAGCTTGAGTCCTATTTGATTATTTTTGTTATTGAATCTTCCTCTTATGTCTTCTTCAAAAATCTTTCCCCAGTCTGAAATTCTTAAGAGTTTTTTTTCCCCACATTCTTTATTGTTTCCCCACTTTATTGTTTCATGAACAATACTTGGAAACATGCCACCTTCCAAGACTTAACCAGAAAATCTCCCTAAAAAGAAAAGCCTGGAACCAGATAGCTTCACGTCAGAATTCTACCAAACCTTTAAAGTGGAACTAGTACCTATATTACTCAATCTTTCCCAAAACATAGAAAAAAAAAAAAAAAAGAATACTACCAAACACATTCTATGTAGCAAACATCACCTTGATCCCCAAACTAGGAAAAGACCAAACAAGAAAATAAAATTATAGACCAATATCACTAATGAATATAGATGTAAAAATATTCAACAAGATCCTAACAAACAGAATCCAGCAACATATCAAACAAATTATACACCATGACCAAGTGGGTTTGATCCCAGGGTCTCAAGGCTGGTTAAATATACGTAAATCTATAAATATAGTTCTGCACATAAAAAAATGTTAACCACTGTGATAAAAATGTGTCAGATGGTTTATGAAGCGAGTGTATGATGCCCCATGATCATATCAATGTATACAGTTATGATTTAATAAAAAAAACAAAAACAAATTAAAAAAAGAAAGACCATATGATTCTCTCAATTGATGAGAAAAAAGCTTTTAATAATATCTAGCATCGCTTCATGATCAGAACACTTAAGAGAATTGGTATATAAGGGAAATGTCTTAACCTGACAGAGGCTATCTACAGCAAACCCACAGCCAATATTGTATTGAATGGAGTTAAATTAAAATCATTTGCACAATTGGAAGGATGTTTGGAGAATACTTAGAGATCTAAAAATAGACCTGCCATTTGATCCTATAATTCCTTTACTAGGTATATACCCAGAAGACCAAAAATCACAATATAACAAATACATCTCTACCAGAATGTTTTTTGCAGCCCAATTCATAATTGCTAAGTCATGGAAGAAACACAAGTGCCCATCGACCCGCAAATGGATTAACAATTGTGGTACATGTATACCATGGAATATTATGCAGGCTTAAAGAAATATGGAGACTTTACCTCTTTCATGTTTACATGGATGGAGCTGGAACATATTCATCTTAGCAAAGTATCTCAAGAATAGAAGAAAAATATCCAATGTACTCAGCCGTACTATGAAGCTAAATTATAGCTTTCATATGAAGGCTATAACCCAACTATAGCCCAGGAATATGGGGAAAGGGCCAAAGGAGGGGAAGGGAGGGGGGAGGTTAGGATGAATGGAGGGTAACTGATGGGGCCACACCTACAGTGCAAAACTTACTAAATGGGTACAGGCAAAACTTACTAAATGCAGAATACAAACATCTACATACAATAACTAAGAAAATGCCATGAAGGCTATGTTGAACAGTTTGATAAGAATATTTCAGATTGTACATAAAACCATCACATTGTACCCCTTGATTGCACTAATGTACATAGCTATGATTTAACAATAATAAAAAAATAAAAATAAAATCATTTCCACTCAGATCAGGAACCAGGCAAGGTTGCCCATTGTTTCCACTGATCTTTAACATTGTAATGGAAGTTTTAGCCATTGCACTTGGGGAAGAAAAAGTGGTCAAAGGTATCCATATAGGGTCAGAAGAGATCAAACTTTCGCTCTTTGCAGATGATTGTATATCTGGAAAACACCAGGGATTCTACTACAAAACTCTTAGAAATGATCAAGGAATACAGCAGCGTCTCAGCTTACAAAATTGACATTCATAAATAGGTAGCCTTTATATATACCAACAATAGTCAAGCTGAAAAAACAGTCAAGGACTCTATTCTGTTCACAGTAATGCCAAAGAAGATGAACTATTTGGGAGTTTATCTAACAAAGGATGTGAAAGATCTCTATAACTATGAAACTCTAAGAAAACTAAATAGCTGAAAATGTTAACAGATGGAAAAGTATATCATGCTTATGGCTGGGAAGAACCAACATTGTTAAAATGTCCATACAACCCAAAGCAATATACAATTTTAATGCAATTCCTATGAAAGCTCCATTGTCATACTTTAAAGATCTCAAAAAAATAATACTTCATTTTATATGGAATCAGAAAAAAACTCAAATAGCCAAGACATTATTCAGAAATAAAAACAAAGCAGGAGGAATCATGCTACCAGACCTCAGACTATACTATAAATTGATAATGACCAAAACAGCTCGGTACTGGCACAAAAAAAGAGAGGTAGATGTATGGAGCAGAATAGAGAACCAAGAGATGAACCCAGCTATTTACCATTATTTGATCTTTGACAGGCCAATTAAAAACTTTCAGTGGGGAAAAGATTTTCTATTTCACAAATGGTGCTGGGTGAACTGGCTGGCAACCTGCAGAAGACTGAAACTGGATCCACACCTTTCACCATTAACTAAGATAGACTCTCACTGGATTAAATATTTAAACTTAAGACATGAAACTATAAAAACACTAGAAGAAAGTGCAGGGAAAACTCTTGAAGAAATCAGCCTAGGTGAATATTGTATGAGGAGGACCCCCTGGGCAATTGAAGTAGCATCAAAAATACACTACTGGGACCTTATCAAACTAAAAACCTTCTGCACAGCCAAGAACACAGTAAGTAAAGCAAGCAAACAGCCCTCAGAATGGGAGAAGATACTTGCAGGTATGTCTCCGACAAAGGTTTAATAAACAGAATCCACAGAGAACTCAAATGTATTAGCAAAAAAAGAACAAGTGATCTCATCTCAGGCTGGGCAAGGGACTTGAAGAGAAACTTCTCTAAAGAAGACAGGCACACGGCCTACAGACATATGAAAAAATGCTCATCATTATTAATCATCAGAGAAATGCAAATCGAATGATTTGAGATATCATCTAACTCCAGTAAGATTAGACTATATCACAAAATCCCAAGAACAGAGATGTTGGTGTGGATGTGGAGAAAGAGAACACTTCTACACTGCTGGTGGGAATGCAAACTAATATGTTCCTTTTGGAAAGATGTTTGGAGAACACTTAGAGATCTAAAAATAGACCTGCCATTTGATCCTACAATTCCTCTACTAGATGTATACCCAGAAGACCAAAAATCACATTATAAAAAAGATATTTGTACCAGAATGTTTACTGCAGCCCAATTCATAAATGCTAAGTCATGGATGAAGCCCAAGTACCCATGAACCCACAAATGGATTAATGAATTGTGGTATATGTGCACCATGGAATATTATGCAACCTTAAAGAAAGAAAGAAACTTTACCTCTTTCATGTTTACATGGATAGAGCTGGAACATATTCTTAGCAAAGTATCTCAAGAATGGAAGAAAAAGTATCCAATGTACTCAGCCCTACTATGAAACAAAATTATACCTTTCACATGAAAGCTATAACCCAATTATAATCTAAGAATATGGGGAAAAGGGAAAGGGAGGAAAGGGGAGGGGGAGGATTGGTGAAGGAAGGGTAATCGGTGAGACCACACCTACAGTGCATCTTACAAGGGTACATGCACTTACTAAGTGACACTTACTAAATGTATATAAATGTCTTAACACAATAACTAAGAAAATTCCAGGAAGGCCTGTTAGCCAGTGTGATGAAAATATGTCAAATGGCATATAAAACCAGTGTATGGTGCCCCATGATTGCATTAATGTACACACCTATGATTTAATAAAAAAAAAAGACATCTTTTATCCATCTCAAATCAATTTTTGTAAGTAGTGAGAGTTGCGAGTGCAATTTCAGTCTTTTCCATCTACTTCTCCCAGCGCCATTTATTGAAGAGGAGTACTTTTGAGCAGTATATCATTTTGTTTAGTTTATCAAAATCAGATGGCTATAAAAACCAGTTTTATCTCTGCGTTTTCTATTATGTTCCATATTTTTGTTTCTGTATTTTTGTGCCAATACCATGCTGCTTTGATCACTGTGGATTTGTAATATAACCTGAAGTCTGGTACAGTGATGCCTCTCCTATTTTTTTATTCTAAAAATTCCATTGACTATACAGCTTTTTTCTCATTCCATATAAACCAAGGAACTATTTTTCCAGTTCTTCAAAATGTGATGTTGCATTAAATATGTAGATTGCTTTGGGTAGAATAGATATTTTAACAATGTTGATTTTTCCCAGCCACGAACATGGTATATTCTTCCATTTGTTAATGTCTTCTGCAATTTATTTTTTTAGGTTTTTAATTCATTAATTAGGTTCTCCAGCACTTTTGTTAGGTATATTCCTTAATATTTCATTTTCTTGAAGCTACTGTGAGGGGAACTGAATCTTTGATTAGCTTCTCAACTTGGCTGTTATTAGTGTATACAAAGACTATTGATTTGTGGACATTGATTTTGTACCCCGAGATGTAAGTATTTCTGTATCTCTTCCAGGAGTTTTGTGGTTGAGTGTCTGGGTTTCTCCAAGTGTAAGATTATATTGTCAGCAAAGAGTAAGAGTTTGACCTTCTTCGCCTCCATTTGGATGCCCTTTATATCCCTCTCTTGCCTGATTGCAATGGCTAGAACTACCAGCACTATGCTGAATAGTAATGGTGATGGAGGACATCTTTGTGTGGTTCCAGTTTTAAGGGTAAAAGCTTTCAGTTTTACTCCTTTCAGTATGACATTAGGTGTGGTTTTGTTATAGATTGCTTCAATCAATTTAGGAAATGTGTCACCTATACCTGTATTTGTAAGCATTCTTGTTAGAAAAGGATGCTGAATTTTATCAAATACTTTTTCTGCATCTATTGAGAGAATCATATGGTGTCTTTTTTTCTGTTAATATGGAGAATTACATTTATGGATTTCCCTATGTTAAACCAGTTTTGAATCCCTGGCATGAAGCCTACTTGATTGTGACATATATATTTTTTTAATGTGTGGCTGTAATTTATTGGCAAAGATTTTACCAAGTATTTTTGTATCCACATTCCTTAGTCAAATTGGTCTGTAGTTTTTTTTTTTTTTTTTTTATTGGGTACTTTCCTGATTTTGATATCTAGGTGATATCCCTAAAATGTGTTAGAAAGGTTCCCTCTTTCTCAGTGTTTTGGCATAGGATCTGCAGTGTGGATACATGGTCTTCTTTGAAGGTTTGGTAGAATTTATGTGTGAAGCTATCTCGTCCTGGGTTTGATTTTTTTGTTGTTACTGTTGGAAGATTTTTTATCTTCAATTTCAGTACTTAACATTTGTCTATTGAATAGATTTACTTCTTCTTGATTAAGTCTGGAAAGATGATATGATTCCAGGTATTCGTCCATTTCTCCGAATTGTCAAATTTCTGAGCATAGAGTTTCTCGTAGTAGTCAGAGATAATCTCTTATATCCAGTGATATCTGTTAATATTTCTCCTTTTCCTGTTTCTGATGGGGGTTTTTGGAGATTTTTACTTTTTAATTTCTAGTTAATGTGGCCAAAGTTTTATTGATTTCATTTATCTTCTCAAGGACCAACTTTTTGTTCTATTAATATTCTGAATCATCCTTTTGTTTTCACTTTAACTTATTTCTAATTTAATTTTGGTTATTTATTTTCTTCTAAGTTTGGGATTAGATTACTCTTCCTTCTCCATTTCCTTAAGATGAATCATTAGGTTGATGATGTGCTTTCTTTCTGTTTTTTGGATGTAGCAATCTAATGCATTAAATTTCCCTCTAAAGACTGCTTTTGCAGTATCCCACAGGTTTTCATAACTTGTAGCTTCTTTGCTTTTGTGTTTGAGGAATTAAAAAATTTCCTTCTTGATCTCTTCCTTTACTCAACTATCATTCAGCATAATGTTTAATTTTCATGACTTTCTGTTGGGATGAAAATTTTAGGGAGTTGAATTCCACCTTTATTGTCTTATGTTCTTAGAAGATACAAGGTATAATTTCAAGTCTTTTAATTTTGTTAAGATTTGATTTTTGCCCTAGAATATATTTTTTGGAATATGTTCCATAGCCTAATGAGAAGAATGTATATTCCTTGGCTTTGGTTGGCATGTTATGTATATGTCTATTAATCCCATTTATTCTAGAGTTGCATTTAATTTCTTGTACTTTGTTTAGTTTTTGTTCAGATGGTAAGTGCAGTTCACCAGAGGGGTATTGAAGTCCAAAGATAATATGGACTTGAATTCCACCTTTATTGTCTTATGTTCTTAGAAGATACAAGGTATAATTTCAAGTCTTTTAATTTTGTTAAGATTTGATTTTTGCCCTAGAATATATTTTTTGGAATATGTTCCATAGCCTAATGAGAAGAATGTATATTCCTTGGCTTTGGTTGGCATGTTATGTATATGTCTATTAATCCCATTTATTCTAGAGTTGCATTTAATTTCTTGTACTTTGTTTAGTTTTTGTTCAGATGGTAAGTGCAGTTCACCAGAGGGGTATTGAAGTCCAAAGATAATATGGTGTTATGGGATATTATATTGCTGAGACCAATCAATGTCTGTTTCATAAATCTGAGAATATTTAAGTTGGGTGCATAAATATTTAGAAATGAAATGTCTTCTTGTATTGTTCCCTGGACCATATGAAGCGAATATCTTTGTCTTTATTAAATTTAGTTGTTTTAAATCCACTTGTGTCTAAAAATAAATTTGTGACCCCTCCTTTCTTCTGGTTTCCATTTGCCTGAAATATTGTTTTCCAAACCTTTATCCTTGTTTTATCTTGTTTTGTCTTTCAAAAAAACATGTTTGTTTCCTAGAGATTCCATATGGATGGCTTTTACTTTTTTATCAAATTGGCAAGCCTGGGCCTTTCCAGTAGGAATTTAAACCATTAAAATTTATTGAGAGAATTGATAGGTGTGGTGGAGTTCTATTCATCTCATTTTGTGAAGGTCCATTGCTTAATTTTATCCTTTGCATCATTGTGGAAGCTATATTTTTTTTCCTTTAGTGTCTGAGTATTTACTTTGCTGGGGTCCATTGTGATATTCAACGTGGAGAAAAGGGCTAATACATTTTTGAAAGCTGGTCTTGTTTGGGTGAATTTCTTCAATGTTTGCATATCAGAAAAAGATTTGATTTCTCCATCAATTTTGAAGTCTAGTTCATTAGGATTAAGAATTCTGGGCTGCCTCCTCAGCCTGCCACAGTGCTGGGATTACAGGCATGAGCCACAGACTTGCCTGAGCAACAGTGAGACCCTGACTCATGAAAAAAATGGAAAAACCCAGCCGGGTGCCCCGGGAAGCGCCTGTAATCCCAGCGGCTTCCAGAGGCTGAGGCAGCGGGGTGCCCGCAGCCTGAATCTGAGGTTGCAGTGAGCTACCACACCCACTGCACTCTGCTCAGCGGCATAGGGTGGGACCCTGTCTCAACAACAACAACAACAACAACAACAAAAATAATTCTGAGCTGAAAAATGTTTTGTTTAAGAAGATTAGAACTAGATGGCCATTCTGTTCTGGCTAGGAAAGTTTTAGCTGAGAAGCCTGCTGTCACCTGATGGATCTGTCTCTGTAGGTCAATTGGCACTTATTTCTAGTTGCTTGAAGAATTTTCTCCTTCATTGTGACTTTGAATAGGTTCATTATAATGTATCTTGGAGATTACCTATTTGTGTTGAGATTACCCAGATTTTGATATCCCTCTAAAATATTTTTGTTATCTTGATCTTTACTGATACTTGGGAAGTTTTCATTTATGATATCCTCCAGTCAGGCTTTCATTCTTTTGGGACATTCTTTATCCCATTCAGCAATACCTATAATTCATATGTTTGAATTCTTTCTGAAGTCCATAATTCTCTGAGTGACTTTTCTGCTTTTTCTCTCTTATTTTCTGCCTTTTTAACAAACTGAGTGTGCTCAGGAGCTTTATCCTTCTGTTCTGAGATTCTTCTTCATAGTGTAATCTGTTACTGATACTTTCTACTGCATCTTTAAGTTCTTTGATTGACTCCTTTATATCCTCAAGCTCTGCTGTGTGCTTTCTCTATTCTTCACAACTTTTGTCCATTTTTTTGGTTCCCCTTTTCCTGCTTCTCATCAATTAACTTTATTGTTTTTTTATTCATATTTTTAAATTCTCTTTCTATCATTTCCATTAATTCTTTATAGGTGGAATCCCCTGTGGTTAAATACCTCATGATTTCTTTGGTGTGTTGCTCTATTTTAATTTTTCATGTTGCCAGAATTTTTCTGTTGGTTCCTCTTCATGTGTGTTTTCTTCTCATTCAGTACCTTCCACTACTTTTTCCTTTTCATTACCTCATTTGCTTTAAATTACCTTGGTTTGGAGCTTAGGTGTTGAAGTGGCCTTTTTGTATAAAGACAAAAGGAAAATAAGGGTAAAGATTGAGATGGGAGAAAGAAAATAAAAAGATAAAGAGGACAAAAAAAAGAAGAGGAGATGGAAGGAAACATTGAAGAAAAGGAGAGAAAAGGAACAGTGAGAGAGAAAGAGAACAACAGTAGAAATGGTGGTGATCAGCAGTATGCTTTAACTACACCCACAGCTCTAGGACTTTAGTGAGCCTGGCCCTGTGAGTCCCTCAAAGTGAGGAGATTCTTAACAGCCTGGGCAAAAGAAAGATTTTACCTCTGCCAAATATAGAAGGAAATCAGTAGTATGTCATAGCAGGGACCTTCTAGTACCTTCTTTCAAAAGGAAAGCTAAAAGAACAACCAAGACTATGAGCTCATGGCCTCCTTGAGCCAGACCATTACTTTTACCACCCCCAGCCAGACAAAAGCCTTCACCTCCCAGCCCTCTGAGAAGAGAAAAACTATGAAAAAATAGTAAAAGTAGGTAGAAAATTAAAAATGTAATTGTATAAGAGAAAGAAGAAAAATAGGGGTATTTTAAGTTTCATATAAGCAATCTGTGTGGGGAAAAATGAGAAAAGTAGAAAAAATTTCTACCGAAAGAGAGAAAAAAAGACAAATCAAAAAAGCAAGTATAAATGAGCTGAGAAAATATAACAAAAATGGAGAAGTGGCTTGGCATCCATAGCTCAGTGTTTATGGTGCTAGCCACATACACTAAGGCAGGCAGGTTTGAATTCAGCCCGGGCCTGCTAAACAATAATGACAACTGCAACAAAAATTATCCAGGCATTGTGGAGGGTGCTTGTATTTCCAGCAAAATGGGGGGCTGAGGCAAGATAATCACTTAAGCCCAAGAGTTTGAGGTTGCTGTGAGCTATGATACCACTGCACTCTACCAAGGGCAACATTTTTTTCTGTAAAAAAAAAAAAAAAAAATGGAGAAGCTCTTGCTATTGATAAAAGTAAAAATAAAAATATAACCCAACAAGAAAACAGCTAAGCAGAGAACAATAGCACCAATAAATATAAAATAAAAGAAATGAAGAACTAATGGCAAATATTGTAAAAGTAACCAAAAAATGTGAAACTATGTATAATACACACACACACACATATGTATACGTGTGGTTAGCAATATAGTGCCTAGATGCCAGGAGGCGCTGTGGTGTAGCAGATGAACACAACTGTATTTTCTGTATATGATTGAGGTTAGAAGCCACTCTATAGTTGGGACTTCTTTGCCTTCAATCCAGGCCTGTTTGCTTCATCAACATTCAGTCCCCACAGGGTATTTCTGGCCAGACTTCTGAGTAGGCCCATCAGAAAGTGTTCCCTGACAACTAAGCATCCCACCAAGAGGATGCAGGCATATTCAGCTCACCCCAAAGATGGCCACTAGAGCTCTGCAAGCACTAGAGCTGACTTGCACTAGACTGTTCTTCCTATGTGTGGCACAGTTTTCTCACAATGGTGGTGCCCTGCCAGCAGCAAAGCCAATAGGAAAACCACGTCTGGCATTCAACACAGGCCACCTGACACAGTTGGCATCTACGTGCAGTTTCAGTGAGCAGCCTGGTCCTAAATTGAAATACTGTAGGAATCCCTTTCCCATTCTTAGCCCTTGGCAGGAGAGCCAGTGACTGGCCAGTCACTTTACCATACTAATATCTGACTTCCATTGGTTTTCCTCAGTTCCAGACTTCCCCATTGACTCCTGAAGTCTCCTACTGCTTCACTGTGCTCCTGGAGTGTTGTTTCTATGCAGATTCTCCCATCCAGAGGTAGCTGAAGGCCACTTTCCCTGTCTCACTAGAGTAACCAACAAGGAGATGTCTCTAGTCTGACATCTTGCTGTGTCCCTTTTTGCCTGATTTTTAAATTGAACCTTATAATAAACTTTGTGTATATGTAGGAAAAATCTGTATGTAGGGTTCACTACTATCTGCAGTTTCAGTCATGCTCTGGTCTCAGAACGTGTACCTTGCATATAAGACAAAACAACTATAATTCCTCTAGGGATTCTAGGAAGATTTAGACCATTCCTGCTTCAACCTTTGATTAATTTGTCTATAAAAGCAAAGATTGGACTGAAGTATTTAATTTTTTCTTGAATATTAAGGCAAAAACTCTGCATTCAGAGGGCCTGTGTTTACTTATCAATTTTGTCACTAAATCTATAAGAAAGGATAAATTAAGTATACCCTTTGTGCTTCAAATTATGTATCTGATTAATGGAATAAGAAATAACTAATAAAAATATTACTGTGAGCGTTAAATTAGTTCATGTATGTGAGGCAGTTAGAACAGCCTCTTGTACATAAGAAAGATTGGGAAGCACTAAGGTTGTATTATTATTGTAGAGCCTAAAATATATTGCTATTCTTGTTTTGTCTATGTATATATACATATATTATATACAAATATATGTACATATCTGTTTTACTAATTTAATGCATACATAGGTACACAAACCTAGGAAAAGAAAAACAAATATTTTCACTCTATTAGTCTTTTTATCTTCAATTAAATCAATAAAATGTTAGTTTTCACAACCCACATTTTCCTAATCAATACAATTATTTTTATTATATAGTAAAATGTGTCCACATTGTATATTTATGCTGCATTTACCTATTATCAATGGAAATAAGCTTGTGCCAAAACACTGGCTTTTCAGTTACTCATTTGGTTTTCAATTATGATTATAATTTGTCAGTAATAATTATGGGGGACCCTTATCTATTTCAGTAATTTTATGTTCTATTTTTCTTTAATTCAATGAAGTATCAATGAGTATTTTTTGAATGCAAATTATATAATAAACGATGTACACTTTTAAGTAGTTAACCTCAGTCAAACCGTGGGCAGGAATAATCAGAGTGGTGAGAGAACAAGATTTCACAGCTTTCCTGTTTGGTATTATTGCCATCAATTATCTCTGTTCTCCAGGTTCCCCAAACCACCCACGTGTGCAGAGATTTACAAGAATGATTTGCAGGTCCCCACATGCACTTAGGTTCACACACAAGATTCATTAGAGTGACACACTAGAACTAATAGGTAGAAAGACAGGCATAATTTAGCAGTGGTTCTCAACCTTCCTAATGCCAGGACCCTTTAATACAGATGCTGTCATCGTGCCAGGTACTCGTATGTGGGGGTATCTGCATGTGGGCGGACCTGCTTGGAGAAGAATAGAGAAGCGGTGTCTCTGTTCCCAAGACAATGCTAAGACAATCGGAAATATGTGTTTTCTGACCCCTCCCAAAGGGGTGGACCAATAGAATGAGAACCGCTAAAGAGGAAGGTGTGTGTCTTCTCTTCACCCTCACTACATCTGTGAGGGGTCAAACAGGGTGCGTTTTTTCCAAGCAATGAAATACAGTGGGGTGTGGTACAGCCTGCTGACCCCGGCCTCACTGATACCGTGAGCTTCCTAAGAGCAAGCTATGGGCCTCTTGTTTGGATGCCTCAGTTGGCTTCAGTCTCTGCCACCCCCTAAACCCTCCACCCCCTAACTACAGGAGATGTGGAGAAAGAGCAACAGCTCCAAGCTCTGCAGTCCAGGAATGCCCCAAACCAGCCTGGAGGACCTGGAGTTGGAGCATAGATCAACCAAAGCTGGATGAAGCTGAGGCACATTTTTCTTAATAAAGTATCACCAGATTGGAAAAGCAAGTATCCAATAAGTACTCAATACTTATATGAAACCAATAGATAAACAACGACATGCCCAAACAAGGTAAAATCAAAATTTAATTCAAATGGGGGGGGAGGAAAAGCGAAAAGGAGAGGGGGAGCAATTGGTAAGTTCTCATGTAAGACACACAGTGTCATGGTATACAGCACACCCCCTGGGTAAAGGGCTGAACTCTTATCTGAGAAACACAAACAATGCAACCTAATTATTTATACTCTCATATTAATCTGAAATTTTTAAAAAGTGTGAGTGTGGATCTCTTGGGTGAGTAGACATGAAACAAGATTTGGTGGATCCATGGCAGTTCCTTAATTTTGTTTTGTAGTACAGTGTTCATTTTTTGAGAAATATGTATATTTTTAGCAAAGGGGGAGGAAAAAGGAAAAAGAAAGAGGGAATAAGGTAAAAAGCTACGTAATAAAGGAAAGAGAGAAGGAAGGAAAAAGAGAGGAGAAACAGCCATAGTTCATGTGTTTATTTCCTCCACATTCCTTTTTTCCTTGTGTCTGTCACAGTGGAGATATTATAGGTAAATCTAGGTAGAGGCTATGTCTTCCTTTGTCCATGAATTAGTACTTAAAAGCAGCACCTATTCATCCTCTTCACACTACTACACAAAGAAGTAAACTTCATTTGTATGTAAGACAGTGTAAATTTTTATGCATAATATTCATTACTTAGGATTCTTGTTTCTCCATTCTTGTGATGCTTTACGAAGGATAATGTGTTCCACATCCATCCAGGTTAATACAAAAAATGTAAAATCTCCATTTTTTTTAGTGGCTGAATAGTATTCCATGGTATATGCATGCCACAGTTTGTTAATCCATTCCTGGGTTGTGGGCATTTAAGTTGTTTCCACATTTTGGCAATTGTAAATTGAGTTGCAATAAACAGTCTAGTACATGTGTCCCTGTGGTAGAAGGATTTTTTTCTTCTGGGTAGATGCTCAGCAATGGGATTGTAGGATCAAATGGGAAGTCTGGATTGAGTTCGTTGATGGTTCTCCATACTACCTTCCAAAAAGGCTGTATTAGTTTGCAGTCCCACCAGCAGTATAAAAGTGTTCCCTTCTCTTTACATCCAAGCCAGTATCTGCAGTTTTGAGACTTTGTGATGTGGGCCATTCTCACTGGGGTTAGATGATATCTCAGGGTGGTTTTGATTTGCACTTCTCTAATAATTAGGGACGATGAGCATTTTTTCATATGTTTGTTATCCATTCATTTATCTTCTTTAGAGAAGGTTCTATTCATCTCAAACAAGATCCTAGTATGTGGTGGGGGGTAGGGGTGGGGAGAGCTAAGAAAGGTAAGGAGGGAAGGGGTAGGGGTTCAAGGAATGTGGTACACCTTTTGGGGGCTGGACACAACTACAGGAGGGTCCTTATCTGACAAAGGAAATCAAAGTAAACTGGTTCTGTGTACCCTCAATGAATCCCCAACACCACCAAAAAATTTAAATGAAGAAAACCTAATCATTTTTCCATAAGTAGTGTTTAAAGGTCCTCTGCTTCATTTTTCTCCCTTGTCCCAACTTGTCCTATATTATCACCATAACTTATAACCTTCGTACTAACTCTGTTACTTCAGAAAATAAATAAAAATAATGTCATTGATCAAAAGTTCATATTAGGAAGAAATGCAAAAAGTGCTCTGCTATTATGGGTCTTGTTATTTATATGAACTAAGTACATTTAATAACATCAATTAAAAAACATAAAATTCAATTTCACACTCAAAAATATTTATTACAATTAATCTAGTCCAAATAATATAATTTTTTAATGAAATTAAATCTGTACTGAATTTTAATGTTTATTGAAAAAATACTAGTCATAGAGATGAATGTTAAAGTCCTCCCAATGTACAAAATCAACCCAAAATATATATTATAAACATATGCTCAAAGCATAAATTTAAATATTTATTATAAACTACAGACAAATATTTGTTATGCCAAAGATAGATATCAATTTCCTAAACAGGTCACAAGAGTAATAACTATAAAGACACTATTGACATATTTGACTACATTGAAATTAAGAAAACATGTTCACTGATAAATTTTTCAGGTAGGTAAAATTTTTAGTTTTACTAAAACTAAGAGGAACAATATTCTAAGGAAAAATATCAAGTGTATGTATATTTAACACTATTCTTTCATTCCTTTTCATGTATATACACAAATTAGTATAAAAATAAGAAAATGTCTGAGCAATAATTTCATAGAAGAAGAGATACCTATTGGCAGTAAATATCTGGTGGTAGTCAAGAATGGGTTTTTAAATAGCCATTCAAGCAGAAAAAAAAATTAAAAAATCTGAATATAGCAAATGTTGGTGACTAAGTTTATTGGCAGAAAAATTCGGCAACACTGATTACAATAAAGACTGATAAAATCACTTTGGAAAAGAGATCAGTGCTAAGCTGAATATCGGGCATTCACATGCAATACTCTGGCCATTCTATTTCTATCTATACAGCCCAAGGAACTTCTATTATGTTGGAAGTCATAAAAATGCTCCAAAAGAAGCTTCTTTTTTATAGCAGAAATAGAAAAATCCTAAGTGTGTAAATAATTTGATAAAATATTTGTGTTATATTCACATAAAATGAAATATTTTATGATACTATAGTCCAAAGCAGTGAGCCCAGGGCAGGCATTGTGGCTTGTGTCCTCAATCCTAGCATTAATTTTAGCACTTTGGGGGCCTGAGGATGGCTTGAGGCCAGGAGTTAGAGATTGTAGTCAGCTGTAAACATGCCACTGCACTACAGCCTGGGCAATAGTAAGACCCTGTCTCTAATATATATATATATATATTTTCCCCCCTCAAAGCTTGAGCAATTAAAAAAGTATTCAGAGGGGTTAGTTCCTATACAGCCGCTTTTCTAGCCATTTCTTGAACATTTAACAATTAGAACAAAAGATATATAAAATCTACATTTAGATTAGATAACACTAAATGAAAGTAAGGTGATGCTGAATACTGGGTTTAGAATGGTAATTTCTTCCAGCAGTATAATTAGGTAAAGACTATATTAAAAATTAAAAATTCCATTAAGTTCCTAGATTTCATATTGGATGACAGGTTTAGATGTACTTTCCAGATTAAGTGAAAATCACCCAACATTTAAAGAATGTTTAAAGATTCTTTACTGCAGTAAGGACATGTGATATGAAAATTATTTGGATACCTATTTTACTAAGAGGATAGAGTTGTGACATGATAATTTGATTTAATGACCCAACTAATATTTGAAATCCAAATTGACAAAAAGAACAAAACAAATCTTTACTTTCATTTTTATATAGAATGGCCTTGGGGCTAAATTTTCTCCCTCAGAGGGGACATTTATAAAGAGTTGAGCTGGCCTGTGAATTTAGGCAGAAAATACATTTTAAAAAGTGAGATTTAAAAAGCTCTTAATCAACTAAATTGAAGATTGGATTAAAAAAAAAAACACAACAGTTTCAGAGAGTCATTTTTCTTTCTTTCTTTTTGGAAACAAGGTCCTGCTCTATCACCCAGGCCAGAGGGCAGTGGCATAACCACAGCTCACCATAACCTCAAACTCCTGGGCTCAAGTGATCCTCCTGCCACAGACCTCCATTTATCTGGGCCTACAGGCAAATGCATCATGCCTGGATAATTTTTTTATAATTTATTTACTTGTGATGGTGGGGATCTCCCTACGTTGTCAAGATTAATCTCAAACTCATGGCCTCAGCCTCTTAAAATGGTGACATTACTAGTGTAAGGCACTGAACTGGGTTTGAAAGAGTCTTTTTCAAATATTGCAGGTTATCACATATGTCAATCTACAAAGGTTGATCTCAGAGAGGAGATATTTGGCGAACTAGAGATATCTCCACATCAGCCACTCTCAGTGAGATTGATGAGAGAGTATCCTAGCCACTTCTGATTGGATTGTCCTGCTGAGAAACATCACAGTGAAACAGCATGGACTCCAGTAGCCAAGGAGGAGGTCAGGGTCAGTGGAAGACTGATACAGAAGGCAGTGCCTTGGGTCATTCAGAGGCCAGATGGCCCTTTGAAAGAGGGCTAGAAACAGGGAAAGCCTATTCTGCAGTGTTTTTGGACTTGGATGTCAATGGAGTTTTCTAAGGAGGGCACGAGTGAGCAAGTGAAATGAACAGTGTGTGATGGCTAGGATTAAACCACTGGGCAGCATGGAACTCCAGTTGGCTCAGCTGTGGGGAAGAAATAGCCTGGAGTGTCCCAGTATGTGACAGGTTCTGGTGTACTGCTAAACTTAGGCAGCCACCCTTGGGGAGAGTTGTACTGCTCCTAAACCCTCGTGTAAGTCCTTTGGTGACTAAGGGGCACTATTTAGAAGGCTGAGGCATGTCTTTTAAAAAGTCTAATGACAGCTTCAGGCTCCTAAACCTGCAGGGATAGATGACTAGCAAACTGACCACACCCAGATTGAGGACAAATAAATCAGGAAGATGGGACCTGGTCTGCACAACAACTAAATAGTGCCTTCCCTGCAGGATAAGTGTGCTTGTTTTAAGTCTCCTACCCTGGAACACCTGGTGTTCAGATAACATATTGCATTATCTATCTTTTTTTTCCTGTCTACGTGGAGATATTTATATCATGTATACCATATATATTTATGGTATATAAGAAAGTGAAGGAAGTAATGGTATATGTGTGTGTGTGTGTAGTATTTTTCTTTATTTTTACTTTCTTCAGTATCAAAGGTCCCATTTGTCTTACATTTTTCTACCCTTTTATTTTCTCTTCTACTTCTCTCCTCTTTTCTTTCTTTTTGGGGAGATTTTTATATTTTTCATAACTTTCCCTCATAAACAACTATGAAATACCTGTCTTTTAATTATTTTATTTTTTTCCTTTGTTTTTATTATTATTATTCTTGCTCTTTTCTGCTTTTCTTGTTTTTCATTATGTATTTTATCTAAAGGACAGGGCCTTGCTTGAAAACATGGGCTGAGGTGCTACAGAATTTGCCTACCTAATGGAGGCCTTGAGCCTTTGATCTAGGACATCCTTCTAAATGTGGTTATATTTTCTTGTATGTTTGGTAGAGGCAGGGTCTTTTTTTTTTTGCTCATGCTTCTAAGGAGCTTCTGACCTAGGGGAGCCCACCCACCTCTGCCCCTGGAGTCCTAGAAATACTGCTATGTGTCCACATGCCCTGCTGAACAACATTATTACTCCTGTCTTTTTCTTTTTGTACTTTTTCTCTCCTTTGTAATTTTTCTATAAACTTTTATTCCGCTTTCTTTTTTCCATTCTTTCTCTTTACTATTCTCTTCCTTTTGTCCTTATACCAAAAGGCCACTACAACACTTAAACACAGAGACAAGAAAATTTAAGAAAAAAGAGGAAGTTAGAAGAAAAAGAAGGGGAAGTGAACAAGAAGGAAACACACATGAGGAGGAAGCCAACAAACAAATTTTGGCAACACGAAAAAGCAGAACAGATCAACCCCCATGTACACATAAGAGATTATGATGTAGCTACCACAGAGGATCCCACCTATAAAGAAATTATGGAAATGACAGTAAGGGAATTAGCTTATGGATGGCATAAATGATGAAGGGAAATGAAGGGAAACTGGAAAACTTTCAAAAGGAAATCCAAAAATTGGCCCCAGAAATGAATGAATGACATTATGAAATTAAAAAGGATATATTGGAGCTTAAGGAATTAAAGGAGTCACTCAGGGAACTTAAAGATGCAGTAGAAACTATCAGTAATAGATTAGATCGTGCAAAAGAAAAAAATTTCACAGCTAGAGAATGAGGGTCTTGAGCTAACTTAGGCACTTAAGGAGTCAGAAAAGAAGAGAGTAAAAGCAGAGCAATCACTTAAAGAAGATGTGGAAACAATCCAAGTGTGCATCAGCCTATGAATGGATTAATAAAATGTGGTATATGCATACCATGGAATACTATTTAGCCATAAAAGATGGAGACTTTACATCTTTTGTATTAACCTCGATGGAGCTGAAACACATTCTTCTTTGTAAAGTGTCAAAGAATGAAAAGTCAAGTATCCAATGTTCTCAATACTAATATGAAGCCAGTAGATGAACTAATACACACCCACAGAAAAGAGAAATTCATATTAACTCAAGTTTGGGGGAAGGGGAAGGGAGAAGAGCAAATGAGGGGGATTAGTGTGTTCTCACCTAATGAGCAAAATAAAAGGGCATATGGCACACCTCCTTGATTCAGGAAATAACTACAACAGGAACCTTACTTAAAAAATGGAATTGTTGTAACCTAATAGTTTTTATCCTCATATTAATCTGGAAAAAAAGGTAAAAAAAAAAAAATGAAAAAATGTATCATGTGTATATAAACAGTAAAATGATCATTACCAGAAGCTGGAAAGGGTGTATATATGGGAGGGGAGTGAAGAGAGGTTGTTTAATGGGTAAAAATATTTAACTGAATAGAAGAAGTAAGTTCTAATGTTTGATAACAGCATAGAGTGACTATACTAAACAGTAATGTATTATATATTTCAAAATAGCTAGAAGGATAGACTTAAAATATTCCCTGCACATAGAAATGATAAGTACTCAAGGTGATGGGTACCCCAAATACCTTGATTTGATCATAACACAGTCTATGCATGTAACAAAGGATCACATTTTCCCATAAATATGTGCAAATATTTGTGTCAGCTAAAAAAAAAGAAAAAGAAAAAGTGTTCTTTGCTTGGTATTAAGCACAGTACATATTCCTTTCAGCGAGGCACCTAAGTTAGTGGATATGTAGAGTAAGTCTAGGAAGCTGAGCTCCTGGATCCCTGAGTCCATGGAACAGGATCCTCCTCACTTAAACATTCTGTGATGTCTTAGCATTATGATGTCCACCTATCACTGAAAGTGAAAATATCAGTAATATACTATGGAAACTAAAGATAAAAAAGACCTCAGAAATAAAATGGTCCAACAGGTCTCACCCCTTTTATGTGCCAATATCGTTCACATGATTAAAATGATTGAATAAAAGATTATCTAATTGGTTATTATTTATAGTGTTCACAAATACTTGCATATTAAACTATTTAAAATTATAGAGATATTAGATAAAACAGCATATCACAAACTTTTTAGGTTGCATAAGTTGCCACACAATCCCTCCTAACCATTATTGGGTTTGTTAGACTTTTTTACAGATGTATATGTTAATTTATATTAATTATAAAATGTTTATGAAAGATTATGGAATCTATTACTCAACAGATATTAATAACATTAGTAAACAGAAGTTGAAGGGCACTTCTAAGTGACCTTATTGCCTAGATAAATTCTTCAAAACTTTAATTCATTTTCCCCTAAAAACAATAGGATTGAAAGTGTTTATTAGGAAGATAGTGAGACATTAATCATGGGCAACTGTGTATCTCTGCTCCAATTATGAGTAAGAAGGTCCTTAATTGGAAAAACAGTGTTCAGAGGTACATTAAATCACACTTCTGGGATTGTGTTGAAAAACTTTTAATGAGTTTGGCAAAGCTGGGCACCCCACAGAGCGATGTTAAATAGCCTCCCAATTAGCAAGACTTAAAACTTTATTTTATTCCCTTGGAACTTGTGGTTAATTAGAGGCTTATTTTTTTCAGAGAAATTAAAGAGAATTTTCAGAAATCAATAGGGACCCTTTATTAGAATACTCAAAAGAGACAAAGTGGTGTGGATGTTGACATGGTGACATTTGGCAGAGTAATGAGTTTCCTAACAGTAAAGTTACCTTCTTCTGGTCTTCAAAAAAAAAAAAAAAAAGTTACCCTCTTCTGTATTAATTAGAATATTTCAGATACTTTATATAATGTCTAGAATATTTCTTTTTTAAAAATCTTTTTAATTTTTATAGGTGCATGTGATGTTTTGATGCAGATTCAACAAATAAATTAATCATATCAAGGTAACTGGGATATTCATCACCTTAGGAATTTATCATTTCTTTGTGTTATAAATATTTGATTCCCTCATTTAGTTATTTTAGAGTATACACAAACTGATTGTTGACTGTAGTCATTTGGTTGTACTATCAAATATTGTTCATTCTATCTAACTACATTTTTGTACCCAACAACCATCCAAACTTTATTACCTCTCCCCACTACCATTCCTAGCTTCTAGTAAACATCATTCCACTCCTTGTCTCCATGAGATCAATTGTTTTTAATATTTAAGTCTAGCTTATTTCACTTAGCGTAATAATTCTAAGGTTCATCCTTGTATCATGAATCATAATCTCACTCCTTTTTAAGACTAAATGTGTAAAATGCTCCATTGCATCTTTTGTTTATCCCTTCATCCATTAATGGGCATTGTTCAATATAATCCTGGGACAGTACACACAAACCCTTCTCCAAACTGAGATGGAGCAGAGAGACCAAAAAGTGACTCCAAAAAATCCACTTTGACAAAATAGATGAATTTATTAGAGGTCATTCACTGGGGCACTTTCTCCTGAGCAGCAGGGGTATTTCTTCCACAAAGCTGTTTACATGTACATGCAAACTCTGCATCTGCCAACCTTATGTTTTTGCTTTAAATCTCTTCTCAATACATTAGCAAAAATTTACATTTTATCTAAGGATAGACAGTAAAACAAATTATGCAACTTCAGTAACACATTCTGTCATGCAGCCCATGTTACATTAAGAACATTACAATTTTCCTCTAGCTGGGGATTTTAGTATTATAATTAGGTAAAGGGCACTGTAGAACAACCAAGCATCTCTAAAGTGCTCACGGACGGTTTGAGCCACCTGTTTCAAGAAGAGAAAGTGCTGGGAGCATACCCCAAGACTGACAGTTATTTCAGGTTTTACCATGTGATGTAAACTAAGGGCTTGTCATATATTGCTTATGTATATTTCTTCTCTAATTAGTTGAGAATCTTTATTATTTCTCTCTCTGTGTTTATGTGTGTGAGTTTTGCCTAGTAGGTTTACTCTCACCAAAGCTTTTTTAAAATTTGTGGTAAAAATATATTAAAAACGCGACACAACCATTTTTAATAGAACACGTACAACTAAGTGGAATCAACTACATTCATGATGTTAAACAACCATTGCCACTATTTTTCTATAGAAAACTTTCATCATCCCCAACAGAAACTCTATATCCATTAAACAATAACTTCCCATTCCTCCCTGACCCCAGACTTTGATAATCCATAATATACTTTTTCTGAATCTATTTTTTTAATTTTTTATTTATTTAAATTTTAGAATACTACTGGGATAACACATATTTTGTTTACATAATATTTTGTACATTTTAAATCAAAGTTATAAATGACTCCTTCATGCAGAATTTGTGCATTACACCAGTTAGGTGTGAATTTGCCAAGCTCTCTTCCCCCTTCCCACTTTCTTAATTTCCTTTCAGTTTTGCTTTATGTATGTACTTAAGAGTTGATCAAGTGGTTCCAATGTAATTTGAGTACATATTGAGTTTGTGTGATACTTTACTCAGAAGCATGGTCTCCAATGCCATCTAGGTTTTTAAAAAAGATACTAGATCTTATTTTTATGGCTGAATGTTATTCTATGGTATACATACCATAATTTATTAATCCAGTCATATATTGATAGATACTTGGATTGTTCCACAATTTTGCAATTATGAATAGTGCAATAAACATTTGAGTTGAAGTGTCCTTTTTATAAAATGTTTTTTTTTTTTCCCTTTTGGGTAAATACTTAGTATTGGGATTTCTGGATCAAAATTTAAGTCTACTTTTAATTCTTTAGGTTATCTCCATACTACTTTCTATAGAGGTAATACATGTGCGATTTTTCAGGGCCACAAAGAATGAATGAGTGTCCCAGTCTGCATCTACACTGGCATCTGTTGCTTTGGGACTTTTGATTTAAGCCATTCTCATTGGTTTAGGTGATATCTCATTATGGTTTTAATTTGCTCACAGGGTATGCGGCCAAAATGCTTACATGCTAAGGCACAGGGCTGGGTTCCTTCTGCCCTTATCCAGTAGCACAGTTCTTCTGTGGGGAAGTGGTGGTGCTTCTCCAAATAACCACTCCTTGTACCTCCATACACCCTATAATATTGAGTGATGTAAAGGGCCTACAGGAAGAAACAAATTGTAATGTTGTTTTGGGGTACTGTGACTGGGTATAGTCCCTCAGCAGAAATACTTGGATGCTCCAGGTGGTGGGTGGGACCCTGAAGCTTCTAGATTTGTCCATTATGTCTGCAGCAGCAGTGACACTAGGTTGGGTTGGGTTGCCATCTGGCTCTATAGAAGCTGGCAAGGTCTCCTGCTCCCAGTTTCTGAGAAGTGTTCTATTAGGGATACGATCAAGTGGCCCCACCTACCCAGAAAATCTATTGAGACAAGTCCATCTCCAATTCATGAACTGCTAGTCTGCAGTGTCTCTTGCTCTGAAATTTATCTCTGGTGGTGGAGGGAGCATGCGGCTCCCCACTCCCCACTCAAGGCCTGCTGAAGCTGCCTCTTAAGGTGGGGCCTACTGCACCCCAGCATGGTGTCGTTTAAGTCAGGGCTGAGGTGGAGACAGGAGCAGTGCCTCCAAGCACAGTCCCTTACCTGAAGCACTGTGCAGATGATGGGCTGAAATGACCTAGAAAATGTGAATACTAAACCCATCAAGCAAAAGGCAAATGGGCTCATAAGCACCAGCCTCACAAAAGATAGTTCATATGGGTTAAATTTTATCTCCAGTGGCTGAGAGATCACTTCCTGCTCAAAGCCTGCAGAAGCTGCCACTAAGGACCTTACAGGGTTAAGCCTACTGGACCCTGGAATTATTTCCTTAAGCCAGGACTGGAGTGAAGCTAAAATCAGGTCCTGAGCTCACAGCATTGTACAGATGGCCAGGTTAACTGACCAAGAGGATGGGGTTAATCTCAAGTGTTTAGTTTGGAAGGTGCTGCTGCATGGAGAGCAGGCAGTGTCTCTAGCATAAGGGACCCACCAATTCCTGGCCAGGCATGCAGAGGTCACACCTCCCTCAGGACTTGCCAAAGCAGTCACCCTGAACCTTTCAGAACTAAACACTATGCATTACAGTTGATTCTCATGTTCAGAGTCCACTGCACTCTTGGGGGTGAATTACCTGATTTTAGGTTGCAGGGTATAGCTCAGAAGAGTCACAAATTGCCTTGCTCCCTCCTCTGCCTGGAGTATTCCAAGCACAGTTCACTCAAAGTTCAGGGTGTCTTCATTTCTTGTCTATTTCCAATAATTCCTCTTGTATAGTGTTATGTCTTTGCATAGACTTCAGGGAGGACCCCAACTGTGGAGGTGGGTGGTCTATGGGTGTATAGGAAGCCATCCTCCAATACAGTCCACACTGCGCCAGCTGAGCACATAGCATTCCTGTGCTCAAATTTCCCTTTGTTCTCCTTTACTCCTTTTGTTTCTCTTGGAGTCCTTAATCTTGCCATATGTATCACATAGTCATATTCCTTCTTTACACTGGGTGTCCACATTTCTTTTCTGGGATTTCACAATACTGCTTAAGAGATGAGTGATCTATATGAAGGCTACTGCTAGCAACTTTTACTCCTTTACCCTGCACTGGCATGCTGGGAGGCTGTCTCTGGTCTGCCATCTTTGGTCTCTCAAGAATTTTTACTATTAAGGAGTATTGAGGCTCCAGCAGTCCATGTGGTTCCCTGGACTTTGTGTGGGAATTAGAGGGCATCACTTGGATTTTGAGGAGTGTTTTTCACTTCTCTTTCCTTTCCCTTTATTCCATACTCCAGGACACTATATCCAGTCCACACATATTCTTCCTCCCTCTTTTCTCACTTTCAAGCAAACTTTTGGTCATTCCCTGCCCCTTCATATTGGTATGAGCCAGCATTTAGGCCCTTACGGTTACTCCATAAAACAATAGATTTCCTGCGTAATATGAAAAAATCCCTAGACAACCTAAACCTGAACAATATGCTGGACAAGATGGCCTTCTACAGCACCCTCAGCAGCACAGCCCTGTTCAACAAGGTGAACAAATTCTTAGGACTGCTCATTAAGATAGAATGACAAGCATGGTCCAAACCTTCTGCACTTAAAGTGGCAGCAGAAGAGAACAGAGGCTACCAGATTGACTCCACAGTCTATGAGATTAAGTTGTCCTAGCCCTTGGAGAAAAGCTATATGTCCAGGTATGGCAAGAGGTACAAATGTGCCTTCAACTTTCAGGAGCTGCACAGCCTGATGGGGCATCTGAAGTACAAGGTGAAGATGTTCCCACCTCCTATATTATGGGCTTCTGCCCCTACAGAATTCACTGATAGTTCATCCTTTGTGCAGGAATGATTGCCTATTCTGTGGTGGTTTAGGAGGGAAGACTTCTCAGGAGCTGTGCTCCTTCACGTGCTATGTTGCACCTGGACTTCCCATAGGAGCCCCAGTTCAAATGGTGTCATAGTCTCAGCTTTTACAGCTTCCTAAGGAGCCACCACAAGCCCACAACCCTGAGTTAGCCACCATTACTGAATAGCCCCCTTGTCACAAATGTTGTTGCTCTCCTGTCCTCAGCTTTATCTTGTTCCTTTACCTCTGCAGCCTTCATAACCTTGAGCACATAGTCTGTTTCCCCTCTCCTGGGAAGCCACTGCAAATATACTATAGGACTGGGAAACCCAGAACCTTAGAATACCCAGAGCCCCATAGGACACCTACTTGGTTGCCTCCTGCATCAACAACACCTTTGCCTTATTCCCACAACTGAGCAGCCCTATCAAGGGGCTGGCTATCCAGACCGAAAACTTTATGTCCATGGCCATCACTGTTTACTACCACAGCAGTAGCAGGGTTTGAGGCCTCCCATGGACACTGTGGTGTCAGCACCAGTGCTGCTCCACTGCAGTCACCACCCTTCAGATACCACCTTCCACATGGCCTGTCCCAATTTCCAGGTTCAAGGCATACCTCGATCCCCAAGAATCACTGGTCAACTGTGGTAACTCCCTGATAACTCTCTGAACTCAGGCAGCCTCAGGATCCTTAGCTCCTCAGCCCCAACCCTGGCCACTTCCTGCCAATCTTCAGTCATGTCTTCTTCTCTAACTAGTGAAAACTGAGGGCTCCAGTGAGGAGAAAGAAAGAAAAGGCTGTTCTGGAGGTGACTGAGGCTGCTTTTGCCATCTTGCTCCTGCTGGGGGAAGTAGGGTTGGGGTGACATAAGCCCCAGGCATACCTAATGTAGATATAAAGTAAAGGCCATATGTTAGTGCTGAAATGGTCTGTCATATATAAATATGCCTAGTTTAAGAATAGAAAAAATTATCAGACTTGTACTATTTTTCTCCATGTAAAAGTCAGGAATGTTTCCAAGCTTTTCTGGACAGCAAGTGAATGAGCAGTAACTTTAGCCTGTACATTGGTAGAGTTAAAGCACTATGTATGTACTCTCTGGTACATAACAGAGTAGGTTTTTGAATGTAACAAGGTAAGTCAATTTGTGTAGTCATATAATTCAGAAAGTGAATTTACTGTAAATTGTAACTTTAAACATTGTATTGTTAATGTTTTGTGGTTTTCCCCCAAGAAATTTTTTGATGAAAAGACTTTTAAAAAATAGTGTTGAATTTTCTCTATTTTTTTCTTTATATATTAATGTTACCAGAGAAGAACAGCGTAAGATAAATGACTAGAGATTTTGTTTCACTATACCAGAAAGAAGGAAGAATGGTTTCACATACAGAAGAGGTGAGAAAGAGCACCACTCAGATGTCGATCAGAGGAAAAAGTACTAGAGCCTTCCTGGGACTTCACAAAGAAAAACTGCAAAGCAAAGGAAAAGGAAAAACTTATGTATGTGTGTACTGGCAAGGACTGAACCCAGAGAGGCTCAGAACCCAGCAAGGGAGCTGGACACCTGAAGGACAGGGTTAACACAAGAGGGTTGAACTCACTTCCAAAAGCCAGTTGGAGAATTGTGGCCCCTTAACTCATGAAAAATATCCCAATTTGGAAAGCTTGTCTTGACCCTTCTCTCAGTAGCTTTCCCTAATAGCCAGGAAAATAACCTTGCAACCCTGTTAAAGCTCAAAGCCATGTTGTCAGACAATAGCTACTGCTAGAAGGCTGGGAACCTAGCAGAGAAGATAGCAGCCCATGATGCCATGGAAATTGAGTGTGGCATATTCAGGTGCCCATTTACAACCGGACATTGGAGGTTAATGCAAGAAAGGCTAGTAATGGAATTATGACCCCTTCCTCAAGAGCAGTCATTCTACAGGTTGCCAGCCAGTTCACCCTGCACCATTTGTTAAATAGGGAAACTTTTCCCTACTGAATGTTTTTAATTGGCTGGACCCACACCTTTCACCATTAACTAAGATAGACTCTCACTGAATTAAAGATTTAAACTTAAGACATGAAACTATAAAAATACTAGAAGAAAGTGCAGGGAAAACCCTTGAAGAAATCGGTCTGGGTGAGTATTTTATGAGGAGGACACTCCAGGCAATTGAAGCAGCTTCAAAAATACACTACTGGGACCTGATCAAACTAAAAAGCTTCTGCACAGCCAAGAACACAGTAAGTAAAGCAAGCAAACAGCCCTCAGAATGGGAGAAGATATTTGCGGGTTATGTCTCTGACAAAGGTTTAATAACCAGAATCCACAGAGAACTCAAACGTATTAGCAAGAAAAGAACAAGTGATCCCATCACAGGCTGGGCAAGGGACTTGAAGAGAAACTTCTCTGAAGAAGAGAAGTGCATAGCCTACAGATATATGAAAAAATTCTCATCATCTTTAATCATCAGAGAAATGCAAATCAAAACTACTTTGAGATATCATCTACCTCCAGTAAGATTAGCCCATGTCACAAAATCTCAAGAACAGAGATATTGGTCTGGATGTGGAGAAGAGGGAACACTTCCACACTGCTGGTGGGAATGCAAATTAATACATTCCTTTTGGAAAGATGTTTGGAGAACACTTAGAGATCTAAAAATAGATCTGCCATTCAATCCTATAATTCCTCTACTAAGTATATACCCAGAAGACCAAAAATCACATTATAACAAAGATATTTGTACCAGAATGTTTATTGCAGCCCAATTCATAATTGCTAAGTCATGGAAAAAGCCCAAGTGCCCATCAATCCACGAATGGATTAATAAATTGTGGTATATGTACACCGTGGAATATTATGCAGCCTTAAAGAAAGATGTAGACTTTACCTCTTTCATGTTTACATGGATGGAGCTGGAACATATTCTTCTTAGTAAAGTATCTCAAGAATGGAAGAAAAAGTATCCAATGTACTCAGCCCTGCTGTGAAACTAATTTATGGCTTTCATATAAAAGCTATAACCCAGTTATAACCTAAGAATATGGGGAAGGGGGAGAGGAAGGGGAGGGGGGGGAGGATGGGCAGAGAGAGGGTGATTGGTGAGATTACACCTGTGGCGCATCTTACAAGGGTACATGCAAAACTTAGTAAATGTAGAATATGAATGTCTTAACACAATAACTAAGAAAATGCCAGGAAGACTATGTTAAGCAGTGTGATGAAAATGTGTCAAATGGTCTATAAAACCAGTGTATGATGCCCCATGATCACATTGATGTACACAGCTATGATTTAATTAAAAAAAAAAAGAGCAGCAATTCTATCATGGAGAGCTTACCTTGGCTCTCCTCTCAGAAGTTCCCCCTAGTGGCCAAGAAAACAAGTTTTTGAGCCCTGAAGAATCTAATCATACCTAACCTTGCTCTTCCACACAAATTTAATATGGTGGAGAACAAGCAACCTCCCAAAGCTCCTGTCAAAGCCTGGGATGTTCAGGTGCTCTTCTTGGGACCAGAGCTTATTAAAAGCGCAATAGAACATCTCTGCCATTAGTTCTTTCCTACAAATATCAACACTGACCAAACAGCTGTATAGCTCATTGCAGTATCTACCAACTCAGACACCCACCATCTCAGATTAAGCTAGATACTATTCATATTTCTGGCAAGAGGTGATGAAGCAACCTCAGGCAATGTTGCTTTGAAGGAGATAAATAACATTTTTAGGGAGCTCAATCTGTGAGAGATCTCCTTCTCCCCATGCAGAGCTGTAGGCTCATTGAGACTCTGCTGAGAATGTGTACAGAGACATTCCAAAGGAAAACAGGAGTAGCAGAGATCTGCTGGCTGCTAATTCTGGGTTTCTGCAACTAAGGTCATCCAGCCCACTCTGGCACGTACAGTCCACTCTGCTCAGAATACAGCTATCTAGTAGTAGCATTAGCATCCAGGCCACTAGGCTGGGTATAGAAAACACTCCTGTGTCATGCCCTTTCTGAGCACCAGGCATGCTTTCTCTCTGCATGGAAGCTGACTGTGGGGGAGCACCAGCCACAGGAACCACTTGGAAAGCCTTACTTGACTGCTTAATTGGATCCAAGGTGTAGGGGAACAACCTTGTTTATCATTTGGTTTAAATCAAGTAGGGTTTGCTTTGGAAACATGCATGTACATATATTGAGTTCATAAATATGTAGGATTGTTATAACTTCTGTTTGAATTGTTCTCTTCACCAATATATAATAGCCATCTGTTTTTTTATACTTTTGTTGATTTGAAATCTTTGTTATCTGCTATGAGAATGACTAAACCAGCTTACTTTTCATTTCCATTTACAAGGAATATTGTTTTTCATTTCTTCACTTTGAGTCTAAATGAGCCCCTGGGGATTAGATGCATTTCTCAAAGACAGAAAAGTACTTAGCTTGTATTCTTTTTATGCATTCAGCTAACCTAGGCCACTTCATTGGGGAGTTCAAGACATTCAAATACATTGAAAGAATTGGTAAGTGGGGTGGATTTCTGTTCATACTGATGGGTAGAACTTTATTTTGCTGATTTTTTACTTTATCTGCATTTCATTTCATCTTACCATTCATATTCTGAATTCAATTTCTGTTATTTCAAATATTTCCTTCTTATTGCAGTTCCTTGCTATAGCTCCATTGTGATCCTTTTGGAGTGTTCATATTTCCTTCCTTCCTTCCTTCCTTCCTTCCTTCCTTCCTTCCTTCCTTCCTTCCTTCCTTCCTTCCTTCCTTCCTTCCTTCCTTCCTTCCTTCCTTCCTTCCTTCCTTCCTTCCTTCCTTCCTTCCTTCCTTCCTTCCTTCCTTCCTTCCTTCCTTCCTTCCTTCCTTCCTTCCTTCCTTCCTTCCTTCCTTCCTTCCTTCCTTCCTTCCTTCCTTCCTTCCTTCCTTCCTTCCTTCCTTCCTTCCTTCCTTCCTTCCTTCCTTCCTTTCCTTCCTTCTTCTCTGTTGTTGTTGCAGTTTTTGTCTGGGGCCGGCTTTGAACTCGCCACCTCCGGCATATGGGGCTGGCACCCTACTCCTTGAGCCACAGGCGTCACCTTCTTTCTTTCTTTCTTTCTTTTTTTTTTTTTTTAGACAGTTTCTTTTTGTCATCCTTGGTAGAGTGTTGTGGCATCACAGCTCACAGCAACCTCCAACTCTTGGCTTAAGTGATTCTCTTGCCTCAGTCTCCCAAGTGGCTGGGACTATAAGAGCCCACTACAATGCCAGGCTATTTTTTATTGTTTTGTTGTTGTTGTTGCAGTTGTCATTGTTGTTCATCAGAACTGGGCCAGGTTCATACCCACTAGCCTTGGTGCATGTGGCCGGTGCCGTAACCACTATGCTATGGGAGACAGACTTGTTCCTATGTTTCCTTTTTTTATGTTGTTAAGGTTTTTATGTTGCTTTCTTTTCATCTGTGCCTTTTTCTTTCTAAGCATAAGACTAATAGGTATGGAGGACTCCAGTTTTCTTGCTGGGAACTCTTCTTGATTTGAGTAAGGGAGATTCACTAGATGATACACTATACATCAGTAATAGCGGCAGCTGGATGTGACTTTTGGGGGTTCCTATGGCTGTGCACTTTTTCTCTAAACAGATCTTAGTAAACTAGGGGTTTGATAGTGGCATCTGTAGTTCCATGAGTAGAGCAAGAGGCTGTCCTGTTCAAGCCTGGCTCAAGACTACTAAACAACAATGACAATTACAACCAAAAAATAGCCGGACATTGTGGCAGGTGCCTGTAGTCCCAAGCTACTCTGGAGGCTGAGGCAAGAGATTCACTTAAGCCCAAGAATTTGAGGTTGCTGTGAGCTGTGACACCACAGCACTCTACTGAGGGTGACATAATGAAACTCTGTCCTCCAAAAAAACCAAAAACAAAAACAAAAAAAAGCACTAGGGATTTGAGACTAAGATATTAATGTCTTAGATGACTTTCCCGGAGACAGCAGATACCTGGGTTGTATTTTTTCATAGGCTTCATCACAAGGATACAAGCATGGTTCAACATATGTAAAATAAATACATTCAACAAATACATAGACACAAAAACAAAAACCATATGTTTATCTCAATAGACGTATGAAAGCATTAAAACATTTAGCAC
Source organism: Nycticebus coucang (assembly GCF_027406575.1). NCBI lineage: Eukaryota > Metazoa > Chordata > Mammalia > Primates > Lorisidae > Nycticebus > Nycticebus coucang. The sequence goes on along the minus strand of NC_069799.1, from coordinate 27,326,425 downwards.
CTATTCCTGATTTATTAGTTTGTTGATGAGTGCTCCTATTATAATTAAAGTTTATAAAAAAGAAATTCTTAGTTGGTATCCTCGTTTCCTCTTCGAGCTGCTCCAACATTACCCTAACTTGTCTTCTTGCCACTGGTATTTTCTTGCATCTTTAGTATTCTTCCTAAAAAACAAATGATGGTGATAGAAATTAAATAACTGACTTTTTGACTCACAAAAAGGGAATTTATCAGGGAGAAGAACAAATAAATGTACAAACCCCAATTTTTATATTTATTTCAGTGTAGTATTCTATTGTATAAACATGATTATATTTGTTGTTGATTTATTCATTCCTGTGTTAATGGGCCATTTCAACTTTTTGCAAATGTGAATAAATCTACTAAGAAAATTATTTTGAGCTCGGCGCTTATAGTTCAAGTGGCTAAGGTGCTAGCCACATACACCAGAGCTGGCGAGTTCGAATCCAGCCCAGGCCTGCCAAGCAACAATGACAACTACAACCAAAAGATAGCCAAGCGTTGTGGTGGACGCCTGTAGTCCCAGCTACTTGGGAAGCTGAGGTAGGAGAATCACTTAAGCCCAGGAATTGGAGTTTGCTGTGAGTGTTATGCCACAGCACTCTACCCAGGGTGACAGCTTGAGGCCCTGTCTCAAAAAATACATATATATATATATATATATATATTGTAAGTAGTTTTGTGAATATATGTTTTTATTTTATTTTTTCTTGGCTATCAGAAGTAAAATTGCTTGCTTGAAAATATATTTGTTAAAATGTATTGAATGACCCACTTACAATTCAAGCATTTGCTTGTATGTAATTTCACCTCAAAAGAAAAAAAAATAGAACTGAAAACAAATAGTAAACTCCAGTCATTGATATGCATAATGAAGTATTTATGGGGAAGTATACTGATGTCTATAACTCTCCATGAAATTATGAACAAACAAAATGTCTCACTATTTGGAAAGAGAGATAAACAGATCAATGGATATTTAAAAAATCAAGAACATTGAACAGTTAATGATAGAATTAAATGTGGATATTTGGCTGTCACTTCTTAAATTATTTCAACATTTTTGTATGTTTAAATTTTTCCATAATTAAATGTTGGAAAAATTATCTACTATGCTAATGATATGGGGGAAATGAGGCCCATTTTTTAGCACCAACATGTTCTGTTTTAGATATAAAATAAAATTTCTTAAGAAAATGAGCAGAATATTCTAATCTAATTGGATAGCTCTATAAAATTTCAGTAAAACTATCTTGTCCTGGAGCTTATTTTTGGGGGGAGGGATTCAATTGTAAATTTAATTTTTAATAATACTAGAGCTATTTAGATTACCTGATTATATAGATGAATTGTAATACTTTTAAAATAATTCATTAATTATGTCTACACTGTCTAATTTATGTGTATAAAGTTGTTTGTGGTATGTCTTTATTATTTTTTTGTTGCCTGCATGTTGTGAAGTAATGTATCTGCTTTATTTTTGATGTTGGTAATTTTTTGTCAGTCTTTCTAGAAAATTCTCAATTTTATTTATCTTTTTAAAAAGTAGACCCTTGCTTGTAATCCCAGCATTGTGGGAGGCTGAGGCAGGTGAATTGCCTGAGTTCACTAGTTCAAGACCAGCCTGAGCAAGAGCTAGATCCAATCTCTAATAATAGGTTTGTGACAGGTACCTAGATTCCCAGCTACTTGGGATGCTGAAGCAGAAGGATGACTTGAGCCCAAGAGTTTGAGGTTGCTGTGAGCTGTGATGCCGCACACTCTACTGAGGGTGACTAAGTGAGATTCCATCTCAAAACAAACAAAAAAAAAAGCAGCATTGCTATGATCTAAATGTATTTCCTCCAAATAGATGCTTCAACATTTAACCTCTAAAGTGATGGTATTAGAAGGTGAAGCTCTGAGAAGTGAATAAGTCATGAGGTTTAAACCCTTCTGAACGAGATTAATGTCCTTATAAAAGAGGCTACAGGCTCAGCGCCCGTAGCACACTGGTTATGGCACCACCACATACACCGAGGCTGGTGGGTTCTAAACCAGCAGGCCAGCTAAACAACAATGACAACTGCAACCAAAAAATAGCTGGGTGTTGTGGCAGGCATCTGTAGTCCCAGCTACTTGGGAGGCTGAGGCAAGAGAATCGCTTAAACCCAGGAGTTGGAGGTTGCTGTGAGTGTGATTCCACGGCACTCTACCCAGGGGAACAACTTCATGCTCTGTCTCAAAAAAAAAAAAAAGAGAGTACAAGTGTCCTTATGATAAAAGGATTTTTTTCCTTCTAGGTAGATGCCCAGTAATGGGATTGCAGGATCAAATGGGAGGTCTAGCTTGAGTGATTTGAGGTTTCTCCAAACTTCCTTCCAGAAAGGTTGTACTAGTCTGCAGTCCCACCAGCAGTGTAAAAGTGTTCCCTTCTCTCCACATCCACTCCAGCATCTGCAGTTTTGAGATTTTGTGATGTGGGCCATTCTCACTGGGTTTAGATGATATCTCAGGGCTGTTTTGATTTGCATTTCTCTAATATATAGAGATGATGAACATTTTTTGATGTGTTTGTTAGCCATTTGTCTGTCATCTTTAGAGAAGGTTCTATTCATGTCTCTTGCCCATTGATATATGGGATTGTTGGCTTTTTTCATGTGGAGTAATTTGAGTTCTCTATAGATCCTACTTATCAAGCTTTTGTCTGATTGAAAATATGCAAATATCCTTTCCCATTGCGTAGGTTGTCTCTTTGCTTTGGTTAATTTCTCCTTAGCTGTACAGAAGGTTTTCAGTTTAATGAAGTCCCATTTGTTTATTTTTGTTGTTGTTGCAATTGCCATGGCAGTCTTCTTCATGAAGTCTTTCCCCAGGCCAATATCTTCCAGTGTTTTTCCTATGCTTTCTTTGAGGATTTTTGTTGTTTCATGCCTTAAATTTAAGTCCTTTATCCATCTTGAATCAATTTTTGTGAGTGGGGAAAGATGTGGGTCCAGTTTCAGTCTTTTACATGTAGACATCCAGTTCTCCCAACACCATTTATTGAATAGGGAGTCTTTCCCCCAAGGTATGTTCTTGTTTGGTTTATCGAAGATTAGGTAGTTTGTAAGATGTTAGTTTCATTTCTTGGTTTTCAATTTGATTCCAAGTGTCAATGTCTCTGTTTTTGTGCCAGTATCATGCTGTCTTGACCACTATGGCTTTGTAGTACAGACTAAAATCTGGTATGCTGATGCCCCCAGCTTTATTTTTGTTTCTAAAAACTGCCTTAGCTATATGGGGTTTTTTCCGGTTCCATACAAAACACAGAATCATTTTTTCCAAATCTTGAAAGTATGATGTTGGTATTTTGATAGGAATGGCATTGAATAGATTGCTTTGGGAAGTATAGACATTTTAACAATGTTGATTCTTCCCATCCATGAGCATGGTATGTTCTTCCATTTGTTAATATCCTCTGCTATTTCCTTTCTGAGGATTTCATAGTTTTCTTTATAGAGGTCCTTCACCTCCTTCGTTAGGTATATTCCTAGGTATTTCATTTTCTTTGAAACTATGGTGAAGGGAGTTGTGTCCTTAATTAGCTTCTCATCTTGACTGTTATTGGTGTATACAAAGGCTACTGACTTGTGGACATTGATTTTATATCCTGAAACATTACTGTATTTTTTGATGACTTCTAGGAGTCTTGTGGTTGAGTCTTGGGGTTCTCTAAGTATAAGATCATGTCATCAGCAAAGAGGGAGAGTTTGACCTCCTCTGCTCCCATTTGGATTCCCTTTATTTCCTTGTCTTGCCTAATTGTATTGGCTAGAACTTCCAGTACTATGTTGAATAGTAAAGGTGACAGAGGACCACCTTGTCTGGTTTATTTCAGCTCAATTTACAATCGCCAAAATGTGGAAACAGCCTAAATGCCCACCAACCCAGGAATGGATTAACAAGCTGTGGTATATGTATACCATGGAATACTATTCAGCCATTAATAAAAAATGGAGACTTTACATCCTTCGTATTAACCTGGATGGAAGTGGAAGACATTATTTTTAGTAAAGCATCGCAAGAATGGAGAAGCATGAATCCTATGTACTCAATTTTGATATGAGGACAATTAATGACAATTAAGGTTATGGGGGAGAGCAGAAAGAGGGACAGTGGTGGGGGGGTGGGGCCTTGGTGTGTGTCACACTTTATGGGGGCAAGACATGATTGCAGGAGGGACTTTACCTAACAATTGCAATCAGTGTAACCTGGCTTATTATACCCTCAGTGAATCCCCAACAATAAAAAAAAAAAAATACAACCATTCATATATATAGCATTGAAAAATAAAAAAAGAGAGAGGCTACAGAAGGCTGTTAGCGTCTTTCCTTTGTCTTTCTGTCTTCCATCATGTGAGGACACCATGTTTCTCCTCTCTAGAGAGCATAGTTTTTAAGAAACCATGCTAGAAATAGACTCTCACCTGACACTCAAATCGGAAGTTTCCTTGACCATGAACTTCTCATCCACTAGAACCACAGGAAATAAATTCCCATTCTTTAGAAATGACTCAGTTTGTAGTGGTTTGTTATAGTAGCAGGAACAGATTAAGGCAAGTCTTTTTTTTCGCCATCTATATTTCTCTTTGTTTTTTAATTTAATTGATTTTTGCTCTTATTTTTATTATTGGTTTCCCTCAGCTTTATTTTAATTTATTTTCCTTCTCTTATTCTAGTTTCTTAAAATGATCATTTACACTATTTGAGTATTTTCCTCTGTATGTATAGTCGTGTGTTGTTTACTGACAGTGATATATTTTGACAAATAAAGTATTAGTTAATTTTATTATTGTGCAACATCATAAAGTGTAGTTATTATACAAATCTGGATAGTAAAGCCTACTACACACCAAGGCCATATGGTATGGCTTATTGCTCCTGGGCTACAAACTTGCACAGAATGTTAGTGTGCTCAATACTATAGGCAAGTGTAAGAAAAATGTTAGTATTTGTTTATCTAAACATAAGAAAGTAAAAATGATAAAAAAAAAAAAAACTATACACATGTACAAGACAGTATGAATAGAGCTTGGAGGACTGTAAGTTGCTTTCAGTGAGTCCAGGGTGTGAGTGAGTGGTCAGTTAATCTGAAATACTAGGACTTTATAAAAACTGTACTACACTTAGCCTGCACTTAATTTGTATTATTTTCCTTTCTTCAATAATACCTTATAGTTACTTTACAGTATTTTTTCACCTTATAAACTTGATTTGTACTTTTTTAACTTTTGGACTTTCTTGAAATAATATTTAGCTTAAAATACACTTTGTGCAGCTGCACAAAAATATTTTTTTCCTTTACATTCTTTCATATCTTTTTTTCTGGTTTTCTACATTTTTACTTTTTAAACATTTTTGTTAAAAACTAAAACAAAACATGCACATTACCCTAGTTCTACACAAGATCAGGATCACCATTATCAACATCTTCTACCTGCACATCTTGTTTTACTGGAACCTTTCCAAGGGCAATAAATGCCCTTGTAGACTAGACCTTTCTTAAGATAACAATGTCTTGTTCTGTAATACCTCCTGAAGGACCTGCCAGATACAGCTTTAACATTACATTTGTTTAGAAGTAGAAAAAGTGCACTTTATAACCATAAAAGTTATAGTATAACAATTATGTAAACCAGTAACATTTATTATCAAATATTATGTACTATACAGATGTGATATAATCTTACACACATGGAAGCACCACAAATGTCTCTGCACCAGCATAGAGACAAACACTTGAGTAAGGCATTGTGTTACTATGTCACTAGATGATTTTTTCTTCTCCATTACAATCATATTTGAAATCTGTTGCTGACCCAAATATTATGCAGCACATGGCCATTTTTAATACTATACATTTTCCTTCTTCATTGCTTTAGAAGTGTCTCATAAATTTTAAAATGCCATATTTTCTTTTATAATTAATTTTATATATTTTTAAATTTACCTTGATCCATTGATTATCTACTAATTTGTTCTTTAGTTTGGATATTTGCTAAATGTTTTGGAGACTTTCATGTTTTTTTTTTTTGTTGTTGTTGTTATTTTTTAATTTGATTTTACTACTGTCTGAGAATATAAACTGCATGATTTTAATTCTTCTACATTTGTTCCATTTGCTTTTTAATGAACTTGTATTTAATATGTTACACACTTACCGATAAAATACATATGCATGAAAAGTTTTGCTCACATTCTAGAATTTTTATTATATCATGTCAACAAATACATTTATTATAAACAATACATTTACAAAGTGAAATTACTTGTAAATTTCACTTAAATTACTTTTTTAGATGTTTGTATTTGTTTCTTATTCTTCTATATAACGAAGTAACACAAATGGGGTGGTTTAACCAATAGAAATGTAGTATTTTACAGCTTTAGTGGCTACAAGTCTGAGAAGTAGGGGTATGGCAAGGTTGATTTTTTTTTAATTCTTTGAGTAAAAATTTCCTCTAACAAAAAGATAGAAGTTACCTCTTCTAGCACCTGATGGTTCTCTGACATATTTAGCTTTCCTTGACTTCTAATGTGTCACCAAAATTCTGTCTTTATCCATATACGGTTTGTGTTTGTCTCTGTGTCTAAATTTTTCTTTATGTGATAAGATTTATACAGATAATATAAGATTAAATTTAATACAATATAATAAGATTAAATTAAGACCCATTGTAATTATATTATGTTATTTCATCATTTAAAAAACCCATATTTCAAAGCAAGCTCAAACTCACAGGTACTACAGATCTTTAACACTTTTTTTGGAGGGGGCAGGCATACAATTCAATCCATAATAATTCCATTGTTCAGTTATGCTACATCCTTGCTGATATTTTGTGTAGTTGTCTTATCCATATTGAGAGATGGTTTTTGGTGTCTGAACTATAATTTTTAATTTCTCTATTTCTCTATTATTTCTAACAGTTTTTGCTTCTCTCACTTTGCAGTTTTTGTACAAATATATGAAATATTGTGAATGACTTTTGTTGTTGTCTTTCTTTGCTCTTTTTTGGTGAGTAATTTGAGTTTTCTATAGATTCTAGTTAACAAAATTTGTCAGATTTGTTACATGCATATATATTTTTCCATTCTGAAGGTTGTCTATTGGTTTTAATCATGTGTCCTTACCTGTGAAGAAGCCTTTTAGCTTAATTAAGTCCCATTTATTTAATTTTGTTTTTATTGTGATTGCCAATGAATGTTCCTTCAAAATCTCTCCACAGGCTGCTATCATGAAGAGTTTTTTCTCACACTTCTAGAATTTTTATTATATCATGTCTTAGATTTAAATCTTTTATCCATCATAAGTCAATGTTTGTTAGTGATGAAAGGTGCATGTCCAGTTTCAGTCTTTTACATGTGGTTATCCAGTTCTCCAAGCACCATTTATTGAGGGATTCTTTTCCCCACTGTATGTTTTTGTTTGGTTGATCAAAGATCAGATGGTTAAATGGGCCTGCTTTCATCCTAGGCTTTCTATTGTGATCTCTATGTCTACATTTCTATCTTTGTGCCTATACAATGGTGTTTTGATCATTGCAGACTTGTAATATAACCTGAAGTCTGGTAGACTTATGCCTCCAAATTTGATTTTATATTGAGAATTACCATGGCTATACAGGTTTTTTTTCTGGTTCTTTACAAAACGAAGAACTATTTTTTTCCCCAGTTCTTCATGGTATTGGTATTTAAATAAGTCATTAATTCTGTAGATTTCTTTAAGTAGTAGAGACATTTTAACAATGTTCATTCTTCCCAGACATGACCATGATATATTATTTTACTTGTTAATGCCTTCCAGTATTTCTTTTCTTAGGGGTTCATAATTCTCTTTGTAGAAATCCTTCATATTCTTTATTAAGCTTGTTCTCAGGTATTTGATTTTCTTTGAAGCCACTCTGAAGGTTATTATGTACTTGATTTATTTCTCAACCTGACTGTTACTGGTGTATACAAATGCTACTTATTTGTGGACATTGATTTTATTCTCTGAAGGATAATTGTCTTTCTTGATAAATTCAGGGAGTCTCTGGGGTTTTCTAAGAATAAGAACATATCATCAAAGGGCGAGAGTTTGACATCCTGTGCTGCCATTTGAATGACCTTAATATCTTTTTTTTGTCTGATTGCATTGACTAGAAGCTCCAGAACTATACTGAATAGTAATGATGATAGTGAAAATCCTTGTCTTGTTCTGGTTATAAGTGGAAATGCTTTCAGTTCGACTCTATTCAGTATGATATTATGTGTGGGTTTCTCATAGATGGCTTCTATAAGTTTAAGAAATGTGCCAACTATGCCTATTTTCTTAAATGTTATTGGAAAATGATGGTGAATTTTGTTGAATGCTTTTCTGTATTTATGCTTCTATTTATGTGGTGAATTATGTGTATGGATTTCAGTATGTTAAGCCAACCTTCCATCCCTGCAAAAGGCCTACTTAATTGTGATTTATAACTTTTTTTAATGTGCTGCTTTATTCTGTTTTCTAGGATTTTATTTTTTTGCATCAATATTCATTAGTGAAATCAGTCTATAGTTTATTTATTTATTTATTTTATTAAATCATAGCTGTGTACATTAATGTGATCATGGGGCACCATAAACTAGTTTCATAGACCGTTTGACACATTTTCTTTTTCTGTTTTTTCTTTTTTTTGTAGAGAGAGTCTCACTGTACTGCCCTCGGGTAGAGTGCCATGGCTCACAGCAACCTCTAACTCTTGGGCTTACGCGATTCTCTTGCCTCAGCCTCCTGAGCAGCCGGGACTACAGGTGCCCGCCACAACACCCGGCTATTTTTTTGTTGCAGTTTGGCGGGGCTGGGTTTGAACCCACCACCCTCAGCATATGGGGCCGGCGCCCTACTCACTGAGCCACAGGCACTGCCCCAGTTTGACACATTTTCATCACACTGTTTAACATAGCCTTCCTGGCATTTTCTTAGTTATTATGCTAAGACATTTACATTCCACATTTACTAAGTTTCACATATACCCTTGTAAGATGCACCGCAGGTGTAATCCCACCAATCCCCGTCCCTCCCCCCACCTCCCCCTTCCTCCCCTCCCTCTCCTCCTTTTCCCCCTTCCCCCTATTCTTAGGTTGTAACTGGGTTATAGCTTTCATGTGAAAGCCCTAAATTAGTTTCATAGTAGGGCTGAGTACATTGAATACTTTTTCTTCCATTCTTGAGATACTTTACTAAGAAGAATATGTTCCAGCTCCATCCATGTAAACATGAAAGAGGTAAAGTCTCCATCTTTCTTTAAGGCTGCATAATATTCCCTGGTGTACATATACCACAATTTATTAATCCATTCATGGATCGATGGGCCCTTGGACTTTTTATGTGATTTAGCAATTATGAATAGGGCTGCAGTAAACATTCTGGTACAAATATCTTTGTTATGATGTGATTTTTGGTCTTCTGGGTATATGCCTAGTAGAGGAATTATACGATTGAATGGCAGATCTATTTTGAGATCTTTAAGTGTTCTCCATATTTTTTCTGGTTTTGGTGCCCAGGGTGGTATTTGCTTCATAGAGCATGTTGCGGAGTGTTCCTTCTTCTCAATGTTTTAAAATAGTTTCTACAGTAAAGGTACAAGCTCTTTCTAAATGTTTGATAGAACAGTGGTGTGAAGCCATTTGGTTCAGGATTATTTTTCTGTTGGGAACTTTTTTTCTTCAATTTCAGTGCTTGATATTTGTCTGTTTAAGAGATGTATTTATTCCTGGTTAAGTCTAGGGGGATTGTGTGATTCCAGGTATTAGTCTACTTCCTCCACATTGTCAAATTTCTGGGCATAGAGTTTCTTATAGTAATCAGAGATAATCTCTTCTATCTCTGTGGCATCTGTTGTTATTTCCCCGTTTCATTTCAGATTGAGAATATTAGATATTTTTCTATTTATTGAAAATCTGGCCAATGGTTTATCTTGTCAAACAACCAACTTTTTCATTACTTTTCTGAATGATTCTTCAGATTTCAGTTTTGTTTATGATTTAGTTTTGGTTATTTCTTTTCTTTTGCTAGTCTTAGGATTAGATTACTCTTTTGTTTCAATTTCCTTGAGACAATTGATTCTGTTTTTCTTCTGTACTCTTCTGTTTTTCATATGTGGGTGTCTAATGGTATAACTTTCTGTCTTAAGACTGCTTTTTATTGTCCCATAGGATTTGGTAGCTTGTGACTTCATTGTCATTATGTTTGAGGGACCTAATAATTTATTTCCTGATACCTTTATTAATACAGCTATCATTCAGCATAAGCCTGTTTATTTTCATTACTTTGTGTGGGTATGAAATATATATATTTATTTATTTATTTTTCTGAATTGAGTTCTAATTCTATTTCCTTGTGGTCTAAAATGATACATGGTATAATTTAAATTCTTTTAATTTTGTTGAGATTTGATTTGTGTCCTAGGATATGATCACTTTTAGAGTATTATCTATGGACTGACAAAAAGAACATATACTCATTAGCTTTGGAATGATATGTTCCGTATATGCCTATTAAGCCAGCTGTTTTAGGATGACATTTAAGTTTCTTGGAACTTTGTTTAGTTTCTGCTTCGAGTATTGGTCCAGTTCTCTCAGATGGGTGTTTTAGTCCCCAGTATTATGGTGTTTTAGGATATCATATACTTCAGGAAACTTAGGATCCATTTTATAAATCTGAGAGCATTTAAGTAGGGTGTATATATATTTAAAATTGAAATGTCTTCTTGTTTTATTCCCTTTACTTGTATATAGTGACCATATTTTTCTTTACTTACTTATTTTGGTTTAAATCCACTTGTGTTTGTGAATAAAATTGCAAACCCAACCTTTCTTCTGATTTCCATTTGCCTCAAATATTGTTTTGCAACTCTTCACCCTGAGCCTTGTTTTGTCCTTTCCAGCATACATCAAATAATTGGTTTGTGATTTCTTATTCAGTCACCCAGTATGTGCTTCTTCAATGGGTAATTCAAGATATTCACATTTCTTAAAATAACTGATAAATATGGTGGGGTTATATTCATCTTATTTTGTAAATGTCCATTGCTAGTGCTATCCCTTTTACCATCATGGAAGCTAGTTTTTTTTTATACCTTTAGTTTCTGGGTGTATACTTTGCGAAAGGTCTATTGTGATGGTCAATGTGGAGAAAGGGTCTGATGGTGCTAGTTGTATAGTTAATTTCTTCATTGTCTGCATGTTAGTAAAATAATTGATTTTTTCTGTCAAATTTGAAACTTAGGGGTGGTGCCTGTGGCTCAAAGGGGTAGGGTGCCGGCCCCATATGCTGGAGGTGGTGGGTTCAAACCCAGCCTTGGCAAAAACTGAAAAAAAAAAAAAAATTGAAACTTAGTTTAGCAGGATACAGAATCCTAGACTTAAAATTCTTTTGTTTAAGAAGGTTAAAGGTAGATGACCACACTCTTCTTGCTTGAAAAAGTCATCCTGAAATGTCTATTGTCACTCTTATGTTTTACTCCTTATAAGTAATACATTTTTTACACATGGCTGCTTGCAGAATTTTTCCTTTCATTTTGACTTTAGCCAGGTTCATTACAATGTATGTAGGAGATGTTCTGTTTGTATTAAGAAAGCCTAGAGTTCAATATCCATTTAAAATGAATGTTTAAGAATCTCTGGTGATGCTTGGGAAATTTCCCTTTATGATATTCTGTAGTAGGACTTTCATTCCTTTTGTTTTTTTCTTTTTCTCCTTCATAGATATCTATAATTCATGTTTGAATGCTTTGTGAAGTCTTATATTTATTAAGAGATTTATCTGCTATTTCTCTGTTCTTTTTTGCCTTTTTAAATGCTTGAATTATCTCAAGAGTCTTATCCTCTAGTTCTGATATTCTTTCTAATGGTCATTCTTTTCATGGTCTAATCTGTTATTGATACTTTCTATTACATCTTTAAATTCCCAGAGTAATTCCTTTAATTTCTTAGGCTTTGATATAATCTTTAAAAATTCATTATGTCTGTTTGGCCTTCTCGTGTGGGCAAGTCCTACTTGAGGCCTCGAGGAACTTCCTAAGCCTGAGTCAAGTTGGTGCTGTCCGCGCATTTCCGCATAGGAGTGACTCAGCAAGACCCGACCTGAAACAAGCCTCTGCCTGGATACAGGTGACGGGGTTAGATTTTATTGGCTTTAAGCCTGTCACCTCATTTTATGTACCCACTCCTTCCTGCTTCTGCCTTTTGCCCCCTAGCTGAAGTGTATAAATATTGCAGTGTGTTACAATAAAGGTGAGATCCTGCTTCGACAGCCTCCCGGCTCTGTGTGGTTTTCTTCAAGCAGCGGACACTCGCCATCCCGCTCAGCCCCTGGGACGAGGTCGAGCTGGTCCCACTCTTCCCTCAACTGCAACTGCCGGAGGGCCCGGCAGACTGATGCCCGGTGTGAGGAACTGGGCTCCCCACACGAAGATTGCTGATGGGCCAATCGGTCTGCGGGTGAGTGTACTCCCATAAATTATGGGGAAGTCTTAGTCTAAACTTGACCCCACTTTAGAGTCCCTTTGAGTTTTGCTCAAGAGTTGAGGGCTTGACTTCTTGGATAGTCAGGCCTCCCAGGCCTAGGTGTGCTTGCTCCGGATCACGCCCTGGCTTCCGGAGAGCAACCTCTTCGACTGGGACACTTGGGATAGGGTTGAAAGGTTGATTTGGAGAGCTCATATAGAAAAATGAGAAATCCCCCCTATCGGAGCTCTCCCCACAGTGTCCTCCCTGAAAGGTTGTTTCCCTCCCCATCCGCCCAAGGAGGCAGACAAAGCTCCTCTCCCTCAAGGAGCAGAGAACAACCCCCCCAACACCAGTCGGGACTCAGATCAGAGTCCCAAACCTGTAAGACCCACTCCCCCACCAAATCAGCCTCCCTCTCTTTATCCTTCTCTTGATCCATTTGGGAGTGCCCCTTGGCCCCATAAGGAGCCGCACCCTCTGATCACCCCAACCAACCCCTTTTGGGCCCCATCTGTGCCTCCTCCATATATCGGGGAAAGTGAGGTTGGGGACAGAACGACCGGCCTCTTTCTGGTCAATGTCAATCCTGGAGGCAATCACCCTGTGGCCTGGTATCCCTGGGAGCCTCAAGATCTTAAAGACCTGAAAAAGGCAGTCGCTGAGGATGGTCCTAATTCACCTTGGGCCGAAACTATCTTAGAAGGGCTAGCCCACTGGGCTTGTGTTGCCCACGACTGGAAGGAGCTTGCCAAAGCTGTGCTCCCTGGTCCTTCCTTCCTTAAATGGATGGCTTTCTTTCAGGAAGAATGTCGCATATATGGGGAACATAACCAAGCCACCCAACTCCATATACCTATCACCTATGGCATGCTTTGTGGCATGGCGGATCAATTTTCCACCGGCCTCCAACAAGCTACCATCCCCCCCCATCAAGACCAGGTCAGGGCCTGTGGGCTAGCCACTTGGAAAAAACTCGATGAGGGCCCAACGGAGTCCCTCATATCAGGAATAATTCAGAAGGGCACTGAGGACCTCTCCATGTTCATTGACAGGGTCCAGAAAATTTTAAAAAACAAGTTCCCTGCCGGCAAAATGCACGATCTTTTCGTTTGCTCCCTAGTTTGGGACAGCATGACCAATGAGTGCAAGCTTGCTTGTGCTGGGCTTAGAAACCAGTCCATAGAGAGATGGATTATTGCTACCTGAAACATTGGTACTGCGTCTCACTACGCGAGGGCGATGATCTCCGCATCACAGGCTAACCACAAGGAGGAGCTTCAAATGCTCATTAAGGCCTTGCAGTTAGCCCCTACATCGGGCAAGCAGACGTGCTTTGGGTGTGGCAGAGAAGGACACTTCCACTGAGAATGCCCTAGCCAGCATAAAGCCCCTTTTGCCTCCATGGGTGGAGACGGACGACGGACCCCGGACCCCATGCCCCCATTGTAAAAAGGGTTTTCATTGGGCCCGCGACTGTAAGTCTAAATTTAATATCAAAGGTGAGCCTTTAAACTCCCAATGGGGCCGGCCCCAGCCCTGTTAAATAAAGGGAGCTGCCCTGTCCAAGCTCACTGGACCATCCCTCTTATTGCTGGCCTGAGACTGAAAATGACTGTTTCAATAGGGGACAAATCCTTTAAATTCCTCATTGATACTGGAGCAGATCGCACAGTCATTAGAAAGGAAGAAGTGCCCATGTCCTGGCAGCTAATTCCTGGACCGCCCCTGGTAGGGGTGGGTGGCCAATCTACATCATGAGAAACTGCCGACTGGCTTCCCTGGGTAGACACTAGTGGAAACAGTGGAGTAATCCACCCGGTCATAGTCCCTGGCTTAACCGCCAACCTTCTGGGTCAAGATATTTTAGGGTGAAGCTGAAGCATGTATTACTACTGACCACAATGTTCTTTATGACAACCTTTCGAACCATGACAGAATCAAGCAGCCGCCTCAACAACAACATAAAAGCCAGCCCAATCTAACACATAATTCACTCCCTGAACCAATTACACAATTTTTTCCTGGGGTTCACCCTCAACCCTAAGGGCCACTGCTCATCCCCCGGTATTCCAAATACAGTGGATACCCGGAGACCCTGTGTGGGTAGAGCAGTGGCCTCTTCCTACGAATAAACTCCAATGACTGCTTGTGTTAATCAAACAGCAAATAGATCAAGGACACCTAAAACCTTCTACTAGTCCTTGGAATTCCCCTGTTTTCGTTATTAAGAAGCCCAATGGTTCCTGGAGGTTTTTACAAGACCTTAGAAAATAAATGATAGAATGATCCCTTTTGGAACCCCCCAGAGGGGACTTCCCTGGATCCTGGCAATTCCCTCAACTTACCACTTAACCATCATCGATATTAAAGACTGCTTCTTTTCCATCCCCCTTCACCCTAACGACACTGAAAAATTTGCTTTCTCCGTACCCTCAACTAATTTTCAGAAGCCATATTTAAGGTTTGAGTGGACAGTGTTACCCCAAGGGATGGCTAACTGCCCCCGTATTTGCCAATACTATTTAACACATATTTTTACCCCATTAATAAAACACCCAGATGTATTATTCTATATTTATATGGATGATATAATCATAGGAAATCCTACTCCACATGGCCTCCAGGAATTGACCGCTAAATGTCTCAACATTCTCCAACAAAATAGCTTCCAAGTCATACCTGAAAAAATACAAACTGTTCCCACTTTCAAAATCTTAGGATCTATCCATTCTTTAGATTATATTTCCCCCATTAAGCTGCAGCTAGTCTTTCAAAACATTTATACATTACCCCAACTCCAGAGGTTATTGGGGGAGATTAATTGGCTCCGACCTTGGATTCTCATTTCTACGGAAGAGTGAATTCCCCTATTTGATCTCCTTAGAGGCCATAATTTGAACTCTCAAATTACAGTCCCACCCCACTGTTTATCTATCCTCACAAAAATCCAACAATCCATAGATAAAGCCTCCCTCAAGAGATTTGATCCCTACGTCCCTCTTACTCTTTAGCTTTTCCCAGGAGAAACTTTATGCACTGCCCTTCTGGCCCAAGAAGGGGAGCCTATCCACTGGATCCATCTTTCAGTGGGAGGGGTCCCCAGAGTGTATTCCATGATCAATCAAATTGCTGACTGCATCATTAAGGGAAGAGACACAGCAGTCAGATTATTCAGTATTGAACCCTATTTCATCATTACCCCATATAGGACCACTGACTTTTCCTGGCTCCACAGGAATAACAACAGAATTCCATTGGCACTTGAAGGATTCCTTGGCCAAATTGACTGTCACTAAGGACCCTATAAGTGTATGAACTCTTTCTCCCAATTAACTTGGAAGCCTCCCTGATTATTCCTTGCTCACCCCAACCCTAATTTCCTCACTATTTTCACAAACAGGGGAGCGCCTGGGAGCTTCTGTAAGTATTTATTCACCCCTGCTCCAAGCACAAGAACCCACACCTTCGAAGTCCCTTTTACAAGCACTTGAAGGATCAGCTCAGTTCAAAGAACTCTTTGTAGTAGTTATGACATTGAATGCTGTCACCAAATCTTTCAACTTATTTTCAGATAGCCTCTATGTTGTGAACCTTCTACCCCAATTAGTAGAAGCTCATATTAGATTAGACTCCACCCCATTTCTCCCTTAATGATCCAAGCTAGAACTTTACTCAAACAAAGATCTAATACTATCTATATACAACATCTCCGAGGACATCAGAGTCTACCAGGATTCTTAACAACCGGCAATAAATTAGCCGATCAATTAGCCTCTCCACCCCAGTGTAATACAGTTATAGAAGCCACTCATTTCCATCAACTCACTCATACCAACTGGAGAGGATTAAAACATAAATACCCCCAGGTTCCCACCAAAGACTTAAAAAAGATGGTTTACTCCTGTCAATCTTACCAGCCTTTTCTTCAAGTTCCCCCACTTCAACCCGCAGGGACCAACCCATGGGGCCTCCGACCTAACCACCTCTGGCAAATAGATGTCACTCATTATACCCCTTTTGGAAAATTAAAATATATTTTCGTGTCTATTGACACTTTTTCCCATGCCTGCTGGGCATCGGCACATGCAGGAGAAAAAATTAAACATGCTATGAGCCATATGCTCCAATGTTTTGCCACATTAGGCCTACCCAACCAAATCAAAACCGACAACGGTCCCTGCTTCACAAGTAAACCTTTTACTACTTTTCTCCAAACTTGGAAAATTTCTCACTCCACTGTATACCCTATAACCCCCAAGGACAAGCAATCGTAGAAAGATTCAACCAAACCCTTAAGAGCCAATTACAAAAACAAAAGGGGGAGTCAATACCCCCACATGATCAACTCAAGAAGGCATTATTCACATTAAATATTTTGAATTTTTCCATAGATGACTCACATCTCTCTCCGTTTCAAAAGCACTAGTCTTCTGCAGTCACCTACAGCTCCATTTGGGTCAGACGGTGGGACCCGCTCACAGGAGCATGGAGAGGCCTGGACCCCCTGCTTACAGCAGGGAGAGGATTTGGGTGTGTTTTCCCACAAACTGAAAACAGACCTATTTGGATTCTGGCACGCGATCTCAAATATTTTCCCCAGCCAGAACACACTGATCACCCTTTGTCCAGGGAGTCTGACACCCCTGAGACCCCCCTCCTATTTTTTCCCCAGATACTGCTCACAATGAGGATGCAGATGCTGACACCTTTGTTCCGCTCCCTATTGATGATGTTCATCCACCCCAGCGAGGAGGGGCTTGATGATACCGCTGCCGCCAAAGCACTCCTGCAGAGGATGTACGGTAATCCTTGTGGTTCTTCCACAGGAAAAGTTCTGCCCTCCCAGCTGGGTTGGTAGGATTAGGCCAGACACTCTCCACAGTTGACTGTGGAGACAAATTAGCATATCACCACCTCGTAGCACAACCTATAGGCGCTACTGCCGGCTGGTACTGTGTGCCTAAACTGAAGTTTAAACCCTCAGTTGGAGGGAGGCCAGGTCCTTGCCCGCCTGAATGCACTGTATTCCACTTGACTATGCATGCTGCCTGTTATGATCAGGCCCAGCAGTGCACCTCTAACAACCAAACCTATTGGACAACTGTCAGAAAGCAAGCAGGGGCCCCTAGTTCATCCACAGGGACAGGCAACTTAGCTACTGCTTCCTGTCCTGGGAATGCTAGACAAACTGGAATTTAGAGGTGCCCATCAGGTACACAGATGGTGGGTGGGGGGTACAGGACGACATCTGGAAAGCTAGAATCCAAAGATGATAGAACAGGATCTTAAGTCCAGATACCCTAAGCTCAGTTATCACCCATTAGTTTTACCAGAGAGGCAAGGCAATTTGACCCTTGACCCCCTTACTGAGGATGTCCTTAGTCTCACCTTTTCCCTTTTAAATAGTACAGCTCCCACCCTCGCTGAAGACTGTTGGTTGTGTTTACGCACTGGGACCCCTCGACCCATAGCTATAATCACTAATTCATCCATTGGCAATTATTCTAGTGTAGCTTTCAATTGTACATTGGTACCCCCTATTCAAATACAAGCTTATCCTTCATTTCCAGGAACATATGTTTGGGCCAACCCTTACCCAAATGTGTCCAGAGTCGATCTTGGACAAGTCTCCCTTTTGTACTGTTTTTCAAATTCTACTCCAGAAGGTGATGGCCCGTTTTGCCCCTCATTTGGCATGGTTTTTGTTTGCAGGGGAGGATTAGCTTATAGTTTTTTGCAGGTCAATTGGACAGGTTTGTGTGCTTATGCCCTGTTAACACCTAGTGTAGATATCATTCCTGGAACTGAGCCCCTCCCCATCCTGGTGTTTGACCACATTGGGGGGAGGACCAAGAGAGCAATTCACATGATCCCACTCCTTATTGGGTTAGGGATCACCTCAGGAGTGGCTACGGGAGCCACAGGACTAGGGCTTACTGTCCAATTCCATCAAAAACTCTCTCTTCAATTAATCAATGACATTCGGCTCCTATCAGATACCATTCTTGATTTACAACAACATCTTGATTCACTAGCTGAAGCAGTGTTACAAAATAGACAGGGCTTAGATTTATGAACTGCCAAATAGGGAGGAATTTGTTTATTTTTACAAGAGAAATGCTGTTTTTATGCTAATAAATCTGGAATCGTCCAAAACAAAATTAGAGCCCTGCAAGAAAACTTAGAAAGAAGGAAGAAGGAACTCCTCGAAAATCCTCTATGGATTGGTCTACATGGCTTGTTACCCTATTTCCTCCCCTTACTCGGCCCCCTTGTGTCACTCATGTTACTTCTTGTTTTTGGACCTTGCATTATTAATAAAATCACCCAGTTCATCCAAAGTAGAATAGAGGCAATATATTTAAATCAGGTTGAGGTCCACTACCACCAACTCATTAACCGAGAGGCTGAGTCTTACCAATGACCCCTTCCCTCCGTGTTTCCCATGATGGGTAAGATCCCAGACAAACTGGGACAACCTAAGACAGGACGTGGAGAGGTTCCCCGATAAACTGATGTCATAGTGCCCCATGATGCATAAGATCCCTCTGCAATCAGTCAACTTAAGACAGGGACCAAACTTCAGATGTTTGCATCCCAATGACGGGTAAGACTGAGAGTGAAAGAGTGGACAACCTAAGACAGGGACTATGTATAGCCAGTAACTGCAGTATTGTACAAAAACAAAAGGGGGAGTTGTTGGGCCTTCTCATGTGGGCAAGGCCTACTTGAGGCCTAGAGAAACTTCCTAAGCCTGAGTTGAGTTGGTGCTGTCCGCGCACTTCCACATAGGAGTGACTCAGCAAGACCCAACCTGAAACAAGCCTCTGCCTGGATACAGGTGACGGGGTTAGATTTTATTGGCTTGAAGCCTGTCACCTCATTTTACGTACCACCTCCTTCCTGCTTCTGCCTTTTGCCCCCTAGCTGAAGTGTATAAATATTGCAGTGTGTTACAATAAAGGTGAGATCCTGCTTCCACAGCCTCCCGGCTCCATGTGGTTTTCTTCGAGCTGCCAACACTCACCATCCCGCTCAGCCCCTGGGACGAGGTCGAGCTGGCCCCAATCTTCCCTCAACTGTGACTGCTGGAGGACCCGGCAATGTCCTGAGACATTACTGTATTTTTTGATGACTTCCAGGAGTCTTGTTGTTGAGTCTTTGGGGTTATCTAAGTATAAGATCACATCATCAGCAAAGAGGGAGAGTGTTACCTTTTCTGCTCCCATTTGGATGCCCTTTATTTCCTTGTCTTGCCTAATTGTATTGGCTAGAACTTCCAGCACTATGTTGAATAGTAACATAGTGACAGAACACAACCTTGTCTGGTTCCAGTTCTAAGAGGAAAAGCTTTCAGTTTTACTTTATTCAGTAAAATATTAGCTGTGGCTTTGTCATAGTTATCTTCAGTCAGTTTCAGAAACGTGCCATGTACGCTTATACTCTTCAGTGTTCTAATTAGAAAAAGATGCTGGATTTTACCAAATGCTTTTTCTGCATCTATTGAGAGGATCATATGGTCTTTGTTTTTGCTTCTGTTAATACAGTGGATAACATTTATGGACTTGTGTATGTCAAACCAGCCTTGTATCCCTGGGATGAAACCTACTTGATCATGATGTATGATTTTTTTGATGATAAGCTGTAATCTATTGGGTAGGATTTTGTTGAGAATGCTTGCATCTATATTCATCAGTGAAATTGGTTTGAAATTCTCCGTTTTAGTTAGGTCTTTTCCTGGTTTTGGTATCAGGGTGATGTTTGCTACATAGAAAGTGTTGGGGAAGATTCCTTCCACCTCAATTTTTGGGAATAATTTCTGCAGTATGGGAGTAAGTTCTTCTTTGAAGGTTTGATAGAATTCTGGTGTGAAGCCATCCAGACCAGGGCATTTTTTTGTTGGAAGATTTTTTTATTGTTTCTTTAATCTCAGTGCTTGAAACTGGTCTATTTAGGAGCTCTATTTCTTCCATGCTAATTCTAGGGAGAGTGTTTGATTCCAAATCTTGATCCATTTTCTTCACATTGCCAAATTTCTGGGCATACAGTTTCTGGTAGTATTTAGAGATGATCTCTTGTATCTCTGCGGCATCAGTTGTTATTTACCCTTTATCATTTCTGATTAAGGTTACTAGAGGTTTTGCTTTTCTATATGCAGTTATTCTGAGCAAAGGTTTATCTGTTTTATTTATTATATCAAAAAACCAACTCCTTGTTTCACTAACTTTTTGAATGATTCTTTTGTTTTCAATTTCATTAATCTGTGATTTAATTGTGAATATTTCTTTTCTTGTGCTAGGTTTAGGCTTAGATTGTTCTTCCTTTTCCAATTCCATAAGGTGGCTTGTGAGTTTGTTGATGTGCTCTCTTTCTGATTTTTGAATGTAGGCATCTAAAGTGGATAAATTTTTCTCTCAAAACTGCTTTTGCAGTATCCCACAGGTTTTGGTCTATCAAAACAAAAGAATCATTCTTTTGCATGCAAATTAATACATTCCTTTTGGAAAGAGATATGGAGAACACTTAGAGATATAAAAATAGATCTGCCATTCAATCCTGTAATCCCTCTACTGGGCATATACCCCAAAGACCAAAAATCACATCATAACAAAGATATTTGTACCAGAATGTTTATTGCAGCCCTATTCATAATTGCTAAGTCATGGAAAAAGCCCAAGTGCCCATCGATCCACGAATGGATTAATAAATTGTGGTATATGTACACATGGAATATTATGCAGCCTTAAAGAAAAATGGAGACTTTACCTCTTTTATGTTTACGTGGATGGAGATGGAACATATTCTTCTTAGTAAAGTATCTCAAGAATGGAAGAAAAAGTACCCAATGTACTCAGCCCTACTATGAAACCAATTTAAGGCTTTCACATGAAAGTTATAACCCAGTTACAACCTAAGAATATGGGGAAGGGGGAAAGGGAGGGGAGGGGGGGAGGAGGAGGGTAGAGGGAAGGGGATTGATGGGATTACACCTGCAGTGCATCTTACAAGGGTATATGTGAAACTTGGTAAATGTGGAATGTAAGTGTCCTGGCACAGTAACTAAGAAAATGCCAGGAAGGCTATGTTAACTAGTGTGATGAAAGTGTATCAAACGGTCTGTGAAGCTAGTGAATGATGCCCCATGATCATATCAATGTACACAGCTATGATTTAATAAAAAAAAGAATCATTCATAAAATTAGTGAAAGAAATAGTTGTTTTTTCAAAATAATAAATAAAATAGATTAACCTTGGCCAGACTAACTACAAATAGAAAAGTAAAATCTCTAGCTTGTGTCTTCATTGTTCTTATGTTCAAGGAAGTTAATAATTTTATCTTGTATTTCTTCCTACACCCAACTGTCATTCAACAGAAGGTTGTTTAATTTCCATGACTTTGAGTGGGGTTGAACGTTTTTGCTAAAGTTGAGTTCCACCTTTAGTGCCTTGTGGTCTGAGAAGATACAAGGTAAAATTTCAAATCTTTTGATTCTGTTGAGGTTTATTTTGCTTCCTAGTATATAATAAATTTGGGGGAATGTTCCATGGGATGATGAGGAGAATTTATTTTATTTATATTTGGGATGGAGTGTTCTATATGCGTCTATTAAACACAGTTGTTCTAGGGTCGAATTTAAGTCTTTTATATCTTTGTTTAATTTCAGTTTAGAGGATCTTTCCAGTTCTGTAAGAGGAGTGTTAAAGTCCCTGTTATTATGGTGTTATTGGATATCATGTTGCTCAGACTGAGTAAAGTCTGCTTCAAGAATCTGGGAGCATTTAAATTGGGTGCGTAAATATTTAGAATTGAAATGTCTTCTTGTATTTTTTCCTTGACCAATATGAAGTGACCATCTTTGTCTTTTTTGACTTTAGTTACTTTAAATCCACATGCATCTTAAAATAAGATTGTAACTCCTCTTTTCCTCTGAATTCTGTTTGCCTAAAAAATTGTCTTCCAATCCTTAATTTGGAGTTTTAATTTGTCCTTTGATGCTACATGTGTTTCCTGTAGACAGCAAATGCATGGCTTGTATTTTTTAATCCATCAGCCAATCTATGCCTCTTCAGTGAAGAATTCAAGCCATTAACAATTATTGAGATAATTGATAAGTGTGGTAGGATTTTATTCATCTTATTTTGTGAGAGTCCATTGCTTAGTTTTATCTTTTGGATCAGTGTGGAATTTAGGTTTTGTCCTTTAATTTCTGAGTTCTTACTTTGCTGTCAATCCATTGTGATGGTCAGTGTGTAGAACAGTTTGAAATATTTTTTGTAGAGCTGGTCTTGTTGTGGCAAATTTCCTCATTGTTTGTATATCAGTAAATGATTTGATTTCTCTGTCAATTTTAAAGTTTGCTTAGCAGGATATAGAATTCTGGGCTGGAAATTGTTCTGTTTAAGTAGATTAAAGGTAGAAGACCATTGTCTTCTTGCTTAGAAAGTTTCATTAGAGAAGTCTGCAGTCATCCTGATGGATTTACCCATGTAGGTCAACTTGAACTTACTCCTGGAAACTTGCAGAATCTTTTCTTTTGTCTTGACTTTGGACAGGTTCATCACAATGTGTCTTGGGGAAGCTAGGTTAGAGTTGAGGTGACCTGGGGTCCGATAACTGTCTGAAAGGAGTATGTCAGAATCTTTGGTGATATTTGCAAAATTATCATTTATAATATTCAGTAGTGTGGCTTCCATTCACCTGGGGCATTCGTCTTCCCCTTCTGGGATACCTATAACTCGTATGTTTGAACACTTCATAAATTCCCGTAATTCTGTTAAATCAATGTCCACAAGTCAATTGCCTTTGTATACACCAGTAACAGTCAAAATGAGAGGCTAATTAAAGACACAACTCCCTTCACCATAGCTTCAAAGAAAATGAAATACCTAGGAATATACCTAACAAAGGAGGTGAAGTAACTTGTAAAGAAAATTATGAAATCCTAAGAAAGGAAATATCAGTAGATATTAGCAAATAGAAGAACACACTATGCTCATGATTGGGAAGAATCAACATTGTCAAAATATCTATACTTCCCAAAGCAATCTACCTATTCAATGCCATCACTATTAACGTACCAACATCGTACTTTTAAGATTTAGTTAAAATGATTCTGCATTTTGTATGGAACCATAGAAAACCCCATATAGCTAAGGAAGTTTTTAGTAATAAAAACAAAGCTGGGGGCATCATCATACCAGATTTTAGGCTGTATTACAAAGACATAGTGGTCAAGACAGCAGGGTACTGGCACAAAAATAGAGACATAGATATTTGCAATTGAATAGAAAACCAGGAATGAAACTAACATCTTACAACCACCTAATGTTTGATAAACCAAACAAGAACATACCTTGGGGGAAAGACTCCCTATTCAATAAATGGTGTTGGGAGAACTGGATGTCCACATGTAAAAGACTGAAATTGGGCCAACACATTTCTCCACTCACAAAAATTGATTCAAGATGAATAAAGAAATAAATTTAAGGCATGAAACAATAACAATCCTCAAATAAAGCATAGGAAAAACATTGGAAGATATTGGCCTGGGGAAAGACTTTATGAAGAAGACTACCATGGCAAATGCAACAACAACAAAAATAAACAAATGGGATTTAATTAAATGGAAAAGCTTCTGTACAGCTAAGGAGATAGCAACCAAAGCAAATAGACAACCTAAACAAAGGGAAATAATATTTGCATATTTTGAATCAGACAAAAGCTTGATAACTAGGATCTATAGAGATTTTAAATTAATCTACATGAAAAAAGCCAAGAATTCCATATATCAATGGCCAAGTGACATGAATAGAACCTTCTCTAAAGAAGACACATGAATGGCTAACAAACATATGAAAAAATGCTCATCATCTCTAATTATTAGAGAAAAGCAAATCAAAATCACCCTGAGATACCATCTAACCCCTGTGAGAATGGCCCACATTACAAAATTTTAAAACTGCAAATGGCTGGCAAAGATTTGGAGAGAAGGGAACACTTTTACACTGCTGGTAGGACTGCAAACTTATACAATATTTTTGGAAGGAAGTATGGAGAAACCTCAAAGAACTAATCTAGACCTCCCATTTGATCCTGCAATCCTATTACTGGGCATCTACCCAGATGGAAAAAAATCCTTTTATAATAAGGACATTTTCACTAGACTGTTTATTACAGCTCAATTTACTATCGCCAAAGTGTGGAAACAGCCTAAATGCCCATCAACCCAAGAATGGATTAACAGGC
Organism: Nycticebus coucang; assembly: GCF_027406575.1. Classification (NCBI taxonomy): domain Eukaryota; kingdom Metazoa; phylum Chordata; class Mammalia; order Primates; family Lorisidae; genus Nycticebus; species Nycticebus coucang. Next base: position 27,301,658 of record NC_069799.1, on the reverse strand, counting down.
TGTACTGTATCTACACCATGGAATACTATTCAGCCATTAAAAAAATGGAGAACTTTACAGCCTTTGTATTAACCTAGATGGAAGTGGAACTCATTCTTAGTAAAGCATCACAAGAATGGAGAAGCATGAATCCTATGTACTCAATTTTGATAAGAGGACAATTAATGACAATTAATGATAGGGTTGGGTGTGGGAAGAGGAGAGCAGAGAGAGAAAGATGGAGGGAGCAGTGGGGAAAGAAAAGAAAAACTTAACATAAAATAAAGTGTTTTCTTGGGATAAAAAATTTATTATGTCTTTCCTTCATTTCTTGAGGCAACTTTTTGATTTCCTTTTGTGGTTTTTCACATTCTTTTCAATTACCTTCATCATTTTTGCAATCCATACTCCAAATTTTCTTTCTGTCATTTCCATACTCTCTTTATAGGTGGAATGTTTTGTGGTAGCCGCCTTATGATCTCTTGGAAATTGGTTGATTTATTCTTATTTTTTTCATACTGCCAGAATTTTTTTATTGGTTCCTTCTCATGTGTGTTTTCTTCTTGTTCACAACCTTCCTTCACATTTCCCTCTCTCATCTTCTCCTTTATTTTCCTGTGTTCCTGTCTGATTATTGGAGTGGCCTTTTGGTCACAGGAACAAAAGGAAGATAGAATTAAAGAGTGAACAGTGGGAAAAAAAGAGGAAAAAATAGCAAATGAGAAAAAATTAAAAAAGAAGAGGAGGGCCCACAGGAAAAAATAGGCATAATCGTTTGTGTTGACCAACACCAGTAATTCCATGACTCTGGGAGGTCAGGAAGTGTGAGTTTCCTGGTATTAGGAGCTCCTTGCCAGGGTGAACAGGAGAAGAACCCTTCCACCACCATATAGAGAAGCTTATCAGCAGTGTTTTGCAATGAGAGGTTACTAATATAGTCTTTCAGAGGTCAAATATAGAAGAACACCTTAACCCAGGAGTTCAAAGCTTCCTGGAGCCAGGCCAATGCCCTGGCAGCCCAGGCTAAGCGTCAGAGCAAGGTGCTTTCCCATAAAAAAAAAAAAAATACAGAAGGAAATAGAACATACATGCAAAAACAAAAGAGAGAAATATCTTGGTAGTTGTTTGGGATATTTATGAGGGAAATCTGAGAATAATAGAAAATTATCTATGAAATGAAAGAAAAACAGATAGAAAAGAAAGGTTAAAAACATAAAAACTATTAGAAATATGGAATTCTTGATATTGAAGAAAATATAAATGAAAAACTAAAAACAAATCTAAAAGTTAGAAAAAAAAAGAAAAAATATGCGTATGTATTTTCTGGGCACCGGGTCATTCTCTGAATAGAATGAAATAAAAGAAAAATGGTATATATAATGCAAAATGCCTATACACTAGATGACATTCTAGTTTAGGAGATGCCAAACAAGCATGCTGTTTCTGCCCTTATGGTGGGGTCAAGAAGCCACTATCTAAGGACAGATGTGTAGCCCACCTCTCCCAAGTCATCAGGTGAGAGGAAAAGGGGTCCAGACCTTTCCCATGCGTGGATTATTGGTGTGAACAGACAGCTGGAGATGCTCAGCGAGTTGGTGGATTGCTGTTTATGAGGCGTAATTTAGAACCACGGACTCTATTATAGAGATTTTTCCCTGCTCGGCTGTGCTGGCTGGCAGGCCCCTCCCTTACGGAGGACAGCAGCTTGCAAATGCTGACAAAACCCAACTGACAAATATTTATTCCCAAACTGAGGGTGGCATCCGAAAGGAGAGCCACTCAAAACCATGGGGAGCTGGGCAACCTGATGGAAAATTGAAGGGAGGGGATTCCACCTGGGAAACAGACATTTTGAACTATCCGAAATGGCTGGTGTCTTCCCCCAGAACAACAGGAGTGATTGAATAGGCCGGAGCATTCCTGGAGGAAAATGTTGGAGGGGGTTGACGGTTCAGGCTGTGTAGTGAACTGGCAGGTCCTGATTCAAAAGGGAAACTCTAAGCCGTAAAACTCAGAATAAGGTCCCCAAGTGCTCCAGCCACGAACCGACTGCAGATGCTGGACCACGGGACCTCCGGCAACTGGATAGCCGACAGCAGCACCCTCCCCCACAGCCAAATGCAGTCGCCAGTTTGCAAGAGAACATGGGAGCAGAGCAGAAAGATTTGTGAAGCATGGACTTGCGCACTGAGTTGGGAGGTTGGATAGGAGTGCCATCTGGAACAGAGCACCTGAGGTTGCACAGTAGTTAGGTGACAAACTTATACAGAAACTCCAAAATGGCGATTGGCCAGGTATGGTGGTTACCGTGGTAACAGTATAAACTGTGAATCAGGTATAAGCCTGGGAACCACTCACAGTGCCACCTGGTGTCCAGAAAGTATATTGCATTATAAATATAGTCCTACGAAAGTTGATCCCTACATCATACATATAGATGTATATTTCTACATATACACAAGAAAATATTTTTGTGATTGGTGCCTTTTTTTCTTTTCTCTCATTTTTTTCGTTCTGTTTTTTCCTCACCATTTTTTTGGAGGAGCTATTGTTAATTTATTATTATTTTTTAAGATATATTTTTTATTTCTATTTATTTCTAGTTTTAATTTCTCCTTTCTTCTCTTTCTTAACTTTTCTGTGAACACCACTTTTTAATTTTTTTTCAATTATTTTACGATTATCACTATTTTTATTGTAGTTGTTTTTTGTTGTTGATGTTGTGGGTGTTGTCTGTATGTCCATGTGTCTCTATCTGTTTGTGCATCAATGGGCTCATGTGTCTGGTAGCCTTTGTATCTGTTTATTTGCTCATTTGGTATCAATGAGCTTGGTGTTACCACCTGAAATTCTGAGCTCCCAGCACTCCCCTCCACTCTCCCTCTGAGGTCTGGAGGCCTGTTCCCCAGGAGTCCAGATTCTTGGGTAATTTCTGGAGAGCTATAGACAGGACCTGGACTTCAGCTAGACAGTGCTGATTCTGCACCATGGGAGTGAGGAGACAATGGTCAACTGAGAGGGAATCACGCTGGAGTGGCGGTACCCTGAGGTGAAGACCAGCAGCCGTCTTTAGCAATAACAAGGTCCACCCCTGGATATACCGAAGCCACTCACCTTGTCTCCCTGGGCAACCAGAGGAGGCTGGGTATCTTCTCAGATGGCAACCACCACAGAACAGACCTGGTACTGAAACATAGGCCCCATGAGTAAACTGTTTTCCTGAGGTGGTACTGGCCTGGGTGGAACACAGGGACTAGAAAACGCACAAGCAGAGCCGGGAAACTCCCAGGGTGGGGCTGACCCAGAGGACCACTTTACTGAGCCTAAGACACACCCAGCCCTCAGGGGATCATCAGCCTTTAGACAAAGGAGGTCAGGAGGTTAGAGCTGACAACCAACTGTGCTGCGAATACAAACCAGCAGGAGTGAAGACAGGGCCTGAGGCACAGGTTCTGGGAACTCAAAGCAGCTCCTCTTCTGCAGAGGAATTTAGCACGGTCAGAAACAAACTCCCACAGGGTTGTTCTGTTCTGCCGGTAATATAAATCAAGGATGGGGCTGGAACTGAGTGAACACCCCCCATCCTCTATCGAGCACCCGAGGTAGACAGGAATCACTGACCCCTGCTGAATAAAGGCAGAAAACAGCATCCTTGACAAGCAGATACAGACCTCCTTGTGATTTAAGCAGGTGCAAACCTCTGGAGTATCTGCTCACTGGAGACAACTGACTGGGTCACAGCCCTGTGGGGCACTCAGTGACTGGGTGTGACAGAGCTGCAAGGTGGGGAAGGAGACATCAACCTTCCCAGATTAATCTATTTGCTGGATGGGTCCTCCAGACTTCAAGGAGCACCAGAGTAAGTCATATTTGAGTTGTCACCAGACACCTGAGTTGTCACCAGAGACTTTTTAAACTCTCCCACCTGAGACAGGTGCTGACTGACACAATTGATTTGGATCTTTTGAACTGAGCTAATTGCCTAAGGGCTATACAAATGGTGCCCTGGGTGTGTGGTTGTAGAAAGGTTTCATTTTCCTTTTTCAATTGTTGCCTGTAGGGGGCGGAGTGACTTAATTGCTGGTATTTCTCCACAGCTGATACTTCAACCCAGAGAAACTGTTTCATTAGGGGCAAACAGAGACCAGCTGAAAACAAGACAGAACCACTTAGTCCCACCACATCAAATAGGTCCCAAACATCTCAGGCCGAAGCATTGCATGGGTCCTTGACAAGCCTTCAGAAGAAAAATCAAATGGTGTAAAGTAATCATGGGGTGCAATCAGCAAAAAACTCTGGTAATACAAATAACCAGAATAGATCAACCCCCCCGCCCCCAGGAAAGATATGGAAGATGTAACGGAAGATCTCATTCATAAACAGCTGGCAGAGATCTCAGAAATTGAATTTATAGTTTGGATTGCAAACAAGATTAAAAGAATGGATGAAAATTTGGAATTAGAAATCCGAAGAGCAATTCAAAAGTCAGAATTAGAAATTCGAGGAGAAATTTAAAAATTGTCTCAAGAATTTAACGAATTTAAAGACAAAACCACCAAAGATTTTGATGCACTTAAACAAGAATTTGCAGCCCTCAAAGATCTGAAAAACACAGTAGAGTCCCTCAGTAACGGAGTGGAGCAGGAAGAAGAAAGGGTTTCTGACATTGAAGATAAGGTGTTTGAACATTCCCAAACTCTCAGAGAAGAAGAGAAATGGAGAACAAAAATGGATCATTCTCTCAGAGAGCTCTCAGATAATTCGAAGAAGGCTAATATCCACCTCATTGGAATCCCTGAAAGTGACGTAGTGGCCTCGCAAGGCACAAAGGCCCTTCTCCATGAAATTATGAAAGAAAATTTTCCAGAAATATCAAGAGATTCTGAAATCCAGATAGCAGACAGTTTCAGAACCCCAGCATGACTCAATTCGAATAAGACATCCCCCAGGTATATCAGAATTAACTTCACCAGTGTCAATATGAAGGAGAAACTTCTGAAAGCAGCTAGACACAGAAATCTATTACCTACAAAGGGAAAAATATTAGAATGACTGCAGATATCTCTGCTGAAACCTTTCAAGCCAGAAGAGGTTGGCCATCGTCTTTTAATCTCCTAAAGCAAAATAACTTTCAACCCCGGATCTTGTATCCAGCTAAACTGAGTTTCATTTATTATGGAGAAATTAAATACGTTAATGACATTCATATGTTGAAGAAATTTGCCATAACCAAACCAGTTCTCCAGGATATTCTCAGACCTATAATCCATAATGATCACTCCAAACCTCTACCACAAAAATAAACTCACTCAGAAACTTTTGATCAAATTCCAAATTCCACAATGGCAAAAGGATTAAAATTGTCCAATGGAATTTTGAAAAACCTGACACCCAAAATTTTACCTGATCTCTCAATATTCTCCATTAATGTGAACAGCTTAAACTGTCCTCTAAAGAGGCACAGGTTAGCTGACCGGATACAAAAACCCATGCCAGATATTTGCTGCATACAAGAGTCACATCTTACCTTAAAAGATAAATATAGACTCAGGGTGAAAGGGTGGTCATCCATATTTCAGGCAAATGGTAATCAGAAAAAAAGCAGGAGCTGCAATTCTATTTGCTGACACAATAGGCTTTAAACCAACAAAAGTAAAGAAAGATAAGAATGTTCACTACATATTTGTTAAGGGTAATACTCAATATGATGAGATTTCAATTATGAATATTTATGCACCCAACCAGAATGTGCCTCAATTTATAAGACAAACTCTAATACACATGAGCAACTTGATTTCCTCCAGCTCCATAATAGTAGGAGATTTCAACACTCCTCTGGCAGTGTTGAATAGATCCTCCAATAAAAAGCTGAGCAAAGAAATTTTAGATTTAAACCTAACCACCCAACATTTGAATTTAGCAGACATCTACAGAACATTTCATCCCAACAAAACTGAATACACATACTTCTCCTCAGTCATGGAACATACTCCAAAATTGATCACACCTTAGGTCATAAGTCTAACCTCAGTAAATTTAAAGGAATAGAAATAATTCCTTGCATCCTCTTGGACCACCATGAAATAAAAGTTGAACTCAGTAACAACAGTAATCTGCACACTCATACAAAAACATGGAACTTAAATAACCTTATGCTTAAGGATAGCTGAATCAGAGATGAGATTAAAAAGGAAATTGCCAAATTTTTAGAACAAAATGACAATGAAGACACGGATTATCAGAACCTCTTGGATACCACAAAGGCAGTCCTAAGAGGGAAATTTATAGCACTGCAAGCCTTCCTCAAGGGAACGGAAAGAGAGGAAGTTAACACTTACTGGGACATCTCAGGGAACTGGAAAGGAAGAACATACCAACCCCAAACCCAGTAGAAAAAAGAAATAACCAAAATCAGAGCAGAATTAAATGAAATTGAAAACAAAATAATTATACAACAGATCAATAAATCAAAAAGTTGGTTTTATGAAAAGGTCAATAGTGCTTGCTTCGGCAGCACATATACTAAAATGGAACGATACAGAGAAGATTAGCATGGCCCCAGCCCAAGGATGACACGCAAATTCATGAAGCATTCCATGTTTTTTTTTTTGGATATTCAACTTAAAAAAAAAAAAGAAAAGGTCAATAAAATATATAAACCTTTGGCTAACCTAACTAGGAAAAAAAGAGTAAAATCTCTAATTTCATCAATCAGAAATCACAAAGATGAAATAACAACATATTCCTCAGAAATTCAAAAAATCCTTAATGAATATGACAAGAAACTTTATTCTCAGAAATATGAAACTCTGAAGGAAATTGACCAATACTTGGAAGCACGTCACCTTCCAAGACTTAGCCAGAATCAAGTGGAAATGCTCTACAGGCCAATATCAAGCTCTGAAATGGCATCAACCATATGTGATCTCCCTAAAAAGAAAAGCCCAGGACCAGATGGCTTCACATCAGAATTCTACCAAACCTTTAAAGAGGAACTAATACCTATATTACTCAACTTATTCCAAAAGGTAGAAAAAGAAGGAAAACTACCCAACACGTTCTATGAAGCAAACATCACCCTGATCCCAAAACCAGGAAAAGACCCAACAAGAAAAGAAAATTATACACCAATATCACTAATGAATATAGATGCAAAAATATTCAACAAGATCCTAACAAACAGAATCCAGGAACATATCAAACAAATTATACATCATGACCAAGTCGGTTTTATTCCAGGGTCTCAAGGCTGGTTTAATATACGTAAATCCATAAGTATAATTCAACACATAAATAAATTAAATAAAAAAGACCATATGATTCTCTCAATTGATGCAGAAAAAGCTTTTGATAATATTCAGCATTCCTTCATGATCAGAACACTTAAGAAAATTGGTATAGAAGGGACATTTCTTAAACTGATAGAGTTCATCTACAGCAAACCCACAGCCAATATCGTTTTGAATGGAGTTAAACTGAAATAATTTCGACTGAGATCAGGAACTAGACAAGGTTGTCCATTGTCTCCATTGCTCTTTAACATTTTGATGGAAGTTTTAGCCATCTCAGTTTGGGAAGAAAAGGCGATCAAGTGTATTGATATAAGGTCAGAAGAGATCAAACTTTCGCTCTTCACAGATGATATGATTGTATATCTGGAAAACACCAGAAATTCTACTGCAAAACTTTTAAAAGTGATCACGGAATACAGCAGCATCTCAGGTTACAAAATCAACATTCATAAATCAGTAGCCTTTATATATACCAACAATAGTCAAGATGAAAAAACAGTTAAGGACTCCATTCCGTTCACAGTAGTGCCAAAGAAGATGAAATATTTGGGAGTATATCTAACAAAAGACGTGAAAGATCTCTATAAAGAGAACTATGAAACTCTAAGAAAAGAAGTAGCTGAAAACATCAACAAATGGAAAAATATACCATGCTCATGGCTGGGAAGAATCAACATTGTTAAAATGTCTGTACTACCCAAAGCAGTATACAATTGTAATGCAATCCCTATTAAAGCCCCACTGTCATACTTTAAAGATCTTGAAAAAATAATACTTCATTTTACATGGAATCAAAAAAAACTCAAATAGCCAAGACACTATTCAGAAATAAAAACAAAGCAGGAGGAATTACGCTACCAGACCTCAGACTATACTATAAATCGATAGTGATCAAAACAGCATGGTACTGGCACAAAAACAGAGAAGTAGATGTCTGGAACAGAATAGAGAATCAAGAGATGAATTCAGCTACTTACCGTTATCTGATCTTGGACAAGCCAATTAAAAACATTCAGTGGGGAAAAGATTCCCTATTTAACAAATGGTGCTGGGTAAACTGGCTGGCAACCTGCAGAAGACTGAAACTGGACCCACAGCTTTCACCATTACCTAAGATAGACTCTCACTGGATTAAAGATTTAAACTTAAGACATGAGACTATAAAAATACTAGAAGAGAGTGCAGGGAAAACCCTTGAAGAAATCGGTATGGGCAAGTATTTTAAGAGGAGGACCCCCCCAACCATTGAAGCAGCTTCAAAAATACACTACTGGGACCTGATCAAACTAAAAAGCTTCTGCACAGCCAAGAACACAATAAGTAAAGCAAGCACACAGCCCTCATAATGGGAGAAGATATTTGCATGTTATGTCTATGACAAAGGTTTAATAACAAAAATCCACAGAGAACTCAAACGTATACGCAAGAGAAGAACAAGTGATCCCATTGCAGGCTGGGCAAGGGACTTGAAGAAAAACTTCTCTGAAGAAGACAGTTGCACGGCCTACAGACATATGAAAAAATGCTCATCATCTTTAATCATCAGAGAAATGCAAATCAAAACTACCTTGAGATACCATCTAACTCCAGTGAGATTGGCCCATATCACAAAATCCCAAGACCAGAGGTGTTGGCGTGGATGTGGAGAAAAGGGAACACTTCTGCACTGGTGGTGGGAATGCAATACATCCCTTTTGGAAAGATATTTGGAGAACACTAGAGATCTAACAATAGACCTGCCATTCAATCCTATAATTTCTCTACTAGGTATATACCCAGAAGATGAAAAATCACATTACAACAAAGATATTTGCACCAGAATGTTTATTGCAGCCCAATTCACAATTGCTAAGTCCTGGAAAAAGACCAAGTGTCCATCGATCCATGAATGGATTAATAAATTGTGGTATATGTACACCATGGAATATTATGCAGCCTTAAAGAAAGATGGAGACTTTACCTCTTTCATGTTTACGCGGATGGAGCTGGAACATATTCTTCTTAGTAAAGTATCTCAACAATGGAAGAAAAAGTATCCAATGTACTCAGCCCTACTATGAAACTAATTTTGGCTTTCATATGAAAGCTATAATCCATTTATAACCTAAGAATTTGGGGAATGGAGAGAGGGAGGAGTGGGAATGAGGAGAGGGGGTAGGATGGGCGGAGGGAGGGTGATAGGTGGGATTACTCCTGTGGTGCATCTTACAAGGGTACATGTGAAACTTAGTAAATGTAGAATATAACTGTCTTAACACAATAACTAAGAAAATGCCAGGAAGGCCATATTAACCAGTTTGATGAAAATGTGTCAAACTGTTTATAAAACCAATGTATGGTGCCTCATGATGCATTAATGTACACAGCTATGATTTAAAATATATAAAATATATTCATATATATATGAAGCCACTATCTAGTTGCCATGGAGAGTTGGTCCCATTTTCCTAATTTATGTGACCTAAACCAGACTGTGGTCACTTGCCAGCATTCAGTCCCTGCAAAATTGGGAGCCTCAAGCTTTCACCAGACTCCTGGAAATATACACCTCAACCTTCCAAACATTGCCTGTTAGATATTAAGGGATCTTCTTAGGGGTGTGGGATCCACCCTACTCACACCCAATTGTGACTGCTGGAGCTCAGCTGGCTAGGTGAGCAGGACATTGTGGGTTGTTCTTTTTTGGTGGCCTTCCCTCATTGGTGTCATGTGGCTGATGACCAAGCTGTCCCAGAGTTCAAACCTGCCTGTCAGTTCATACCTCCCTGCTGGGTGCTATTCAAGTTTGTTGTCTGGCTCAGGCCTTCCCAAAAGTGATCTAGCAAGCTCTGAAGTTAAAAACAAAACAAAACAAACAAAAAAAAAACAGCGGGATGGACTTTGCTTATCTCTAAACCTCTGCCAAAGGACCAGTTTGCCTCTGCATGCACACAGGCACCTACACTCTGTGCCAGTCTTCCACTGCTACTGATCTCCTCCTCAGCTCCTGAAGTCACCTGCTATCTCCCTGTACACCCAGACTGATGTTTATGGGATGGAAAATCCTACCAAAGGTGGCTAGAGCCCACTCTCCCAGATTTCCCTGAGAGTAGCCAGTGAGGAAATGCCTCTAGTCTGCCATCTTGGACCTCCTCTCCTGTATTATATTTTGGAAGTTTTTATTTAATTATTATTTCTATCACCTGTTATGTTACTGGGTATGTTTGATACCTTTTTTATTTTTCTTTATTGTCACTGTTTCTAATTGATCGTTGATAGCTATTTAAAGATCCTTGTTAGATACATCCAAAAGCTGTGCTCTTAGAAATAATTTGGTCAAGAGAAATTAAAAAAATCTGAGTTCAGTTTCTGAGGGTCTTCAAATTGTATTTTCTTTTACATACTTAATAAAGAGCTAATTGTAACAGTGGAAGTCAACACTTTTCTTTTCTAATTCTTGTTATACTTTACTTAGAAGAGTGTTCTACAAATATATTCAAGTTGTAATAAAGGATACAAAATCTCCATCATTTTCTGGCTATATAGTATCCCATATACCACAGTTTATTAGTCCATTCACATATTTAAGGGCTCTGAAGTTGATTCCAGATCTTTGCAATGTAAATTGGGATGCTATAAACATTTGAGTGCATGTAGTCCTTATGGTAATGTGACTTTTTTTTCCTTTTCATTAGAGACCTGGTCATGGTATTGCAGGCTCAAACAGTTGGCCTACTTTCAGTTCTTGAGGGCTTTTCATACTTCTTTTTATTACGGCTGTACTAGTTTCCTAACCAGTGGAAACATTGAGCAGGTGTATGGCACACTTCTTAGGTGAAGGTCACAACTACCACTTAGACTTTATCTTAGAAATGTAAGTAATGTGAAATAATTGTGTGTACCCTCACATACAAACAAAACTATCAAAAATTTTAAAAAAGTAAATGAAGTTCTCATATCAGGTAACACATATAGATTTGTATATTTACATTTATACATTCTATGTTTTGTTTTATTATATTAATCTAAAGTATCATTTTCATCAAAATTTTATTGTATTAATGAAGCAGCATTTAAGAACTATGACTGATCATTGACAATATAAATTGAATTTTGAGAATTCCATGTGAAAAGATGAGAGTAACTGGTTTGGTATAGTGGCAATTGGTGGCAACAAAAATAAATCAGCTGGCAAATTCAGGAAAAGCAACCCTTGCATAAAAGGACCTTTCTGAAAGCACAATAGCTAGCAGGGTGTGGTAGCTCATGCCTATAATCCTAGCACTCCGGGAGGCCAAGGTGGTTTAAAGAAACTCATCAAACTTTAGTAAAATACACTGACTGAAACAATTCTGAAATTATTAGAAAAATTGAAAAAGATGAAATCAAAGAGAAAATTTGAAGTTAAAAAATATAATGAACAAAATGAAAAATGCAATAGATTACATCAACAGCAGAACTGGTCTAGTAGAAGAAGAAGAAGGAAAAAAAAATTAGGAAAATTTTAGGTTGTATAGTGTCAGAACACTATTGGATTAACAGTGAGTGGTGTGTCTATAGTCAAGATGACAGAAAAAAAAAATATTCCATGTTAGATCTAAAATTGCCAATTCTATTGACAGAATGTGAAGGAGGGAAAGGGGCATAGAGAAACATGATAGTCAAAAAGTTATTTCCCACGCTAAAAGATCTCGCTGGAAATTAAGGAATGATTTAACAGTTTGCATATTTAGGAATAGGGTGGAGGTTGAAACTAGAAAAAATAACTTTATTTCATGGCCATTATAAGAATAATTTAAGTAAAATAATTGGAACAGCATATTTCTACAGAATCACCCTCCAGTCGATGTACGTAAATCTTAAGTGTAGATAGTACATGTTTTGGAAGTATTATTTTATAGATAATTAAATTAAAAATGTAGACTATCACAAAATTGATTCACGGCTTGACTGGTTATTATTAAGAAGAAAAAAATGAATACTAGATTTTCCTAGTATTCTGAGCCTGTATTTTGGTAATTTTCTTTCATTTATTTTATCTGTGTCACTGTGGATAATTTCTGAAGACTAAGTCCTGGAAGAAATTTACTAGGTCAATGTATCAGAGCATATTTAAGGACTACTATAAAAACTGAATCTTAGTTTTAGTTTTATCCTGACTACTGGTAAGTAAGGCTGGAAGATTTTCACCTACTTGGTGACAGTATTTGCATTTTTATTTTGTTGAAAATTATGTTTTATGTCATTTTACAACTCTGAAACTGAGCTTTTTAATGTTAAAGAGAAACTAATATAATACAATTTTTTAAATTACATTGCAAATTATTCTTCCAATGTAACAGTTACTTAGTAGTGTTTATATAAGATATTGTTTTTGGAGGCAGAGGCTTGAGCTATAGAATTTAAATTTTAAATATAGACTTTAAAATTTTCTTCCCTATTTTCTTTGGGAAAGTACACATATATTTTTACTCTTCAATAGGATGTTTTTCCTTGACAATAAGAATTTTAATTTACAGAATTGAAGTTGAAACTACTTATTTGTTCTTCCAGAGGCATAGATTTTCTCAGTTGCGATGCACTGATATTTCACACTCACATATATAGTTTTCATTAAAATATAATTTTACTTATTTTAAACAACACATTGTCTTGTAGTTCATGTATTTTTAGTGGGAAAAAGTCCAATTTGAAAATTTTATTTAACCTTAACAGCTCAAACACTCTTGTTAAATGTAATGGAACTTGTTAAATAAAATAAAGATGAGTCCCTATTCTGTTTGAAATAACAACTTAAAAAATCAACTGTATAGATTGGTACCTCTTTCTTTTCAAAGATTAATGTAATGAAAATAAAAATGTGAAATTGAACAAAAACAATAATTAAATATTAAGTTCATGTACTAGGTGGGTGCAGCATGGCCCTTTGATCCCAGAAACTTGATTTCAGGTCCTGCCAGCAGGGGTCAGCAAACCTTCCTCCTTGAGAATCATGAACTTCACTAGGCACAACTTTAGAAAAATGTCACCTGAAACTGAAGGCAGAAGACAACTCATCATTTTCATTTGATGGGTAGAAATGACATGGTTCTGATGATTCATTAACCCCTCAAATTTCAACCCCTCGTTTATCACTGTTTGACCCAGTAATAATAACACTCTTGGATAAGAAATACAGTAGTTCTACAAATCATTGCATATTGAATTTTCCTGAACTAATTGGAGTATGATAGGCCTGTGAAAGTTTTTCCAAGCATAATCTTTGTTCCATTATTCCTTTTAAAATATAAAGTAAAATATAGATTAAACTTTTAACTGTACATCTTAGTTGAAAGAATTTTTAAAAGGAGTTTTTAATGGCTTTAAAATTATTTAGGATTTCTATCTCTTATATATAGTATGAATTTCAGTAATTTTTGTTCCATTTTTGACTATTCAATTTTAAAAATTATCTTTATAAAATTATCTGTATCTTACCTCTATTTTTCTACATGAAATTTTGTAATTTATTTCCTTCCTTCCTTCCTTCTTTCCTTCCTGACGGATTTCATAATAAAATTTATAATTCTCCAGTGTTTTAGCTCTCTTGTATTTCAAAGGAGTTTCTAATGTTCACATCAGAACTGAGGCTTGCAGTTCTTAAGCTGGCAGTTAAGTGGCCTTGACTGGACAGAGATGAAACAGTGTGTGTTATCTCAGATCTAGTGGCCCAGCATTGCTGATCAGAACTTTGTAATTTTCTATACCTGGATACAATTTATTTGAGTTTTTCCCAGGAAATAGCAGAACCTCCTTGCATCTCCGAGATAACTACAGCACCCTACTCTACCAGAATATCTGGAGAAAGTCAAAATAAACAATACACAACCACAGATTGTGACCATGAGCCACTGAGTCTGCACACAGGCTGAAATAATGAACAATACTCCCCTGTAGCTCATTATAACACTGAAATTCCCACCCTGAGGAGGGATTTGCACACCATTTTTTGTTCATGGTATATATGAAGTAGCAAATTCTTCACTGCACTTGCCTGCACTGTACTCCACCCCAAACATACAAAGGGATATACTTCCTCAATGCATTATTCATTTTCACCTCCATAAAAACCCCTCAACCCTACTAATCTGAGAGGTAGATTTGAGGTAGCCTGTGCCTTCCTCTCCCAGTTGACTCATCCTCTGAAATAAATCTTTAATAAATCTTTTCTTCCTTTATGATCCTCATTTTCTCAGAATCACCTTCCTGTGCAGCAAGCAGCAGTGAATCACCCCACCACACACACTTTTTTTTTTTTTTTTTTTTTGACAGAGTCTCAATTTCTTACCCCTGGTAGACTGCCATGGTGTCATAGCTCACAGCAACATCAAACTCAGGCTCAAGCAATCCTCTTGCATCAGCCTCTGAAGTAGCTGGGCCTATAGGTGCCCACCACAATACTTGGCAACTTTTTATAGAAAAATCTCACTCTTGCTCAGACTGGTCTCAAATTTGTGAGCTCAGGCAATCCATCTGCCTTGGTCTCCCTGAGTGCTGGGATTGCAGGTATGATCCACTGAACCCGGCCAGAACCTCTTCTTGTGGTTTAATTAACACCTTCCTTTGTTTATTTTTTCTCTTCAATTTTTATGCATAATTTTATAACTGCCATGAATAAGCCCAGTACATCTCACTGGTAGAGGCATGCACATTACTCAGTTATTGCACTGTGCCTGCCAACAACCAGCCAACAGTCAGAAATATAAAGTTATCAATCCACAGATAACCATGACTGTATACATGATCCCAGCTAAAATTAGAGAAAAAAATAATACAGCCAAAATTCTTGACCCATAATCATGAGTAAATTTACAATTGTTATTTTAAGCCACTAAGTTTGAAGTGATTTAAAACTTGTGGTTTGTTACAATGGCAAAATTTATCTGATGTCAGGATCTGAAAACTCAGTAGGAGCACTCAGTGTAGTTATAGAAAATGTTTTCACACAGAAATTAGGATATGCCAATGTAAAAAAAAGATTTTTTTTTCTCTCTCTTTTTTAAGTCTTCTTAGAGGAATGAGAGAGAGTGAAATAAAGAGGGAAAAGGGAAAGGGAAAAAGAGAGCATGGAGATGGTGTAGTATATAAAGAGAAGGGACATGGCATCACTAAACCACATGACTTGCTGATTTTAAAGGGAAAAAAGAAAACAAGCGATTGTTATCAGTTGATAAAAAGAAATTGCATCAAAATGCCAAAGTCCAAAAGGAGCTTCCTTGCCTTTCTTTGGTAACAGGTTTATTGAGGAGATGGGACTCTAGCTTCAAGATATGGTAGAGGCCTGAGTTTCATACCCTGCTGTTCACCCAGAATCTCTATAAAATGTAGATTCTGAAAAGAAATTTTAAAAGAGAAAGATTCACATCTCTTCAAGCTCTTTTCAGCAGTTGTGAAAAACAACTACCATGATTTGCCTCTCTGGGAAAGAACTTACGGGATTGATCTTTACCTGTTACAAAAAATAGTAGAATTTGATTTTTTTAAAATTTTCTGCAAGACTGTCTTTTCAGCTGAATCAAACATTAATAATAAAGTTATCATATGATAACATGTAAAACATTATATTGTAATCACAGCAGCAAATCAGTAAAAGAACAAAAGTAAAATGAAAGAATTTTGTACATTTTTAAAAACAAAATGATAATCAGTTTTTGATACAAAGGAGAGAATATTTGAGAAGGGACACTAAAAGGGAGGCCTTAAGGAAGGATGGGAGGAAAACCTGCCCAGCCAAACCAGGAAGTCTGCAGAATCCGTAAGAATGTGGGTGTGAAATAACCTAGGTAACCAATGACCAATAGAAAGAGACCATCAGTGACCAATAGGAAAGGTGTTGCAGAGAGGTCAAAAAGACTTGCAGCCAATTGTAAATGGAATATTTAGTATCCTACAGTTCTTTTTCTATATCTCTCTCACCTCTGCTCCTTTACGATAGGGACCTACTTTCAATTCTCTTTGCTCTAAATTATCTCTTTGTTTTTCCTAAACAAAATTTTTCTGTTATCCTGAAACTTGTGTAAGTTACTTTTTCTTTCTATTCATACTGCCTGTGCCCCTCCAGTTTTATCTTCAGTTTTCACTCACTTTTGCTTTTGGTTACTGCCATGCCTCAGTTGAACTTTCTAGCTCAACCCAGTAATTGAACCAGGTCAACTTGGTTTGGAGAAATATGATGTCTGACCCACAAAAATATTAAATACATATTCTTTAGGTCAAAGAAGAAAAAAGATAAAATACATAGGCATCATAGAAAGCTGAAAGCATAGATTAATAAGATATTAAGTCTCAGAAAAAAAGCTTTAAATATACTAAGTCAGCTTGTTACCATATGAAGAGGGCCCAGTCACCTGTCAGTCAGCCAATGCATAGAGATGGGTGTAGGGCCACCAACTTTCATGTGTCAGAAATCCTGTGATTCTGGAGAACAGCAAGAATAGCCTTACCAAGAATGTTCTGTTCTTCCATTTCCCAAACTACAGTTTTATACATAAGAGTTCAAAGCAAAAATCGTGTTAACTCTTATCTTAAACAACAATAATTAACAACAATAATTAACCCATATCTTAAATAATTGTTATAACCCATAACCAGTAACAACATTTCTAATTCAAAAATTGATCTCCTAAATCAATAGCCCTAGAGTACTCAAGATATACACTTTTAGACTCTAGCTGAATTTACAAAACAGTGGGAATGAGAGACACACCACATAGGACCTAAAACAACCAGACCAATGCTGTCAACTCAGCCCTAGCCTAACTGACTCCATCTTAGTCTCACTACATGCACTGTCTAACTTTCTTTACTAAAAAATAATTGTGAAAATATAAGTTTATCATAGATGATAAAATTGAGGGATGAAATTATTTAAAATAAAGACTCAGAGAAGAGATGTTCAGATAAATAATTAAAGTAAATACATATATATTATCACTAGCTCTAACAACAATAATAGAAGCAAATTGAAATATGAAATATTAACAATTTAGAATCCATTTTTTCATTTTAACTGAAACTGATGATCTATGACTTCAGCATATTTATATCTGAAAGAGACTTCCTTGAAAAGTATTTTATGTGTTAATGAATTTTTAATTCTTATTTTTACTCTGTTTCAATCTAATAATTTATCTAATAATATATATGCTTTAACAATACTTCTCTATTTATGAAACTCATGTTTGTGATTTTTTTATGTATTTATTTCTGTAATGTACATTCTTTATCATTTTTACCTTGATAGATTTCTGAGAAATATTTTTCTCTACCAAAAACATTTTTAAAACCATATTCTCTGATATCCTCAACTAGCTATAATGCACTCACTAATATTAAAACAAAAACCGCAATATTGGAAAAATATAATACATATTTTTCAGACACTTAACAAAACATCACAGAACTAAAAATATATCTTAAGTCTCCCCCTTACCAACTAATTGAATGGGCTCTCTCTTGGACAAGGGGATTCCTAAAACTGAGTTGCTAACCATAAGAAAGGAGAATAGATATACTTCAGCATGTCTCCTTCCCTTTCTTAGAGATGTCCTCTGTGACTCATTAACAGGTGTAAGCCTATGCAACACATATCTGCAGGTCCTCAATATACCGACAAACCACTTTTGTGGTGGCATAAGTCCTGTAGTTTATCTCTGATTAACAGACCCACATCATAACTCGAGCATTCCATTTCACTGTTAATCTGGTCTATTAATAGATAACTCTTTCAGCCAATTGCCAGCTAAAAAAATCTTTAAACCCGTCTATAACCTGTGGGCTCCTACCTCTGCCTTGAGATGCCTCACCCTTTTTAGCCAAACAAATGTGTATCTTCCACATATTATCTATTTATCTGTAATTTCTGTCTCCCTGAAATGTATGAAACCAAACTGAAACCCCACCACAGACAGTCTACTTACTCAAAGCTTGTTAGATGTGGCTCCAGGTCATGGTCTTTAAATGTGGCTCAAAGTAAACATTATTCAGAGTATGGATTCTGTTCTGTAGACAATACTGTAACCCAAGAAAAAAGACAAAGAAACAAAGACTTTTAACCTTACATTTACTCTAGCTTTCTTCTTGAAGTGTAATCTTTACAAAAATTTTCTAAAGATAAATATTAAACACATAAAATGATATTAATATCATCATAAAAATGCAAAGTGAGACTTCAACTATACTACACACCCACTAGAGTAGCTAAAATTAAAAGCAGGAATGTAGAGAATAGAATTCCAATTCCACTGCTGATTGGAATATAAAATGTCAGCATCACTTTGAAAATATTCTGTCAATTTCTTATGAAGATAAATATGCACTTGCCATGTTAACCCAGCAATTGAACTCTCAGGTATTTATTTATTGGAATGGAAACACATATGCCTACAGAGATTTTCACTAGAATTTTATAACAGTTTTATTTTTACACATATTAGTCCCGAATAAGACACAATCTAAATGTCTATGAAAAGGTAAGTGTATATTTATATTTTGGTACGTTTACGCAATGTAACAGAGGTTACCACAAAATGAAACAGACTTCCAATACACACAACAATGTGTATAATCTCTAAACTTGATGGTGGATGAAAGAATCCTAGCACAAAATAATATGCATTATGATTCTATATGTTAGTATATAAAGAACTAGAAAAAGCCCAGCCAAACCTAAGTGACAGAAAGGAAACTAGTGATTGCTCAGGTCTAAGGAGGGGATTGAATTCAATGCATTGGGTATGAAGAAACTTTCTGGGGTAGATAAAATGTTGTATTTCTTGATTCTATTGTTTACACATTTGTATGCATTTCTCAACATTCTTCTAAGTGAATATTTTTCATGGGTTTATTTTAGTATGTCAACTATAATTCAATAAAGTTTATTTTAAAATTCATATTTTTTCTATTTCTTTTAGTCCAGTAATTCTTATTGGGATTACTGGTAATATCTTGGATGGGCATTAGCAATTTCTAGATGACCCTGCTGCATATATTAATGAATGCCACTGATAGCCCATGATACTGAAAGGCAAACTAGCCCCATAAATTTTCAAATGTATCTTGTGGCCTTCTACTTTATCACTAATGACCATTGGTTTACAATTTCTTTAATGTTAAATATTTAATCCATTTGCCATTTATTAATAATGAAGGAGATTTAAATTTTTCTTTATATATTTGCTAACCAAACTTAACAAAATATACTGAAATGAAACATTTTTTTTCCCTCTGAGTAATTTAACAACCTCAAACTTTCAAGTTCCATTATCTCTGCAAATAATGTTATTATGTTGTAAGTTATCTATTTGTGGATATCATCCAGATTTATTTTATTCAATTGCATAGATTGTTATTATCTTCTTTTGATGCCAAGAGTTATTAGTCTTTCATACTCCCTAGACATACTCAGAATGTTCTGTGTGTATAGCTTTTTTGAAACATGTCAACCTTGGTCTGTACTACTGGAAGCATCATTGTTTTCCATACACACTCATTGAAATTGTTCTTACTTGAATTATTTGTAATAAAGAGATGTCATTCAGTATTCTTTATGTTTTCTTTTGTAGCTCTATTACTGTGAAGGCAGATTTTTCAAAATTATCTACTAAGTACTTTGTATTCTCAAGAGCACAATTTTCTGGCCATACTAGTGGTGGTTGAAATATTAAGGGATATATTCCTGCAATTGTATTTTCAAGAGTATCATAGGCAGTGGTAACTAACAAAGCCACTTTAGATGCTATTTTTTCAGTTCCTGTGGTGACATTTCTAATGCTTCCTGCAGTTTCTTTTCTCTTCAGTGTCATGGGAAGAGCACTCTGACCCTTACCAAAGAAAAGTCCTCAGGGAAACTGTGTGGATGTCCCAAGGAAGGGCTCTGCTCTCCAAAGCTCCAAACTCATGACATCAAAATACTACTCACAAGGGGGATCTCTAGCCTTACCTTTCCCTGCACTCTACCAACAAGGAGAAAATACAGCTGAAAAAAAGTGGAAATTTTGTGTTTATCCATAGCATAGTTGCTATTTCACAGCCAATGACATAGCAGTGAGAAAACAACTGAGCTTATTCTCCTTATGATCCAATTGAATTCAGTAGCTCCAATATACAACATGACTGAAAAGGAGAGTTCCAAGAACGTTGAACTAATAACATTACATTCTTGAAAAATAAGGAAACATAATAGAAGCTGTAAGTACACCCAGAGAGATATTGACCATGTTGTTCTCACTTGTCTAGAGAGTAATAGAGGCATTAAATAATTACAAAACAGTGTCTTTACAATTTTTGGTATTTGTTTAGTATGAGGCAATATTTCTCCTCAGGTAGGGTATGTGAGGTAAATAACTATAGCTTACGTATTAAAACCACAAAACAATTGTTTAAATGTTTGCTAAGTGTTATTTTAACTTTATACAAGCACAAATTAACTTAGAAATACTTTTCAATATGTTCTTGTTTTTTTCTTAAGTTTATATACTTCTGAAGAATGTGTAACCCTGTTGTTGCTAAACGCGGAATTAGGTAACCATGATTTGTTTTATAAAAAGAAAAGGGATATTTTTTTCCTTTGGAGTGACATTGGCCTGCTGTATTCTCACGCTCTATTTACATATATTTTTTCAAATAACACAACGTTGCCCATATGTGTAAATTCTAGGAATGAAATATTCGTGTAATATCTTTTTTACAATAATCATGACCCACCTTTAGCTCTGGGTCTCACATGAAAAACATAAATGTTAGTAATTATTTGAAGGAGTTAGAGAATGAAAAATAGAAAAGAAAATTTAATAATTGCCTTAAGTACTTTCATATAATAGTTTCTTAACTTATAAATTCTATTTATAATACTTTTTAAATTTTGGTATAGCCTGCAAGAAATAAAATTTTTTGTTAACATTAATATGGCAAAAGCTTTGGTATTTGGGAGAAATAAATATGCGTGGGTCCATGTAGAGAAAAGAAAAATATCTCCAACCATTCTAACATTATTGGACAGTTTAACTAGGTCTAAGAAATAATTTCTATAATATTTATATTTAAATTTTTTTCTACTGTATCAACAGTGAACTATAGGGACCATTAATACCATGCCATAATGACTAAATGTATTTTTTTCAATGTCACCAAATGCATTTTTTTGGGGGGATACAATGTCCTGATTTTTACTTTATACAATCTGACGTGATTAGATCAAACCAATCGACATAGCTTTCACTTCATTTACTTGATTACTGTGCCAAGACATTTATGTTCTACACTTGACAGATTTGACTTGTACCCTTGTCATATGCTCCATAGGTGTGGTCCTGCCTTTTACCCTCCCTCTGTCAAACCTCCCTCCTCCCCTCCCTTCCCACTCCATTTATCTCCTTTGTCCTGGGCTATAGTTGTATTCTATCTTTCATAAGAAAGTGTGAGTAAATATAAGTAGATTTCATAGAAGTACTGCATACATTGGGTAATTTTTCCTCCATTCTTGAGACACTTTACTCAGGAGAATATGTTCCAGATCCCTTCATGTAAACATAAAAGAGGTAAAGGTTCAATAGAGTTTTATGATTCAAAACCTCCATAAAGTTTGGAAACAAGATGTTTGTAGACAGGAACCCAGTTGATTCCATGTTCCATTCAGTTTCCATTTTCATTTTGATACAGTAGATATCAATTAATATCTTTACACCAAAGGTAGGTTTTTGTTTTTTTTTTTAACTTAACTAGATTTATATATGGCTAAAAAAAAAAAAATCTTGGTTTAGTTTACTATCTACTTATCAACTGGATATTTTGGCATAAAGCACACATAGCCATTGGTATTCCCTGTTTTTCTAAAGATAATATTTCTGACTGTTTAAAAAAGTTTTTCTTTGAATATTCCTAACCGATATAGGAAAACTGGTGGATGCAATGATTCCAAAAGTAAACAAGCTAAACACTAAAAAAGTTAAAAGAAAATCTATAAATGTATTTTTTTATATATACTTTGAAACCTACCCTGTTTTTTGTTCTGAAGATAGGATTACTCATGTAAAAATCTTCCTTCAACTATTAACTGATGTCTTCAATCAAAGCTGTGAAGGTAAAATTGTGGGCAACCCTTTCTCTCAACAGGGTAACTTGTACAGTTGAAGAAGCCCCCAATTAACTGGCCCTTCCCCTACATCATATGTTGATTTCTCCATCACCCACTATCCCTTAGGATATGAATTTCTCAGTGATAAGGCAATGGCATATTATTTCATATACCCACATTTTATGTGTTAAGATTGGACTATAGTCTCTTAAACAAGGCTCTCTGATTCAAAAACTGCCCTACAACTTAACGTGCGAAAACTACTTACACTCTTAGTTTCATCATTAGAAAGTGCATGTTAGCAGGATATTTCCTTTCGAGACTAATTTTGAAAATTAAGTGAGACAATCCATAGTCAGTGTTTACAAAAGTGTCAATATGTTCTTGATAGCCATTATTTTCTGTTATTATTGGCGGGGGGGTCAACACCATTAAATAAATGAAGAGGAACACTCCACTCTTGATTCTTGCTTATTTACTATCACCTGGGTGTTGTGCCTTTACTCCAGATCAAAGAAGATGAGATATGGATGTAACAAACCAAACAACAGTGACAGAGTTCATTTTCCTTGGCTTTTTGGGTGCTCCTTCTCTGCAGCGCACATTATTTGTGCTATTTCTCACTCTATATCTGCTCTCCTTCACAGCAAATGCCCTCATCATATTCATTGTTTTGATTGATTCTAGACTTCAGACACCCATGTACATTTACTTAGTAAATTTGTCCTTCCTAGAAATCTGGTATACTACAGCCACAGTGCCTAAGTTGCTGGCTACTTGCCTCTCACAGGTTGTCACTATCTCCGTTTTTGGTTGTATTGTGCAGTACTACTTCTTTTTCTCCATGGGAGCTACAGAGTGTATTTTGTTGGCAGTGATGGCCTATGACCGATATGTGGCTATATGCAACCCTCTACGCTACTCACTACTCATGAGTCTTCAGATTTGCTTGCGGTTTTCAGCTGGATCCTGGATTGGGGGCTTCGTTGCCCCTCTCCTACCTACCATACTCATCTCGCGTCTAAATTTTTGTGGCCCTCAGAACATCAACCATTTCTTTTGTGACTCAGATCCCATTTTTAAACTCTCCTGCTCAGATACGTACTTGGTGGAGGCCTTGGGCTACACTTGTAGCTCTGTGGTCATTCTAACTTCTTTCCTTCTCACTATGTCCTCCTATGGCAACATAGTGGTCACAATAATCAGGCTATCTTCCCGGGAGGCTCAGAAGAAAACTTTCTCCACCTGTGCTTCCCACCTCACTGTAGTCACCATCTATTATGGCACCATTATCTTTGCCTATGTTCGCCCTCCAGCCAAGTACAACTTTACGATTGGTAAAGTGGTCTCTGTGTTTTACTGTGTGGTTACTCCATTGGTAAATCCTCTTATATACACCCTGAGAAACAAAGATGTAAAGAAAGCTTTCAAGAAAGTTTTAGCAGAAAAGAGATTTCTTTTGGCCAGAAGCAAGCCAGAGTTTTGAGATATCCACTAAAATAAGTGGATTCTCAAACCACTTTTGCAAATGTTGAGTGTTTGAAATACTGTTATGAAATTAATTACTTGTAATAGGGACATCTCTGCGCACTTCACAGTTTGCCTTGAACCCTACTGAAGAGTTATTCTATACTTGGTATGTTTAAGAGTTCCTTGGTTTAGTGCCATAGTAATAAACAAACAAAAAAATGACACAAAGTCTTTGCTCACATGGCATTCATAAGTGGAAAACAGGCCGTCTTAATGACATATATTTTGATTGATAAATTGCTGTAACAATAACTATGCGACCCCAAACTATATCTGTTTCTTGGAGCAGGGTTTCTCCATGAAATAAGCTAATGTGAACTTGGACCTTTGTAACTTAAAATATATATATATATGGGGCGGCACCTGTGGCTCAGTCGGTAGGGCGCTGGCCCCATATACCGAGGGTGGCGGGTTCAAACCTGGCCCCGGTTGAACTGCAACAAAAAATAGCTGGGCATTGTGGGGGGCACCTGTAGTCCCAGCTACTCGGAAGGCTGAGGCAAGAGAATCGCTTAAGCCCAGGAGTTGGAGGTTGCTGTGAGCTGTGTGATGCCATGGCACTCTACTGAGGGTGATAAAGTGAGACTCTATCTCTACAAAAAAATAATAATAATAATAATAATATATATATATCGGGAGGCTGAGGCAAGAGAATCACCTAAGCCCAAGAGCTGGAGGTTGCTGTGAGCTGTGTGACGCCACGGCACTCTACTGAGGGCAGTAAAGTGAGACTCTGTCTCTACAAAAAAAAAAAAATAATAATAATAATATATATATGTGTTCACTCGTAAAAGATTTATTAAATATACACTATTCTTAATCATTATTGGTGAGTTAATGATGAATATAAATGTAGCTAGCTTATTTTTCCAGATAATATAAAAGCATGAAGAAAATAACTAGATTTCAAAATATCAGCAAGAGTAATATGGCTAAAAAGTCAAACGATCAAAAAAAAAAAAAAAAGAAGAGACAGACTTAGAATTGTAGAGCTCAAGAAAGAAATATCTAATATGGTAAAACAAATACTAACTTTCATCGATTCCTATAAAATATATAGACAATTATTTCAGAAAAATGAATGTGCCTGAGAAAGAGAGTTGACAGAGAAGAAACATCATCTGGTTTTGGATTACTAGGCATCACTGTTCTATGTCAATGAAAGTTTACAATTTTCAGTTATTTCAATGTGCTATTGAAACTAAAGGGACGATAAATGCTCTGGAACAAATAAACTCCTACCCAAGAATTTTAGGAATAATGTTCCCCACATGTTTGTCATCTAACTGTCATTCAAAGTGTGTTCAGTGGACCAGTGGCATCAGAGTAATGGAGGTGAATGTAAAACCTCACGCCAGCCATCTTAAATGAGAATCTTCATTGTGATAAGGTTATCAGTTGAGTAGTAAAGAGAATAAATCTTAAGAAGCACTATGTTAGTCAATTAAGTTTTTTTCCTTTTCATATCAGGTGGGTAATATGCTTAAGTTGTAACAAGGTTTGAGGGAGGCACATTGCATATATGTGTGTGAGGATGCAATCATCATGCTTATGAACTAAAAAGGTATCACAACTGTGACTTTAAAGAATATATTTTTAATTATAAGAGAATAAAGTCAAGACCTTTTTGTGCATGCCAAAATTTAATTTATTTTAATTTAAATTTTAATATGAGATTTTCTGAAATATGTAAAAACTATGATAAAACATTTCTGAATACTTCCATGATTTATATTTTTAAAGCAGTATATATTTGTGGAAATTATTATCATATTTACAGGTAATGTGAAACAGTCTATACAACATTTTCCCTAATCCTTAATTTTCTATTGGAATATCAAAAGTTCTATGCAAACTATCACAAAACAATAAACATTCTATATCAGTGTACAGCTATTTCTGTGTGCCATCCCAAATGAAGGGAGATTATCACATCCTATTAATAGTATTTTTTTTTCAAAATAAAGTCTTCTTCTGTTTTTAACTCCACTCAATCTGAAAGATTTGCCTGGGTTTTCTGTTCTTGCTGGGGAAAATCTGGAACAGTGGGTGTTCCTGAGAGGTTGATTCATAAGGGAAAGAGTGTGCCTCCTACTGCAACTGCAACTACTACTTAAAGACATACAAAGAAAGTTTTTTTGTATCATTCATTCTTTTTTATCTAGTGTTTTGTTTTTGTAGACTCTTAGATATTAAGGTCAAAAACTGCCATATGGCTGTTTCACTGGTAAAGGGCAAACTTGGTAATAATAAGCATCATCATAGTTTCTTTAAGTGAGATACATTAAGGAAAATTAATATGGAATTTCAGGATGTATTGCTGATGTAGATCTTCATAACAGAGTAAAATTACAAAACAGAATGCAAATGTGAGTCATTCCACAAAAGTCCCCAAGGAGAAAAAGTAAAATGAAAGTCAATATTTAAGTGTAATAATTTTTGAATATTAAATTACAACATTATTGAAGAAAATTCATAAAAATGTAAAATAGGCAAATACTTTATAGAGGGGACATCATTTACTTATAGGTAATACATTTATATATTTTCTACTGGAATGTCAATGTATTTGAAGGTAATTTTTGTAAGTATTTCTGTAACTTCTCAATTTAGAAAATTATTTTTATAAATATTTGTTTGGCTGTATATTTTTCTGACATATAAATTCATAAAATAAAGGATGTAATTTATATTTTGGATATTAACATTGTACTCATGTATGGGTGTATTTTTTTAAATGCTGTACTGTATTTCCTTGCATATATAACACATCAGTCTGTATTACTGATCAGTCCCTTATGAAATCAAGCTTGAATTGTGGAACATAGTGTGTAGAGAACTAAACGCAATTTTATCCCACTAAACTCAAAGGGAAAAACATATTTTATTGTTATTTAAGTCAGAAAGCCCTCACACTTTAGAATTCTTGCCACTGTGCATAGATCCTATGTTCAGATTCCCCCCATACCATCAGGGCTTGCAGTGGGGAGGCTGCCTGTATGTCTGGCCCTGCAGGCTGCTTTATCCTGTCCTCAGGGATTCTGTGGATGTTTGTGGCTACTGTCCTCCACAATACATGTAGGTCTTTCTTTTGTCACCTAACATGCTTATGGCTTCCTGGCATGCGGAGAACTCCTGTTGTCAGATGAATAACTGCAAAAGGATGGGTGATCTGTTTGTAGCGCTGTATTATTTTCTCCCATTTTCAGTTGGAGAGTGCCTGCCAGGAGGACTGACGACCTGGTTCTGTCACACTGCAGCCCCTTCACATGGGGGAAGGAAAGGCCACCTGAAAGTCCACTTAGAAAGGTTTTGGATTTGGCACTTCAATTATTTTCCAAATAGCATTCACCAAGTTTTTAAGGGAACAAGAAAAAGCTTTAACGGTAAGCATGCCATGATCTGTACTAGCAGAAGAACTGCTTTGCCTGCCAGGCTCACCAGGAGCCTGAAGGAAGGAAGTGCCTGCCACAGGGACCCTTTTCACACATGGTTCTTTTTTATCTGATAAACCTGTGCACTTTTGATACTTGGGTAGTATATTTGTCTCCTTTGTTCTTCCCATACAGATGGTGCTACATGTCATGCTCTGTGCTTGTGGCCCTGGAGCTATTGCTCCAGCAACCCTGTGTTGATCTGGCTTCAGCACAAAGCAGAGCTGTGTGCTCCCCGCAGTGTAGCCCTAAACTCCATACTGTATAATTATTATTATTCAATGTAACAAGAAGAAAGCTTTATCTTTGCTATGGTTAAAATAGTAATAGGCATTTGGAAAAAAGATAAATTATTGAAAATTAGTGAAGGAATAGTATTACCTACAAATTCCAGAATTTTGGAGATTTTAGAACATTGTGAAGCATGGCATATTAAATGCATACTAGTAAAACTCCAAATTGAAATTCTTTTGTTTGTCCAGTTGAAGTGCTGAACTGTGGTACACTCAGAAAATTATACAGTGGTTGATTTTTGGTGTGCTGTGTTTCGATGCTTTTTTAAATCAGTAATCATTGCTAGTAGTGCCTTCACCAGGTAATAGAGGTGTCCCAGCATAGATTATTCTTCAGAGCAGAGAAAGAAGAGGTATGGGGCTTTCTAAAGGCCAGTGTTGACTAGCAGGTGGGTCAGGCATGTGCCACCCAGTTGGACCTAGGCATCTTCATTAAGGGAAAGAAAATGGTCATTGTGCAAAATTCTGTTAGTAAGTCTTTACTAGCAAATTCAGGGGTTATAAAATGAAGGCAAACACAAAACCTTCCTTTGGGTACCGCATGGACTTTCTTGGACAAGCTGATCAAGTTGTATGAAGTCTGTGAACAGTCAAGGGTGACAGGAGGGCCTGTACTCTGTCAGTAAGTGCCATGGGGGATGAAGGTTAGTCATCTTATCTTATGCAAATGTGGAAGCAAGATACTATATCTTCTCTTTCATAGTGTAATCAATTGCTGTGAATGACCCTAATAGACCTTATTAAAGCTTCTTAGGAAACCAAGTCTGCATGCTGTTCTGTGTAATGAGAGAGAGATTTGAGAGGGTGGTCAGATTGGTACTCCTGGATGCAGAAAAGCTGTCTTCTCTTCTTCTCCAAAAAGTGGACAAATTATAGTAATATAAATGACACAAAAAAAATCTATTTTTTTGGAATAAATCTTTCTTATTTCTAGCTGTAGGGACTTCAATTTTTACCTTCTGTTACAGTCTTGATTCTTAAGATAAATTGCTACATTTACGATGAATTCTATTTGCACGGGATATTTATTGGTGTTATCTTAGTTTCAGAAGGTTGGTCTTCATTTTAAAGTCATATGCATGTTTTCCTGCTAAGGAGCATTTAAGCAGACAAAAAAAATTAATAATTCTGAGAAATTGAGACAAAGCAAGGATAGCAAATAGGAGAGAAAATTAATTAAGACTCTTGTTATGGAGACATAAAATGTGAACAAACTAAAACCAATGCACACAGAGACAGTGAGCCTGGGTGAAGAGTCATACTGATAGGACCAAAAACAAAGAATATTAAAAATATAAAGGGGAAAATGTCTAAGTACAAAACAGAATCTCAAAAGAAATTACTTATTTTGGTATAAATCAACCCAAACTAACATAACATTTAAATGATTCTGAATGTTTCATATTTCTACATTTCCTGCCACTTCTGCTTTTCCTATACAATACCTTTGCACAAATTTCTGGATATTTTCTTTCCTTCCTGATTAATTAATTAATTAATTTATTTATTTTATTAAATCATAGCTGTGTACATTAATGTGATCATGGGGCACCATACACTGGTTTCATAGACTGTTTGACACATTTCCATCACACTGGCTAACATAGCCTTCCTGGCATTTTCTTAGTTATTGTGTTAAGACATTTACATTCTACATTTACTAAGTTTCACATATACCCTTGTAAGATGCACCGCAGGTGTAATCCCACCAATCACCCTCCCTCCCCCCACCTTCCTCCTCCCTAACCTTCCCTTCCCCCTTCCCCCTATTCTTGGGTTATGACTGGGTTATAGCTTTCATGTGAAAGCCATAAATTAGTTTCATAGTAGGGCTGAGTACATTGGAAACTTTTTCTTCCATTCTTGAGATACTTTACTAAGAAGAATATGTAAATCAAAACTACTTTGAGATGTCATCTAACTCCAGTAAGATTAGCCTATATCACAAAATCCCAAGACCAGAGATGTTGGCGTGGATGTGGAGAAAAGGGAACACTTCTACACTGCTGGTGGGAATGCAAATTAATACATTCCTTTTGGAAAGATGTTTGAAGAACACTTAAAGATTTAAAAATAGATCTGCCATTCAATCCTATAATTCCTCTACTAGGCATATACCCAGAAGACCAAAAATCACATTACAACAAAGATATTTGTACCAGAATGTTTATTGCAGTCCAATTCATAATTTCTAAGTCGTGGAAAAAGCCCAAATTCCCATCAATCCACGAATGGATTAATAAATTGTGGTATATGTACACCATGGAATATTATGCAGCCTTAAAGAAAGATGGAGACTTTACCTCTTTCATTGTACATGGATGGAGCTGGAACATATTCTTCTTAGGGTCTCTTTCTTATCAATTTTTGATCTTTGATAAAGCATATACAAGTATTTTAAATGAAAATGTATTTGTTTATTAATTGATTGGGATTCATTGAAGGGGCAAAGAATTAGATACATCACTTGCATTTGTTAGATAAAATTTCTCTTATCATTGTGTCCCACCCCCAAGAGGTGTGCCATACACCATGAACCCCCATCCTCCACTATCCTCCCCTCTCCCCACTTGCTCATTCTCTTATTCCCCCCTTGTATTGGGACACCTGCAGCCTTCATATTAGAACAGAATACATTGGATTCCTGCTTCTTCATTCTTGGGATGCTTTACGAAGAAGAATATGTTCTGCCTCCATCTAGGTTAATACGAAAGATATCAAGTCTCCATCTTTTTTAGTGGCTAAATAGGTTGTTTATTCATTCCTGGGTTGGTGGACATTTAGGCTGTTTCCACATTTTGGCAATTGTAAACCGAGCTGCAATAAACATTCTAGTGCAAATGTCCTTATGTTGAAATTATTATTTTTTTTCTTTTGGGTAGATGCCTAGTAATGTGATCACAGGATCAAATGGGTGGTCTAGATTGAATTCTTTGAGGGTTCTTCATACTTCCTTCTAAAAAGGTTGTATTAGTATGCAGTCCCACCAGGAATGGAAAAAAAGTATTCCCTTCTCTCCACATCCACGCCAGCACCTGCAGCTTTGAAACTTTGGGATGTGTGCTATTCTCATTGGAGTTATGGGATATCTGAGGGTAGTTTGGATTTGCATTTCTGTGATGATCAAGGATGATGAGCATTCTTTCAGATGTTTGTTAGCCATTTGTCTATCTTCTTTAGAGAAGGTTTTATTCATCTTTCTTGCCCAGTGATATATTGGATTGTTAGGTCTTTTTTGTTGCTGTTGTTGATTAATTTGATTTCTGTATAGACCCTAGTTATCAAGTTTTTGTACATTTCACAATATGCAAATATCTTTTCCCATTCTGAAGGTTGTCTGTTGGCTTTGTTGTTTCCTTAGCTGCACAGAAGCTTTTCAGTTTAATTAAGTACCATTTGTTTATTTTTTTTTGTTTTTGCAATTGCCATGGAAGTCTTCTTCATAAAATCCTCCTCCAGGCCAATATCATCTAGTGTTTTCCCCACACTTTTTATTGTTTCGTGGCTTATATTTAAATCTTTTGTCCATCTTGAATCAATTTTGCAAGTGGTGAGAGGTGCAGGTCAAGTTTTAATGTTTTACTTATGGTTGTCCAGTTCTCCCAGCACCATTTATTGAATAGGGATTCTTTTCCCCATTAAATGTTCTTCTTTGATTTATCAAATTATCAGGTGACTTTAAGATATTAGTTTCATCTCATTGTTTTCTATTCAGTTCCAAATGTCAATGTCTCTATTTTTGTTCCAATACCCATGCTGTTTTGATAACTATTGCTTTGTAGTACAGCAGAAAGTTTGGTAGAGTAATACCCCCAGCCTTGTTTTTATTACTAAAAATTGCCTTGGCTATACAGGGTTTCTTCTGGTTCCATATAAATTGGAGAATTATTTTTTCTAATTCTTGAAAGTATGATGATGGTATTTTAATGGAGATTTCATTGAGTCTATAGATTGCTTTAGGTAGCATAGACATTTTCACAATGTTGGTTCTTCCCAGTCATGAGCATGGTATGTTCTTCCATTTGTTAATACCTTCTGCCTTCTCTTTTGTTGGGGTTTGGTAATTTTCTGTCTAGAGAACCTTCACCTCTTTTGTTATGTATATTCCTAGGTATTTCATTTTTGTGGAAGCTACTGTGAAGGAGATTGTGTCCTTGATTAGCTTCTCATCTTGGCTATTGTTGGTGTATACAAAAACTACTGATTTGTGCACATTGATTATATATTCTGATACATTGTTTTTTTTTTTTTTCAATCATTTCCAGGTGTCTTAAGGTTGAGTCTTTAAAGTACTCTAAGTATAAGATCATATTGTTGGCAAAGAGAGTGAGTTTGACCTCTGCCCCGTTTGGTTGTCCTTTATTTCCTTCTCTTGCCTGATTGTATTAGCTAGAACTTCCAGCACTATGTTGAATAGTAGTGGCGATAGAGCACAACCTTGTCTGGTGCCAGTTTTAAGTGGAAAAGCGTTCAGTTTTATTCCATTCACTACAAAATTAGCTGTGGGTTTGTAGTAGATGGCTTTAATCAGATTAAGAAGGGTGCCACCTATGCCTATATTCTTAAGTGTCCTAATTAGTAAAGGATGCTGGATTTTGTAGAATGCTTTTTCTGCATCTATAAAGAGTATCGTATGGTCTTTGTTTTTGCTTCTGTTGATATGGTGAATTACATTTATGGACTTGCATATGTTAAAACAGTCTTGCATCCCTGGAATGAAACCTACTTGACAGCGATGAATGATTTTTCAATGTGAAGCTGTAATCTATTGGCTTGGATTTTATTGAGATTTTTTTGCATTTATATTCATTAGTGAAATTGGTCTGAAATTCTCCTTTTTAGTTGGATCTTTTCTTGGTTTTGGTATCAGGGTGATGCTTGCTTCATAGAATGTGTTTAGGAAGATTCCTTCCTCCTCTTTTTTTTTTTTTTTTTTCTTTTTGGAATAATTTCTGCAGAATGGGTCTAAGTTCTTCTTTGAACGTTTGATAGAATTCTGGTGTGAAGCCATGTGGACAAGGCTTTTTTTGCTGGGAGATTTTTTTATTGCTTCTTTTTTTTTTTTTATTAAGTCATATATACATAGATCCTGAATACATTTATGCCTTTGTGGGATTCAATGTGTTGATTATTTCTACAAATTGGAGTGCTTATTTCCTACTAATTAACGTAGCCTTCACCTTATTTACTTAATCATAGTGTTAAGACATTTGTGTTCTATACTTGATAGATTTGACTTGTACCTTTGCAATATGCTCCATATTTGTGATCCCACCATTAACCCTCCCTCTATCAAAATACCTGCTCCCTTCCCATCCCTCTGCCCTTCTCTCCTTTTTCCTGGGCTATAGTTGTGATTCGTCTTTCATATGAAAATGTCAGTGATTATAAATTGGTTTTGTAGTAGAACTGAGTACATTGGATTTTTTTTTCTGTTCCTGAGATACTTTTCTAAGAAGAATATTTTCCAGCTCCATCCATGTAAACATAAAAGATGTAAAGTCTCTATCTTTTTTAATCTTGCATAGTATTCCATGGTATACATAAACCATAATTTATTAATCCATTCATGGGTCGATGGACACTCGGGCTTCTTCCATGACTTGGCAATTATGAATTGAGCTGTAATGAACAACCTGGTGCAAATATCTTTTTGCCAAGTGATTTTTGGCCTTTTGGATATACCCCTAGTAGAGGAATGCATGCTTCTTTTATGTGTGTGTGTTTAATGAAGTTTTATTTTTCCAAATATATGGTTGGTTGGACCCTGTTCATGCATCTCCACCCTTGGTATTTGTGGTGTAAATTACTTGAGCTCTGTGATTTGAAACAGTTTGATAAGTCGTTTAATAAGGAGCTCTTGAAGGGCTTCCCTGGCCAGGCAACCGTGAATCTTCAGTCTCTTAGAGACCACAGCTGGGGTGATAAGCTTATGATTGGGAACTTCCTTACAGAGTTTATCATATGTAGCTTTGTCAAACAAGACTAGGTTGTTGAACTTTTCCTGAATTTTGCCTTTGGACCACTTCTTTTTGGCCTTTCCCTCAGATTTGTTCACTGGGTCTTTGTGTTTCTTGGCTGACTTTCCAGCATCTTTCTTCTTCTTGTCATCCTTGGGTGCAAAGGATTGCAAAGGATTGCAAAACTCAGAGAGAGCTGCAACTACTGCAATCTAGCTAAGATATTGGACAAAAAGGACTTTTTATTGCTTCTTTAATCTCAGTTCTTGAAATCCATCTGTTCAAGAGATCTATTTCTTCTTGTTTATGTCTAGAGAGGGGTGTGATTCCAGGTATTGATCCATTTCCTCCACATTGTCAAATTTATTGGCATAGAGTTTATTGTAGTGATCAGAGATAATCTCTTGTGTCTCTGTGGCATCTGTTATTATTTTCCCTTTATCATTTCTGATTGAGGTTATTAGAGATTTTACTTATATGTTTCTAGTTTATCTGGCCAAAGTTTTATAGATTTTATTTATTTTTTCAATTAAGTAACCTTTGTCTCATTAAATTTGTGGATGATTCTTTTGTTTTCATTTTCATTAATATCTGATTTCTTCTGCTGTGTTTAGGGTTAGATTGTTCTTTTATTTTTCCAAATCCATAAGATGGTTCATGAGATTGTCAATATACTCTCTTTCTATTTTTTTGAATGTAGGCAGCCAATGCAATAAATTTCCCTCTTAAGACTGCTTTTGCTGTATCCCAAAGGTTTTGGTAACTTGTGTCTTTGTTATGTTTGAGGAATGTAACGATTTCCTTTTTTTTTCTTTTTTGTTATGTTTGTTTATTATGTGAAAGAATCATTTGGGGAAAAATGCTTGACATTGCAAATGAGTGTGTTTCTGTTAATGACTAATAGAGAAGAAATTGCATTTTCATCAAAGCTCATAGAACACACACAGAAAGTGCCAAAAAAATGCACACATTTTAAGAAAGGAAAAAAAAGTATTAAATTTGTTATATCTAAGTCACAATTAACTTCTGCAATTACCAGAGATACTCAAAAGTGACTTATATTCATCTTTCATTATTGGTATATATTGAGTATTATAATTTTAATGCAGTTTTTTAATGTCTATTATTATTCTGTTATTTTTTAAGTTCAATATACAAATATACAGTATAGTATTAACAAATAGAGAATTAAGGTTATTATGACAACACAAAATATGAAATACATAGAAATAATTCTTCAGAAATATGTAGTATTTCTAAATGGAAAACTTCTATTTATTATTGAAAATATAAAAAGACACATGTCTGTATATATTGCAAAATTGTTATTGCTGATTTTTTATTTGTTTAGGTATTCCTTCTGTTATAACTTGAGTTATTGTCTTTTTAGGGATATCAGTATACCACATAGCAAATTCTGTTTCTTCTGGGGGTTCAAAAGGATTGTAGCAAACAGCTGGCCCACTGGGGGCACACATATCTGATATTGGGTGTTATCATATATGCAAGTTCCTTCAGGCTTTCGTGTATATTCATAATAAGAGTAAACCGATAACACAATTTTGACACTTTGTTTAGTTTGGGTTACCTTTTGGATACATTATTCATAACCTTCACCATGTCTTACTCCTAAGAGTAAAGAAGGAAGGAGAAAAGTCCAAAGCAAAGAATCAGTTAATCAGTCCCACACCACTGCTGCTTATCCTCAAGTTTCTGGGGCAGGGCTGTAGTATGTTTGTTCAGGGTAAGATGGTGGGAATGCTCTAGGTACTGTTGGACCGTACACTCCCCATGGCTGGCTGGTTTCATGCATGAGTGATGTAACCAGGCTGGGATGCCATTCACTTTCACTGTTGTTGGTGTGCACAGTATCACCAAGTAGGAGCCTTTTCACCATGGTTTCAGTGAACTCAGGCTCCAATCTTTAATCCACACCTAGAGAGTGGTTCCCTGGAGAGTGGTTACCTGGGGACTGGGGATGATAAAATAAAAGGACATCTATCATTCACCCATTCTGAAATCTTTTCTTCATTATTTATTCCAGTGGCATTAGTTGGTTACTAAGTTGGTAAATTTTGTTTCTTCCAGTTCTCTCAGGGTTCCTGGTAAATTTATCAAAATGGGAAGGACCCTGTGATATAGCATTGTATAAAGTGAATAACCTATTCTCTTTTTTTTTCCAGTTTTTTTTAACCAGGTTACATTGATTGCTTTTTTTAGGTAAAGTCCTTCTTATAATTGTGTCTAGTTCCGAAAATGTGTGTCACACACTGTGACCCCCCTGCCCCCTCCTTCCTTCCCTCTCTCTACTCTACCCTTCCCTCAGTCCCCACTGTGTACTAGGTTATTAATTGTCTTCATATTAGAATTGAGTACATAGTATTCTTGTTTCTCCATTTTTGGGTTACTTTACTAAGAATAATGTGTTCCTATTCCATCCAGATTAATACAAAAGATGTAAACTCTCCATCTTTTTTAATGGCTAAATAGTATTCCCTGTTATACATATACCACAGCTTGTTAATCCATTCCTGGGTTGGTGGGCATTTAGACTGTTTCCACATTTTGGCAATTGTAAATTGAGCTGCAATAAACAGTAAGTGTCCTTATGATAAAAGGATTTTTTTTTTCTTCTGGATAGATGCCCAGTAATGGGATTGCAGGATCAAATGCGAGGTCCTATTTGAGTTCTTTGAGAAATCTCTATACTTCCTTCCAAAAAGTTTGTATTAGTTTGCAGTCCCACCAGCAGTGTCAAAGTGCTCCCTTCTCTCCACATATTATGCTATCATCTGGAGTTTTGAGATTTTGTGATGTGGGCCATTCTAGCTGGGGTTAGATGATATCTCAGGGTGGTTTTAATTTGCATTTCTCTAATAATTAGGGATGATGAGCATTTTTTCATATGTTTGTTAGCCATTCATCTATCTTTTTTAGAGAAGGTTCTATTCATCTCTCTTGCCCATTTTTTTCATGTTGATTAATTTGAGTTCTTGGTAGATTCTGGTTATCAAGCTTTTGTCTGATTCAACATATGCAAATATCCTTTCCCATTGTGTAGATTGTCTATTAGCTTTCATTGTTATCTCCTTAATTGTACAAAAGCTTTTCACTTTAATTAAGTTCCATTGGTTTATTTTTATTTTTGTTGCGATTGCCACAGAAGTCTTCTTCTTGAAGTCTTTCCCCAGGCTGTTATCTTCAAGTGCTTTTTGCATCTTTCTTCGAGCATTTTTATCATTTTGCGCCTTAAATTTAGGACTTTTATCCATCTCAAATCAATTCTAACGAGTGGAGAAAGGTGCGGGTCCAGTTTCAGTCTATTTATTTATTTATTTATTTATTTATTTTTTGAGACAGAGCCTCAAGCTGTTGCCCTGGTTAGAGTGTTATGGCATCATAGCTCACAGCAACCTCAAACTCCTGGGCTCAAGTGAGTCTCCTGTCTCCGCCTCCCAAGTAGCTGGGACTACAGGTGCCTGCCACAATGCCTGGCTATTTTTTGGTTGTGGCCATCATTGTTGTTTGGCAGGCCTGGGCTGGATTGGAACCCGCCAGCTCAGGTGTATGTGGCTGGCGCCTTAGCTGCTTGAGCCACAGGTGCCGAGCCCCAGTTTCAGTCTTTTACATGTGGATATCCAGTTCTCCCAGCACCATCTATTATAAGGGGATTCTTTACCCCAGGGTATGTTTTTTTTTTTTAAATTAAATCATAGCTGTGTACATTAATGCTATCATGGGGCACCATACACTGGTTTTATAGACCATTTGACACATTTTCATCACACTGGTTAACATAGCCTTCCTGGCATTTTCTTAGTTATTGTGTTAAGACATTTATATTCTACATTTACTAAGTTTCACATGTACCCCTGTAAGATGCACTACAGGTGTAATCCCAGCAATCACTCTCCCTTCGCCCATCCTCCTCCCTCCTTTCCCCCTTCCCCATATTCCCAAGGTATGTTCTTGTTTTGTTTATCAAAGTTTAGGTGGTGATAAGATTTTTTTTTTCGTCTCCTGGTTTTCTGTTCAGTTCCAGATGTCTATGTCTCTATTTTTGTCAAATACCATGCTGTTTTCACCACTATGGCTTTGTAGTACAGCCTAAAGTCTGGGAGGCTGATGCCCCTGGCTTTATTTTTATTCCTAAGAACTGTTGTAGCTATATGGTGGTTCCATACAAAATTAAGAATTATTTTTTTCCAATTCTTGTATGTACAATGTTGGTATTTTAATAGGGATCATATTGAATCTGTAGATTGTTTTAGGAAGTCTAGACATTTTAACAATGTTTATTCTTCTATTCATGACCATGGTATGTTTTTCCATTTGTTAGTATCTTCTGCTATTTCTTTTCTTAGGCTTTCATAGTTTTTATAGAGCTCCTTCACCTCTCCTTTTTTATTAAGTATATTCCTTGGTATTTCTTTTTTTTTTTTTTTTTTTTTGAAGCTCCTGTGAAAGGGACTGTGTCCTTGATTAGCTTATCATCTTGGCTGTTATTGGCATATACAAAGGCTACGGATTTGTGCACATTGATTTTATATCCTGAGACCTTACTGTATTTTTTTTTTTTATAACTTCCATGTGTCTTGTGGTTGAGTCTTTGGGTTTCTCTTAGTATAAGATCATATTGTCAGCAAAAAAAGAGAATTTGACCTCCTCTGCTCCCATTTGGATGCCCTGTATTTCCTTCTCTTGCCCAATTATATTGGCTAGAACTTCTAGCACTATGTTGAATAGTAGTGGTGGTAGAGGATAACCTTGTCTGTTTCTAGTTCTTAGTGGAAAAGCTTTCAGTTTTATTCCATTCACTGTGATATTAGCTATGGGTTTGTAGTACATGGCTTCTATCAGTTTAAGAAATGTGTCACCTATGCTTATACTTTTCAGTGTTCTAAGTAGAAAAGGATGCTGGATTCTATTGAATGCTTTTTCTGCATCTACTGAGAAATCCTAGTTTTTGTCTTCTATTGATATGGTGGATTACGTCTATGTTAAACCATCCTTGCACCCCTGGGATGAAACTTACTTGATCATGGTGTATATTTTTTTTTGAGAAGCTGTAATTTATTGGCTGGTATTTTTTTTTGAGAATTTTTGCATCTATATTCATTAGTTAAATCAGTTTGTAATTCTCTTTTTTAGTGGCTCTTTTCCACGCCTTGGTATCAGGGTGATGTTTGCTTTGTAGAATGTGTTGGGAAAGATTTCTTCCTCCTCAATTATTTTGGAAAAAATTCTGCAGTAGTGGAATAAGCTCTGCTTTGAAGGGTTGATAGAATTCTGGTGTGAAGCCATCTGGGTTAGGGCATTCTTTGTTGGGAGATGTTTTATATTATTTCTTTGATCTCAGTGCTGGAAATTGGTCTGTTCAGGAGATGTGTTTCTTCCAGGCTAAGTCTAGGAAGAGGGTGTGATTCCAAATATTGATCCATTTTCTTCACATTGTAAAATTTCTTGGGACAGAGTGTCTTGTAGTAGTCAGAGATAATCTCTTGTATCTATGTGGCATCTTTTGTTATTCACATTTATCATTTCTGATTAAAGTTACTTTAGATTTTACTTTTCTATTTCTAGTTAGTCTGGACAAAGGTTTATCTATATTATTTATATTTTAAAAAACAACTCCTGTTTAATTAATTTTCTGAATGATTCTTTTATTTTCAATTTCATTAATATCTGATTTAATTTTAGATATATATTTTCTTCTATTGGGGTTAGGCTTAGATGATTCTTCTCTTTCCAGTTCCATGAGATATTTTGTGAGTTTCTGATGTGCTCTCTTTTTGTTTTTTGGTTATAGGCATCTAAAGCAATAAATTTTTCTCTCAAGACTGCTTTTGCTGTATCCCACAGGTTTTGATAGCTTGTGTCTTCGTTGTTGTTATGCTCAAGGAAGTTAATGATTTCCTTCTTTATCTATTCCTTCACCCAACTGTCATTCAGCATGAGGTTGTTTAATTTCCATGCCTTTCTGTGGGGTTGAATGTTTTTGTTCAACTTTAAAGCCTTGTGGTATGAGAAGATACGAAGTAAAATTTCAGTTCTTTTGATTCTCTTGAGGTTTGTTTGTGTCCTAAGATATGATTGATTTTGGAGAATGTTCCATGGGCTGATGAGAAGAACATATACTCTTTAGCTTTGGAATGGAGTGTTCTATATAGGTCTGTCAAGCATAGTTGTTCTAGGGTCACAATTATGTCCCTTATATCTTTGTTTAATTTCTGTTTAGAGGATCTGTCCAGTTCCATAAGATGAGTATTAAAGTCCCCTGCAATTATGGTGTTCTGGGATAACATATTGCTTGGACTAATTAAGGTCTGTTTCAGAAATCTGGGAGCATTTAGGTTGGGTGCATAAATATTTAGAATTGAAATATTTTCTTGTTGTAATTTTCCCTTGACCAATAATAAGTGTTCATCATTGTCTTTTTTTTTATTGTAGTTGCTTTAAATATACTTGTATCTGAAAATAAAATTGCAACCCCTCTTTCCTTCTTAATTCTGTTGCCTGAAAAATTGTCTTCTATCCCTTAACTCTGAGTTTTAATTTTTTTTTTTTTTTTTAGGCTAAGTGTGTTTCTTGCAGACAGCAAATGGATGACTTTTTTGTTTTTTGTTTTTGTTTGTTTTTATAATCCAATCAGCCAGCCTATGCCTCTTCAGTGGGCAATTCAAGCCCTTAACGTTAATTGAGAGAAGTGATAAGTGTGGTGGCATCTAGTCATCTTATTTTTTAAAAGTCCACTGCTTTTTAATTATTGTGGAAGCTAATTTTTGTCCTTTAGTTTCTCAGTGCTTACTTTTCTGGAAGTCCATTATGATGGTCAGTGTGTAAAACAGGTTGAAGTATTTCCAGTAGAGTTGTCTTGTTGCGGCAAAGTTTCTCAATATTTTCATATCAACAAAAGATTTGATCTGTCCATCAGCTTTAAAGATTAGCTTAGCAAGATATAGAATTCTGGGTTGGAAATTGATTTATTTAAGAAGATTAAAAGTAGATGACCATTGTCTTCTGGCTTGAAAAATTTTATTTGAGAAGACTGCAGTCATCCTGGTAGGTTCACTCTGCAGTCACCGTGGTAGGTTCACTCAAGTAGCTCAACTGGTATTTACTCCTTGTGGCCTGCTGAATCTTTTCTTTTGTCTTCACTTTGTCAGGTTCATCACAATGTGTCTTGAGAAGCTTGATTTTAGTTGAGATGACTTTGGGACTGATATCCCTCTGAAAGGAGTGGGTCAGAATCTTTGGTGATATTTGGAAAATTTTCATTTATAATTTTCTCCAGTATGACCTTCATTCCTCTGGGTCATTCTTCTCCCCCTTCTGGGATACCTATAACTCATATGTTTAAATGTTTTTTGAAGTTCCAGAATTCTCTCAGTGAATGTTCTGCTTTCTCTCTCTTTTTCTCCAACTCTTTAAGTACCTGAGCTAGCTCAGGAGCTTTGTCCTATACCTCAGAGATTCTTTGTTCTGCATGGTCTAATCTGTTACTGATACTCTCCTGCATCTTTAAGTTCCCTGATTGACTGCTTCAATTCCTTTAGCTCTGTTATATTTTTTCTATATTCTTCATGTTGTTCATATCTTATTTGATTCTTTGTTTGAATTTCCTTTTGGTTATTTCCCACTTTCTCAGCAATTTCCTTCATTGTTTTTTTTATCCGTACTTTTTTCATTTTTTTTTATTAAATCATAACTGTTTTCATTAATGTGATCATGGGACACCATACACTGGTTTTATAGACCGTTTGACACATTTTCATCACACCGGCTAACATAGCCTTCCTGGAATTTTCTTAGTTATTATGTTAAGACATTTGCATTCTACATTTACTAAGTTTCACATAAAACCTTGTAAGATGCACCACAGGTGTAATCCCACCAATCACCCTCCCTCCTCCCACCTCCCCTCTCTTTCCCCCTTCTCCTTCATCTGTATTTGAAATCTCCCTTCTGTCATTTCTGACATTTATTTACTGGTGAAATCCTCTGCAACTGCTACCCTTGGGGAGGGGGTTGCCCTGGTCTGGCTTTTCATGCTGCCAGAATTTTTCTACTGTGTCTTCCTCATGAGTGTTTTCTTTCATTTGCTTCCTTTCCCCAATTTTCCTTTCACTTCCTCTTGTTCTTTAATTAACCATGCCTCTAACCTAAGGTGTTGATGTGTCCTTTTAGTACAGGACTAAAAGGACAAAAAGATTAAAGAGCAAAAAGGGAAAAAAGATTTTTCAAAAAGAGAGAAAGGAAAGGGAGTTAGTAAAAGGGAAAATTGACCAAAAGAAGAGAGGCACAGAAGTGGGAGACAGGAGTTATAGAGGTATACAGTAGCGCACTTTGACCCACACCTTAAAAACTCCCAGCCCTTAGGGAATGCTGGTTTGGGTGGTTCCCTTAAGATCTGCAGTTCTTTGCCAGCCTGGGCAGACACAGGACCCCACCTCCACCAAATAGAAAAGAGAAACAGAAATACTACAATTTGAACCAAAACAAACAAACAAAAAAACTTACAGGACAAAATTGGGGGGGGGGACAAAGAACAGGAGCAGAAAAACTAGGAAAAAATAAAGCTCTTATTATTAAAGAAGGCACCAAAAATATATATATTTACAATAGAAAAATGAAGAAAAAAAGAAAAAAATCTAGGGGGACAATTTGAAAAAAGAAAAAAAGAAATATATATATATATGTGTGTATATGTATATATGTATATATAATCTGAATATTGCCTGGGCAACAGATGATTTTTTCTGGGGTATTAGATGCTAATCATGGTGCTGATACAGCTGTGTAAGATAGAGACTGGAGTCCTCTATGGCTACTTTGCCCTCTAACCAAGCGGGATTGAGAGCCTGATTGTCTCCTCAGCCTGCTTAAAAGCCTCTTTAAACTGTGACCCTTGGCTAAGCAGACGCTTTCTCAGGAAAGCATATGTTGTTGGGATCTCCCCTGAAGTGGCTGCCCACTTATAAAGCCCGCCAAACCAGCCTCACTCTGTACCCATAATGGAAGAGGATGCAAGGCAGCCTCCTACTGCTGAACAATGAAATACCCTCTCTTCCCTGGTATCTCAATCATGGCCTCTGGGTGCTGTTCAAAGTCACTTGATCACTCACCTAAAGTCTCCCAGGACAGGCCTTACACCTAAGGTCTCCTAGGACAGGCCTCACAATAGGACCCTGAGGGTGGAGCCTGAAGGAACCTACAATGGCTGTGCTTAGCCTGCAGCCAAACAATGAAAACTCTTTTTTCCAGCCCAGTGGCTCAGTCCTGGACTCTGAAGACTGCTAAAATTTACTTGCACACTCACCCAAGGTATCCCAAGGTAGTTTAACAAAGTGCCCACATCAATAGAAGAAAACAACCTGTAGTCAAGGCATTCCCTGTCAGCAATCTTGCTGTTGCTATAGCTACAGCCGTGCCTCAGACTGAACACAACCACTTTCCATTTCTCCACTGTTTTTGCCATCCTCTTGGGGTCCAGAAATCTCTTTCTGCCTCCTGTGTTCCCAGAGGGGTTTTACTAGGCAAAGCCCACAAGCCAGAGGTGCCTGGACTCTTCTCTCCCCAATTGGAAAGATGCTTTTATTCAGTTGCCATCTTGCCTCCTCCCTTTGATGCAGTTTTTTTCTTTCTTAAAATGTCACGATTTCTTCTTTTATCTGTTTCCGAACCCCACTATCATTCAGCTTAAAGTTGTTTAATTTCCAAATCTTCGTGTGGTGATGAACACTTTTGTTGGAGTTGAGTTTCACTTTTAGTGCCTGTAGTCTGAGAAAATACAAGGTATAATTTCTATTCTTTTAATAATGGTGCGGTTTGATTTGTATCCTAGGATGTGGTCAATTGGGCTAATGAGAAAAAAGTATATTCCTTAGCTTTGGGATGGTGTGTTCTGTGTATTTCTATTAATCCCATTTTATCTAAGATTACATTTAAGACCTTTGCATCTTTGTTTAGTTTTGATTTAGAGGATCTGTCTAGTTTTGTCAGAAGGGTATTAAAATCCCTGACCATTATAGTATTATGGGACATCATGTTACTCAGACCCCTCAAGGTGTGTTTCATAATCTAGGAACATTTCAGTTGGGTGTACAAATATTTAAAATCAAAATGTCTTCATGTTGTATTGTTCATTTGACCAGTATAAAGTGTCTATCTTTGTCTTTCTTAACTTTAGTGGCTTTAAATACACTTATATCTGAAAATAAGATTGCAATCCCTCCTTTCTTCTGATTTCCATTTGTATGAAATACTGTCTTCCATCCTTTAATCTTGAGTCTTGATTTGTCATTTAAGGCTAGGTGTGTCTCCTCAAGACAGCATATGGATGACTTGTGCTTTTTTGTCCAATAATTCAGCCTGTGCCTCTTCAGTGATGAATTAATTTCATTGACATTTATTGAATTGTTAAGTGTGGTGGAGTTCTAGTCATCTTATTTTGTGAAAGTCTGTTGTGTAGTTTTATCCCTTGCACCATTGTGGAAGGTAAGTTTTCACCATTAGCTTCTAGGTGTTTACTTAGCTGATGGTCTCTTAAGAATATGTCTAAGTATTTCCTGTAGAGCTGGCCTTATGATGAATTTTCTTAGTGCTTTTATATCGGCAAAAGATTTGGTTTCTCCATCAATTTTGAAACTTAGTTTAGCAGGATACAGAATTCTGGGCTGAAAATTGTTTTGGTTAAGAATGCTGAAGGCAGATGACCATGCTCTTTTGGCTTGGAAGGATTCAGTTGAAAAGTCTCCTGTCATCCTAATGGCTCTACCTCTGTAGGTCAATGGCACTTACTACTGACTGCTTGTAGAATTTTTTCTTTCATCTTGACTTTGGATGGGTTCATTACAATGTGTCTTGGAGAGACTCTGTTTGAGTTAAGGAGGAGTGTGTCAGGGTCTTTAGTAAAATGAGAGGTTTAAATTTATGATAGTCTCCAGTAGGCTTCTGTACCTTTCAGACAATCTTCTTCCTGTTCAGGAATCAGTTTTCAAAGTGTTTATTCTACTTTCTAGTTCTTCTTCTCTGCCCCTTTAACTACCTGGGTTTACTCAAAATCTACATCCTCTAGCTCTAAAGTTCTTTCTTCTCAATGGTTCAACCTATTTTTGATGCTTTCTACTGTATCTTTAAGTTCTCTGATTGTACCCTTCACTTCCTTAAACTCTGCCATATCCTTTCTATATTCTACCTATCTCTCATCTTTTGGTTCTGACTCTCCATTTTCTCATCCATTCCTTTTATTATCTTTATCATCCATATTTTAAAGTCCCTTTCTGTCAAATCCATTAGTAGACTCCATTAGATGGAGT
The DNA here is from genome assembly GCF_027406575.1 of Nycticebus coucang. NCBI lineage: Eukaryota > Metazoa > Chordata > Mammalia > Primates > Lorisidae > Nycticebus > Nycticebus coucang. Next base: position 27,256,761 of record NC_069799.1, on the reverse strand, counting down.
CCTCTGCAGTATCTGCCTATGGTCCCTTGGGGGGAGTTTCTTCGTTTTGGTTTATCATGTTGCCTGAATTTTTCTGTTGGTTCCTTCTTCCTCATGTGTTCTTTCTTCTTTTTCCCCTCGTTATCTTCCTTTCTCCTTCTCAATGTTGCCTGTGTTTCAAACAGAAGTCCTTGCTATTGATAACAGTATTTTGCAGTATGTCATCAGGACTCCGGGTGGCACTGTTTTTTTTTTTTTTTTTTTTTTTTTTTTTGAGACAGAGAGCACAGGTAGCGACCTCTATGGTCCTTATTCCAAACTTAGTTGCCTTTGTTGATCACCTGATTGTTTCCTCAGCATTCAGAGCCTGCTGGGTTGGGACCTCAAAACTCACAAGTATGCTTCAGAGGCAGATCTCACCGTACTTGCCAACTCCAGTTTCTGTGGGGCAGGAGTCTCTCAGCCTGTCCCAAGAGTGGAATTCTGACCTCAGAAGGTGGAATTAAGACCTGCTAAGATCTTCTCATGACCTTCCCACAGTGGTAGCCTCCTGGCCACCAAGACCTTCTCAGTATGGATGCTTTGCCAGTCACCAAACCTATGGCAAAATCACTCCACCTGGCACTTCAATCTGGTTACTAGATAATATTCACTTCCACACACTCTTCCAAGCTTTTCACTCAATGTGCAACTGCACACAACTACTGAAAACTCTAGAAAGGCTTCCTCTGGAAAGGCCCATCCGGGACCTCTGCTTGGGGACAGGGGGCAGCTGATTCCCCCAATTGTAATCACTTGCCTAATTCATCAGTTTTCTGCCACTGCAGGTCAAATGCTATATTCAGGTCGTCACCCCCTCAATGTGCTCCCTGAGCTATGGTTCTGGGTAAGGTCCTCATTCCAGGTAATGCTAGTTTCTCTCTTTTCCACGTTCTAGGAGAGCTCAGCTAAAGATCCTTCTGGTCCACCATCTTGATCCTCTGACCAATGGAAAGGGTTTTAGTTTCAAAATAAGCCACTGAGTTCATGACGGCAGACATCAAGGAGGTAGTATTTTGTAGGCACATCAAATGACAAGAGAAATTATTGAGGCTTGAGTTAACAAAACAAATTATTGACTAAATTGTAATTAACAAGGAACATCTAGTCACATGAAAGTTTTATTAATGTTTAAAAGTTAATTTTTGGATTAAATGGAAGATACAATCTCAACTTACAATTACTTTTACAGAATTAGAGAAGGGTTAATGGGGAAACATGGTGATTGAAGGTCAGAACCTGAAATCAAGTCAGTATTCTGAATTCAAGTCATGGTATGATGGGGATGAAGTAGTAGTAGTAGTAGTAGTCCAATTGGGCTACTATAACAAAAATACCATAAACTGGGTTAAAGAATAAATAACCCAAATCCAGGTAAATAATTCTTGCACAATTATCTTAATGCTATAGAAAAACAACAATTCTGGCAATGTACAGATACTATTCTATGCAGTGAAGTAAAATCTTTTTAGAAGTTGTGCAGGGGACAAGCAATATGACTGACTAGGGACAGCTTCTTTGGATCTAGGAATGGTGAGATTGGGGAGAGAAGACTCCAGGCATGCCTGGGTTGAGGGCTCTACTCAGAGACATCCTTTTGGAGGCACAGGGAGGCAGGAAGAGACTTCAGGACCATAAAAGGAGGACAAAATCAGTGGAGAAGCAGCCAGTATTTGCAATGAGTTTGAGGTTGGCTGGCTGTGGTGGCTGCAGCAGCTGTAGCTACAGCACCAGTGAGAGTTTGCAAATAGGGAAGGTCTTCCTTGCAATTTTTTTTTTTTTTTTGATTTGGGTATTTGGTTGACTTACCTTGGGAAAGCAAGCAAGTGACTTTGACGAGCACCTACAGGCTGGGACTAAACCACTGGGCAGAGGAGAGCTTTCGTTGTTCAGCTGCAGGCAGGACACAACCATTGTGGGAGAGCTGCCTTACAGGCTTGACCCTCAAGATCCTAGATTGAGGCCAGTTATGGTGTGCCTGGCAAGCATGCAGCCACTTCTAGAGAGATACAATCAATGCATGCTTTCTTGGGAAAGCCACTGCTTAGCCAAGGGACACATCTTGGAAATGTTGAGGCATGTCTATCAAACAGGCTGAGGAAAGATTCAGGCTGCCAACCCTGTGAGTTTGAGGGCAAACAAGTCAGCAGAGGCTTCCAGTCTCAATCTTATACAGCAGCATTATGATTAGCATCTCATACCCCAGATGATCACCTGTGGCCCAGGCAATATTCAGCAAAATACATATAGTATTTTTTTTTAATTTTCCCCTAATTTTTTTTCATTTGTATTCATTTTTCCCATGTAAATACAATTTTTCATTGTTGCTGTCTTTAATGATAAGAGCTTCATCTTTGTTATCTTTTCTGCCCCTGTTATTTTTTTTTCCCCAAATTTTACCCCTTTAGATTTGTTTGTTTAGGTTTGAGTTATAGTATTTTTTTTTCTCTCTATTTGGTGGAGGTGGTTCCGGTGTCTGCTGAAGCTGGAAAAGAGCTGCAGACATAAAGAAACCTACCCAACCCAGCCTCCTCAGAGGCTGAGATTTGTGGGGATGGGTGAAATTACCCTACTGTATACCACTTACTCCTGTGTCTCTCTTTCTGTTCAACTCTTCTTTTTGTCAGTCTTCCTTTGTACTCCTCCCATTTACCTTCTCTTTTCGTCGTTTTTAAAAAATATATATATATATTTTTTTTTTTGGCTGGGGCTGGGTTTGAACCCGCCATCTCTGGTATATGGGGCTGGCACCCTTACTTCTTTGAGCCACAGGCACCGCCCTATTTTTAAAAAATCTTTTATCCCTTCTTGCTCTTCACACTTCTCATTCTGTCAGTTCTTTACTAACATGACAGCTCAATCAGACCTTAGGTCAGCATCATGATACATTTAAGAACAAGACAACCTGAATGGAAAAAGTAAGGCAAGGAAACAGACAAAAAGAAAACACTCATGAGGAAGAAACAGCAGATAAATCCTGGCAATATGAAAAATTACAACAGAGGAACCTCCCACTTCCAAGGAGTTATGATGAAGCTACTGCCAAAGATTCCACCTATAAAGAAATGTTAGAAATGACACAAGGGAAATTTAAAATATAGATGGTAAATTATATATATATATATATATATATATATATATATATATATATATATATATATATATATATATATATATATATATATATACATGAAGGAAATTGCTGAGTAAGTGGAAAATAACTTAAAGGAAATCCAAAAACAGAATCAAATAAGAAATGAATGATATGAAGAATATAGAAAGGATTTAGTAGAGCTTAGGAATTGAAGCAGCCAATCAGGGAACTTTAAGATTCAGTAGAAAATAACAATGACAGAGTAGACCATGTGAAAAAAGAATCTCAGAGGTAGAAGACAAAAGTCTTGAGCTAACTCAGGCAGTTAAAGTGACAGAAAAAAAGACATAGAAAACAGAATGTTCACTGACAAGAATAATCAGTGACTTCAAGAAGCATTCAAACATACAAGTTATAGGTATCCCAGAAGGGGAAAAAGAAGACCCCTCAGGAATGGAAGCCCTACTAGAGGATATCATAAATGAAAATTTCCCAAATATCACCATTCTGACACATTCCTTTCAGAGGGATATCAGACCCCTGTTCTGTTTGACTTTGAACTCAAAAAGAGCTTCTCCAATACACAGTGTAATGAACCTATCCACAGTCAAGACAAAAGAGAAGATTCTGAAAGCTGCCAAGAGTCAGCCTCAATTGACCTACAGGGGCAAATCCATGAGAGTGACAGCAAACTTGTCAAACTTGTCAAAACTTGAAACTTTTCCAGCTAGAATACAATGGTCATTTACCTTTAATCTACTTAAACAAAAGAATTTTTATCCTAGAATTCTATATCCTGCTAAGCTAAGCTTTAAAATTGATAGAGAAATCATATCATTTACCAATATGCAAACATTGAGGAAGTTTATAACAACTTTCTTTACAGGAAATACTTAGGCCTCTTCTAAACATTGACCATCAAAATGGACCACCCACAAAGTAAACACCCAGAAACTAAAGGACAAAACCCAGCTTCCACAATGATGAAAAAGATAAAACTAAGCAATAAACATTCACAAAATAAGATGAATAGAACTCTACTACACTTATCAATTCTCTCAATAAATGTTAATGGCTTGATTTTCCCACTGAGGAGGCACAGGCTGGCTGATTGGATGAAAAACACAAGCTATCCACTTGATTTCTGCAGGCAACAAAGCTAGCCTTGGAAAATAAATTAAAACTCATGGTTAAGGGATGGAAGACAATTTTTCAGGCAAATGGAAATCAGAAGAGGGGTTGCAATCTTATTTTCAGATACAAATGCATTTAAAGCAACTAAAATCAAAAAGGTCAAAGATGAACACTTCATATTGCTCAAGAGAAAAATACAACAAGAAGATATTTCAATTCTAAATAATTATGTACCATCTTAAATGCTCCCAGATTCTAGAAACAGACCTTAATTAGTCTGAGCAATATGATATCACGGAACACCCATAACAGGGGTCTTTAACATTCCTCTTACAGAACCGGACAGATTCTCTAAATGAAGATACAAGAAACTTAAATGTGACCCTGGAACAACTGTGATTGATAGACATATATAGAACACTCCATCCCAAAGCTAAAGAATATTCATTCTTCTCATTGGCCCATGAAACATACTCCAAAATAAATCATATCCTAGGACACAAATAAAACCTCAAAAAAAAAAAAAAAGAAAGAAAATGAAATTTTACCTTGTATCTTCTCATATGAAAAGGGAAAAAAGAGGAACTCAACTCCAACAAAAACATTCATTCCCACGCATAGAGATGGAAATAAAAAGAACCTTATGCTGAATGACAGTTGGGTGAAAGGAGGAATAAAAAAAGGAAATCATTAAGTGCAGTGCCTGTGGCTCAAAGGAGTAGGGCAGTGGCCCCATATGCCAGAGGTGGTAGGTTGAAACCTAGCCCCAGCCAAAAACTGCAAAAAAAAAAAAAAAAAAAGCAAAAGGAAATCATTAACTTCCTTGAGCATAACAACAATGAAGACACAAGCTACCAAAACCTGTGGGACACTGCAAAAGCATTCGTAAGATATGCAAATATCCTTTCCAAACATCTCAGTTGTCTGTTTGCTTTGGTTTTGTTACCTTAGATGTACAGAAGCTTTTTAGTTTCATTAAGTCCCATTTATTTTTGTTGTTGTTGTTGCGATTGTCATGGAAGTCTTGTCATAAAGTCCTTCCTTCCCCAGGCTGATAGCTTCCAGTGTTTTCCCCACACTTTCTTTGACGATTTCAATGGTTTTGTGCCTCAGATTTAGGTCTTTTATCTGTCTTGAATTAATTATTGGGAGTGGAGAAAGGTGCAGATCCAGTTTCATTCTTTTACATGTGGATATCCAGTTCTCCCAGCACTATTTATTGAATAGGGATTCTTTCCCCCAGTGTATGTTCTTGTTTGGTTAATCAAAGATTAGGTGGCTGTAAGATGTTTGTTTCATCTCATGGTTTTCTATTTGTATCAGTACCATTCTGTTTTGACCACTATGGCCTTGTAATACAACTTAAATTCTGGTAGGCTGATGTCCCTGTTCTTCTTTTTATTACTAAGAATTGCCTTGGGTACACAGTTGTTTTTCTGGTTCCATAGAAAATGAAGAATTATTTTTTCCAGTCTTGAAAGTATGATGTTGGTATTTTAATAGGGATAGCCCTGAATCTGCAGATTGCTTTGGGAAGTAAAGACATTTTAACAATATTGATTTTTACTAGCCATGAGCATGGTATGTTCTTCCATTTGTTAATATCTTCTGCTATTTCTCTTCCTAGGGGTTCGTAGTTATCTTTATAAAGGCCCTTCATCTCTTTTCTGAGGTATATTCCTAGGTGCTTCATTTTCTTTGAGGCTACGGAGAAGAGTAGTGTGTTCTTGATTTCTTACTCACCTTGGCTGTTATTGGTGTATACAAAGGCTACTTATTTGGGGGCATTGATTTTATATCCTGAAATACTGCTGTATTTTTTGATCACTTCCAGGAGTCTTGTGGTTGAGTCAGATAAAAGCTTGATAACTAGGATCTACAGATAACTCAAATTAATAAACATAAACAGAGCCAACAATCCCTTAGATCACTGGGTAAGAGAGATGAATGGAACCTTCTCTAAAGAATACAGATGAATGGCTAACATATGAAAAATGCTTAGCGTTCATAATATTATAGAAATGCAAATCAAAACCACCCTGAGATATCATCTAACCCCAGTGAGAATGGCCCACATCACGAAGTCGCAAAACTGAAAATGCTGGCATGGATGTGGCGAGAAGGGAAGACTTTCACACTGCTGGTGGGACTGCTAACTAATACAACCTTTTTGGAAGGTAGTATGGAGAACCCTCAAAGAAATCAAGCTAGACCTTCCATTTGATCCTGCAATCCCATTTCTCCACATCTATCCAGAAGGAACAAAAAAAAAAATCCTTTTACTACGGGGATGCTTGCATTAGAACATATATTGCAGCTCAATTTACAATTGTCAAAATGTGGAAACAGCTTAAATGACCACCAACCCAGGAATGGATTAACAAGCTGTGCTATATGTATACATACCATGGAATACTATTCAGCCACTAAAAAAGATGAAGATTTTACATCTTTTGTATTAACCTGGATGGATGTGGAAAAATACATTCTTAGTAAAGCATCACAAGAATGGAGAAACAAGAATACTATACTCAATTCTGATATAAGGACAATTAAGGTCCTTGTACATGGTGGGCTGTTGGGGATGGGAAAAGCTAAGAAAGGGAAGGAGGGAAGGGATGGGGAGAAAAGGGAGCTGGTACACCTTTTGGGGGTGGGACACAATTATAAGAGGGTCCTTATTTAACAAAAGCAATCAATGTAACCTCGTTCTGTGTACCCTCAATGAGTCCACAAAAATGGAAAAAAAAAAAGTCCTAAGAGGTAGTTATTGCATTAGATGTCTACATCCAAAAACCAGAAATAGAGCACATCAATAACCTAATGAATCATCTCAAAGAATTGGAAAAGGAACAGCAATCCATTCTTAAATGTAACAGAAGAAATAAAATAACCAAAATTAAATCATACATAAATAAAATTTAAAAGAAACTTTCAGACAATTAAGGAAACAAAAAGTTGGTTCTTAGAAAAGGTGAATAAAATTGATAAATCATTGGCTAGATTAACCAGAAATAGTGAAGTAAAATCTTTAATAATCTCAATATGAAATGAAAAAGGGGAAATAACAACTTATACTACAGAAATATAAGAAATTATTTCTGACTACTACCAAAAATTTTATGCCAAGAAATTTGACAATGCAGAGGAAATGGACCAATACCTGGAATTGTACCATCTTCCCAGACTCAACTATGAGGAAATAGATCTTTTGAACAGACCAATATAAAGCACTGATAGAAACAAGAAAAAAAAGCTTCCAACAAAAAAAAGCCCAGGACCGGAGGGCTTCACATCAAAATTCTATCACACCTTCAAAGATGAGCTTGAACATATATTGCAGAACATACTCCAAAACACTGAGAAGGAAGAAACCTTGCCCAGTATTTTAGATGAAGCAAACATCACCTTCATTACAAAATCAGGAAAAGATCCAACCAATCAGGAGAACTACAGAACAATTTCACTAATAAATATTAATACAAATATACTCAACAAAATACTCAACAAAATCTTTTGGCTACATGTTTTTTTTTTTTTTTAAACTTGTTAAAAAATTATAAATCATAATCTAGTAGGCTTCACCCTAGGAATTCAAGGTTGGTTTAACATACACAAATTCATAAATGTAAAACACTATATTAATAGTTGCAAAAACAAAGACCATATGATCTTTTCAAGAGATTCAGAAAAAGCATTTGACATAATTCAGCATCTATTTTTTTTTAACAAGAACACTTAAGAAAATAGGAATAGTTGGCACAATTTTTTAAGCTGATTGAAGCCATATAACACAAACCCACAGGTAACATTATAATGAATGCTGTCAAACTGAAAGCTTTTCCACTTAGAACTGGAACCAGAAAAGGATGTCCACTATTGTCACTATTATTCAACAAAGTTCTGGAAGTTCTAGCCAATGAAATAAGGAAAGAGAAGAATATAAAGGGCATACAAATGGGAGCAGAAAAGGACAAACTTTACCTCCTTGCTGATGGTATAATTCTACTTAGAAAAACCCAGAGACTCAACCATAAGACTTCTAGAAGTGATGAAAAAATATTCATGTCTCAGGATATAAAAACCAATGTCCACAATTCAACAGCCTTTGCATACGCTAATAACAGCCAAGTTGAGAGGCAAATCAGGAGCACAATTCCCTTCCCAGTAGCTTCAAAGAAAATTAATTACTTAGAAATATATTTAACAGAAGAGGTGAAAGATCCTTTCAAAGAGAATTATGAAACCCTAAGAAAAGAAATGGCAGAAGACACCAACAAACGGAAGAACATACCATGTTCTTGCCTGGGAAGAATCAACATTGTCATATTGATTCATCATCTATACAAAAGCAACATACAGATTCAATGCAATTCCCATTAAAATACCAACATCATATTTTGAAGAACTTTGTTTAGTAGGGAACCAGAAAAAAAAACCTGTGTAAATAAGGCTATTTGGGTAATGAAAACAAACTTGGAGGCATCATCTTACCAAAATTCAGAATATATTATAAGTCCACAGTAATCAAAATATCATGGTATTGGCACAAAAATAGAGACCTATACATATGGAACAGAATTGAAAACCATGAGATGAAACCAGTCTCTATATGCCTTCTGATGTTTGATAAAACAAACTAAAGCATACAGTGGGGAAAAGAATCCCTATTCAAAAAATAGTTCTGAGAGAACTGAATAACCACATGTGAAAGGCTGAACCTTGACTCACACTTTTCATCACTTACAAAAATTGACTCAAGTTGGATAAGAGACTTAAATCTAAGAAATGAAACGATAAAAATCTTAGAAGAAAGTGTGGGTAAACCTCTTGATGATGTTGGACTGGGGAAAGATTTTATGACAAAAACTTCAGCAGCCATTGCAACAGCTGCAAAAATTAACAAACAGGACTTAATTAAGCTGAAAAGCTTCTTCACATCTAAGGACTTACCAAGTAATGCAAAAAGACAATCTTCAGAATAGGAAAATATATTTGCAGGGTATCAAGCTTACAAAGGGTTGATAACTAGAATCTACAGAGAGCTCAAGTTAATCAACAGTAAAAGAGTAAACAATACCATCTACTACTGGGCAAGAGAAATGAACAGAACCTTCTCTGATGAAGACAGACGAATGGTTAACAAACATGAAAAAAAAAAAGCTCATAATCCCTGATCATCAGAGAAATGCAAATCAATATCACCCTGAGATATCACTCAAATCATGTGAGAATGGCCAACATCACAAAGTCTCAAAGCTGCAGATGCTGGGGTGGATGGGGAGAGAAGGGAATACCTTTATACTGTTGGTGGGACTGCAAACTAATACAACCTTTTTGGAAGGCAATATGGAGAATCCTCAAAGAACTGCAATTATACCTCCCATTTGATCCTTCAATTCCATTACTAGGCATTTACCAAGTGACCCGGCCTGCGGGTCAGTCGACAGGGATACCTGGAGGAGGGGGTGAGAATGGGAAGGGGCAAGGGACGTGAAGAATGGAGACAAGACAGGAGTCTGATCAAGTCTCGTTTATTGCAAAGTTCTTCCAGGGTATATAAGGGTAGGTGAAGGAGGAGGTTTACGTCACCAGGTATCCAAGCAACCTGGCCTTGGTGGAGATAAGTTCCAAATGGCAAGCTTCCAAGTTTCGCTCACGTGATTTACGAGAAGAGGCCTGGCATTTGCAGGGAAATAGAAACTTAGGCCTAGCATTTGCAGGGAAATAGAAACTTAAGTCTGTTAGTACCGGAAATAGCACTTGGCCTACAAAATAGATGCTGTGGTGTCAGCCTTCCACAGGTCCCCCCTTTTTTTAATATTTTTAAATGTACATTTTACATTTAAAGTTTTGCCAGCTCTCAACCAAGAGGGCGGGGTGACTGTGTCTGTCTTAGGTTGGGACCACCTTACCATCTCAGCTGATCCTCCTTACCCGTCATGGGATACACGGTAGCTATCTGACCGGGCTCCTGTCTTAGGTTGGTAGGATAAGCAAAGTCTGAGATGAGGGTCCTCGTTACCCGTCCTTGACTAGCCAGTCCCCTAAGTAGTTATGGTTATGGGTTCATCTACCATATCAAGTCTGTGATAATGAACCTGGAGGGGCTGCATTTTAATAGCATCAATTTGTTGTTTTATAAAGGCCATGACTTTATTAAAAAGAAAAGGTTCTAGCGACAGTAATATTAGTAAGCCAAGGAGGGGCCCTAAAAATGGAAGGAGATAAGGCAGAAAGCCATCTAGCCCGCTCCAAAATGGGTTGTCCATAATTTTTCTTTTTCTTTCCTCTAGATTATCTTGTAATTTCTTTATTTTGTCTCAAACAATTTCTGATTTGTTTGCATAAAAGCAGCATTTTTCCTGTAATGCTAAGCAGATGCCTCCTTGGTTAGCCGTTAGAAGATCTAAACCTCTTCTATTCTGTAGTACTACTTCATCTAAGGAATCTAATTGATCTTGAAGATCTCTAACTGTGCCTGATAGGGCTTGTATATCTTCTGCCATAAGTTGGGATAGTTCAGTATATTTATGTACAGCAATGCCCATACCAGCAGTACCAGTGGCCATGCCAGCAGTGATTCCCAGAGTGGCCAAGAGAGGGAGAAATTGGACAGCCCTTCTAGAATGGCCAGATATCTAATCAAAGGATGGTATAGGTAAAGATTCATTTCCATTGACTATATCTATATTGGGTAGTTAAAGGGCGATAGTACATAATCCTGTCCAATGGTATATGCCAAGTTATTGCCACAAACAAATACCATATCATTGGGAGCACACGGGGAATAAGTAATATTGATGATATCAGTGCAATTGGTCAAAGAGAGTATGCCAATATCAATAGCATAACTGTCGTCTCTATAAGGGGAGACAATACAGGGTGCTTCAGAAAAGACAGATTGTACTGGTAAAGGCATGATGGGTATGCAGTTATTAGATCATAATTCAATGGAATTAATATTGATAGCAATAGGCATAGATAGTTCTAAATGAAGGCATAACCAGCAATTTTGAGCCAAAGAAGGGTTGGACTGATTAAGTAACCTATGTGTGATGTCTAGCATTTTCAGGGTTTGGGGGTCTAGATTCGCATCCCTATTTTTGGAAAGCTATTGGATGGTAGTTAAATTTAGGAGACATGTGGTTTACAATGTTTTCCAGTTGCTTTTGGACTATATTCTGTCTTACCTGATCTTGGGATCCACCTCTGTCAGAGACGTGCACAGGTGGAGTCTTATTCCAGCAAGCTGTTTTTCCTACTGTATCGGGACAGCCAGATTGGGCATATTTATTTGAGGTCCCCTGGACCTGAGGGACTGTGTCCCACTTGCCTCTAAATGTCCCCAAAAAATGTCTGGTCAAGATTGCTGTAAAATAGGTATTATTATCTGTACCAGTACATAGTTGAACCTGCTCATAACAGGTATTATGTACAGACGGATGGAATTCTATACAAGTGAATGGTCCAGGCTTGTTATTAGAGGTGGGGATAATTTTAGCCTTTTTGCTACAGACCCATGCCTGTGCTCCATGAATATTTTGTCTCATTACTAAGTATGCTGTTTTATCACCACAATCTACATTTAGGAGAGAGGTTGTCTCACCATTCCAGGTGCCACCACGGCACTCGCAAGGAGTATCAGTTAATTTTTGTAAAAGTGCCCGAGCCTCATGGGGATTACCGAAATCACCTTCATTTTTTCGTATCAGGAGAGAGATTCCCAGCAGTAGCCATATCCAGGTGCTCATAGTTACCTGCAAAGGAAAGAAAGCCTTCTCAGGGGGCCTCTTGCTCTCTGGATTTAGAGGTGACGATGTTATCTACTTGTTTGACCAGTCGTTCAGGTAACCATCGTGCTGCTTCCATCTTCTGTGAATATATGCATACTGCACCTCTACCCCAAATTAAAACCGGATCAGGGCCGTGCCATTTATTATCTAATGGATCTTTCCATAGGGCAGTGGCAAAATCCCGTTTAGTATCTGGGTGACAGAAGCGGTCTGCTGCAGACCGGCCGTCTTGGTCCAGTGTAAAAAAATTTAAAATGAGTAATGAATGGGCTAAGAGATTTCTTGGGGACCACTTAACAGGGTACCATTCCCCCTTCTATATTTTTTCTGGAGTGTTTTTAAGAGATAAGTGGGCACGTTCTACTATGCCCTGCCCTTGTGGGTTAAATGGTATACCAGTGACGTGTTTGATACCGAGGTGTTTACAGAAGGTGTTAAATGCATGTTCTGTGTATCCTGGACCTTTATCAGTTTTAATTTCTTTAGGGGTGCCTAGTACAGCCATGGTGGCTAGTACATGGGCAATGACATGTTTGCTGGCCTCCCCTGACTGGCCAGTGGCATAAATAAATCTACTGAAGGTATCTATGGTTACATGAACATACTTGAGTTTTCCAAATTCAGGTAGGTGAGTAACATCCATTTGCCAGATGGCATTGGGTATGAGACCTCGAGGATTTACTCCTAGATGGGGAGTAGGGAGTAGAATTACACAAGAAGGGCATTGCTTTACGATGTGGCGGGCTTATTCCCTGGTAATTTGAAACATGAGTCTAAGGGTGTGAGCATTTAGATGATGTAATTGGTGAGCAGCAGAGGCTAATGTGATCCGATCAGGCTCTGTTGTGGTTTGGGCAGTACAGACTAAGTGAGTGGCTTTCTCTGCTCTGCGGTTATCATCAGTTAGGGGGCCAGGTAAATTGGAATGAGCTCTAAGGTGTCCAGTGAAAAAGGGGATGGTTCTTTGGTGTATAAGATTTTGGAGTTGCAAGAAAAAGGTAGCAGTTTCTGATACATGTTTGATTTTCGCTGCTGTCTCTAATAAGGGAACTGAATGAGCTAAATAAGCACTATCAGTATAAATATTTAAAGCTCAATTGGGAAATGCGGAGAAAACTGCGATAACTGCTTGAAGTTCTACAATTTGTGCAGAATTTGATTTTACCTGAAATTGTACAATCTCTGTATTAAAGGTGTAAGCTGCATGACCAGAAGAGGAGCCATCTGTGAAAACTAATAAGGCATTGGACAATGGGGAATTGGAGGTTCTTGTGGGAAATACAAAGTCATGTGTACTAATGAATTGTAATAATTTATTGGGTGGATAATGATTGTCAAGTTTACCTGAATAAGAAGCACAAGCAATAGGCCAATGTTCTGTAGTTTGAAATAACCAATTAATTTGTGCCTGAGAATAAGGCTGTATAATGATATCTGGTTCTTTACCAAAGTATTTTTTACTATTTTCCCTTCACATAAATGATGATATCCGTGACAGCCTGATAATAGGGATAAATAACTTTCGTGGGAGAAGCAGGTAGGTGGATCCACATTATGGGGGTAGTTTGCCAAAATACTGCTGTGGGTGTAAAAGAAGTTTTACGAATGATGTAACTCAGGGGCTGAGTGTAATCTATGGTTGTAACAAATTGTGAATGAATAGCTCATACTAATGCTAAAGCCTGACGGCCTTCTTCTGTTAACGTTCTAGGAGAATTGGGGTTGCTATGGCCTTGTAAAATAGCAAATAAAGGTTTTATTTATTTATTTATTATTTTTCATTAAATCATAGCTGTGTACATTGATATGATCATGGGGCATCATTCACTAGCTTCACAGACTGTTTACCAAGATTCACATATACCCTTGTAAGATGCAAGGCTGGTGTAATCCCACCAGTCTCCTTCCCTCTACCCACCTCCCCCTCCCCCCGTCCCTTTCCCCCTCCCCCCTATTCTTAGATTGTAACTGGGTTATAGCTTTCATGTGAAAACCCTAAATTAGTCTCATAGTAGGGCTGAGTACATTGGGTACTTTCTCTTCCATTCTTGAGATACTTCACTAAGAAGAATATGTTCCAGCTCCATCCATGTAAACATGAAAAGTAAAGTCTCCATCTTTCTTTAAGGCTGCATAATATTCCATGGTGTACATATACCACGATTTATTAATCCATTCATGGATCGAGGGACACCTGGGCTTTTTCCATGACTTAGCAATTATGAATTGGGCTGCAATAAACATTCTGGTACAAATATCTTCGTTATGATGTGATTTTTGGTCTTCTGGGTATATAACCAGTAGAGGAATTACAGGATTGAACGGGAGATCTATTTTTAGATCTCTAAGTGTTCTCCATATATCTATCCAAAAGGAATGTATTAATTTGCATTCCCACCAGCAGTGCAAAAGTGTTCCCTTTTCTTCACATCCACGCGAACATCTCTGGTCTTGGGATTTTGAGATATAGGCTAGTCTCACTGGAGTTAGATGGTATCTCAAAGTAGTTTTGATTTGCATTTCTCTGATGATTAAAGATGATGAGCATTTTTTCATATGTCTGAAGACTGCACGCCTGTCTTCTTCAGAAAAGTTTCTCTTCAAATCCCATGCCCAGCCTGCGATGGGATCGCTTGTTCTATTCTTGCTAATGCGTTTGAGTTCTCTGTGGATTCTAATTATTAAACCTTTGTCGGAGACATAACCTGCAAATATCTTCTCCCATTCTGAGGGCTGTTTGCTTGCTTTACTTACTGTGTTCTTGGCTGTGCAGAAGCTTTTTAGTTTGATGAAGTCCCAGTAGTGTATTTTTGAAGCTGCTTAATTGCCCGGGGGGTCCTCCTCATAAAATACTCGCCCATCCCGATCTCTTCAAGGGTTTTCCCTGCACTGTCCTCTAGTATTTTTATAGTTTCATGTCTCAAGTTTAAATCTTTGATCCAGTGAGAGTCTATCTTAGTTAATGGTGAAAGGTGCGGGTCCACTTTCAGTCTTTTACAGGTTGCCAGCCAGTTCACCCAGCACCATTTGTTAAATAGGAAATCTTTTCCCCACTGAATGTTTTTAATTGGCATGTCAAAGATTAAATAACACTAAGTAGCTGGATTCATCTCTTGATTCTCTATTCTATTCCAGACATCTAATTCTCTGTTTTTGTGCCAATACCATGCTGTTTTGATCACTATTGATTTGTAGTATAGTCTGAGGTCTGGTAGCATAATTCCTCCTGCTTTGTTTTTACTTCTTGGGTATTCGAGGTTTTTTCTGATTCCATATAAAACGAAGTATTGTTTTTTCCAGATCTTCAAAGTATGACAGTGGAGCTTTAATAGGGATTGCATTGAATTTTATATTGCTTTGGGTAGTATAGACATTTTAATAATGTTGATTCTTCCCAGTCATGAGCATGGTATGTTTTCCCATTTGTTAATATTTTGAGCTATTTCTTTTCTTAGAGTTTCATAGTTCTCTTTTATAGAGATTTTTCACGTCCTTTGTTAGATAAATTCCCAAGTATTTCATCTTCTTTGGCACTGCTGTGAATGGAATAGAGTCCTTAACTGTTTTTTCAACTTGACTGTTGTTGGTATATATAAAGCCTACCGATTTATGAATGTTGATTTTGTAACCTGAGGCGCTGCTGTATTTCTTGATCACTTCTAAGAGTTTTGTAGTAGAGTCCCTAGTGTTTTCCAGATATACTATCATATAATCCGTGAAGAGTGAAAGTTTGATCTCTTCTGACCCTATATGGATACCCTTGATCACCTTTTCTTCCCTAATCGCAGTGGCTAAAACTTCCATTACAATGTTGAAAAGCAATGGAGACAATGGGCAGCCTTGTCTGGTTCCTGATCTAAGTGGAAATGATTTCAATTTAACTCCATTCAATATGATATTGGCTGTGGGTTTGCTGTAGATGGTCTCTATCAGTTTAAGAAAAGTCCCTTCTAGACCAATTTTCTTGAGTGTTCTGATCATGAAGGGATGCTGGATATTATCAAAAGCTTTTTCTGCATCGATTGAGAGAATCATATGGTCTTTGTTTTTTAATTTGTTTATGTGCTGGATTACATTTATAGATTTACGTATATTGAACCAGCCTTGAGATCCTGGGATTAAAACCGACTAGGTCATGATGTACAATTTTTTTGATGTGTTGCTGGATTCTGTTAGGATCTTGTTGAATATTTTTGCATCTATATTCATTAGTGATATCGGTCTATAATTTTCTTTTCTTGTTGGGTCTTTCCCTAGTTTGGGGATCAAGGTGATGTTTGCTTCATAGAACGTGTTGTGTAGTCTTCCTTCTTTTTCTACCTTTTGGAACAGGTCTAGTAATATAGGTACTAATTCCTCTTTAAAGGTTTGGTAGAATTCAGACGTGAAACCATCTGGTCCCGGGCTTTTCTTTTTAGGGAGGTTTTGTATAGTTGATGCTATTTCCGAACTTGATATGGGCCTGTTCAACATTTCCACTTGGTTCTGGCTAAGTCTTGGAAGGTGACGTGCTTCCAAGTATCGGTCAATTTCCTTCAGATTTTGATATTTCTGAGAATAAAGTTTCTTGTAATATTCATTAAGGATTTTTTGGATTTCTGATGAGTCTGTGGTTATTTCGTCTTTGTTGTTTCTGATTGATGAGATTAGAGATTTTACTCTTTTTTTCCTGATTAGGTTGGCCAAACCTTTATCTATTTTATTGAACATTTCGAAAAACCAGCTTTTTGATTTATTGATCTGTTGTATTATTCTTTTGTTTCCAATTTCATTTAATTCTGCTCTAATTTTGTTTATTTCTTTTCTACTACTGGGTTTGAGGTTCGAATATTCTTCCTTTTCCAGTTGCTTGAGATGTCCCATTAAGTTGTTAACTTCCTCTCTTTCCGTTCTCTTGAGGATGGCTTGCAGTGCAATACATTTCCCTCTTAGAACTGCCTTTGCGGTATCCCAGATGTTCTGATAGTTCATGTCTTCATTGTTGTTTTGTTCCAAAATATTGGCGATTTCTTTCTTAATCTCATGTCTGACCCAGCTATCATTCAGCATAAGGTTATTTAACTTCCATGATTTTGTATGAGTATGCAGATTCCTGTTGTTACTCAGCTCAAGTTTTATTCCATGGTGGTCCGAGAAGATGCATGGAATAATTTCTATTCCTTTAACTTTACTGAGGTTAGACTTGTGACCTAAGATGTGATCGATTTTGGAGTAAGTTCCATGCGCTGATGAGAAGTATGTGTATTCAGTTTTGTTGGGATGAAATGTTCTGTAGATGTCTGCTAAATCCTAATGTTGGATGGTTAGGTTTAAATCCAAAATTTCTTTGCTGAGCTTCTTGTTGGAGGATCAATCCAACAATGCCAAACTAGTGTTGAAATCTCTGACTATTATGGAGCTGGAGGAAATCAAGTTGCTCATGTCTGTTAGAGTTTCTCTTATAAATTGAGGTGCATTCTGGTTGGGAGCATAGATATCAATAATTGAGATCTCATCATAGTATTACCCTTAACAAATATGAAGTGACCATTCTTGTCCTTCCTTACATTTGTTGGTTTAAAGCCTATTGTATCTGCAAATAAAATTGCAACACCTGCTTTTTTCTGATTACCATTTGCCTGAAATATGGGCGACCATCCTTTCACCCTGAGTCTGTATTTGTTTTTTAGGTTAAGATGTGACTCTTGTATGCAAAGGATATCTGGCCTGAGTTTTTGTATCCAGTCAGCAAACCTATGCCTCTTTAGAGGACAGTTTAAGCCATTCACATTAATGGAGAATATTGATAAGTCTGGTGAAGTTTTCGGTATCGAGTTTTTCGAAAGTCCAGTGGCCATTTTTAATCCTTTCGCCAGTGTGGAAATTGGAGTTTGATCCAAACTTTCTGAGTGAGTTTACTTTTGTGGTATAGGATTGGGTTGGTAATTATGGAGGATAGGTCTGAGAATATCCTGAAGAGCTGGTTTGGTTATGGCAAATTTCTTCAACATATGAATGTCATTAAAGTATTTAATTTCTCCATCATAAATGAAACTCAGTTTAGCTGGATACAGGATCCAGGGTTGAAAGTTATTTTGCTTTAGGAGATTTAAAGTCAGTGACCACACTCTTCTGGCTTGAAAAGTTTCAGCAGAGAGATCTGCAGTCATTCTAATATTCTTGCCTTTGAAGGTAATGGTTTTCTTTCTCATGGCAGCTTTGAGGATTTTCTCCTTTATATTAACTTTAGTGAAGTTAATTATGATATGCCTGGGGATGTCTTATTGGGGTTGAGTCGTGCTGGGGTTCTGAAGCTGTCCGCTATCTGAATTTCAGAATCTCTAGGCATGTCTGGAAAATTCTCTTTCATAATTTCATGCAGAAGGGCCTCTGTGGCCAGCGAGGCCACTTCATCTGTTTCTGGAACTGCTATGATTCGGATATTTGCCTTCTTCGAATTATCCCACAGCTCTCTGAGAGAGTGATCCATTTTTGCTCTCCATTTCTCTTCCTCTTTGAAAGTTTGGGAGCATTCAAAGGCTTTATCTTCGATGTCAGAAATCCTTTCTTCTGCTTGCTCCATTCTGTTACTGAGGGATTCTACTGTATTTTTCATATCTTTGAGGGCTGCAAATTCTTGCTTCAGCATGTCTAAGTCTTTGGTGGTTTTGTCTTTAAATTCATTAAATTCTTGAGACAACTTTTGAATTTCTCCTCGAATTCCTAATTCCACTTTGTTAATCTTGTCTGCAATCCAAATTCTGAATTCGATTTCTGACATCTCAACCAGTTGTTTATGAATGGGATCTTCAATTGCATCTGCCATATCTTTCCTTTTGGGGGTGGGTTGATCTATTCTGGTTACTCATGTTACCAGAGTTTTTCCCCTGATTCCACCCCATGTTTGCTTACTCCCTCTGATTTTTTTTCCCCTGGGGCTTGTCGATGGCCCGTACAGTGTTGTGGCCTGAGAAACTGGGGCCCTGTCTGGTTGGTGGGGCTAAATGGTTCTGCCTTGTTTTCAGCTGGTTTCTGTTCCACCCTAGTGAAACAGATACTTTGATTGAAGTCTCAGCTGTGGAGAAATATCAGCAATTAAGTCACCCCGCCCCCCACTGGCAAACAATTGGAAAAGAAAATTCAAACCTTCCTACCACCATGCACCTAAGGCACCACCTGATTTGTCCTCAGGTGATTGGTTCAGTTCAAAAATGTCCAAATCAATTGTTTCAGTCTGCACCTGTCTCGGGTGAGAGAGTTTAAGATGTCTCTGGGAACTGGATCACAGGGGTCTGGTGACTACTCTGGTGTGGCTTGCTCCAGTGCTGCATGGAGTCAGGAGAAGCCACCCAGCCTATAAATCAGTCTGGAAGGTTTCTGCCTCCTTCCCCACCTTGCACCACTTCACACCCAGTCACTGATAGCCCTGCAGTTGGCTGACCCAGTTGCCTGTAGTGAATCCGTACTCCAGGATTTTGTACCTGCCTGAATCACAAGGAAGTCTGCCAGGCCACTGCACTCTGCCTCTCTGCAGCAGGAGGAGGTGAGGCCTGACAACCTTGGGCGCTAGATTAAGGTTGAGGTGTTTTCACTGAATTGCAGTCTCGCCCCTGATTAATGTTACTGACAGAACAGAACAGAACAACTCTGTGTTTCCCCTGCAGAAGAGAAGCTGAATTGAGTTCCAAATCAGCTTGTCTTTGCTCTTGAATTGTCTATAGGCTGACAATCCCCTGAGGGCCAGGTGCATCTTAGGTTTAGTAAAGCGGACCTCTGGGTCAGCCCCGCCCTGGGAGTTTCCCTGGTTTGCAAGTTGGAGTTGTCTTAGGCAAACTCAGAGTCTCTGGTTGCCCAGGGAGACAGGGGGTGTGGCTTCAGAATATTCTGTAGTGAGCCATATTGCTAGCAAAAGAGGGCTGCTGCCTTATGGCTCAGGCAACCGTTGTTCCAGTGTAGCTCCCCTCCGGCCAACCGTCCTCTCTCCGCTCCCGTATCCCAGAGTCTGCACTGACCGGCTGCAGCTCACCACTGTCTACACCCCTCAAGCAATTGCCCAAGAGTCTGGACCCCTTTGGGACAGGCCTCCAAACCTTGGAGCGAGAGCAGAGGGGAGCACGGGGAGCGCTGGAAGCCTGGGCTTGTGGGCAGAGAACACAGACAGCTTTACACAGTTTTATGCCTGGCTGTATTGTCACCAAAAGACAGCCGTCACACTTTGCCTCAGGGAACTGCCACTCTGGTGCAGTCCCCTGCCTGCCAACCGATCGGGACTGGCCTCCAGACCCCAGTGTGAGCGAAGCGGAGCGCTGGCAGCTCAGAATTCCAGGTAGAGACTATATACAGTTTTTACAGTTTTATGCCTGGCAGGAGGACACCGTGGCACCCTAGTAGGGGAGGTAGGTCCAGTTTTTAGAGCGTCTCTCCCATGGAGTGTAGTGGGAGGACCTTTGAACTCTGCCTGTGTGTTTGTGGGGCACTGTGAGCCATTCTCATGGGGGAGGGGACTCCCGTCTGCTTGGTGATGGATTTTGTACCTTTTGTTTGTATCCTTGTGGTTGCAGCTCGCCTCAGTGGGGTTGACATGCTTTCTACAACCTTCTCTCTTAGTGCAGCTCAAATCCACCAGGTTACTTTCTGAATTTTTGTCCTTTAACTCTCCTTCTGAACGGGAGCCTCTGTGGAAAGCTGGCTTCAGTCAGCCATCTTGTCTCCTCCCCCTCCCCCCAAATAAAGGTTTTAAATCCCCTGTGGTTAGTTTTAAGTAATGTCTAAGCCAGTTTATATCCCCTAAGAGCTTTTGAAAATCATTTGGTGTTTTTAATTTGTCCAATCTGAGGGCAGCTTGAGTATTAGTAATTCTGGGTCCAGTTAGGTGGAAACCAAGATAAAGGTAGGGATCTTTTAGCTGAACTTTTTCCGGGGTTATTTGAAGTCCCTGGTTTGTGAGGGAGGATGATAAATCACTGTAACATAGTAAAACCTGCTGAGCATTCTGTCCAGCAATAGGAATATCATCCATATCATGAATGATGTACATGGAGTTCCAGTGAAGCCTAGTTTCCTGAATAGCTGCTGCAACAAATTTTTGGCATCAGGTGGGGCTGTTGGCCATGCCCTGTGGTAAAACTTTCCATTGGAATCTTTTCATAGGTTCCTTGAAGTTGATAGAGCGGAGACTGAATGCAAATCTTTTTTGATCTAATGGATGGAGTGGTATAGTGAAAAAACAGACTTTAAGATCAATGATAATTTTGTAGTAACCAAGAGGGATGGCCACAGGAGTGGGTAATCCTGGTTGCAATGCCCCCATGAGGACCATACTGGAGTTTACAGCTCTTAAAACTTGTAATGGTCTCCATCGCCCTGATTTCTTTTTTATGACAAAAATTGGAGTGTTCTGTGGGGAGTTGCTTTCCTCTATATGCCCAGCTTTTAGTTGTTCCTGCACTAACTGCTGAGCGGCTTCTAATTTTTCTTTTGAGAAGGGCCATTGATCAACCCATACAGGCTCGTCACTTTTCCAAGTGATTTTATCTCCATGGCATGCAGGAGTGTCAATAGTCCTTAAGATAAATTTCCTAGCCCTTTTTTGTCTGTTTTTCCAGTAATTTATAGAGGGCTGGGAATGCCTGATTTGTCTCTGTTTGATTCCTCATCACTCTCTAGTGAGATAAGACCTTCTTGCTCATTAAGCTGATAGCTAGGAGGAGTGCTTCCCGTAGCCCCGAAATCCTGGGATGGATTTTGGAATTTAATATCCTTTTCTTTGTGTTGATGTAACAGTTCTTCTCCCTTTTTTATGACATCCGCAACTGTGGGACAAACACTACGATAGCTAATAATATCATTAATGAGATTCCAGTATGAGAAAGCAGTGACTGATATTTTTTCAGTCCAAATATCTGATAAAAATCATTTAAAGCATCACCTACTCTTTTCCATCTTTTCTCATCTATGGTTCCTTCTTGAGGAAACCAGGACAGTCTTCTTTTAAGAAGTCAAAAAATTGAAATAGCTGTTTGATTTTGACCTTTACTCCTCGCGTCTTGAGTGCATCTCTTAACTGTTCCACAAATAACTCATGCTGACTGACTTCTTGCCCCATGATCACTACTACTCACCGAGATCCTTGCTCCAGCACAGCAGGCTACTGCGTGGCCAGGTCCCAATGTTTCTCTGAGCCGGCCGGCTGCCTCCAGTAGCTTCTTCACCATTTTCCCTCGTATCCAGGTCCCTGTTCGGGCGCCACATGACCTGGTCTGTGGGTCAGTCGACAGAGATACCTGGAGGAGCGGGTGAGAATGGGAAGGGGCAAGGGGCACGAAGAATAGAGACAAGACAGGAGTCTGATCAAGTCTCGTTTATTGCAAAGTTCTTCCAGGGTATATAAGGGTAGGTGAAGGAGGAGGTTTACGTCACCAGGTATCCAAGCAACCTGGCCTTAGTGGAGATAAGTTCCAAACGGCAAGCTTCCAGGTTTCACTCACGTGATTTACGAGAAGAGGCCTGGCGTTTGCAGGGAAATAGAAACTTAGGCCTAGCATTTGCAGGGAAATAGAAACTTAAGTCTGTTAGTACCGGAAATAGCACTTGGCCTACAAAATAGATGCTGTGGTGTCAGCCTTCCACAACCAAGAAGAAAAAATATAAATTTATAAGGACATTTGTACTAGGCTATTTATTGCAGCTCAATATTTACAATCTCCAAAATGTGGAAGCCACCTAAATGACTACCAACTCAGGAATAGATTAACAAGCTGTGGTTTATGTATACCATGGAATACTATTTATCCATTAAAAAGACAGAGACTTTACATAGTTTGTATTCTCTTGGATGGAAGTGGAACATGTTCTTCTTAGTAAAGCATCCCAAGAATGGAGAAGCAAAAATCAAATGTACTAATTCTAATATGAAGCCTCACAAGGGGTGAGCTAGAGGAATGAGCAAGTGGGGTGGGGGTGGATGTTATGGTTTATGGCACACCTCTTGGGGGTGGGACAGAATTACAAGAGGGACTTTACCTAACAACCACAATCAGTGTAACTTAATTCTTTGTATTCTCATTGAATCCCAAACAAAAGGATAAAAAGAAATTGTGCAAAATATAAGATGTTTTTACTATTAAAAAATTTAGTCTCTACAAATTATTATTAGTTTATGGTAAATAATGGGAGGGGTGTGTTATAAATGAAGTAAATTTGGATTGCTTATAAGATCCTGTTTTTGCCTCTCTAAATATCTGTGTACTTGGTGATGTTTCTGCTTTGGGGGAAAATACCATATATTCCAAAACATTTAATGGAGAAAGCTAAAATTCTCAGATTGTAACATGCATCCTGATAATATTGAATAGCATTGAAATAAAAATATGAGAATTCTGAGGTACAGAGGTAAACCAAAGGAAGAATCCAGAAATTAATCAAACTAAGAAGTGCTCCTTTTAAATATTACAAGGATGCTAATACTATAAGATGCCAAATACATACGGGTTGACTAAATTGCTGAAAGATCAATGGAAAAAAAAAAGACATAAACAGACTCACAACATCTCAAATGTGGTATCTCTCATAAATGCAAACCAAATTATAATTTATGTTTCACACAGTTATTAGCCTTTCATTTAAAATGTCAATAAAATGGTGAAAAAAATTAAAAGACCAAATAATGTGAAAAATAAAACTATAAGCTTGATAAGCTATATTTGGAAAACACACTAATGAAAATAAATGATTACAAATATAATTGATCTGTTTAATACACAACATGTGAGTAAACCATTTAATTAAACTAAGCTAAGAAGAGTACTAGTGAAATCAAATACAATAAAAGGAGAAAAAGTAATACAAAACACACATGTATTATACATATTTAAAAAGGAGAAAAAAGGAATGAAATAAATCTAATTTTTTTCTGCAGTACATGCTTAAAAATTGAAGGCAATATTCAAAGAGTTGATAAATTATAAGTTTCTAATATTCAAAACAACACAAGAATTCTTAAATACAGAAATGTAGTGTGTGTCACAAACTGAAAATACAATTTAAAAGTACTCAAAAGAAATAATAATAGGGATTGCATTAAATTTGCATATTGCTTTGGATAGTGTGGACAGCTTAACAATGTTGATTCTTCTCTGCCATGAGCATGGTACGTTTTTCCATTTATTAACATCTTCAGCTATTTCTTTTCTCAGAGTTTCATAGATTCCTTTATAGAGATCTTTCATGTCCTTCGTTAGGTAAATTCCCAAATATTTTATCCTCTTTAGCACTACTGTAAAAGGAATGGGAAAAGATAATTGCAGGTTATGTTTCTGACAAAGGTTTGATAACTAGAATCCAGAGAAATCAAACTAATTAGTAAGAAAAGATCAAGTAATCCCATTTCATTGTGGGCAAGAGACTTCAACAGAAGCCACTCTGAAGAAGACAGGCATATGGCCTATAGACACATGAAAAAATGCTCATCACAGTTAATCATCAGAAAAATGGAAATCAAAATTACTTTGAGATATCATGTAACTCCAGTAAGACTATCCCACATCATAAAATGCTTAAAACATGCTTAAAAGTTAAAGGCAATATTCAAAGAGTTAGTAAATTATAAGCTTCTAAAATTCAAAACCATAATTTTTTTAATTCTTAGTAAAGCATCCCAAGAATGGATAAGCAAGCTGTGGTTTATATATACCATGGAATACAATTCTACTGAGATATCATCTAACTCCAGTAAGAATAGCCCACATAACAAAATCCCCAAACCATAGATGTTGGCATGGATGCAGAGAAAAGGGAACAGATCTGCTGGGCTGGTGGGAATGCAAGATAATACATTCCTTTTGGAAAGAAGTTTGGAGAACACTTAGGGAACTAAAAGTAGACCTGCCATTCAATCCTGCAATTCCACTACTAGATATATATCCAGAAAACCAAAAATCACTTTACAACAAATATGTTTGTACCAGAATGTTTATTGCAGTCCAATTCATAATTGCTAAGTCATGGAAGAAGCCCAAGTGCACATTGACCCATGAATGGATTAATAAATTGTGGTATATGTAAACCATGGAATATTATGCAGCCTCAAAAAAGATGGAACTTTATCTTTTTTATGTTTTCATGGATGGAGCCAGAACATATTATTCTTAGTAAAGTATCTCAAGAATGAAAGAAAAAGTATCCAATGCAGTCAATACTAAGAAACCAATATACAATCACCCACACTTTCATATGAAAGATAAAGCACAACTATAGTCCAGGATAAAAGAGAGAAAAGCAGGGGGAATGGAGGGGAGAGGAGGGTGGAGGTTAGGTGGAGGGAGAGTATTTGGGGGAAATCTCACCTATAGTGCATATTGTAAGAGTACATGTCAAATCTGTTAAGAATAGAGTATAAATGTCTTAAGAGAATAATTAAGTAAGTGAGGTGAAGGCTTTGTTAACCAGTTTACTATAAGCATTCCAAATTTTATATAAAATCAGCACATTTTACCCCAGTTTTTGTATATAAATGAGTGTTTTTGTATATAAAGTTGAAAATGAAAATGAAATAGTAAGGTATTTGTTTGGGGAATATCAAACTCTGGTGGACAGTAAGACTAAAGAATTCAAATGATCTTTTGTGGCACCAAATTAAAAAGTTTTTACACATATTAAATTATAATTTCACACATTGTGTTTGTCAGATAAAATAATCATATTTAATTAATGACAGAAAAATGTTTCTTTTTTGGAAAATTTTTTATATTAAAACTCATTAAAAGATGGCATTTTTATGGTATATTTTGCAGAATATAGATTATTCTTTTACTAATTTGTACCAAAGGACACACTGTGGCATAAAGATTGAGCACAAGCTTCTGCATATCCATGATGATTGGCTGATAAGCCCACAACATGACTGAGGAGGACACATAATAAAATCCACTAAGTATGTGACCACAAAGGAATTCACCAGCTGCTGGATGGTCTAGGTGACCCTTGACTGGGAAAGCTCTTGGGGAGAGACTGGTGGTATGAAGGTGTTGGGCTCTCTTCTGATGCCTCAACAAGAGAATTACCATGTATGCCCTTGAGATCAGCATCATTCCTATAAAGAAGACATTCTGGAATAATGCCAGAATATAAAACAGTCCCCTGATGATGGAATGCATTAGAGAAAGTGAGCAGTATTTACCTACATTCAGTAGATTGGTCTGCATCATGTTGGATGTATTTTTTACAGTATTTACAGTATTTAAAATCATGTTACTCATGGAAGACAAATTGAGAAACCAAAAAAGAAGAAAATATGGATAATGTAATGTTTAAATTTGTGTTTAAATCTTGCCAACCAGGAGATACTGGCATGGATAGTGATGGCCTGTAGCATGCTCAGGGGGCAGGTGGTGCAGATGAAGAGGCGCCTCATCAGCCTGTTCAGGTAGAACAAAGGCTTACCTTTGAACTCATTCTGAAAATTTAATGACCCAAACAAGTTTGAAGTCCAAAAATGTATTACAGACAGGAGCATTACCAAGTGGATGAAAGCCAAGTGAGAAGAGGTCAGTGGGCTTAAGCTTGCACTCTGTAAGGAGTCTGAAGATGATGAAGAAAAGGAGGAAGATTTTGGCTGTTATTCCAATGCCAACTTGGAGAAAAAGACATTTTTAAATGATAATGTAAATGTAAAGTGTTTTTTTTTATGGCAAAACCGAAATATATTCTATATATTGGGAAAAAAAGATTTTACTTCATGAATGTTCATTTTTCAGTAATAAAACATTCACAAATTATCTTCTATTTCATTTTACCTTCTTAATTTTGATAAACCCTGATCTTATCATATAAATTTTTGGTAATCAACACACTGTACTATTTTCTACACCAAATTTTTATGTGTTTGTACATAAAACATGAACATGTCCACAATCTTTACTCTCCTTATATATGGGCCTTCCTTTTTGGAAATCATATCTTTGTACTACAATCTTATTTTATATTTAACACATTGATGTTACCATCATAAAAACTTAACTATGTGCATAATGAATTAAATGAGATTTTATCCTAATACGAAAAGAATCCCCCCAAAAAACAATTTTCTTAATAACTCTTAGTTGTCTTCCTGAGATGCCATCATTGTGACATTTGCAATTCATCTCTCTCATATTCTTGGACCTTTCAGATTAGACATTTTGATGCATCATGATTGAGCATAATATCACTATTTTTCATCAGCAAATTAGCAATTTTGATCCTCTTCACAACTTTATATACCCGTTGTCATGAAATATATTCCAAGTGTCTGAGAATTAGAATAAAGACATATTTAGAGGGCATTATTATACTTATGCAAACTTTTTTAGCAATGTCATATCAAATTGCTCCTGGCTCTCTCCTGGTTAGGTTTCCTTATCAGAGAGTCTTACATAAACACTCCGTCATTTTTTCTTTCTTGAAATACAGTCTCACTCTGCTGCCTTAGCTGGAGTGCTTAAAAGCAACCTCAAACTACTTGGTTCAGGTGATCTTCCTGTCTAAGCCGCCTGAGTAGCTGGGACTATAGGTGCCTACCATAATGCCCAGCCAATTTTTTGTATTTTTAGTAGAGATGAGGTGTTGCTCTTGCTCAGGCTGGTCTTGATCTCCTGAGCTCAATGTATCCTCTTTTTATTTATTTTTTATTTTTTTATTAAGTCATACACACATAGATCATGAATACATTTATGCATATGTGGGTACAATGTGTTGATTTTTTTATACAATTTGGAATGCTTACATCAAACTAATTAATACAGCTTTTGCCTCATTTACTTGATTATTATGTTAAGACATTTATGTTCTATACTTGATAAATTTGACTTGTATCCTTGCAATATGCTCCATAGCTGTGGTACCAACATTTACCCTCCCTCTACAAAACCTCTCCTCTCCCTTCCCACTCCACTTCTCTCCTTCATCGTGGGCTATAGTTGTGATCTATCTTTCATAAGAAAGAGTGAGGGAATATAAATTGGTTTTATAGAAGTACTGACTACATTGGATACTTTTTCTTCCATTCTTGAGATACTTTACTTAGGATAATATGTTCCGGGTCCATCCCTGTAAACATAAAATAGGTAAAGTCTCCATATTTTTTAAAGGCAGCATAGGATTTCATGGTATTTATATACCACAATTTATTAATCCATTCATGGGTTGATGGGCACTTGAGCTTCTTCCATGACTTGGCTAGCATGGATGTGGAGAAAAGGGAACGTTTATGCACTGCTAGTGGGAATACAAGCTAATACATTCCTTTTGGAAAGAAGTTTGGAGAACACTCAGAGATCTAAAAATAGACCTTCCATTGGATCCTGCAATTCCTCTACTAGGAGTATATCCAAAAGACCAAAAATCACTTTGCAAAAAAGATATTTGCACCATATTATTCACTGCTGCTCAATTTGTAATACCCAAGACATGGAAGAAGCTCTATGTATCTTTCATCCTCAGCCTCCAAAATTTTCAGGACACAGGTATGAGCAACTGTGCCCAGCCAATGTAAACTTTATTCATCTCAGCAAAGGATTCCTAATAGAATGGTCAAGAGAATAAACAGCATTTGTAATCAGTTTATGGCAACCATAACCTTTAATCAAAGTAATCACATGTTGATCCTCTTCTTGAGACTGCACTCAATACAAGGATCTCCCCCTCAATTCCTTGAAAATTCTTTGGTCTTAAAAATTAATATAATTTTCCTTAAGTTTAATTACGATTACCACAATATCAGAAAACCTTTCATAATTTCACTGAACAAATTTGCAGTTATTGTCTCATGTTAATGGTCAGGTGACAAGATTGGAGTGATTTGGTTAATATATTTGTTATTGGTGGGAACAATAATAAATCATTTGGCAAAGTCAGGAAGGTAAACCCCTTTCTGACAAAGATTAATTCCCTGAATGGATCTTTATAAAAATTACAAATGTCAGAAGAGGAACTATGGTAGCATACAATACCAATGAGTAACCGTAGTATATTTACCATTTTTTAGTTATTTAATTAGTGTAGGTGCAGGTGGCAGCACAGAGCTGCTTCCAAGAATATCCATAATCTCACATATTTAATTCTCAGGACTCCTGAGAAAAAGTATGAATAGCAGTAGGGTCACTTTCAAAAAAAAAAAAAAAAAACACAAATAATCAGGAACCTGATTACTAATTTATATGGTTCATAGTTTGGAAAGCCCTAAAATTGGTTTGTGAATGTTTGATCTGTTGAGCTGGTAATATGTATCCAATGCACCACTCTAGCTGGAAAACAAGGGTCACAGCAATTGAGTGAAGTAATAAAATTTGAGGAAACGGAGAATTTTACCTGTGTGTTCCAGGTGGTCTTAATCAGATCCACTGGGTCCCTGAGCTACTTGCATTATCCTACCTAGTTTATGAAATGCAGAATTTTAATATAAATAATTTAAGAGAAAATTTGGTAAAATTTAAAAATATAAACAGGTTTTTATTAATTATTTTTTAGGTGTTTTTGCTTTTGTGGGTATAAATGGGCACTCACTGTCTTCATCTGCTTGTAGCAATATTGTGATTCTACCTTTCTATGACTTTCATGTTAAAACTGCATAGATCCTAGAAAAGTCTATAATTACCTAGTCAGACAATGTTATCAAAAATTTTGTTGTGATGATTCAGCAATCAAATTTAAATTTACTTGTCAGTTTTTATATCTTTTAACTAACAAATCAAATTTGAGATTTTTTGGAGAAAACATTAGGAATATTAACTTTGAATTTTGAAATTTGAAGTTTTTTGGAATTTTTTTTAGAAACCACACTATTTCATTTAAATACTGAAAATTATTTTTTCCTCACTAATATAAAATTCTATCTAACCTCACATTCAAACAAGTGTTCCAAGTTTTAGTTTATTTTAATAACCTATAATACTTAAACTGAAGATAAAAGAAAATGTTTAAACCATGCTGAACAATTTAGCTTACTTTCATCTAGCTAGTCATTAGCTTTAAAAATATTTAACATAAAAAAGATATTTCCAGATACTTCTGTAGTAACTACAAAAAATTCACTTTATTAACAATCACGAAATAGAAAAAACAAATCCATTATCATGACCACCTGTTAAAAACTCATTATATAATGCAAAGAATACCTCATGTTTTATGATGTCATGACCTTAAACAGTCCTTAAAATTTTGCAATATATATATATATTTAAAGCATACATATTTAAAGAAATATGTCTCACTAGATAAGATTTCTTGTAAATACATAAAAATTAACAATAAAAAATACTAAAATGAAAAATAAAATGCAACAATTAGAAAATTATAAATATCCTTCCTCAAAGTTATAGATTTATTGTCTAGCTCAACTTATAAAAATTATATTTTCATGTCTGTAAACATCTATCATTTTCAGTTGTGATAAGGTACTTTTTATGATGAAAATTCTGGGCAGAAAACTGTAACAGTTTGCATTAAAAAACAAAACAAAACAAAAAAACTCCTGGTTTTTCTTACCACCCTTCTGAATCATGAGCTCTCAGTGTTAATAGAGCAGAAAAAAGAGATACTCACTTTTTGGGGAATTTTTCTGTGCATGTAAATTGTTGTTCCTAAGACATGATTATAAGAGCAAGATAATGTGAGCTCATCTCCCTGCAATACTATAGTCCTATGTCGCCTGAGGAAGCAAAACAGCCTGTCCTTAGGATTAATAGAAAAAGGAGACAATAAAGAGAAAACAGAACTCTCCTAATTCCAGGAAAACAACAGAGTAGCAACTGAATATTAAATTTTCCTGTGTTTGAGCTCATTTCCCAAGGCCTTGTCATTCTGGATAGGTTTTCTGGTCTCAGCTCTCATCAACAAAACAGAAGTAAAAATAACAACCCTCCCTTCAAAACAAGTAGAAAACCATGGAGACTTCTGAGGATATTCTTACTGCTTCAAGATGTTCCTGATGACCTCTGCATTTGTTCTCCGCTTGTCTCAACTAGACAAAGTAGTATTGTTGTGGAAATTAGTAAGCCATAAAATGATCTTTCCTATTGAGGACACAGGATTGAGCCAGGGTGTCTGCATTAGCAGCAGATACAGGCTGCATGTCACGCTAGTCTGCACCTGTTTAGGCAGGTCCATTTGTGGAGAGCATAAAGGGTACTTACATGTCAAGAACC
The DNA here is from genome assembly GCF_027406575.1 of Nycticebus coucang. Classification (NCBI taxonomy): domain Eukaryota; kingdom Metazoa; phylum Chordata; class Mammalia; order Primates; family Lorisidae; genus Nycticebus; species Nycticebus coucang. The sequence goes on along the minus strand of NC_069799.1, from coordinate 27,225,562 downwards.
TTAGATGCCAGAGATATGCAGAGATGTTTGATTTAAATGTTAGTGACTAGCCTTCTACGGTGCTATGTCTGCTGTCCCCAACCCTCAGTCTCATCTCCTAATACTACTAGTAGGGCTGTTTTATTTCACACAGAGAAAAATAGAGACACCACTGATTATCTTCTTTTTTTTTTTTTTATAGACAGTCTCACTTTATCACCCTCAGTAGAGGGCTGTGACATCACAGCTCATAGTAACCTCCAACTCTCCAACTTCTGGGCTTAGATGATTCTCTTGCCTCAGCCTCCCGATTAGCTGGGACTACAGGTGCTCACCACAACTCCAGGTTGTTTTTTGTTGCAGTTTGCCTGGGGCTGGGTTCAAAGCCACCACCCTCTGTATATGGGGACTGCGCCCTACCCACTGCGTCACAGGCGCCACCTGACACCATTGGGTATCAACTGACAAATTTCTTGTGTTTGCAAGACCCATAAAACACCTTCCTTTTATTACAACCAAGCCTCTGGTGAAACTTAACCCTAATTTGAACACTAATTTGGTGGCTTTTTTGTGACCCCCATTTATTAATCAATCACCATTTATATTGTAAACACCAAGGATCTCCCACCAGAATGCAAGTTCTAAGACTCTTGTTTATATGTTGGTGAAGCTTCCATGTTATCTTTGATGCTCTACAAACAGTCCTCCCTCTGTGTCAGGACCACCCTTCTCAGCTGTGTCTGAATCATGGAGAAGGCACATTTTTGTTAGGCACAGAGGCTATCCTGAAATAAGACCAGCCAGATCTGCATGATAAGGGCCCCCTGATGTGCTGTTGTCTCTCCTACTACATTCACAGTGGCTCATTGTAGTCATTGTGAATTTGGGAGTTTATTTTCTGCATCTCCATTGTTTGGGTTTACTAAACTCAGTCAATATAAGAATGATTGAGATGACAGGAAGACCTACTTAGTGACTGGCATCCTCTTAGAAAAGTTTTAATAACCTGAATTGGCTCATACTATTTCTTGAACTAGCCCTTGTTACGTTGAAATCCTATCAATAACAAAAGAGGAGCCTAGAGATTTGTTCAAGACTTGCATGCAGTAAATAGGATGGTAATAGCAATGTTTCTACTTTTTCCAAATCCTAGTACTTTATTATCTAATGTACATTCAAATTCAAAATCATTCACATGATTGTTATGACCAGTGGTGGTCATTTGCTTGGCTTTCTTCAGTGTTTCATTCCTAAAGAGAACCAATACTTATTTGCCTTTACTGGGAAAAATCAACACCTCACCAATAACAAAAATTGACTCTTGATGGATGAAAGATTTATATTTAAGACATGAAACAATAAAAATCCTAGAAGACAGTGTAGGCTCTTGATGCTATTGGCCAGAGAAAATAATTTATGAAGACCTTGGCAATTGCAGCAACAATGAAAATAAATGTATCATGATCAAGCTAAAAAGCTTTTGCACAGCCAAAGGTACAACAATTAAAACAAACAGACAACTCTCAGAATGAGGAAAGATATTTACATGCTGTGAATCTGAGAAAGGACTGGTAACTAGAATCTACAGAGAACTAAAATTAATCAATATGAAAAGAGCAAATAATCTCACTTAATAAGTGAGCAAGAATATTGAATAGAAACTTCACTGAAGAAGACAGATGAGTGGCTAAAAACACACGAAATAAAGATTCATTATCCCTAATCATCAGAGAAATGCAAATCAAAACCTTCTTTCTACCTGTCAGAAGGCACATAGCCCATGTATATTTTCTTTATTATCTGCAATCATGTAGTTTTTCCTCTTTAAGTTAATCCTTGCCTCAGGTGTTAAGATTTATGTAACCTTGTTATAAATAAAGTTGTTTCCATGTTTTGGTGCTGGCTGCAGCCATCAGCTGCATTGGCCCACCTGGTCCCATCTTATCTCTATCTCGTGTGTGTTTGGTATCTTTCATGTTCCTCTTCTTCATTTCCCACTATTTCTGCTCAGGTTATTTCTCCTTCCTTATGTTCGTTTGCAAGAGTGGATGAAGAAATGCTATGGCCCATTATCATATAAAGAGATGTTCAGTCTCATTAATGTGAGAAATGCAAAAACAAAAACAAAAAAAAAACACAAAGAGATGCTGTTTTTCATGAACTTAATGGAAAAATTATGAAATGAGACAATAACAAAATATGGAGAGCCTGTGCATCAGTGGGAATTATTACTCACTACTGGTGTGAGTGTTTAAGTTTTCCTAACCACTTGGAAAATCAATTTGGAGCAATCTTCTAAAGATAAACATTCACATACCTGCCCACAAGGCATTCCGAAGTGGAAAACAGGTTGACTTAGTGTCCTATAATTCGATTGATAATTTACACCTTAACATAACTGTGAGTCTCCAAACATCTGTTTATTGAAACGGTGTTCCTCCACCAATTACACAGGCTAATGTGAACTTAGCTACTTGTTACTTAAAATTTGTTTACTCAATAAACATGTATTAAATATATGTGATAAGCCAGACACTATTCTTAATCATGAGTAATGATTTAGTGATGAAAATAAATGTAGCTAGCTAATTTCATTAGAAAAATATTAGATAATCAGCATTTTTCTGGATAAAATAAAACCATTAATAAAAAAACTACTTCAAAATTTTAGTAGAGGGGAGGAGCCATGATGGCTAACTAGAAGTAGCTTTCACCAGAGGCTCCAGTCCAGAGGTAGAGAAATTGGACTGAAGTGGATTCAGGGAAGTCAAAGATGGGGAGTTGAGCATAGGGAGAAGAATATGAGATGCATGTCATCCCCGTTGAGACAAGCTGCAAAACTGAAAAAGAGGAAGAAAGATAAAAAAGATCAGGTATTGGGTGGTGCCTGTGGCTCAAAGGAGTAGGGCGCTGGTCCCATATACCGGAGGCGGTGGGTTCAAACCCAGCCCCAGCCAAAAACTGAAAAAAAAAAAAAAGGTAAGATTATGAAGTTACAATGTTTAAACAGGCTTTAATGTAAAGAGTAATTGTCTCCTTTACCTAAATATTTTACAAAAATGGATGCTTACATTTTGGACCCTTGTGATTAGACGTTTTGATGCATAATAATGATCCATCATATCACTATTTTTAATCAGCAGATTAGCACTTTTGATCTCCTTTGCTACTTTGTATCCTATTGCCATTAGAATATGGACATAGAGGGCCTTATTGTGCTTACCTAAACTCCATTAGTGATATCACATCAAAATGGTCTTGACTCACTTCCAGCTATGCTTCAGCTCAGAGATTCCTATGTAAAACCTCCCCCTTTTTTTGTTTTGTTTTGTTTTGCTTTGTTTTTGAGACATAGTCTCACTCTACTGCCCAGGCTAAGTGTCATAGCTTCAGCCTTGCTCACAGTAATCTCAAACACGTAGGTTCAGACAAGACAATCCTCCTAACTAAACCTAATGAGTAGCTGGGACCATGGAACCTACCACAAGTCCCAGTTAATTTTTTCTTTCTTTCTTTCTTTCTCGCTCTCTCTCTCTTTTTTTTTTTTTTGTATTTTTAGTAGAGATGCATTCTCACTTTTGCTCAGGCTGGTCTTATGTTCTGAACTGCAGGGTTCTGCCAGCCTTGGCCTCCCAAAAAGGAAGGAACAGGTATAACCCATAACAAGTGGCCAAAGTAAACTATCTTCATCTCAGTGAGGATTCCTATTAATCCATCAATGAATTGTCAAGAGAATAAACACCACTTTTAATCAGTTTGTGACAACCATAAACTTGCACCAAGGTAATCAAGTGTTGATCTTTTTCTTGAGACTGCACTCAATACAAGGATCACCTCCCATGCCTTGAAAAATACTCAGGTCTTCAAAAATAAAAATAAATTTCCTTAAGTTTAGTTATGGTATCTACAACATCAGAACACCTTGAATAAATATTTGCAGTTTTTGTCCCATATTATTTTCCAGTATGAAGGCATCATTGTTCTATCAAGATAATTTGATTTAGTGAATAGAAAACTGCAGCTTAATGCAGAAGAAAAATAGAAAAACATCATATTTTCTAAAATTCTTCTGAGTTAAAAGTGTGCCCAATTATATTTTTAAGGTTGTCACTATACTATACACATATAATATATTGGTAAATATATATGATACATATATATGTATATATATAGAGAGAGAGTATGTAATACATATATATGTAAAAGTTTCTGCATATATATGCAGAAATGATTATATATTGATTATATATACTGCATATATATGCAAATACTGTTATCATATTAATAATATGTAAGATTACAGTTAATAAATAATTGTACATATATTTTGGTTCATGTCAAAGAATTTTTTTACTAGAATTGGACTATGATCCTCAAGGCATGGATACCATTAAACCTTTAAGTTCAGTATTATCAGCTCAGCACCCATACTCAGTGGTTAGGGCATCAGCCATGTACACTGGGGCTGGTGGGTTCAAACAACATGTGACCCCATTTATTAATCAATCACCATTTATATTGTAAACACCAAGGATCTCCCACCAGGATGCAAGTTCTAAGACTCTTGTTTATATGTTGGTGAAGCTTCCATGTGTTATCTTTGATGCTCTACAAACGGTCCTCCCTCTGTGTCAGGACCACCCTTCTCAGCTGTGTCTGAATCCTGGAGAAGGCACATTTTGCCACTGGGGCTGGTGGGTTCAAACAACTGGTGGCCTGCTAAACAACAACTGCAACAACAACAACAACAAATAGCTGGGCATTGTGGAAGGAGCCTACTTGGGAGGCTGAGGCAAGAGCCCGAGAGTTTGAGATTGCTGTGAGCTGTGACTCCACAGCACTCTGCCAAGGGTGACATAGTGAGACTTTGTCTCAAAAAAAAAAAAAAAAAGTTTAGTATTATCCTGGTGTTTTCTTCCTGGTTCTATTATGAAAGTAGAAAATAACTGTGCTGAGGGTGAAGATACATGTTTATGTAACTGTCTAGTAGTTGGTATAAATGTGTCCCTTTACTAGCTTGAGCTTTTGGAGTCAGAGTAACAACCATTCCAACTACACAATGTGTCCTTTATAAACTCATGCATATTAAATGACTTTAGAACAGTGGTCTACTTTACCTCTAATACTGAATACTAATACCGAACTTAAAGGTTTAGTGATATCCATACAGTGAGGATCATAGTCCAATTCTAGTAAAACAATTCTTTGACATGAACCAAAATATACGTACAATTATTTATTAACTATAATCTTACATATTATTAATATGATAATACTTTATAAGAGATAAAATAGAGTAATATAGATAAGAATTTTCATATTTTCTTCCAATATCTCAAGATACATTCAGCTTACCCCATAAATCTATGCTCCTCTTTCTGAAAATGACCATCACACACTAAAAAGTACTTAATTTTTTAGATCATCAATTGAAGTGTTTCTCCAAATAGTCTCTTGAGGTCAGAGGTACTAAAGCTGAAAAAAAAAAAAAAAAGACACCATGGTTACCATTGATTATGATTGACTGCTATAGTACAATTATTTTCATATTTTTTTGAAATTTATCTCAACCCTCAGAACATAAGAACTGCTACTTGTTAACCACATACTCACGCACCCTGAAGTCATATGTTGTTTAGTTAAATTTTTTTTTTTTTTTTTGTAGAGACAGAGTCTCACTTTATGGCCCTCGGTAGAGTGCCGTGGCCTCACACAGCTCACAGCAACCTCCAACTCCTGGGCTTAAGCCATTCTCTTGCCTCAGCCTCCCGAGTAGCTGGGACTACAGGCGGCCGCCACAACGCCCGGCTATTTTTTGGTTGCAGTTTGGCCGGGCCGGGTTTGAACCCGCCACCCTCGGTTGCAGTTTGGCCGGGCCGGGTTTGAACCCGCCACCCTCGGTATATGGGGCCGGCGCCCTACCGACTGAGCCACAGGCGCCGCCCTGTTTAGTTAAATTTTAAATTTAATTTTATGTCTTGTATTATTACTTGGTGGGTCTGAAAATGCACTATGAAAGAATCAGTGGAGTTTCAATAGTATAGTGCCCAGTGGAAGAAACATATAGATGAAAACCACAGAGAGGTAACCTATAGGTGTATCAGAATACAAAAGAGAATTGAGTTTTATCTGAAACATTAAAAACATAAGAAGTCAGAATGCACATCTGAGTGCTCACTATAAGGAGTGACAACCATGGGCTGGTAAAGCTGAAAGTGAAGCCCCTAAGGACTCTTAGACAACATATTGAAAAAAAAAAAATAAGATGTACAATGCAGATCAGTCCATTCTCTTTATTCTGGCTAGAACCTTAGACTATTTTGAAAATTGTGAAAACAATGCTCCTGCATAATCACATATAATGGTGGGGGAAATATCACTATTAAATGAACCAGAAATGAAATGCACGTTATAAAGTCTGTGGGCTTATACGAGACTTTCAAACAACATAGAATGTGCATAACAAAATGAAGGAGCCAATTACACAAACCCAGCAGCTATTTCACATGCAACTATAATAAAATGTTATTTGAAGAAAAATAAGTTTGGTAAAATTACTTTCCTCATTTTTTTTCATGATGCATAAATTTTAGGGCAGTGTTATTTTATCTCTGATAAATTATAGTTTTATATTATGAACAAATGTAATGATTTTTTCACTTATTTCAGATGATGCTTATGATACACATATTCTGTGTAGGAGCACATGGAGTCCCTTCCCCCTTCCCCTCTTCTTGAATTTGACTGAATTTAACACAGGTGATCACAGTGTTATTAATCTACAAGTTTCAAATTAGTATTGAGCACATGGGATGCTCGTTTTTCCAATCTTGTGATATTTTACTTAGAAGAGTGTTTTCTAAATCCATCCAATTTGTAAGAAAAGATACAAAAGTCCATATTTTATGGCTGAATAGCATTCCATGGAATACATATAAGACACTTTATTAATTAATTCACGTGTTGAAGGGCTCTGTGTTGTTTCCAAATCTTTGCAATGTAACTGGGCTTCTATAAACACTTGAGTATGTATATCCTTATGGTAAAATGACTTATTTTCTTTCTGGTACAGACCTGGTACAGGATTTCAGGATCAAATGGAAGGTACATTTTAGTTCTTTGAGGACTCTCCATATTTCTTTCCATAAAGGCTGTATTAGTTTCCTACTTATCAGAAACAATGTGTGGATGTATGGTACACTTTTGGGTTAATGTCACAACTACCACTTAGATATTGCCTTACAAATAAAAGCAATGTAACCTAATAGCATATACCCTAATATTTAATCCAAAATTTTTTTAAAAAGTTCTCATATCAAGCACAGAATAGGTATCCTATGTTGGGTTTTATTATATTAATCAAAAGTGTCATTTTCATCATAAATTTTACTATATTCATTAAGCAGCACTTAACACATATCATTGACAATATAAACTGATTTTGAGACTTTCGGGTGACAAAATTAGAGTGATTTGGCTGATATATTTGCCATTAGTGACTACAAAAATAAAGCAGGTGGCAAAGTCAGAAATGCAAACCTCTTTCTCAGCATTATTCTATGAAGGGATCCATGAGAAGCACAAATGCTAAAAGATAAACTATGGTAAGCATCTAAACCAGTGAGTGACTGCAATGTATTTTCCATTCTCCAGTGGTGTAACCTAATGTAGGTGTAGCTGGCAGGACAAAGTGCTGACAAGACTACCCATAATCTCATGCATTTAATTCTCAGGACTCCTGAAAAAAAGTATAAATAGCAGACATGTCACTGCAAAAGTCAGAGACACAAAATGAAAATCAGTAAGAAGTCTGATGAATAATTATATGGTAAAGATATTGGCAAACCTTAAAATTTCTTTGTGAAATTTGGGTCTGTTGACCATTAGATATAAGAAGACACCAGGAAAGCATAAAACTCTATTCTGAAGAGCTGGTGACATGCATCCCAGTGCATGCATCTGGTGGGAATATGAGTGTTATAGCAACTAGGTGAACTAATAAACTTCGAGGGAAATGGGGAATGTGTCCTTTATCCTCCAGGTATCCTAATCAGATCCACTGGGTCCCTGAGCTGCCTGGCATTAGCCTACCTAATTTATGAAAAGCAGAATTTTAATACAAATAATTTAAGATAAACTTTGGTAAAGTTTAAAAAGATAGAGGTTTTTATTAATTATTTTTTCATGTGTTGTATTTGTGGCTATAAATAGACAATCACAGTATTCATTTTGTTTTAACAATTTTATAATACACTCTATTGTCTTCCACTTTAAATGTGCATAAATCACAGAAAACACTATTCTTACTAAAGTCAGACAATGTTAACACAAATTTGGTTGTCATGATTCATTAACCAAATTGAAATTTACTTGTCACTTTTTATGAATATATATATTTTAATTAACAAATAGAATTTTAGTGTTTTAGAGAAAACACTAGGAATAGAAACTTTTAAGAATCTTTTTAATACACTATGTTATTTAAATACTGCAAATCATTTTTCTCTCACTAATATAAAAATTTTACCTAACCTGATATTCAAGTCAGTGTTCTAAGTTATAGTTTATATTGAAAACCAAAAATACTAAAACTGAATGTGTAAGAAAACATTTAAACTCATGCTGAACATTTCAGCTCACATTCATCTCGCTTGTCATTGGCTTTAAAAAGATCTAATAAATTAAAAAAGATAGTATTTCCAGATACATCTGTGGTAACCAAAAATATTCATTTCAATAACAATCACTAAATGATATAAACAAATCCATCATATGGTCACCTAAAGAACAGAGTTTCAAACTTTCTATCTCTGAGCTCATTTCCCTAGGCTTTGTCCATCTGGGTAGGTTGTCTAGTCTCATCCCTTGACAAAAACATATAAATAAAAATAACAACCCTCTCTTCAAAACAAGTAGAAAACCATGGAGATGTATTCTCACTGCTATGAAGCATTGCAGATGACTTCCACACTTATCCACCATCAGTCTTAAGATTTTAGCTGGACAAAATAGTATCATTGTGGAAATTAGAAAAATGTCCCCTCTTCCAAAATGTTAGGCAAAATGATCTCCAGATGCCCTAGAGAAGAATCACGTCAGACCTTTTACTGCATGTAGTGGCTGTCAGCACTCCTGGTTTTTGTGCTGCATCACTCCAATCTCTGCCTCTGTGTGTCACATCATCTTTTTTTCTCTGTCAAATCTCCCTTTACATCTGAAGGAGTATAGGACATGACACCCCAAAATATGCTGAAGTGGTATATTGATAATTTTGAGTAGAAGACTTTGGAGAAATTATAGTTTCAGAAAGGGCTAGCTGACCTGTCTCTTCCTGCATGTAGGAAATAATAAGGATTCCTCCGGGAAGTTTAACCTCCCTGTATCAGGTGGAGAACATAGATCTTACCCCCAGAGACTGGGATAGAAACCTGGGAGTTGTAGTGGTGGTTAATGGACCTGAATAAACATAATTAAAGAATGGAACCTTGTCTTCTACTATTTTACACCCCCTCCTATCTCCCTTAGTTACTCATCTAGACATTTAGTTTCCTTGGCCAGATTTTCTTTGTCCTGTCATTTTCTCTCAGATTTAATTGTTGTCTGCCTAGGAAGTATAATTATAACTTGCTTTGGCCACTTCTTCAGGTATCAGTCTCTTGTGAAAATCCCCATGTTAATGTAAAACTTAAAATGTGTATGCTTATCTCTTGTTCATCTTCCTAGTGTCAATTTGGTTTCTAGATTCAGCCAAGGAGCCCACATTAAAGCCACCAGAGTGGAGGATGGAAGTGAAAGAGACAGACATAGAAAACACATTCATTTTATAAGGTAACAAGTAATGTTTTAGATCCCATGCTGATAAGCCAAGGGAATCTCATCTCAAGACCCTTAATTTAATAACATCTGCATAGAATGTGAGAGTCACAGATTTCAGGGATTAAGACCTATTATCATTGGGGACCAGTTTTCAGGCTATTACAGTTCACATCTGTTTTAGAGAAAGATCACTTTCATTGTTTCAGTCTTAATCTTGTAGTGACTATCAGGTATTCAGACGGTTTTCAGTCACTGTTTATTAAAATATGTTCTTAGCACTGCACTTTTTTCTCTTTCCTCTCAGGAGTCCAATGACAAAAGGAAATTATCGTGTTATTATCCCACAGAAGACTTTTACTTCATTGCTCTTTTATTTATTATTTTGTTTTCTTGTTTTCTTTTCAGAGTAGATAATTACTATTGATTTATCTTTAATTCACCAACTCTTTCATCTGACATATCTACATTTTGCTATTACATTTAAACTATACCTTTCAATATGAAAAAATAAAGAAAATACTATTTTATTATATACCCTATTATAGAATAGTACACATAACAAGACCATATAGTTTGCTGAATTTCTCAAACTGAACCTGTACTCAGATGAGGAATCAGAACATTCCCAGTATGGAGATGCCCAGATAATAATCTTTCAGCAAGGGTGGCTATGTCTGAGCATGGATTGATTTTCTTTGATTTTGAACCCTTGAGTATGGCTTCTGTCACTCAAAATTATATTTGCAATATTTATTTATATTGCTGCATGTAGTTGTAAATCATTCATTTTTATTACTTTAAATTATTTCCACGATGTGAATATAAACTACAGTCACTCTAAAAAAAAAAAAAAAAAGTTTAACTACTGTGAAAACTTTCATTACTATTTTGGTTGCTATCTTATTTTTTTCTCTAAAATTTCAATTTGATTTTTCTTTATGTCTCTTTTTCCTTACTGAGAATTTAATTCATGGCATTCCATACTTAATCATAGAACACATATAGTTTGACCTCCTATAATTCCTCTTGAACTCATAATTTGAGGGAAAGCCCTTGAGTCCTACTACAAATCCAGAAACTCCTCACCTAACAGTTTTCTCCAGGCCCACAGAGAAAGACTTGAAATTCTTGGGGGTAATAGTGGAACAGTCTTGATCCAACAATATATGTCATCCTTGTGAAAGTCAATTTGAGGGCAAGTGTCTTTGCTACAAATCCTCACTGAGATTGAGTTGCCTAGAAAACTACATGCACAATCCTGCCTCTTCCCTGGCTATTTTTACTTCCTAGTCCTCTCTGACATCCCCTGAGATGATCACCTGAGTAAAGTGCTTTGCCTCAGGAGGCTGCTTCTGAAAGAGCTAAACCCAATACAGTCTAAGTGGAAGTGGTCCTAGAAAGTTGACACAAGATATGGAATTGTATCTTAACAAGGAATATAATTGGGAGGATTCTTATGTATCTGGGGTAGGTAATTTATGCACAATACAAATATTGGCAAAGATATGGAAAAAAGTGGAACCCTCAAAAAGTTAAACATATCAGAAGATCCATCAATTCCACTCTTAGGCATTTACCCAAGAGAATCAAAGATGTATTTCCATCCAAAAACTTTAACATCAATTTGCATAGCAACATTATCCATAATAGCCAAAAGGTAAAAACAACTCAAATGATTATCAACTCAAGTATGGAAAAAAAATTGTGGTGTAACCATACTATGAAATATTATTGGGAGCCTAATGCCACCACACAAACCCTTTCTCCTCCCCGCTCCTCCTCTTCTCCTAAGATAAAGATACAAAGAACCTGGACAGCACTACCCCCTGAGAAGTTCATGCCAAAAGACCCTAACTTTCCAGCCAAGCTGTGGAATTAGCTCACAACCTATGGTCGTGTATAAAAATGGTCTCTAACTACCCCTGGAACAGATGACATCTTTGCATTGCCCAGGGGTTGGGGGAGGAAGAGATAACCCTCCCCTTTCAATAAACCTGGCTAGTCTCCTGTGAGACTTGCCTCTGGCTGCCATTGTTTACACCTTTCTTATGATGCCCCAAACCCAGGACTGGTGGCTGACTGGAGGCTGGCTGCCAGTCTCCCTAGTCACCCCAGTTTTCTCAGAACCTAGTTCAATTATACCTAGACCCTACTCTGTCAGAGAGCCCAACTGCCCCAACTGCCATTCAAATGTGAATAAGGTCTCTAAATATCTTCAAACAATTCACCTCTTCAGCTCACTCGGTTCACTCCATGCTTCAGTGTTCTCACATCTCCTTTGCATCTTCTTTGTCCATTCATTTACACCTAATTAGAGGGTTTTGTCCTAGTGCTGTGCTCTCTTCTGGGGTCTAGTACCTCAAGTCATTTCATTTTTTGCTTCAAACCAGTGCTGGACCATCTTTTAGGCTTTTAAGGTCCCGGGGACCTTAAGTTCTCCAAGAGAAAATAGAGATACCTGACCTTTCTCAGTCTTTCTTTGATTTTTGCTCCTGGTTCTTGGGAAATATCTGAGACATGGGAATTGATCCTTCCGCTCCCTTTAGCAGAGACATCCTGGGATGTCTCCTTCAAACTCAATACCAATTAGAATAGAGGACCTTTAGAAAATGAGATCTTAAAAAACTTAATTTCCTCAAAAAAAAAAAAAAGGGCAGGGGGGTTGAGCATGACGGCAGAGGGATAGCTGAGCCTTCCTAGAGCAAAGGGGCAAAGGTAGACGGTTGCAACCGGATCAGTGTGGAATTATCCACAAACTGTGATGGCTTGGAGAGTGCAGCGTGGGAGTGGACAGTGGTATTTGGTTGGAGCTGCAGAGAACTATCACATTTGGGCACGTTTTGGCGGGCTCTCCTGGCTGCAGTGGCTCTGGGCGGTCCCACACCGGGGGCTGGCGTGGGGCAGCTGTAGTGCGATCCAGGGGATAATTTCTATGTTCGTTTTGTGAGACTAAACACTGCTTTCCCCAGCAGAATTTGGTGGCCAGATTGGATTGCTGATTCCAGCGGCTCTAACAGGGGTGGAAACTGGTGGAACAATCGAAGGCTAAAGGTTCCTGATCAGAGAAAAGCTGCAGAAGCCAGGCATGTTGCTGGGTACCTGCTGGGACACGGAAATATGCCCAAATCAGGCTCAGGGTTTCTGGAAGGAATGAAGAAGTAGGCACTTTCGAGCGGAATTTGGGGGCCAGTTTGGAGTGCAGTGTGGTGCAGCCTCGCTGTGGTGTGGCAGCTGGGAGACATCTGTATGGGGAGAAAGTTCCCTCATTGTTGGAAACAGCGCGCCATAGTGCTGCCGGGTTTCTTGCTGGGGAGAGAAAGCACCAAAGACAGGATCCCGCTTGCGTTGATGATCCTTCACTTGGGACAGGCACAGAGACCCCTGCTCCCATTGCAGAGGCCTTTCGCTAAGGAATTGTTGAGAACTGTGGAGTCCCAGATCTGTGGGACCTAAGTGCTGAGGTGGATGGACAACCACCGGAAACAAGTAAGTTGGCATACTGCTCTAAGCTCAGAATCCCAAAAGAGGTTAATACTTGTGTTGTTTGACCCCAATTGACAGCGCCACCTGGTGTCCAGAAAGTATATTGCAGCATAAATAGACTACAGAAATCAAATCCCTACATATGTGTGTATATAATTTTTTTTATTTTAAATGCTGTTGCTTTCTTTTTCATCTCTTATGTTTTTAATTTAGCTTCCTCAATTGGTTGCTGAGAGTTCTTATATCAGGCTATCTTATCGTTGTTTTTAAATTTTACTTAGTTTTGCTTTCTAATATTTTGTTTCAACTTGAGTTGCTTTTTGATAATTTATAAGGTTATATCTTCTCCTACATTCCATTTTTTACATTCAACAAGAAAGAACAAGGACTTCTATATTTTTTAATTTTTTTTTATTTTGGCTGCAGAATTTTAGCTTGAACTAAAATTAGTACACTCCACGGCATTCTCTCAGTTGACAGAGTCCCTTCTACTAACGCTATCTCTCCCACATAAAGTACTTTTGAATAAGCCAAGACATTACCCCCACCCTGCTTCTAGTATTGTCTTTCTCTTTTTCTTGGTTTGTTGCCTTTCTGTTCTCTTTTTTTATCCCTCTGCCCTCTCTCCCCTTAATTTGATCCAATGCCATGTTTAAATTTCCTTGATCTATGCATATAATATAGTCTCCTCTTTTTCTTGCTTTTTCTTTCTTTTCCCACCCTTTCCTTGCAGAGGACAGGGGTGACACAGTGGTGGCCTAGCAGGTTGACCTCAGCAGTAGGTTGCTTCAGAGAAGCCAAGCGATCTTACTAATCTTAGCCCCAGGAAGAAAGTTGTAGGAAAACCACACTATAGAACTTTACGCTTTTTTTTTCCTTTACTTTCTTCCTTACCCAATTTTTCCTTCTTGGGTTTTGTGTTTGCTTTTTTTCTACTCTTCCTATTTTTTTTGGGGGGGGGGTCTGGCTGTGGTCAGACAAGTAAGGTGGGCCTATCTTTGAGGAACCCACCCAGATCAATTCCTCACAACCCTCAAGCTATAGGAGTGGCCATAGTACCTTGCTGAACAACAATATCTCTTCTATCACTGTCATCCTCCTTTCCTGTCCTCCAAATCACCTGTTCTACAATTTTCTTCTATTAGTTCCCCTTCTTCCGTTGTCATTACATTTCTGTCTCTTCTTTTTCTTCCTTTTGCAGTTTCTCCTGCCCTTCCCCCCATTTTATTTTTATGTAATTTTTATCTTCTCTTTCTCCTTTCCTCTCACTTCTCTTTGCTTACTGTAACCCTTCTCTGCCTTCTGACCCTAAACCAAGAGGCCTCGTCATCACCTAAACTCTGAGGCTAGGTAACTTAAAGCAAAGGAAGTAGTGTGAAGGAAAAATGTGTACAAGGAAATGAACAAAAAGAAAGCACACATGAGGAGCAACCAAAAGAAAAATTCAGGCACCGTGAATAACAAAAATTAGAGCAACTACTCCAAGGGACTGTGAGGCAATTTATAAAGAAGACTCCTCCTATAAAGAATTAATGGATTTGACATAAAGGGAATTTAAAATATGGTTGATTAAGACAATAAGGGATTGGAAGAGAAAATGGAAAGATAGAACCAAAAGTCAGATGAGAGATATGTAGAATATAGAAAAGATATGAATGAGCTTAAAGAAATGAAGGAATCAATCAGGGAATGTAAAGAAGTGGTAGAAAGCATCAAAAATAGATTATACCATGGAGAAGAAAGAACATCAGAATTAGAGGATAAAGTTTTTGAGTTAACACAGGTAATAACAGAGTCAGAAAAGAAGAGAGAAAAAGCAGAGCAGGAGCTTAGAGAACTGTGAGACACCATGAAGTGTTCCAACATATGGATAATAGGAATCCCTGGGGGAGAATACAACTGTCCCAAAGTTATGGAAACCCTACTGAAGACTATAATAAATGAAAACTTCCCAAATTTTACTAAATATCCTGACACACTCCTTTCAGATGGATACTGAAAACCAGGACATCTCAACACTAACAAAACCTCTCCAGGACAAATTGTAATGAACCTGTACAAAATCATGATAAAGGAGAAAATCCTGCAAGCCACCAGGAATAAGCACCAACTGATCTGCAAGGGCAGAACCATTAGATTGACAGCAGACTTTTCTACTGAAACCTTCCATCCCAGACAGCATGGTGATCCAATTTCAACATTCTTAAACAAAATAATTTTAGACTAGAATTCTGTATCCTGCCAAACTTAGCTTCAAAATTGACGGAGAAATCAAAGCATTTGCAGATTTACAAGCACTGAGGAAATTCGCCACAAGACCAGCTATGCAAGAAATACTTAGACCTATTCTCAATACTGAACACCACAATGGACACCAGTGAAGTATACATCTAGAATCGAGAGGCCAGAATTTAACTCTTAAAATGGCACAAAGGATTAAACTACACAACAAAATACCTCACTATAAGATGAATAGAACTTTACCACTACTATTGATACTTTCAATAAATGTCAATGGATCGAATTCCCCACTGAAAAGGCACAGGTTGGCTGATTGAATGAAAAAACACAAACCATCTATTTGCTGTCTCCAGGAGACACACCTAGCCCTGAAGGACAAATCAAAACTCAGGGTTAAGGGATGGAATACAGTGTACCAAACAAATGGAAATCAGAAGAAAAGAGAGGTTGCAATCTTATTCTCAGACCCAAGCAGATTCAAAGCAACTTTAGGTAAGAAAGACAAAGACGGACAATTCATACTGGTCGGAGGAACAATACAACAAGAAGACATCTCAATACCAAACATTTAGGAAACCTAATTTAAGTGCTTCCAAATTTATGTAACAGACTTTGAGGGATCTGAACAATGTGATATCCTACAACACCTTAATAGTTGGGGACTTCAACACCCCTTTGACAGAACTGGACAGATTCTCTAAACTGAAGCTAAACCAAGATACAAAGGACTTAAATGTCGCCCTAGATCAAATGTGGACATATGTAGAATTGTGTTCTACGTAATTGACATATGTAGAACACACCATCCCAAAGTAAAAGAATATACTTTTTTTTCATCAGCTCATGGCACATGCTCCAAAATAGATCACATCCTAGGATCCAAATCTAATCTAAGCAAAATTAAAGGAATATAAATTATACCATGTCTCTTCTAAGATCACAAGGCAATAATGGTGAAGCTCAACTCCAACAAAACAGTTTAATACCAGACAAAATCTTGGAAACTAAATAACCTTATGCTGAATGATAGTTGAATCCAAGAAGAGATTAAACATGAACTTGTCAATTTCCTCAAACACAACAACAATGAAGACACAAGCTACCAAAACCTCTGGGATACAGTAAAAACAGTCCTGAGAGGAAAATTTATTATGCTAGATGCCTACTTTTGAAAAACAGAAAGAGATGGCATCAACACACTCACAAATCCCCTTACAGACTTGGAAGAAGAAGAAAAATCTAACCCCAAATAAAACGGAAGAAAATAAATACCCAACATTAAGTCAGAGATTAATGAAAATGAAAACAAAAAAACATTCAAAAAATAAATGAAACAAAAAGTTGGTCTTTTGAAAAATTAAATAAAATAGATAAACCCTTGGCCAGACATACTAGACATAGAAAAGTAAAATCTCTAATAACCTCAATCAGGAACAATCAAGGAGAAATAACAACAGATGCCACAGAGATACAAAAGATTATCTCTGAATACTACAAGAAACTCTCTGCCCAGAAATTTGATAATGTAGTGGAAATGGATCAATACTTGGATTCACACCCTCTCACTACACATAATCAAGATGACCTAGACCTTCTAAATAGACCAATTTCTAGGACTGAGATTAAAAAAAAAAAAAAACACAGCAACAATAAAATATCTCTCAACAAAAAAATGCCCTGATCCAGATGGCTTCACACCAGAATTCTATCAAACCTTCAAAGAAGAGCTTATACCCATACTTTAGAAACTATTTCAAAAAATTGAGGAAGAAGGAATCTTTCCCAACACCTTCTAGGAAGCAAATATCACCCTGATACCAAAACTAGGAAAAGATCCAACCAGAAAAGAGAACTACAGACCAATTTCACTAATGAATATAGATGCAAAAATTCTCAATGAAGTCCTATCGAATAGATTACAGCTTATTATTAAAAAAGTCATACACCATCATCAAGTAGGATTCATCCGAGGGATTCAAGGCTAATTTAACATATGTAAATCTATAAACATAATTCACCATATCAACAGGAGCAAAAACAAGAACATATGATCCTCTCAAAAGATGCAGAAAAAGCTTTTGATAAAATTCTACATCCTTTCCAATTTAGAAAACTGAAGAACATAGGCATTGGTGATACATTCCTTAAATTGATGCAAGGCATCTATGAAAAACCCACAGCCAATACTATACTGAATGGAGTAAAACTGAAAGCTTTTCCACTCAGGACTGGAACAAGACAAGGGTGTCCTTTATGACTACTACTACTCAACATAGTGCTGGAAGTTTTAGCCAATACAATAAGGCAAGAGAAGGTAATTAAAGGAATCCAAATGAGGACAGAGGAAGTGCAAATCTCTCTCTTTGCTGATGATATGATTCTATACTTAAAAAACCCCAAAGACTCAACCACAAGGCTCCTGGAAGTGATCAAAAAATACAATAATGTCTCAGGATATAAAATCAATGTCCACAAATCAGTAGCCTTTGTATATGTCATTAACAGCCAAGGTGAGAAAGAAATCAAGAACACAATACTCTTCTCAGTAAATCCAAAGAAAATGAAAAATACCTAGGTATACATCTCACAAAAGAGGTGAAGGAACTTTATAAAGAAAACTCTAAGAAAAGAAATAGTAGAGAATATCAACAAATGGAAGAACATGCCATGCTCATGTCTGGGAAGAATCAACATTATTAAAATGTCTATACTTTCCAAAGCAATCTATAGATTCAATGCTATCTCTATTAAAATACCAACTTTTAAGACTTGGAAAAAATAATTCTTCATTTTGTATGGAACCAAAAAAACCCATATAGGCAAGGCAATTTTAACAATACAATCAAAGCTGCAGTTATCGGCCTACCAGACTTCAAGCTGTACTACAAGGCCATAGTGATCAAAACAGCATGGTATTGTCACAAAAATAGAGACATAGACATTTGGAATCAAACAGATAGCCAGGAGATGAACCAAACATCTTACAGCCACCTAATCTTTGATAAACCAAACAAGAACATACACTAGGGGAAATAAACCCTATTCAATAAATGGTGCTGAGAAAACTGAATTTCCATACATAAAAGACTGAAACTGGACCTGCACCTTTCTCCATCCACAAAAATTGATTCAAGATGGATAAAAGACCTAAATATAAGACGTGAAATGATTAAAATCTTCAAAGAAAGTGTGAGTAAAACACTGGGAGTCATTGGCCTGGGGAAGAACTTTATGAGGAAGACGCCCGTGGCAATCACAATTACAACAAAAATAAACTAATGGTACTTAATGAAACTGCAAAGTTTCTGTATAGATAAGGTGACTACAAGCAAAGCAAACATGCAACCTACACATTGGGGAAAGATAGTTGCATATTTTGATTCGGACAAAAGCTTTATAACTAGGATCAACAGAGAACTCTAAGGAATAAACATAAAAAAATCCAACAATCCCTTAGATCACTGGGCAAGAGAGATGAAGAGAACCTTCTCTAAAGAAGACAGATGAAGAGCGGCGCTTGTGGCTCAAGGAGTAAGGCATCAGCTCCATATACCTGGGTTGGTGAGTTCAAACCTGGCCCCGGCCATAACTGAAAAAAAAAAAAAAAGACAGACAACATATGAAAAAATGCTCATCATCCCTAATAATTAGAGAAATGCAAATCAAAACCACCCTGCGATATCATCTAATCCCAGCGAGGATGGCCACATCACAAAGTCTCAAAACTGCAGATGCTGGAGTGGATGTGGAAAGAAGGGAACACTTTTACACTGCTGGTGGGACTGAAAACTAATGCAGCCTTTTTGGAAGACAGTGTGGAGAACCCCCAAAGAATTCAAGTTAGACCTCAATTTGACTCTGCAATCCCACTGCTGGGCATCTACCCAGAAGAAAAAAAAAATCCTTTTATCACAAGGACACTCATACTAGACTACTTATTACAGCTCAATTTACAATTACCAAAATGTGGAAACAGCCTAAATGCCCACCAACTCAAGAATGGGTTAACAAGCTGTGGTATTTGTATACCAAGGAATGCTACTCAGCCACTAAAATAGATGGAGACTTCACATCCTTTGTATTAACCTGGAAGGATGTAGAACACATTATTCTTAGTAAGACATCACAAGAATGGAGAAATAAGAACCCTATCTACTCAATTCTGATATGAGGACAATAAGGTCCTAGTACACAGTGGGGTGGGGGATGGGGAAAGCTGAGAAAGGGAAGGAGGGAAGGCGTGGGGAGGGGTCAAGGGATAGGGTTCACTTTTGGGGGCAGGACACAAATATACGAGGGTCCTTATCTAACAAAAGCAATTAATGTTACCTGATTCTGTGTACCCTCAATGAATCCCCAACAATAAAAATAAAAGGCAGATGGAACAAAATCCCCTATCATGAGGCTTTTTCTTCCTCCACCCTTACCCTTACCTATACAAATGATTGTTCAAGCATGTCCCCCTCTATCTTAGCTATTCTTCCTCCCTGCCTTCCCTCCTTCAGGGATTTCTCCAGCTCCTACTACTCATCCACCTCCTAATAAGCCTCCTGGAGCATCAAGGATCTGTGCTCTCCCCCACCCCACTGATCCCTGTACTTCTCAGGGCTTCTTCCTTCTGCCCAACATTCACGTGCCCTCCCCACAGTGCAGGCAGGGCTGTGGGGAAAGGCTCAGAACTGCTGGGATGCTGGCTCCTGCAGCTTCCACAGACCCAGAGGTGGCATGTGAAGCCATATGTGCTCCCTAGGCTGCTTGTGACACAAGCACTAGTGGGATGCAGCAGGGGGTGGTAAGCTCAGATGCCCAACAGCCATGAAACTCTACCCAGCATGGGTGAGACTGGGGGGGAGCACAAGATACAGAACTGCAGGTATGCAAACCTAGCAGCACAGCTGACAAGCCATACATTCTCCCTAGGCCACCTCTGACACAAATACCAGGCATGCTGGCCACGGCAGGGTGAGACCAGCTCACAGACCTGGAAGCCACCTCAACCCCTGCCTTCCTGGACTTCTCTGTGTCCCGCCATTGGCTCCTGCCCCTCCCAGTGGCTTCCCTCCACCTCTACCCCTGCCCTCCAGCTAAAGTTAGAGAGAGAACAAAGAGAGAAAATGGGACTGACAGCAGCCCTGAAAGCAGAAAAGTTTTTCAGCAGTGACTATTGCTTTAAAACTTCTCCAGAGATAGTTACTCAAAAGGTCCAAGTGAGACCATGCCATTCTACAGATTGGAGTCCTGTCCACTCCTATGATTCTGAGTTCAAGGGAGAGTATAAATCACCTTAAAATAGGAAATTATATTCACCTCTAGAACCAGTGGTCCCCTAAATAGACATGGGAATAGCTTTCAACTGACTGACATGTCTAACTTGAAAATGGGCTCAACTTCATCACACTAGGATGGCCTTATGTAACTTATTCTCTAACACAGATAAGTAAATTAATTCTAATAACATCTAGGCTGCATCCTCTAGTCTTCCTAAACTTTAAAGACCTCTATCTCTCCTATTTCCATCATTAAAATTAAAAATAAAATACAGTTCCTCATTTATATATTCCACAGTTTCTCAGTTATCTGGAAGATAGGGTTCTCAGTTATCTGTAAGATAGTTATATTGCTCATCCTTTTATTACTTTCCATTTGCCCTCCTCAACCATCTTAGAGGCTTAGTTATAATCATGACAGAGGAAAGTGGCCTTTACACTTTTTACAGAACACCTGCTGTTTCTGCACCAGCAAATCTGTTCCAAGAGGGTATTGACCAGCTCCAGAAACAAGCTACCCATCTATGCCCTCAAAATGCAGAATCCTGGTTCAACAGCCCATGGGGACTCTGGATTTACCTCTCTTGGGCCCCTTCACTGTATTCCTCCCGTTATTAACGATCACCCTTCCAGTCATTCAATTCCTGTCTTCAGTTATTCAAGATAGAGTAAAGATGGTGTCAGCACGTTACAACCCAATTTCTATTACTCTCCAAACTCTTTCCAAATGTACCCCAAACCCACACAGCCCTATTAATACCTGCTTATCCCACTGAGGATAACTACTGCCTGATCCAGCCAGAGCAGTTTTGGAAGACAGACCATTGACCCCATCACCCCTTTCAACAAACCTTTTCTCTTCTCTCTCCACTTCCTCCCCTCCTAAGACAAAGACACAAAGGGTCTGGCTAGCACCATCCCTTGAGAAGTTCACTCCAAAAGACCCTAAGTTTTTAAGTAAGCGTGGAATATGCTCACTCCCCACAGCCCCATATGAAAGTAGTCTCTAAGTCCCCCGAGAGCAAATGCCATCTTTGTACTGCCTTACAGGCAGAATGGGGACCAAAAACCCCTTTCCTGGGAAGAGGAAAAAAAAAAAAAAAAACAGAAAAAGGGAAAAACATAGAAATAAGTTGATCAAGGTAGAATAAAAACAGTTTAGCTAGTTTACTTCTAAATTCCTTATCTGAGCAGTTTCCTGCTTTTCCTAGAAGCCTGGACTCCAGGGTATAAAGCTTGTGAACACTTCCGCTGGGTCTGTGAACACTGTGAAGAAACAAGGGCCACAGAGGAGACTACTGCAAGGCCTGAAAAGAAAAATAACTAGTCCATCCACTGCCCAGTCAACAGCCAAAGCAAATACACATTGTGGGTATTTGTATTAAGGCCAGGACAGGGAACATCTGGAGCCCTGAAATGTGGGCAGGAGGGCTTGTGCATCATTATAACAGAGGAAGATACCTCTAGGTTGGAGATGCGAGGAAAATGTCTCTTTCTCACTGATTCTTCAGAGAAGAACTGACACCAGTTGCATCTGCTCCTCAGTGAACTAGTGATGATTAACTTTCCCCAAGAAATCTTTGTGAGTGTGAGACCACAGACAGGAGGCTGCCCCCATATAAGTCTCAGGTTTTGGAATTCTCAAGGCTGCTCAGACCCTTAAAGTTAATGATTATAGATATAAAAAGAGCTCACATGCTTATGCAGAGAAACTGCTGAGGTTTTTGTTCCCTTCCTCAGCTTATCTTCTGGTAAAATGAACAGCCTTCAATAAAAGCTGAGTGGAACAAATACTTAGGGCCATCTTCTGAAGCCCCCAAACTAGCGACAGATCCTGTGTTTCCCACCTTTGAAAACTCTATTCTAAACTATGTCTTAGAAGGGAGGAGGTGGAGAGAGAGAAAAGGTTTGTGTCCTTTTTCTTTATCTCGAACCACTTCTAACTTTACTTTTCTTCAGTGAATCACCACCAGCTCCACAGGTCTTAAAAGACCTTACCCCAGGCCAGGACCCTGACACTGCCTAGTCAGGTCACCCTCCTCTTTTCAATAAACTTGGCCTGAACATCTCTTCTGCATCATTGTCTCTGAGCGTCATCTCTTGCACCTTTCAAATATCCCTTAGTGTAGGAGACTGAGCAACAGGGCTTATAGAAGCAGCCACTGGCTCTTGAAGGAAGCACTGGGAGCAAGATAGTCTCCTAGCTGGCATGGAGATGTTTTGCAGCCCTGAGACAAGCCCTCAAGAAGCTGCATGTGATAATGAGATAAGATTGGTCAGTAGCTCATTAGCAAGCCAGTGTTATACTTTGTAACATTTGTAGGACAACAGGATGGGAGTTGAGCCCAGGAAGAAAGAGTGCTTAGCAACCATTAAACATGTGATCCTAGCACATGGGCCCCCCCACTCCTATTGTATCAGGCTTCAATAAAAGGCCAGGAGAGAGGTTTCTCAGGGCTCTTGGAGAACAGACGGGAAGCCCACCTCTTGCGGGCATGTAACTCCAATCCATGTCCTGGCTGTTTTAATTTGTGTGGTAATGCAGTGCCACAGCGGGCACTGATAATTTAGTGTTGAAAGGAATGAATTACTGATATATATTACAACATGGATGAAACACAAAGACATTATGTTAAGTGAAAAAAACTAGACACAAAAGACGATGTATCGTGTGATTCCACTTATGTGAATGTCCAGAATAAGCAAATTCACAAAACACAGTAAGTAGATTGGTGGTTGCCAAGGCCTGGAGGGAGAGTGACCACTAATGGGTACAGAACTTTTTGAGGGAGGTGATGAAAATATTCTGGAATTAGGTATTGGAATTACACACTTTATGATGTTGTACAATGTTCTGTTCTGTTTTGTTTTCAGTAAGGGGATTAGTTTCATCTCCCAGGCTGTAGTGCAGGGGTATGACCATGACTCACTATAATCTCAAACTCCTGGAATTAAGTAGCTGAGTCTATAAGTGTATGCCACCATGCCCTACTCAATGCTTAAATATTCTAATAACCAATGACTTATACACCCTAAAAGAGCAGATTCTTCTATACAAAGTTAAAATTTTAGAGCCACATAGAAAGAAGGTAAGAAAGAAAAAAAAGAAAGGAGGAAAAAAAGAAAAAGAGAATTAGAGAGGGTAATCTTATGGTATATAAATTATATATAATTTAAGAAAAATATAATAAAAGCAAAAGTAGCAAGAGAAACACAGGGTAGGAGAGAGACATGGTTGGCTGGAGGGATCATTGGTGTATTAAAGGGTTACAGCTTGGGAGTTGAAGGAACTCTATTCATCAGGGAACCCATTTGAGATGTACCTTCCAGAGTGTGAAGGTTCTAATGTGTAGACAATTTTCCTTATTAATCACTAACATAAACAACAGTTAATTTGGAATACTTTATATTTGTTTCTAAATTATTCCCAAATGAAATAAATATCTTTCTGGTTAAAAAGGGGGATACAGAGGTCTGAGAAAATGGCAGTTTTAAGGCTGGTAGAATATTTTTCCCTTAGCTGCCAGGTGATGTTACAGGAAGACAGGTCAGAAACCACAACCTCAGCACTGTTGTCAAAGAGAACTTTAGATCCTGCAGCTGGAGGGCAAACTGTTATCAAAATAAGCCCCCCAAATTCTGGGATATCTGCAATTAATAAAGGAGATTACTAGGTTCACAGCCCTAGTAAACAGGAACTTAAATTAGGATGATGATAGGCACAGTGAGGGCCACAGTATCTGGAAGAGAAATTGGGTTGACAGCATAATTCCACGTGAGCCCTTTGGCTGAGCCTTCTGATGTCTGGAGGACAGTAACCTTACTGCTTCAAAAAAAAAAAAAAATCCAGGTAACAACAGGGGAAAAATTGTCTCTGCTACTGGAAACAAAGTATTATCAGGCAAAAGAATTCAAATATTTTACTTACAAGAACAAGACATAGATCAAGAAAAGAAAGGCAGTGTCTTATATCAAAGAATTTTTTTCATGACTGGATTTAACTTTTGGCAAGGATTCTGGAAGCTAATTCTGAAGATGCTAGGGTGTCTATTTGATGTCTGTGAAAAATATCAACTGTGTTTCTCAGAGATCTCCAGATAAACAAAACCATTAAGAAATAAAAAAAAGAAATTATACACACACACGTATGAAGCTCCATAGTTGACCACACTGACCACCTTGTTAAGTTAACCTAATTTTCCTAGATTGGACATACACAGTAGGTGCTCATCAGTACAGTAGGCCTAGAACATCTGTTAAGTTGATCAGTGAAGGGGCTATAGCAAACTGGTCAATATATGGAGGTGGTTAACATAAGAGACAAGACCTACTGTATGGATATGTACATGTGCTGCATGTCCAGTCTATGAAAATCAGGTCAACTTAATGAGGTGGTCAATGTAGAAAGGGAGATATATATATGCAAGAAGAGAAAGAGGAGAAAGAGAGAGAGATTTTAAGGAAGTAACACCTAGTTGTTGGGGATGACAAGTCCTCAGAAACTCAAGCAGAATTCAATGCTATTGGATAGAAGCAACATTTCTCTTCCTTGGAAAATCTCACTTTTGCTATTAAAGCATTTAAATAAAGGATGGATGAGGCCCACTCATGTTATTAAAGGTGATCTTCTTTGTTTAAAGTCAACAGATATATACCACAGGCATAAAGTATCTTCACACCAAAAAATAGATTAGTGTCTGATTAAATCACTGGATACTATATCTGAGCCCAGTCGATGCATGAAACTAACCATCAGAAAGACTTATAATTGCTGAGATGACAATGCAGACCCACCACTATGGAGAGTTGAATAGGAGATTAAAGAGAGCATAGTGTAGGCAGCTCATGGAGCTGTGAATTATGCAAGGCCAGCTGACCATGATGCCCAGGAGTCCAGAGTTATTATGGGAAGAATTCTTGAGGAGAGCTGGGGTACTGAGACATTCACAAGTGATGGGCCCGTTCTGATCAAGTTCAATGGTAAAAGATGCTGCCATGTAACCAGAGCTGCACATGGAGGTAGGGAGAGAGCATGCTGGAATAACAGGGGCCCTACAGAGCCACATACACTTCAGAGTCAAGGTGAACCTAGCATACAAATAGAGCAGAGAATTTAACCAATAGCAATAGAACAAGTGAGCCTGACATTCCTGGGGTGAGATATATGTGCAACAATGAGGACTGCAAGTGGGAGAGTGAAAGAAAATCACAGTCTACCACCTTTTCTCCTTCCTGGCATCAGTTATCAGGCCCAGAGTTCATCCCAGGAAAAGCAGACCAGGTTTCCTAAGGAAAGGGCTCCACGATACCCTAATAATTAGACATGTCTATTACATACCAATCCTTCTCTAAATGGAACTACAGTCATATACAGAGCAAAAGCATGCCTGGGAGGCTTGGCTGTTCATGCCTATAATCCTGGCACTCTGGGAGGCTGAGGCAGGAAGATCCCTTGAGATCAGGAGTTCAAGACCAGACCGAGCAAAAGTGAGACCCCATCTCTAATAAAACATAGAAAAAATGAGCAGGGTGTTGTGACCCACATCCGTAATCTCAGCTCCTTGGGAGGCTGAGGCAGGATGATCGCTTGAGCCTAGAATTTGAGGTTGCTGTGAGCTAGACTAAAGCTATGTAACTCCACCACAGGTGACAGAATGAGGATCTGACTCAAAAATAAAAACAAAAATGAAACAAATAACAACAACAACAACAATGAAAAAATGCTGGGGAAAGCAAAAGACATAGATCCTTTCAGAGATGTTCATATCAGAGTCTGTGCTGACATCAGGGATGCTTTTCCTTTCATCAGTTCTTGCACTGACCCAGCTAGATAATCTGTGCTATCAGCACAATTTTGAAGGCTTTTGGATACAACACTGAGGGCTGCTGCTGACCATTTGAACTCCTCATGTCAGCATTCTCCTAATTGGCAAATTCTAATTAACATGCATTTTTCTGCTGAAATTAGAACTTCCACAGAACCATATTTTGAGTGTCCTGGTCATTGTTGCTAGTTGTCTTCTGTAGACCCTCCACCTGCTCAGTACTACAAGAGCACAACCTTCATACTGACTTCTGATTTGGTTTGGCTCATGCAGTGTAATGCATGTTATTCTGTGCTGACAATATTCCCTTTCCCACTTCAGAACTGAAGTATTACTACTTGTCTCCTAGTTGATAGGAGTATTAGTATCTGACAGCTCTCAGTTAAGTCTTTCTTAAGGTCCTCTTCTTGATTGAGGAAAACTTCCTGACCTGGGAGCAAGTGGGACACAGACACAAGACCACTTGCCCTACTGCAAGACAGTTTGGAAAGCCCACCCCAGAGCTCCTTCCAGAAGTAGCTGTGACCTTAGCTGTGATTTTATCACAGTTCAGTTTCTCCCTCTGCCCAATTGTTCTGTATTATAAGCACAATGATTCTAAGAACACTTCTGAGTAAACTTCCTTAATGTCTATCTCTCTTAGTCTATTTCACATGAATTGCCTTGCTCAGGCTTGTTGGTCTATGAATGGTTTTTGTTGTTGTTTTCTGTGGGTGCATATTTTTTATTCAGATTAATATGACTATAAAAAGTATTTGGTTACATTGTTTGTGTTCTAAAGTAAAGGTCAAGTTGTAGTAAAGGCAATTGAGCCCTTTTCCAGGGTGTGCTGTACACCCTCACAATGTGTCCATCAGGTGAGAACTTACCAATCGCCCTCTTTCCTCTCCTTTTCACTTTCCCTCCTCCTCCCCTCCATTTGAATATACTTGTGTTATACTCTCAATATACTCCCATATGGGCATGTAGTTGTTTTTCTATTAGATTCATATTAGTATTTAGTACATAGAATACTTGCATTTCCATTCTTATAATGCTTTACTAAGAAGAATGTGTTTCAACTCCATACAGATAAATACAAAAGATGTAAACTCACCATCTTTTTTATAGCTAAATAGTATTCCATGGTATACATATACCATTAACTAATCCATTCATGGGTTAATGGGCACTTGGTTTGCTTCCACAAAAAAAAAAAATGCTCATTATCTTCTATTTGCATCAAAGAAGTGCAAAGCAAAATCACCTTGAAATATCACCTAACTCCACATCACAAAATCTAAAAGCTGCAAATGTTGGTTTGAATTGGAGAGAAGTGAACACTGTTATGTTGTTGGTAGGATTGCAAACTAATGCAGCCTTTATGGAAAGAAGTATAGAAAATCTTCAAAGAGCTAAATGTAGACTTTCCATTTGATCCCACAATTCCATTATTAGGAATCTACTCAGAAGAAAAGAAATCATTCTATTGCAAGGACTTTTACATTAGAATGCTTATGACAGCTCAATTCACAATTACCAAGCCATGGACTGTGTAGTCTTGACTCTACTCTCTGGCAGGGTCACCTTTTAGATGACCATTTCCATATAGCCTATGTAGGTGAAGTTTGGAAGCTATTACATCCCCTTGTGCCATTAGGAGGATAGTGAGAAAAATTTCACGAACTCACTCATACAGGGGTTCAACATAAGCTCTGTTTGGTTTCCCTAAACCTTGCTCTCTTATTTATATACAGTCCTTAGTTAATCCCAAATCAGCCACCTGCATCACTCTCCTTCCTGTTTCATATGAGTTCTGAGTAATCCTTGTTCTCACCTGATTCAGAGCCTGTCTGGCCTCCACCCTCACTCATCCTGAGAGGGATCAATACACTTAGGGCAAAAGCCTATTTTCCCTCATCTGACAGTGGCAACTCTGGTTACTAGAGCATTGTTTTGATGAACATCTGCCCTCAGGGACAGATGTTTTTGCGTATTCAAAACACAAAAAAGAGGAAACTTTTATTACAAGTTATGATTGCATGTGTATATTTGTTCAAAGTTTCATTTGAAACTTATAATAAAAGTATACATGATATACTACTTACAATTAGCTAGGGCCTGGTGTTTTTCACACGAGATGAGATAATATGACTTTAAATGTAGACTGTACATCATTAATTAATAATGTTCTAAATTGGAGTAGACTTTGCCAATTCTGTTAGATTAAACATCCATAGTTAAAAATCTATGATGGCTGGCTTGCTGCCAGTAGTTCAGCAGCTAGGGTGCCAGCCACATACACTAGAGCTAGTGGGTTCAAATCCAGCCTGGGCCTGACAAACAACAATGATAACTACAACCAAAAATAGCCAGGTGTTGTGGCGGGAGCCTGTAGTTCTGGCTACTTGGGAGGCTGAGGCAAGAGAATCACTTAAGCCCAGGAGTTTGAGGTTACAGTGAGCTATGACTCCAGGCACTCTACCTAGGGCAACAAAGTGAGACTCTGTCCACCGCCCCCCCCCAAAAAAAATATATATATGATGTTTTTTTCCTGAAGACAAATAAAAAGGCAATTATAACTTACCTGGATTAAGTGATTACTATATCTCATATTTTTTTTTTGCAAGAACAAATTTTCTCATTTTCTATTCCATGAAAAAAAATTTAAAACAGAAAGGAAACAAAAAGCAAAAAGAATAAATAATCACACAGTCATGAAATGAAGCCCCATATGAAATCAAACTGCATAGCATCTGGCACAATGAATGTAATCTGCAGCTACTGTTGTTGCTATCACCACTGAATTTAATACGTAGACACAGACAAATGTATATAATGTAAAAAATAAAATACATGGGCGGCGCCTGTGGCTCAGTGAGTAGGGCGCCGGCCCCATATGCCGAGTGTGGCAGGTTCGGACCCAGCCCCGGCCAAACTGCAACAGAAAAATAGCCGGGCGTTGTGGCGGGCGCCTGTAGTCCCAGCTGCTCGGGAGGCTGAGGCAAGAGAATCGCTTAAGCCCAGGAGTTGGAGGTTGCTGTGAGCCGTGTGATGCCACGGCACTCTACCCGAGGGCGGTACAGTGAGACTCTGTCTCTACAAAAAAAAATAATAATAATAAATAAATAAAATACATTACATAGATGAAAAATACAGATAATTATAATGCACCAGCAATTTTGTCAATATTAGTTCAATAAGGGGAAAATGGCCGAATTGATTTGAACTACTGTTTTTGACAAGAGCTGGGCCCTTAATATCATAATGTTTAATCTTCCCATCCTATCAAATTACACATAATTAATGCCAGACTCCCATTGCTTTACTCCAATGTATTTTTAACCATTATCCCTTTCCTTTTGCTAATAAATATAATTCTCTCTTATTTTAATAATTATGGCTTTCTGAAGGCAAGCAGGAAGTATATTGAAATTCTAGGAATCTATAAAATGTCCCTGAAACTTAAACATCTTTGTCATCTAAAGTGGTAAACTTGTGCAGCTCTGGTTTATTAATAGAATGGTATATTTAGGCATAATAGGCAACTGGCCACACCCCTTAGTGGTGCACTGAAGACAATGCTATAAGGGAAGCCAACCCAGCTGGACTAGGATCTTTTCCACCCCCAGAAAATGCTGCTCGGAGGGGATGTAGATCTAGCCTGTTGGGGATGTCATCATGTTTACCTTCCGTAAGTAGTCATGATAGTCACTTGATATCTAATAATTTGCTGATGAAGTTTGAACTCCAGAAAATCCACAGTTATACCACTCTCTCCATATACTTGACAAATAAAATCCTCTTTACTATCCATTTCACAATCTAAAGAGCTAAAACTTACTAGCTGACACAATCATCAGCCCAAGACGCTTGTGATAAACTGTGAATGCTGTCAAACACATGACAGATTTTTAACATAACAGATTAATTAAATCATTTCAGTATCTTAAGGAAAATATTTGCTGTTTTAATATTAAGTGTCAGTAAAAGGAGTTAGAAGAGTATGCAATGGAATATTGCAAGCTCTGTTCTAGATGTCACATGATTACTCAATGACTTATTGATGAGAAAAAGAAAATGATGTATGTGGGCTTTCTACTAGCATTGCAATGTAAAATAAAGATGTAACAATTTTATCATCATTCTAAATAAGAAATGATAGAAACAGAAGAGAGTATACAGTTTGATAGTCTGTAGCTTTCTGAGTGAAGAAAGAAAAAGAAAGTATTTTTCATGGTAGTGAATTTTCTCACTCGTACACTAATCCATTTTGAGTTTCAATCCTTTTTTAATGACATTTTAGGTATTTTATTTCCAGGATGATTTAATTATTCATTTTTAATTTAATGATTCTAATCATTGTTTAAATCATAATGTTTAAAATTATTAAATTATTTAATAATTATTAATTATTTAATAATTTTAAACGTGATTTTAATATTTTTAATTTAATGCTATATTCACAGTATTTACTTTGGAATTATCTCAGATAATCCTTTATAGTAAGTTTTTAAACATTTTAATTGGCAGCAAATTATTTCTGCTCTAATATGTAAATATTGACTGAGATTTTTAACAAAGTAAATAAAGTACATATGAGAGTAATATAATTACTTGCAACTCATTTTGACACATTCAATTGTCTTTCTGTTAAATAGCCTAAATGCTATAGTGTGATCACCAATTAGATATATAGAACTGATAATTTTTATACATTTTTATCTGAAAATAAAGAATAGAAATATCACCTATCTCTTTTAAAAGTTAAGAGCTAATGATATTAAATTTAAAAAGTTACTCAACTACGAGTAAAAATATCACAATAAGACAAAGTATTTCTTGAACTGAAAAGTCATTTAAATTGTTGAAATTATTTTCTAAAACATATAAACCTGTCTTGCATGACTTAAATAGATGATTAATTTAAATTTCTCTATTTTTATGCTATGTATGTTTACCTTATCAAAATAAAAAATTGAGGGCCTTTTATCAAACATTGCATTAAAAATATACTTAAGCATACAGCTGAAGCCAGTGGAAGCAACACAATGGCCATAGCTGCATGGATGAATAAATAAAACAGGGTTTATATATGCAATGAAATATTATTCACTTTTAAAAAGGAAGGTCAGCATTTCCCTCATCTCTCTTTCCCCTGTGAAGAGGGAATAAAAGCATCTGCACCTCATTAGCTTATCAGGTAATCACTTTGCCACTCCCTGCCCCATGCTATGTACAATAAAATAAGTTGTATTCCTTTTTTCTCCTTTTAACAAAATAAAAAGGAAGGTCATTTTGACATATGATGGGATATAGATGAACCTTTAGGACATTATAAGAAGTAACACAGGCCATTCATGAAAAAACAAATATTGTATATTCTATTTATATGAGGGTCCTAGAGTAACCTATTTATAGAGACAGAGAACAGAATAGTGGTTTCTGGGATCTGGACAGGGGAAGAATGTTCAATACTACAGAGCTTTAGTTAGAGGACACTAAAAAAGTTTTCTACATGAATCTTGTCAGTGCTTGTGCAACAATATGAATATAGTTAATTCCACTGTGCTGAGTGTAAACTTAAACTGGTTGATGTGGTAGGAATAATTAATTTGAGAAACTTGCCCAACACCTTACAATTATTAAATTACTGATTGTTTTGTTTTGTAGAAGTGCAGAATCAGATTCTGTCTTTATTTAAAATTCTTGTTTTAGTCTATCACATTTTTTACATTAATTTTGATTTTTTGATCAGTTGGATTTCTTTTTAATGTTAAAAACTTCATCAATTTTAAACAAGGAGGAAGGTTGGAAATACGGAAAAACAGAAATCTCAAGTCAAAGAAATGAGTTAGGAGCATTTTGAGTCCTTCAGGAAAATGATACTGAGTGTATAATTGGAGCTTTCATGTTACTATGTATAAAAGGCACATGTTAGAGATAGGAGGGTGTGCACAGAGTTTTGGAAAATGCTGAAAATAGTTGGCAAGATGTTTCAATATACTTTCTTTGGTTAACAACCAAATAAAACCCCTGGTACTGTGCTTCCAGCACATGATGATGCCTCAATAAGACAGTCAGGGACCTACATGAGTCCCTTTGAGCTGAGGATAGATATGTGCAGTAGGGACAAGGGAGGATACCTGTGGAAGAGATGGGCTCCTCTGCCGTATAATTGTATTGAATATGCCTATGTCCTTGAGCTTGAATTATCATCCACAATTTACTAGCTACGGCCATATCTATTCACGGCAGAAGAAGAATTAGGGGCAGAACAGTTCTGGCATATCTTAGATGAAAATGTATAAAGATTTCATTCTCTTGATACTGAAGAAGATATTTATATATGTCTGTAGGCGAGCAAAAAAACTTTTTTTGTTTTATTTTCTCTCCTTTACCCAGTAAAGATCATATTTGTAGACTGACAAAAAAGAGTCTTGTTATAAAAAATTAACTTTTCACATTACACTCTTACACTGCAAAAATATAACCAAGAAAAATCCCAGAAAATCATTACTGCTTTCAGTGTATAACTCTGTGACATTGAACTCAACTTGATAACAATACCAAATTGTTGTGCTCCCATCTGTAAACTTGGTCTTTCCAGTTTCTAGACATGAGACTATAGATCATCCCATTAAGAAAGTAAAAGTATCTTCCTGGTTTAATCAGTATCAAGGAAAACTATCTGATTTTGTAGGTCTCAATGAAATTTGATCTATTTAGACATGCAACCTTCATTATCAAGAGGTAGCTTTTATATTATTAAATATGTTGATTTAATTCATTTTCCCAAAACACTAACATGCATGATGTAAAATAAGCACATGTAAAATGGTAAATTATGTGCACTGTTTCCTT
Source organism: Nycticebus coucang (assembly GCF_027406575.1). NCBI lineage: Eukaryota > Metazoa > Chordata > Mammalia > Primates > Lorisidae > Nycticebus > Nycticebus coucang. The sequence goes on along the minus strand of NC_069799.1, from coordinate 27,192,108 downwards.
CCCATAAATGTTGCTATCAAATAAAGCAAAATCACATAATGTGTTACTTAATAGTGACTAAGAACTTGGATTTGTTATGAAGATTAATCAATATTCACCCTAAGAAGCATTTTTTTAATAAAATTTTTGGAAGTGAGATAAAGTTGACTCAATTTTATGTGTAAATTGAAACATTTTACAAATGGCAGATAAAAAGTTTGACATAGATGTCATTATTTTCACACAAATACTTTTAAGAACAGGTAACTCAATTGGAGCACCAGAAATGATGACAACAGTCTCATTTATTATTTCTCCCTTTGCAGTGTCACTGTTTTTTGAAATCATGGAAAACAGGAATACCACTGCATATTTCATTCTCCTAGGACTTTTTAACCACACAAGAGCCCATCAGTTTCTCTTTGTGGTGGTTCTGACAATTTTTTTCTCTTCCATGTTGGGCAATGCCCTCATGCTTCTCCTGATTCACCAGGATCACCGGCTCCACACGCCCATGTACTTTCTACTGAGCCAACTGTCCCTCATGGATGTGATGCTGGCTTCCACCACTGTGCCCAAAATGGCTGTTGGGTACTTGACTTCAAATCAGTTCATCTCCCTCACTGGCTGTGGGTTGCAGATCTTCTTCTTTGTCACCCTGGGTGGTGGAGAATGCTTCCTCTTAGCAGCCATGTCCTATGACCGCTATGTGGCTGTATGCCACCCACTGCAGTACCCCATTCTCATGAGCCAGCAATTATGTTTGAGAATGATTTTGGGGTCTTGGTCCCTGGGAGTAGTTGACGGGGTCATGCAGGCATTTACTACCCTGAGCTTCCCATATTGCAGTACGCGGGAGATCGATCACTTCTTCTGTGAAGCTCCCACGCTGTTGCGTTTGGCTTGCACTGATACGTTTGTCTTTGAGTATGTCATGTACATCTGCTGTGTGCTAATGATTCTGATCCCCTTCTTCTTCATCCTGACCTCCTACAGTCTCATCATTGTTGCTGTTCTCCACATGCATTCCACAGAAACCCTCAGGAAGGCCTTTGCCACCTGTTCCTCTCACTTAGTTGTGGTGGGACTCTTTTATGGAGCTGCCATTTTTATCTACATGAGACCCAAATCCTACAGATCAGCTTCCCACGATAAGGTGGTGTCATCCTTCTATACTGTCCTCACCCCTATGCTGAATCCCCTCATCTACAGCCTGAGGAACAGTGAGGTCAAGGGAGCCCTGAAAAAGTTATGGATCAGGGTGTCACCTTAAATCATGAGTAAGAGAACATATGTTTGCCCCAACAGTCAAGGCCACACAAAGTGACTGTGAATGATTTCCTAGAGGGCAGGAATGAGCACTTTAACTTCTATGTCTATATTGTGTGTGTGGTTTTGCTTTGAATTCAAGATGAATTTTCATTTGGATTTATTTTCTGAGCTGTCTTTACCAAAACAAATGCTGATTGTTAAAAATCAGCATATCCGACTTCATGTCAATGATGTAAAAAAGAAAAAAAAATGTGAATGATTAATCCTTAGTAAAATATTTATCACACCCTAAAATAATTTTTTTTTTAAAGAATAAATTGACTATTCAGGCAATTTTGAGGAATAATTGTTGCCATTTGTTTCAACTGGAGGTATAGCTTACACACAGTGGAATGCTCACATTTAGTATTCCTTCTGCCCTGGTAACTCACATTCATTATAAAGACACAACTTCCACAATCCCCCCCCCATCCAGGAAGTGACTATAGGCCCTTTTCCAGTGAAACCCCCACCTAAGGTGGAACCACTATTCTCATTTTTTTTTTTGGCCGGTGCTAGGTTTGAACCCATCACCTCTGGCATATGGGACCAGCACCCTACTCCTTGAGCCACAGGAACCGCCCCCACTATTCTCATTTTTATCACTATTCTTCAATTTGGGCTTCTCTAAAATTTTATCCTAATAAAAATCAATAGGTTTTTTTTTTTTAATTTTATTGTATTGTATTTATTTCTTTTTGCCTTTTTTAATACATTAATTAATTTATAGGATACAATGTGCTGATTTAATATAGAATAAGGAATACTTGCATCACACTAATTAATATATACCTCATCTCATTTACTTAATTATTGTGTTAAGACATTTATATACTTAATAGATCCAACATGTACCCTTGCAATATGCACCATAAGTGTGATCCCACCATTCACCCTCCCTCCATCTCAACTTCACCCTCCTCCCTCCTTCATCCTGGGCCATAGTTGTGATCTATTCTTCATATGAAAATGTGAGTGAGTGTAAATAGGTTTCATAACAGTACTGAGTACATTGGATATTTTTTCGTCCATTCTTGAGATACTTTACTAAGTAGGATATGTTCTAGCTTCATCGATGTAAATGTAAAAGAGATAAATTCTCCATTTTTCTTTAAGGCTCCATAATATACCACGGTATACATATATCACAAGTTGGGCTTCTTCTATGACTTGGCTATTATGAATTGAGCTGCAATGAAAAATCTGGTGCAAATATCTTTGTTATGAAGTGATTTTTGGTCTTTTGGATATACACCTAGTAGAGGAATTGTGGGATCAAACAGCAGGTCTAGTTTTAGATCCCTGAGTATTCTCCATACTTCTTTCTAAAGGGGATGTATTAGCTTGCCCTCCCACCAGCAGTGCAGAAGTTTTCCCTTTTGTCCACATCCACACCAACATCTACAGTTTTAGGATTTTGTTATGTGAGCCACTCTTACTGGAGTTAGATGATATCTCAATTGATAATTGCATGTCTTCTCTGCTGAGGCAACCTGCAAATCCAGGGAAACAAATTTCAGGTACAGAACCCACCCCAAAGAGGATGTGTTCCATTCCCTAATCCAAGAAAGTTACTTGCCTGTTGTGGGATCTCTACTAATGAATGGTGAACTGAGGTCTTCTCACACCCCACGGAGTGAATTACTAGAAGCTGGGACTGCTTCTCCAGAGTCCCTCCTATGAGCCTGGGTATTCTTTTGTCTGGCATGAAGGTTGAAGAAATATTTTACCTGCCACTTTCAACTCCCAGTCCACCCTTCCCTTGGGCTGATGGACTAGAAGCCCAACCCCTACAGAGACCAGAACATCCATGGGTCTTTGTTAAGACGGGGCATTGCATGGTCTGAGGTAGCGCAGCTGCGCTGTAACTGTGAATCCTGTAATAGAGCAGAAAGGCACGGGGGGAAGGTGGCTGGCTTGGCTCTGAGAAAGTGCAACTCAGCAGTGGGCAGAGGCTAGGGTCTCTGCACAATGTTTGGAGGCTCAGGAACCACTGAGGCACGTGAACCTGAGTGGAGATATCTCCCACCCAGCAGCAGCATTAATAGAGCAATCCTGCCAGGGTCAAATTTTGGAGAGACACTTCCCCAATTCTGTGGACTGCCAGAGGGAGATAGACCTCACATTGCAGGGATACCAGAGGAGCAGAGCTGCTGGGGCAGAGGCACAGTCTCTCAGTGAGAAAAACATTTGCAGCTTTGTTAACCTCTTGTTTGGAATGAGTTTAGGTGGGACACTCTGAAGTTTCCATTGAGCACCGGAGGTAATCAGACTTCAACTCCCCCAGCCAGCTAGTGGCAGAGTGTGGTCGCCTGGCGGACAAGGCCTTGACTTCCCTGTAACTATGGCAGGCCCAAATCCCTGGCATATTTGCTAATTGGAAGGAACTGGGCCACAGCCCTGTGGGGTTACCAGTGTCTGAATGTTTTATTGTATGTTAGTTTGTTCTTTCAAATTAAAATGTTTTTAAAGATTCTTAACACATTTTTACATTGATCAGTAGTTTGCTCTTATTAACTACTAAATAGCATACTCCATTTTCTGAATACATCACTTTGTTTACTTATTATTATTTTTTTTTTTTGATGGACATATGGGCTATGTTCAGGTTGAAACTGTAACACATGACTAAACCTCTATTAAAATCTTTTTTGGTAATCACGCATATTTATTCTCTTGGTAGCTGTATAAAGAGCTTTTTGGTAAACTGTTCTCAACATTGTTGAATTTCTCCCTCCCACTAGCAGTGCAAACAAAACTCTAGTTGATTCAAATATCCTTCAGTCATCCTGTTTATTTTAGCATTTCTAGTTAATGTAGTAGCAATTTACTTTGATTTTAATTGTATTTTCTGATGACTAGTGATGTTCAGGACTTGCCTGCTTGTGTATCTTCTTTTGTGAACTATTTAAGTCTCTGAAAATAAAACTCCTCTATCCAGAAAGGACCTTGCTCATCCTCCTAGAGGTAAGGAATGCACACTTATACAGGCCTAACAGAATCTAGATAGAAAGGTCTTGGGGGGGGGGTTCCCATACTCAGCATGTTAGCATTAGATAAATAACATTTCAATATAGCTGCTCATATGTTGTTTACTCTAAACATAAAAATGAACAATTTTGTCTATATATTTGAGTGTTTCTTCTAAAGGTGCCCATGTATAAGTCTGTAATTTTTCCCCCTAATAATTAGTCTGCTTCATGTTAGTAAATTTTTAGCAAATTTTTATGGGAATAGTGGCCTTTATTCTCTATAATTTGGCTAAACTATGGGGGGCCAGAGACTATTTTGTGTGATTTTGTTTAGAAAATATCTAACTAACCATTTTTAAACAGAAGATATTCTAAAGGCATCTACTATATTTATAAAATTTAAAAATTATTTTACATTGTTAAAAATAACAAGTTGTTTTTTTTTTGTTGTTGTTGTTGTTGCAGTTTGATCAGGGCTGGGTTTGAACCCGCCACCTTCGGTATATGGGGCCAGTGCCCTACCCACTGAGCCATAGGCACTGCCCCAAAATAACAAGTTTTACTAGAATACTGTCACTTGTTTTTTCTTGGTAGGATTTATGAGTGTAAAAGTTTAAAAGTGGTAATTAAAACTATATTGTAATCTCTTGTGTGTGTTACATATCTGATTTCTAGGGTGTGAAAATGGTTATTAGAAAAATTAAATGATAACTGAAACCAAAGTAAACTGCTGAGATAAACAGATTAGTTAATTAAAAGACTAATAGTCTGAATATACATGTATATGTATATATGTATGTGGCTTTAAAAAAGTGTTTAAATCAAACGTGTTATCAGGAAAACAGTAAAAAATTGGATGTCTTTTTGTTCATGTGACTTTAGTAACCTTTGGTAAATGAAACCAGTTTTAAAATTGTTATTACTATTCAGATGTTTTAAGGTGTTAAAACTTCTGCTTCATTAATATTTTAAATTGTGCTCTGTGAGCTTATAGTCTTAGTTATGAGCCTCTGAATTCTAGGGCCCCAGTGAGCCTCTGTATTCTAAGTGGCCCCAGTGAGGCCTGGGGATATGTTCTCAGTGGCTAGACCAAGAGCTGTAAGACACAATGTAGTCTACCTACCCCCTTCTTTCCTGCCCCAGCTTTACCCGATGGCTATTCTGGGAGGAACTGATCCTTCAATTATCCTGTTTTCTGTCTTGAACTCTATACCTGGTAAGTGAATTAAGGGAATAAGCCTATTCCTTGTAACCATCTTTGGTGCTACCTGGCTACATGAGACCTAGATGGACCAGGAAAATACATTAGATTATACCTATGTTGTGGCTTCAAAACTATTTTCAGTAATTAATATTCTTAAAGTCATGTTATATTAATTTAGAAAGAATTATCATAAAATCAGTCATTTGCAAGATAAAACACTAAAACAGTAACTGTTAAACATAAGTTTATGTACCTTGACATCTTATTTTTATGTAACAAAAACTAAATATATTTAGATATAGAAAACTAACCATACTTATGTGTACTAATGAAATTGGAGACTGATAACAGTCAATAACAGTTGACAGTTATTTTAACTTGCTAAAGTTTCCTAAGAATTGACATGATTATTACATGGATTATTATATGTAATTAAAACTACTAGATAAAAGAGAAATAATTTTGATAACCAAATAAACATTTTTTAATGGAAAGGTTATATAAGACATAGAAATACTAATAATTTTGTTAAAAAAGATAATTTTGGTCTACGGGTTTTAAGAACTATTTTTAACTAAATAAGTAAATAATAATTAAAACTAAATGATGTAAAAGTTAAAAGTAAAGGTTATAAAAGGTTTATGAAAATTTTAACTTATAATAAAATTGAGTAAAATTGGATGGATTTGTGTATAAGATATTAAAATTAGCTTTATCATTAATACAGTAGTATAATGCTAAAATTTCTTTTTTTCCCTTTTGAACAAGATTTTTATATGGTGTTAGTGGAAATAAAATATGTTTGTTCACTTTGTCACTTGTGTAATACTTCAGCTATCTATATTAGGTATTATGACTATTAGAGAAACTAAGTCTCCTCTCTATTAAAGGAGAAGATTTTTTATTTGAAAAATCCATTAATTATCAGTTTGGCTAAGTGAATGAATAATTTATATCATCATAAACTATGATCCTGTTTTTAAAAAATTGTTTTAAGGCTGGGGGCAGTGGCTCATACCTGTAATCCTAGCACTGTAGGAGGTGTAGGCAGGTGGATTGCTTGACCTCAGGAATTCAAGATCAGCCTGAGAAAGAGCAAGACCCTGTCTCTCCTCAGGGAGAAAATAGATAAAAAGATAAAGAAAGAAAAATAAAAACAAAAAACAAACAACAAACAAACAAACAAAAAAGCCAGGCACCTGTAGTCCCACCTACTAAAGAGGGTGAAACAAAGAAGATCACTTGAACAGAGAAGATTGCTATGAGCTGTGATGCCACCGCACTCTAGCCTGGGGCAACAGGGTGAAGCTATCTCAAAAATAAAGTGTTTTATGACAATTTATATTTTTTACAAGAAAGTTTAAATAGAAATAAGACTAATATTGTATGAAAAAGGACCTTGTATGGACATTTTTGTCCTAGAATGACTAGTTATCTAATAAAAGGGAAATTTGGAACAGAATCAGAAATCTTAAAGAATGTTTGAGAATGGTTTGAGCAAGTTAGGATAGAGTTCATAAAAATAAATTTATCATGGAAATTTTGTATGTGATCCAGTTGGCTATAATTTATAAAAATAATTTTATTAAAACCATTTTGTCTTATTAATTTACTCCTAATGAAACTATATAATGTATTTGTGTGAATTCTATAAGCTGTTTATTTTTAATTCACAGATTTATATCTTCACAGCACAACTTCTGTTAGGTTTTACTGAGTTCAGCTTTTCCCTTTAAGAGGGCTAGAATGGTAACTCCCATCTTCAACCTCTCATCAGTTCCTGTAATTCTCCTTTTCCTCTTTCTGGTTCTGGGGCTGTTGTTGTGGTCTGACATTAGAATTTTTGTCTTGGAGGTTTGGGAGGATGATTTTTTTTTTTTTTCAGTATAGCTTGGTACTGTGCTCTTGACATTTCTTGATATGTCTAATTTGTGTAATATGGTCAGAACATTCCTCATGCTGTTGCTAAGAGTCAAATATTCCCCTATTCAAGATGCTGATAACTATCACTTATGATTGAATAAATGACCATTATTGTCAGACCTGGGATGCTAGGTCGCCAGCCCAGGCCCATGAAACTGCCAGGACATGGACCATACATGTTCACTCAGAGTACGGCTCCCCATAGGTTCTGGAGAGCCTGTTGTCTCAGTCAGGCAAGGCTTTCCATCAGGAGGAGCCAGTTGTCTCAGTCAGGTCAGAGGTGCCCAAGTGCCTCAAAGGTATAGGAGTCAATCTTGGTAGGAGCCCCAAATAACCTCTCCCATGGCTTTTTATAGAAGTGATCCCATGGCTATTTACACCACAAGGTGTGGAGACTGCCAAGCAATGATGTACATGCTCTTGTGCTTTTTAATGAGAGACCAATCCCTTCCCCATTCCCTTATTACTAAGGTATTTCTTTTCAGGTGTCTCCTATCTATTATTTTATAGTGATTCATGATTCTATTTGAATAAATATTTTAAGACTTTGATATCTGACAAGTTTCCAAGATCAAAATTCTAAAACTAGTATTTCTGACCCCAAACTATCTTTTTAAATATTATGGACATTAAAAGGGTAAGAGAGACATATTAGCTTATTTGATATGTTAAAACCATATAGGAATTATTGTCAAATATGCAATGGTGTGTAACTTTCTTTGGATTATGTTTGTATATGCATGTTAATAAATGTTCAAATATTGTGAAATATTGGTATGTCTTAGTGTATGTTACCAATAATAATTATGGTTATTATGTTAAATTGTTATATGCCACAAAATAACCAACTTTGTCAATTGTTTATTTTGCCATGGCTATTCTAAAACTATTGCCATCCGTGCATAATTATTAATTTACTTTGATTCATCACAGAAAGTTTTTTTTTTAACTGATAGTTCCAAATTTTTCTTCTCCAAGGAAAGTTCTGAAAAGGACTTACAAATCCTCTTGAATATAGGTTTGTGATAGCTTTGGAGATTATATATCATCAGAGGAAAACAAAGAAAAGTTCCAAGACTTTAAATAGAAAGCTGATATATCTATGAGTGTAGCTTACTCAAGCTCAAGCAGAAGAGAAATTGATTCAATGGGACTAACCTAATTTTTTATGACCTTTTGTTTAAAACATTACTAATTTCCTTCCTTTGTTTTTCAGTGTTATAACAAGTTTTGAGTTAGCAGCAAGTTTACCTGATTATCTCCAGGATTTGAAACTATTGAATTCTACCAGACCCAACTTGTTTTTCACTGTCAATGCCCTGCTACTCAGTATACTCTGTCTGGGCACAGGGGTTATTGTGGAAGAGGGGGCATGTGTAGTTTTAAGGACCAGAAGGGATCCAATTAGTTTAAATTCTTCAGAGCAAAGATGGGCACACATAAGGGTAAACAAATACTAAATGAGATACTTTACATTCGTGAGCCACTTGGTACAGATATCTGCCCCAATCATTAAAAATGCCCTGCTTCCCATAGACTTAGGACTTCCTGAGTGTAATTTTCTTAGTTGTGGGGTTTATGAAAAAGAAGATGTAACAAGAAATTTACCAGCCACCTTCAATCTATTCAAATATAGCAACTTATAGCATAGGATACTGTATCCTAGAAAACTAAGTTTCATATTTGAATGAGAAATACAATTCTTACCAACAACAAAATATTGAGGAAATTTTTCACTACAGGACTTTCTCTGTAAGAAGTACATAGACCAGTATTATACACACAGATAAACACAATGAACTACCAGCAAAGTAAGGTCACTCAGAAACTAAATGACAATCCCTAGCTTCAACAATGACCCAAGTAATAAAACAAGGCAATAGACAACAAGATGAACATAAATCTTCCCTATTTATCAATTATCTCAGTGAAGGAGTAAGGCTTGAACTCCCGACTGAGGATACAAAAACTGGGTGACTGGTTAAAAAAATGTAAGTCAAGTATTTTACACTTTGAAGAAACACATTTAATCCACAAGGACAAATCTAGACTCAGGGTAAAGGGGGTGGAAAACAATATTTCAGGAAAATGAAAACCAAAAGAAAGCAGGAGTTGCAATTCTTTTCATGGACACAGTGGTCTTTAAAGCAACAAAAGTAATTAAAGACAAATATTGTCACTAAATACTGTTCAAAGGAACAATAAAAGAGGAAATTTTTGCATCCTAAATATTTATGTACTCAACATTAACATCCCCAGATTTATAAAACAAATTCAACTCAATTTGAACAATATAATATTCTATAACACCATAATTGTCATGGAATTTAATTACCCATTAACAGAACAAACACATCCTCTATGCATACACTAAACAAAGACATAACAGACTTAAACACAGAATATTCTACCCCACCACTACTGAATATACATTCTTATCATCATCTCATATATCATTCTCCAGGATAGATTGTACTAGGACACAAATCAAACCTCAACAAATTTAAAAGGTATAGAAATTATACCTTGTATCTTCACAGACCACAATGGGACTAAAGTAGAACTCAAATCCAAGAGAAACACATATCCCCACATGAAGTCATGGAAACTAAATAAGCTATATCTGAATTATAGCTAGGTCAAGGATGAATTAAAGAAATAAAAAAAGTTGTATTTCTTGAACAAAGTGAAAATGAAGGCACAAGTGATTAAAACCCATGAGATATTGCAAAAGTAGTCCCAAGAGGAAAAATGTTTGTATTAAATGCCCACAACAGAAGACTAAAAGAACACAAATCAACTCCTTAATGAATCATTTCAAAGAACTGGAAAAAGAAGAGCAATACAATCTCAAACAAAGTAGAAGAAAATAACCAAAATTAGATCAGAAACAAATGAAATTGAGAACAACAACAACAACAAAACATTCAGGAGATTAATGAAATGAAAAGTTAATTCTTTGAAAATATAAATAAAATTAATATATCTTTGGCTAGATTAACTAGAAACAAATAAGTAAGATCTGTAGTAACCTCAAACAGAAAAGAAAAAGGGGAATTAATACCACTACAAAAAAATCTGTGCCCAGAACCTTGGATTTCAGGCAGAAATTTCTGGAATGATACTTCCTTTATAGACTTAAGCAAGACAAAATAGAACTCTTAAACAGACCAATGCCAAGCACAAAAATTGTAACAACAATAAAAAAGTTCCCCCAAAAACACCACCAATAAAGCACTGGACAGATGGTTTTACACCAGAATTCTATCAAACTTTTTAAAATCTAGTATCTATATTGCAGAACCTATTCCAAAATATTGAGAAGGAAAAAAATTCCTACCCTTTTTTATGAAGCAATAATACACTAGTACCAAAAACAAGAAAGGACTCACCAAAAAAAGAAAACTACACCATTATCATTAATGAATATCACTGCAAAAATTCTCAATAAAATTCTAGCAAATAGGATTCAACTATACATTAAAAACAAAAGAATCACAATCAGCTTGGCTTTATCCCCAGGGATGCAGGGCTGATTTAATGTATGCAAAACCATGAATGTTATTCACTACTAAAGAGAAGCAGGAAAAGCATTTGAAAAAATTTAACATCCTCTCCTCTCCTCTCCTCTCCTCTCCTCTCCTCTCCTCTCCTCTCCTCTCCTCTCCTCTCCTCTCCTCTCCTCTCCTCTCCTCTCCTCTCCTCTCCTCTCCTCTCCTCTCCTCTCCTCTCCTCTCCTCTCCTCTCCTCTCCTCTCCTCTCCTCTCCTCTTCTTTCTTTCTTTCTTTCTTTCTTTCTTTCTTTCTTTCTTTCTTCTTCTTTCTTTCTTTCTTTCTTTCTTTCTTTCTTTCTTTCCCTCCCTCCCTCCCTCCCTCTCTCTCTCTCTTTCTTTCTTTCTTTCTTTTCAAAGTTTCACTCTGTTGGCCAGGCTGGAGTGCCTCATTTTCAGCCTACCTCACAGAAAACTCAAACTCCAGGATATAAGCGATCCTTCTGCTTTAACCTCCTGAGTAGATGGGATTACAAGTGCTCACGACAGCCCAGCTAAACTTTCTATTTGAAATACAGATGGAGCCTCATTTTGTTCAGCTGGTCTCAAGTTCCTGAACTCAAGAAATCCTTTTGTATTAGCCTCCCAGAGTGCTAGAATTATAGACATGAGCTATCACACTGGGCCAGCATGCTTTAGTAATAAGAACACTTAAGAAAATAGTCATAGATGAGACATTCCTTAAAATGATAAAATCCATCTATGACAAAACCACAATCAATATCATACTGAATGGAGAAAAACTGAAAGCATTTCCCTTAGAAATGGAACCAGACAAGAATGTTCACTTTCACCACTACTATTGAACATAGTGTTGCAAGTTGTAGCCAATTCAAACAGGCAAAGGAAGGATATGAAATTTATCTAAATGGGGACAAAAGAGGTCAAACTCTCCCTCTTTGCTGACGACATGATCTTATACTTAGAGAATCCCAAAGACTCAACCACAAAACCCCTAGAAGTCATCAAAAAATACAGTAATGTTTCAGGATAGAAAATCAATATCCACAAGTCAGTAGCCTTTGTATATGCCAATAACAGTCAAGATGAGAAGCTAATTAAGGACACAACTTCCTTCACCATAGTTTCAAAGAAAACGAAATACCTAGGAATATACCTAAGAAAGGAGGTGAAGGACCTCTATAAAGAAAATTATGAAATCCTCAGAAAGGAAATAGCAGAGGATATTAGCAAATGGAAGAATATACCATGCTCATGAATGGGAAGAATCAATGTTGTTAAAATGTCTATACTTCCCAAAGTAATCTACCTATTCAATGCCATTCCTATTAAAATACCAACATCATACTTTCAAGATTTGGAAAAAATGATTCTGAGTTTTGTATGGAACCAGAAAATACCCCATATATCTGAGGCAGTTCTTAGTCATAAAAATAAAGCTGGGGGCATCAGCATACCAGATTTTAGTCTGTGCTACAAAGCCATAGTGGTCAAGACAGTATGGTACTGGCACAAAAATAGAGACATAGACTCTTAGAATTGAATAAAAAACCAGGAAATGAAACTAACTTCTTACAACCACTTAATCTTTGATAAACCAAACAAGAACATACCTTGGGGGAAAGACTCCCTATTCAATAAATGGTGTTGGGAGAACTGGATATCCACATGTAGAAGACTGAAATTGGACCCACACCTTTCTCCACTCACACAAATTGATTCAAGATAGATAAAGGACTTAAATTTAAGGCATGAAACAATAAAAATCCTCAAAGAAAGCATAGGAAAAGCACTGGAAGATAATGGCCTGGGGAAAGACTTCATGAAGAAGACTGCCATGGAAATTGCAACAACAAAAATAAACAAATAGGACTTCATTAAACTGAAAATCTTCTGTACAGCTAAGGAGGCAACGACCAAAGCAAATAGACAACGTACACAATGGGAAAGGATATTTGCATATTTTGAATCAGACAAAAGCTTGATAACTAGGATCTATAGAGAACTCAAATTAATCCACATGAAAAAGCCAACAATCCCATATATCAATAGGCAAGAGACATGAATACAACCTTCTCTAAAGAAGACAGACGAATGGCTAACAAACATATGAAAAAATGTTCATCATCCCTATTTATTAGAGAAATGCAAATCAAAACCACCCCGGGATATCATCTAAATGGCAGTGAGAATGGTCTGCATCACAAAATCTCAAAACTGCAGATGCTGGTGTGGATGTGGAGAGAAGGGAACACTTTTATACTGCTGGTGGGACGGCAAACTAGTACAACCTTTTTGGAAGGAAGTATGGAGAAACCTCAAAGCACTAAAGCTAGACCTCCCATTTGATCCTGCAATCCCATTACTGGGCATCTACCCAGAAGGAAAAAAAATCCTTTGTACTCAATTTTGATATGAGGACAATTAATGACAATTAAGGTCACGGTGGGGGTGAGGGAAGGGGAGAGTAGAGAGAGAAAGAAGGAAGGAGAGGTGGAGAAAGGAAGAGCAGAGAGAGGGAAGGAGGTGGAATGGTGCCTCGGTGTGTGTCACACCCTTTGGGGGCAAGACACGATTGCAAGTGGCACTTTACCTAACAAATGCAATCAGTATAACCTGGCTTATTGTACCCTCAATGAATCCCCAACAGTAAAAAAAATAATAATAAAGCTAAAAAAATAAAATAACAACTGTCCTCCAAAAAAAAAAGAAAATCCAAAGAACTCAACAAACAAAAGACTCCTGTAAGTGATCAAGAAATACAATAACAGCTTGGGATATAAAATCATTGTTCACAAATCAGTAGTTTTCACATACGCAAAAAAGTCAAGCTAAGAATCACATCAAAGACACAATATGGTTCACAGTACCTTCAAAGAAAATGAAGTACCTTGAAATATACTTCACAAAGAATGTGAAGGATCTCTACAAAGTGATCTATATATTTAACACAGTCACCATTAAGATGACTGTATGAAACATTGAGATACTTGAAAAAATTGTTCTTGTTTCATATGGAACCAGAAAACCCCCCAAATAGCCAATGAAATACTATTAAATAACAAATGGTCTATGAAGTGAGTGTATGATGCCCCATGATCATATCAATGTATACAGTTATGATTTAATAAAAAAAACTGGAATTATCACATTGTCATAAAAATAGAGACATAGATCTATGGAACAGAAAAGATAACCTAGATGAAACCATCCTCCTATTACCATCTGATCTCAATAAACCAAACAAAAGCCTTATTTAATAAATCATTATTTAATAAATGGTGCTGGGAGAACTGGTTAGACACATATAAAAGACTGAACCTGAACCTGAACCTCTCACCACTTACAAAAATTAACTAGTTCTTGATAAAATATGTAAATCCAAGATACAAAATGATAAACACTCTAGAAAAAAGTGTAGGAGTAACTTTTAAGTATATTGGCCTTGGGAAAGAATCATGAAGAAGATCCTACTGGCAATTGCAGAAATAGCAAAACAAACACGTGGGACCTTATCAAGCTGTTTTTCCTGGATTAAGTTTGATCCATTCATCTTTATTCCTTTCTACTCTTTCCTGTTTGCTAATCACGGAGTGTTGACTAATCAGAGACAGCCAGGTATTCAAACTATATTTAAGACAAATGCTGAGATGTAAGCAATCCAGATATTTATGTTATCTGTATGTCATTTTCTTTTTCTATCCATGAATCATCTCAGTATTTGAGTCTCTCTGAATCCCCTCTAGTTCAGCTGCACAAGTTTTTAAATTGGACTTTGCTCTAATTACTCTAAATTACTCTGTTAAATAATATTTATCAAAAGTGAGTTCTGAGGCTTCGCACCCACATCTCAGTGGTTAGGGCACCAGCCACATACACCGAGGCTGGTGGGCTTGAACCTGGTCCAGGCCTGCTAAACAAAAATGACAACTGCAATAAAAAAATAGCGGGGCATTGTGGTGGGTGCTCATAGCCCCAGCTACTTGGGAGGCTGAGGCAAGAGAATCTCTTAAGCCCATGAATTTGAGGTTGCTGTGTGCTGTGATGCCATGGCACTCTACTGAGGGTGACATAGTGAAATTTTCTCAAAAAAAAAAAAAAGAAAAAAAGAAAGAAAAAGAAAGAAAGAAAGGAAGTTCTGAGTGAGTACTCACAGAGACCCCGGGCGCACCAAAAGTCCAAGCATAATACTTGTGGGACCTGTCTTCCTTTGCTTTCTTCCTGAAACTAAGGCTCACTGCAACAGATTACAAAGTGCTATGGATTTGTGTTTTGAGCTCTTTGAGTTTGTTTGACTGAATTTTGATCCTATATTGAGAATTTGTGGCAAACTAACATAGGTATGAGGTCAGATTAGATCTGATAATTAGTTTATATCTGGTTAGCAGGCTCAGTCTGACTGGGTCAGACAGAAACTAACAGTAAATGGCAATATTACAGAAGGTGCCAACTCAAACTTTTAAGAATTCACAGCTATTTTTGTGTTCTATTACTTTGTTCCTTTTTCTTGTGTACTGGGGTAAGGAAAAATGATCATAGAAATATGATAATGAAAGCCAAGGTTTATAGCAAAAACAGAATCCTTAATTTCTGAAAATCTGACTACTTTCTGGTAATGCCTACGTGTATATACATAAATATTAGGCTCTAAAAGCAGAAAATGCTAAAAACTAGCTAAATATTTCTAAAGGCAAAATTGTTGTCTATATAATAATTGCTTAAAACAATAAGTGATTAAAAGATCGGTAGTTTGAATAAAAAAGCATAGCAAAATTCAAGATTAGTAAATAGTTATTTATGTATGAGCTATTAAAACTGTTTCTATCTTCATTATATATATGTCTATGTACGTCATTTATATGTGTTATTTTACTACTAAATTACATTAAAATTACTCTAATTATTATTATTAATGTTTTATTAGATCATAACTGTGTACATTACTGCATTTATGGGGTGCAATGTGCTGATTTTATATATAATTTGGAATGTTAACATCAAACTGGTTAACATAGCACACACCTCACTTATTTAATTGTTGTGTTTAGGCATTTATACTCTACTATTAATATACTTAACATGAACCCTTGCAATATGCACAGTAGGTGAGGTCCCACCAATGGCCCTCCCTACATCCATCTATCCTCTCCCCTTCCCTTACCCTCATCCTCTCTCCTTTCTGGTCTATAATTGTGTTTTATCTTTCACATGAAAGTGTGGGCGATTATATGTTGACTTCATAATAGGATGAGTATGTTGGGTATTTTTTTTCCATTCTTAAGACTTCACTAAGAAGAATATGATCTAGCTCCATCCATGTAAATGTAAAAGAGGTAAAGTCTCCATATTTTTTATGGCTGCATAATATTCCACGGTATACATATACCACAATTTATTAATCCATTCATGGGTTGATGGGCACTTGGGCTACTTCCATGAAAAAATGCTCATCATCTTTAATCATCAGAGAAATACAAATCAAAACCACTTTGAGATGTCATCTAACTCCAGTAAGATAAGCCCACATAACAAAATCCTAAAACTACCGATGTTGGTGTGGATTTAAAAGTAATTTTTGGTCAACTGGATATATACCTAGTAAAGGAATTGCAGGATTGAATGGCAGGTCAACTTTTATTTCCCTAAGTGTTCTTCAAACTTCTTTCCAAAAGGGACGTATTAGTTTGCATTCCCACCAGCAGTGCAGATGTGTTCCCTTCTCTCCACATCCACACCAACATCTGTAGTTTTAGGATTTTGTTAGTGGGCTTATCTTACAGGAGTTAGATGATATCTCAAAGTGGTTTTGATTTGTATTTCTCTGATAATTAAAGATGATGAGCATTTTTTCATGTATCTGTAGGCCATGTGCCTGTCTTCTTCAGAGAAGCTTCTGTTCAAGTCTCTTGCCCACAATGAAATGGGATCGCTTGTTCTTTTATTAATAAGTTTAAGTTCTCTGTGAATTCTGGTTATCAAACCTTTGTCAGAAACATAAGCTGCAAATATATTCTACCATTCTGAGGGTTGTCTGCTTGCTTTACTTACTGTGTTCTTGGCTATCAGAAGCTCTTTAATTTGATCAGATCCCAGTAATATATTTTTGGTGTTGCGGTGTTGCCGGGGCTGGGTTTGAACCCGCCACCTCCGGCATATGGGACCAGTGCCCTAATCCTTGAGCCACAGGTGCCGCCCCTTGGTGTTGCTTCAATTGCCTGGGAGGTCTTCCTCACAAAGTATTCTCCCACGTCAATTTCTTCAAGTGTTTCTCCTGCACTCTCTCCAAGAATCTTTATAGTTTTAAGTCTTAAGTTTAAATTATTTATCAAGCAAGAGTCAATTTTTGTTAATGGTGAAAGGAGTGGGTCCAGTTTCAGTCTTCTACAAGTCACCAGCCAATTCACCTGGCATCATTTTGTTAAATAGGGAATTTTTCCCTCACTGAATGTTTTTGATAGGCTTACCAATGATCAAATGATGATAAGTGTCTGGGTTCATCTTGGCTCTCTATTATGTTCCATATATCTACCTCTTTATTTTTGTGCCAGTACTATGCTGTTTTGATCACTCTAGATTTATAGTATACTATTAAGTCTGGTAGCATGATTTCTCATGATTTGTTTTTATTTCTGAGTAATGTCTTGGGTATTCAAGTTTTTTTTTTTTCTGATTCCATATAAAACAAAGTACTATTTTTTCCAACTCTTTAAAATATGACACTGGTGCTTTATTAGGGAGTGCATTAAATTTACATATTTCTTTGGGTAGTATGGACATTTAAACAATGTTGATACTTCCCAGCCATGAGCACGGTATGTTTTTTCATTTGTTAACACCTTCGACTATTTCTTTTTTCAGAGTTTCATAGTTCACTTTATAGAGATCTTTCACGTCCTTTGTTAGGTAAATTCCCAAATATTTCATGTTCTTTGGCACTACTGTAAAAGGAATAGAGTCCTTGACTATTTTTTTGGCTTGAGTATTGTTGGTATATATAAAGGCTACTGATTTGTGAGTAATTGATTTTGTATCCTGAGACAGTGTTATATTCCTTGATAATTTCTAAGAGTTTTGAAGTTGAGTCTCTAGGGTTTTTCAGGTAAAAAATCATATCATCTGCGAACAGTGAAAGTTTGATCTCCTCTAACCCTATTTGGATACCCTTGATTGCCTTCTCTTGCCTGATTGCAATAGCTAAGACTTCCATTGAATAGCAGTGGAGACAATGGGAACTCTTGCGTAATTCCTGATCTGAGTGGAAATATTTTCAATTTATTCCATTCAATATGATATTGGCTGTGGGTTTGCTGTAGATGGCCTCTATCAGTTTAAGAAATGTCTCTTCTACATCTATTTTCTTAAGTGTTCTGATCATGAAAGGATGCTGGATGTTATCAAAATATTTTTCTTCATCAATTTAGAGAATCATATGGTCTTTGTTTTTTATTTTGTTTATGTGATGTATATATTGATAGATTTATGTATGTTGAACCAACCTTGAGACCCTGGGATAAAATCCACTTGGTAATGGTGTATAATTTATTTCATGTGGTGCTGAACTCTGCTAGCATCTTATTGAATATTTTTGCATCTGTAGTCATTAAAGATATTGGTCTATAATTTTCTTTCCTTGTTGGGTCTTTTCCTGGTTTGGGGATCAGGATGATATTTGCTCCATAGAATGAGTTTGGGTGTAGTCCTTCTTTTTCTATGTTTTGGAAAAGGTTATTTAATATAGGTATTAGTTTCTCTTGAAAGATGAAGGGTGTGTGAGGAATGGGGAGGGCGTGGGAGGGATAGTAGGGAATAGTAGGGGGACCACAACTATGTAGCACATTGCAAGTACAAGTTGGTTCTATCATGTGTATAACACAAATGTCCTAATGCTATAATTGGATAAATGAGATGAAATCTATGCTGACTAGTATGATGTAAGCACTCCAATTTGTCAAATAATCAACACACTGAAATGGGCATAAATGTATTTATGATCTATGTACAAAAGACTTAATAAAAAAATAAATAAATAAATAAAGATTTGGTAGACTTCTGATGTGAAGTCATCTGGTCCCAGACTCTTCTTTTTTGTAGATTTTGTATAGTTGATGCTATTTCAGTACTTGATATAGGTCTATTTAACATTTCCAGTTCTTTTTGGCTGAGTCTAGGTAGGTGGCTAGCTTCTAGGAATTGGTCTATTTCCTTCATATTTTCATATTTCTGAGAATAGAGTTTTTTACAGTATTAATTAAGAATTTTTTTAATTTCTGAGGTGTCTGTTGTTATTTTGCCTTTGTTATTTCTGTTTGATGATATTAGGTATTTTATTTTTCTGTTTCTGGTTAGGTTAGACAAAAGTTTATCAATTTTGTTAAATTATCAAAAAACTAACTTTTTTCTTTTTACATTAAAATAGTTATAGATTTAAGTACATAATTTTAATAACATTTACAATGTAAGCCTTTTATTTTACATAAGCCTTAAAAGCATTTGAATTTTTGTAAATAGTAAATTATTAACAAATATAAAGAAATAAATTCATCAATCTGTGTGAAAAAAACTAACTTTCTGATTTGTTGATTTGTTGAATGATTCTTTCATTTTCAATTTCATTTAATTCTTCTCCAATTTTTTTTTCTTTTCTTCTTCTGGATTTAGGTTTTGAATGCTCTTCCTTTTCCAGTTGCTTCAGATGTCCCATTAAGTGGTTGACTTCCTCTCTTTCTGTTGTCTTGAGGTAGGCTTGCAATGCTATAAATTTCCCTCTTAGGACTGCCTTTGCAGATCCCAGAGGTTCTGATAATTCATGTCTTCATTATCATTTTATCCCCCAAATTTCATAATTTCCTTATTAATCTTGTCTATGATCCAGCTGTCATTCAGCATAAGTTTATTTAGTTTTCATGTCTTTGTAGGAGTATGAAGATTCCTGATATTATTAAGTTTAACATTTATTCCATGATGGTTGAGAAAATACAAGGAATAACGTTTATTCTTTTAAATTTGCTGAGGTTAGACTTGTGATCCAAGATGTGATCAATTGTGGAGGAAGTTCCATGGGCTCATGAGAGGAATATCTATTCAGTTTTGTTGAGATGAAATGTTCTGTGGATGTCCTTTAAGTACATTTGTTCTAGGGTCAAGTTTAAGTCTAAAATTTATTTACTTAGTTTATTCTTGGAGGATATATCCAACACTGCTAAGAGGAGTTAAAATCTCTGACTATTACAGTACTGGATGATATCAAATAATTCATGTCTGTTAGGGTCTCCTTTATAAATTGATGATCATTCTGGTTGGCTGCATAAATGTTCATAATTGAAATCTCTTCATGTTGAGTGTTTCCCTTGAGAAATATCTAGTGACCATCCTTATCTTTATTACCTTTGTTTTATTACAGCCTATTATATCTGTGAATAAAATTGCAACCCCTGCTTTTTTCTGATTTCCATTTTCCTGAATTATAGATGACCATTCCTTCACCCTGATTTCATTTTTATCCTTCAATGTAAGATAAGATTCTTGTATGCAGCAGGTATCTGGCCTGAGTTTCTGTAGCCAATCAGCCAACCTGTGCCTCTTTAGAGGACAATTTAAACCATTCACATTAATTGAGAGAATTGATAAACATGGAAGTGTTTTAGGTGTTGATTTTTTTGGAAGTTCGTGGACATTTTTAATCGCTTTGCCATTGTAGAAGTTGGGTTTTGATCAAAAATTTCTGAGTGTGTTTACTTTGGTGGTAGAGCATTGTGCTGTTCATTGTGGAGGATGGTCCTGAGAATATCCTGAAGAACTGGCTTAGTTATGGCAAATTTTTTCAACATGTGTATGTCATCAAAGTGTTTGGTTTCTCCATCACAATGAAACTCAGTTTAGGTGGGTACAGGATCCTGGGCTGAAAGTTGTTTTGTTGTAGGACATTGAAGCTCAGTGACCATCCTCTTCTAGCTTGAAAAGTTTCAGATGAGAGATCTGCAGTCATTCTAATATTTTTCCCCTTAGAGGTTATGAATTTCTTACATCTGGCTGCTTGCAGGATTTTCTCCTTCATGTTAACTTTGGCAAAAGTTAATTACTATGTGTCTAGGAAATACTTAATTTGGATTGAGTCATGCTGGAGTTCTGAAACTGTCTGCTATCTGAATTTCAGTATCTCTGATCATACTTGGGAAGTTCTCCTCTACTATAGCCTGTAGTAGAGCATCTGTGCCTTTAGGACGATACTCTTCTACTTCAGGAATTCCTATACAGCAAATGTTTACTCTTTTGGAGTGGTTCCACAACTCTCAGGGAATGATACATTTTTGCTCTTCACTTCTCTGCCTCTGTAAGTGTTTGGGAGCATTCAAATTCAAGCATTTGTATTTCTTAGATCTTTGAGCACTGCAAATTTTTCCCTCAATGTGTCCAAATCTTTGGAGATTTTGTCTTTCAATTCATTGGATTCTTTTGAAAACTTTTGAATTACTCCTTTAATTTCTAATTCCAACTTTACTTCCATTTTATTAATCTTATTTGCCATCCAAATTCTGAACTCGATTTTTGACATCTCAGACATTTGTTTATGGATGGGATCTTCTGTTGTGTCTCCTTTGTCTTTCCTTGCGGGAGTTGATCTACTCTGATTATTCATGTTTTCTACTGATTCTGCCCCATGATTACTTTTAACTGTGTGGCTAGAGAAGCTGGTAAGATAAAATTGTTTGGAGGGCTCCTGGAGTTGTAATTAAACATCCCTTTGCCAAAAAGCCATGATTAGTGACTGTGGCTTTCTCCCTCAGCTTTACAAAGATCTTGTTTAGTAGTGCAGCCTGAGATTCTGAGGACCTGCTTGGTATGATGAAGCTAGGTGGCTCTGTCTTGCATTCAGCTAGTTTCTATCTAATCTTCGTGAATCAGTGGCTTTGTGCTGAAATCTCAGCTGTGGAAAAATACAGGGAGCTAAGACACCTCACCCCCCTTGGGCAACAACTGGAAGTGGAGAATCAGACCCTCCCACTATAACACAGCCAGGGAACAACCTTGGAGGATTCCAGTGTGATCAGTTCCAAGTCAAGAGTTCCAAACCAATTGTCCCAGTCAGCATAAATGCAGATCAAGTGGGGGAGGTCAAAAGGTCTCCAGCAAGTGACATTAGGGGTCCACTGACAGCACAAGTGTGACTCTCTTGGCACTCTGTGGAGACAGAAAGGCCTGCATAGCAAAAGGGTTAGCCCAGGGGGCTGGTGCCTTCTTTGCCACCTTGCACTTCCACCATGCCCAGACATTGGTAATCCTGCTGGGCTGTGTGGCCTAGTTCCCTTCAATAAGCAAATGTGTCAGGGATTTGCACCTGCCAGAGTCAAAGGGGAGTCAATGCCTCCTTGGCCAGGTCACTTCACTCTGCCACCAGTGGCAGGGGGAGGTGAAGCTGGACTACCTTGGGTGCTCAATGGAAACATAAAAGTGTTCCACATGTGTCTGTTCTGAGCTGGGGGTTACCATCACAATGTGTGCTTCTCTCAGAGACCACACCTCTGCCCTGGCCACGTTCCTCCTCTGGAATCCCTGTGGAAAGAGGTCTGGTTCTCTTGGGTGGTCCACAGAATTGGGGAGGTTTTTCTCCCAAATTTGACCCCCACTGGAGTGTGCCACCACAGGTTAGAGGTGCCGCTGCTGAGGGTGCATGCATCCGCCACCACAGTTAGGGGTGGCACCACCACAGTTGAGGGTGGTGCCATGGGTTGGGGTTGCTGCCATGGGTCAGAGGTTTGGCTGCCACCAGTGGGAGGTGCTGTTGCTGTGTGTGTGAGGGAACCACTGCAGGTGTCGTCAGTTTGGGTGTGAGGTGCAGCTGGAGCAGGTCAGAGATGCAGTCTTCCCTGGTCAAAGGTGCGGCTGGAAGTCCCCATGGTACACACTTTCTTTCTGAGCACTGGGCAATTTCCCCTCTCCTTGCGATTCCTTGCTTCTACTAGAGTTACAGTTTTAGTGCAGCTGCACTGCAGTCTAAGAAATATTCAGCTCTAGCTAGAAACCATCAGACACTCCGGGTTCTGCAGGGAGCAGGTTTCCAGACCACCAGGAGAGGGGTGAAGGGGGCACTGGGAGTTCAGGAAGGCAGGGAAAATATTTGTTCAACTTTCATTCTAGTCAAGAGACATTCCAACTTGCAGCAGGATCTCTCTGGAGAAGGAGTCCCGGCCTTTAGCCACTCCTCCTATGGGATGAAACAGGAAGTCTTCTGTTCACAGTTGGCTTGTAAAGAGCCCACAGAGAGCCACTCTCTTGAAGGAGGAAGGGGATGGACTCTCATCCTCTTTGGGATTGATTTTGTCCCTAATATTTGCTTCCTTGGAGTGACAGCTTATCTCAGAAATAATGATGTGAACTTACCACTATTCTCTCTCAGCTCAGCTCCTGACCTTCAGCTTTATTATGTTGGGATTGGCTGTTATTCCCATCTCTGGATGGGAGCTTCTGTTGAAAGCTGGCTCCAGTTGGCAATCTTAGCTCCTCCCGCAAAGAACTCTACTTAATTGGCTTAAATAATAACTTAAATATTTTATCAAGAAGAGAGAAACTAACTCAGATGGTTTTTAGTTCATGTGACTTTAAGAATATAGTAATTGACCTCTGCTCAATTTTCTTTTTGTTTCTGTTACACTGATTCACCATTTCTCTTTAAATATTATTTAATTTAAATATGAATACCTCAAAAATACTGTAAAACTCCTTCAATATTTTCTCATTCTCCAAGCCAATATAGATTCTATAAACTTTACCCAGAGATCCACTTTTGTTGAACATATTAATGATCTTTGTTCTATAAACCAAGTGCTCTCTTAGCCCTCTCATTCTTCTAGAGACTGTGCTGAATTAAAGACAAAAAGCCTGAGACACTGCTGTATTCCTTAATCACTTCTAAGAGTTTTGTGCAAGGGACTTGAAGAGAAACTTCTCTGAAGAAGACAGGCGCATGGCCTTTAGACATATGAAAAAATGCTCATCATCTTTAATCATCAGAGAAATGCAAATCAAAACTACTTTGAGATATCATCTAACTCCAGTGACACTAGCCTATATCACAAAATTCCAAGACCAGAGATGTTGGCGTGGATGTGGAGAAAAGGGAACACTTTTGCACTACTAGTGGGAATGCAAATTAATACATTCCTTTTGGTTTTTTTGTTTTTGTTTTTTTTTTTTGTTTTTTGGCCGGGGCTGGGTTTGAACCTGCCACCTTCGGCATACGGGATCGGCGCTCTACCCCTTTGAGCCACAGGCACCGCCCAATACATTCCTTTTGGAAAGAGATATGGAGAACACTTAGAGATCTAAAAATAGATTTGCCATTCAATCCTGTAATCCCCCTACTGGGCATATACCCAGAAGACCAAAAATCACACCATAACAAAGATATTTGTATCAGAATATTTATTGCAGCCCTATTCATAATTGCTAAGTCTTGGAAAAAGCCCAAGTGCCCATCAATCCACGAATGGATTAATAAATTGTGGTATATGTACACCATGGAATATTATGCAGCCTTAAAGAAAGATGGAGACTTTACCTCTTTCATGTTTACATGGATGGAGCTGGAACATATTCTTCTTAGTAAAGTGGCTCAAGAATGGAAGAAAAAGTACCCAATGTACTCACCCTTATTATGAAACTAATGTAGGACCTTCACATGAAAGCTATAACCCAGTTACAACCTAAGAATAGGAAGAAAGGGGAAAGGGAGGGGAAGGAGGGGGGAGGGTGGGGGAAGGAGGGGGATTAATGGGATTACACCTGCGGTGCATCTTACAAGGGTATATGTGAATCCTAGTAAATGTGGAATGTAAAGGTCTTAGCAAAATAACTAAGAAAATGCTACAAAAGCTATGTTAACTAATGTGATGAAAATGTGTCAAACGATCTATGAACCAAGTGTATGGTGCCCCACGATCATACTAATGTACACGGCTATGGTTTAATAAAAATAAATAAATATTAAAATAAAATAAAGACAAAAAGCCTTTATGTCTGGATCCAGTTGATAAAGACAATGGTTGGTTAGGATAAAATGTCTCAGAGCACTCAAAAGCTTGCTCCAAAATGCCATGAGTTAAATATGTAATAGCTCCCACTAAAACTTACTGCCTCTATTTACATAGAATCCAAATATGCCTTTGTAGCTGCCATGCTGTTAGCATAATTTGAAAATATTATTCCTTAATTCTGCTGACACTATTACCAACAGATCCATAATATCAGATAGACTATGTATCAAATAGACCTCCTATGGACTTTTTATCTTTTAAAACTTTTTTATTTGCACTTATCTCCCATTATATATGGTATATGTACAAATAGGATAAAACTAAGAAAAAAATATACAGTTGGTCTACAATATCTCTGACCAAATTATTTCTCAGTGTACTATTTGTAAATATCAGCAAACCTCTGGAGGAAACTGGTCCACAAAGACCCAGGTTATTTCTTTTTTGGTACTCCTAATTGATTTTACACATTTACCTCAAACTTTTGCATTATCTCAATGGTTATTGTTTGCATATTTAGTGGACACCTGAATGCTAATTGACTAGGTGTGCAGATGTTACAACAATGGTAAAGAAATTAGCAACTGGGATTATTTCTCACATTTGTGTCCCTATATAGAATTGAGTCAGATCAAGAGACTAATTTTAAACCATGTTATTACAAAGGCTTTAAGGTACTAATTAGAACTTCATCCCTAATATGGCAATTAAAATGTAAAAATAAGACATAAAAATATTTTGAAAAATGTCTGTAGAGACTCTGAACTTAAATAGCCAGAAACATTATCTTTGACCCTTAAAACAATCCATAATGCTCCAATTAGAAGACATGGTTTAACTCTTTTAGAAACAATGTTCTGTCACCCCATGCCTACTGGCACGTATAAACTTTCTACTCTTGGACTGACTGAACACTATGGGTATTTAACTGAATAATTTGATACCATGACTAGTGCCACACAGACACTAATAAGCTTAGAGTTATAATCAACAGGCAAAAAAAGAATGGCCTTCACCACCTGACATGCCTTGTCATTCTATTTGACCAAGACAATGTGTGGAGTTTGAAGATATTAGAAGATATATACTATATCCTTGCCTTATAAAGTGCTATAAACTATCTTTGCTGCCATACAAATGAAAAAAAAAATCCTCCTTGATTCATGTGAGTCACACCAAACTACATTGAGATGATTGGAGGATGATCACTACAGGTAACCTGAAAATAAGAATGTTAGGAGAGTTCCAACATCCTAAAGCGTAAAACTTAATGAAATAGATTTTTTCCAAGATTTTGGATAAAGAAACCTCACATTTTATCTATTAATTCTTTTCTGTCTTTTACTCCCCAATTTCCTTTGAAACATCTTTATTTAAGCTTCCTCCTACAAGAATTGCATATGGGAAGCTGAGTGGAGATTGCATCAACCTATTCTAGTCTCTCTTTTGTCTTCTATGGCTCTTCTTTCAAACTATTCCTTCCAGAAGGTCAGGAAAAGACCCAGAGTATCTTTTTATCAGTCTTTCAAATCCTGTTCACACTAATTCATCAATCTAATTACTGATATGTCAACATCTATAGCATGCAAAGAACCCAAACTCATTTTGTTTCTACCAAGTTGAGTGCCTGCTGGAATCAGTTCAGAAGATGGGTGAATGACAAGATGTGCCATCCACAGCCAGAAATAAAACACGATACTGATTCTCCTTTTTCTGAGTCATTTAGACACAGAAAAACCTCTGTGGAAGCTCAATAACTATATTTTGCTTAAGAAAATTCACTAGAAAATATTTTTTCCTTCTGCATTGAAAAAGGGGGTGAGACTGGATCTTTTTATTTTTTTGTGACATACTAGAGCAATATTGAGATCAAACCTTATTATTTGTTTACCACACATGGCATGTTTGATCTCTTACATGTTGCTGACACTAACCCTCATGATGTCAATTATTGTCAAATCATCAGATGTTATGAATGGCTTACAAGCCAGGCATGTGCTATTATGGGTTTCTCACTTGCTCCTCTTATTAACTTGCCACATTAAAAGTTGTATGTGAGGGCGGCTCCTGTGGCTCAAAGAGTAGGGCGCTGGTCCCATATGCCCGAGGTGGCGGGTTCAAGCCTAGCCCCGGCCAAAAACCAAAAACAAACAAACAAACAAAAAAATTGTATATGAACAGAGCAAAGGTCTGGACTAATGTAGTTAAGTGAGAAATCCAAGTCCTATAAACTACCAGAATTGGACCATCGGTCTTTAATATCAAATATTTCTAGCTTATTCTGTTCCCTTGAAATGACAGGGACAAATGAATACTGTAGATAAGAAAGTGACAATTAGGAAAAAGAAGCATAGCAAAATTTAGACTCAGAGATTACAAGGATAACAGTCCAACTTAACTTTATCTGTAAATTACACTGGTCTTTTTATTGTGTATGGTGGTAAAGTGTTCAAGTGGTTCCTACCTAGATGGTCAGGATGTTATGTACTTGATTGTCTGACATCTTCAGTTACCAAGTACTCCACTTTAAATTCCAACCAAATTAAAAATTTGTGATTTTTCTTCATGAATTTATATATATCCTAGATATGATATTAACAATACAGAAACACTTGTACATCACAATTCCAAGTAGTTTTCTGTGTCTGTATGTGTTCAGGACTGTTTTCTTGGCTTTGAAACTCATGAGATTTAAACAAATTTTCATTTTCCTCATGGTAGTAGAACAAAAGTTTAATATCACCATGCAAGCACATGGAGCACTTCATTAAAAATAAACAGTCTATCCTCTGTTCTAAAAATTGCTAACTCTTGGATGCCCTGACATGCATAATTATTAATAAAAATGTTTGCTACTCAAGCTGAGTAAAGACTGTGATCTACACTTCTTAGAATACAAGGTATGGGTTTTCCATCAGATTAATAAAGACTTATTTCCAAGAATGGAAAATGGCTTATGGAGTATGTAGAAATGTGCTTAGATGTGCTCTTTTCTGCTTATTCATTCTCATTTAAATTTATGATATTTTCTCTCTTTTCAGAGCCCTTATTGCTAGACTGCTAACCTGCCCCCTCTCTCCACAGCTACTATCTCAGCTTTTAACACATGAAACTTATAGGAAAGTTTCAGACAGGGATAATCAGAAAAAATAGAAAATTTCATCCCAAGATATTACTCACTAGTATAAAGATTATTTTAAAGTGACAGCCATTCAAGGTCATTAAACACGGGAATGGTTTATCTCTCTATCTGAATATAGCAGGATGACCTGATCAGAAAGTCAAAGAAGATAATTGACTCCCCTTCCTCTTCCTCTTCCTGTCATCTTAATATATTACAGGAATGAGGGCCAGGAATGCAAACAGACCTGTACAAAATCATCGAAAACACAATATTTTGTCTCTCAGGATGATTTACAAGTCAGTCTGTTTCTACCATCCATTAATCCTCCCTAGCAATAATTTATCACCTCATACTTCTCAATTTCCCACCTACCCACTAAAAAACATGTATAAAAATATTTGAACTTCATTGAAAAACTGCATAAACACTTAGCTATTTCTTCCCATATGTATGGCAAATAAAAGTTTTCTCTTATTAATCTACATTAATTGTGAATTGACCTTTTAGCAAACTTTCAGGGAAATGAGCAAGTTTCCCCTCACTCCTAAACTGCTTGCCTATATTTATTTTTAGGGACTTATTATTTTCAATGTAATGAAAATTTAATTTAATTTAATACTTCAATTTAATTTTCAGGTTACTAAAATAGTACATATGATTATGTTACATTTTTTGTGTTTATAAGGCAAATTTTTGGTTGTAATTGAATACTTCACCCATATATTATACCCATTAGTTGGGGATTAACTGAACCACATTTCTTCCCCCCTTTTTTTCTTTGTTCTTTTTTCTGAGACAGAGCCTCACTATGTCACACTCTCTAGAGTGTTGTAGCATCACAGCTCACAGCAAACTCTAATTCTTGGGCTTAAGTGATTCTCTGGCCTCAGCCACCCAAGTAGCTGAGACTACAGGCTACTGCCACAACACTGGTCTATTTTTGTTGTTGTTTGTTGTGTTGTTGTTGTTGTTGCAATTGTCATTGTTGTTTAGCAGACTTGGGCTGGGTTTGAACCTGTCTGCCTCAGTGTATGTGGCTGGCACTCTAACCACTGAAATATGGGTGCCAACCCTTCTCCCCTTTCTTGAGTTTAATTGTGACCTTCTCTGTGTAGTTAATCTATTAGTTTCAACTTGGCATTGAGCACATGGGATGGTTAATTTTTTATTCTTGAGACACATTACTGAGAAGAATGTTCTCCAAATCCTTCCATTAAATACAAAATATGTAAAGTCTACATATCTTTATGGATGAATAAGTATTCCATCATATACATATAACTCTGTCTTTAGAGTTCAACAGTGGGTCAATAGAAGCAGGCAGATACTGGAAGGAGATTGAGACTTGGGAGAGGAGGGTGAGTTTTCCACTTTTTAAAATGACTCTGATCTTCTGGGGAAGAGCAAGATAACAGACCAGAAGTATCATTCATGTGAGCCTTCCTAGTGCAACTGGGAAAAATTAAGAACCCAGCTATACCTGGCATGGGGACCTTACCTGGATTCATAGCTACAGGACCACAGTAATAAGGTGGTGAGCCGGATACAGCATGTGACAAATCAGTAGAAATATGACACATTAGCCAAGTGAATGTAACGAGCCAGGATTAGTCAGCATTCCTCCATGGAGGTCTGGGATGGAAGGTAGTCTTTCCAGAGTTTTTAGTTTTGGGGAGAAGCTGTGCATTGAGTGGAAAGCTTGAAACAGTAGGCCAACTTGAACAGTATACAGCAACCAGATTTTAATACTAGTTGGAGTAGATTTGCCATTGGTTTGGTGGCTGACACGACAGCCTTACTGAGAAGGTCTGAGTGGCCGGGGGCTGCCATCATTGTAAGGTCATGAGAGGGTCTTAGCAAGGGCCTAAAGTACAGCCATCTTAATTCCACCTGCCAGGGTCAGAACTCCACTCTTGGGACAGGTTGAGGAACTCTTGTACCTGATAGTAACTGATGTGAGGGGACACAATGAGACCAGCCTCTGAAGGATTCTGGAGAGCTTTAAGATCTCAATTTGGTGGGGTCTGAATGCTGAGGAAATAATCTGAGAATTACTGAGAGCAACTAATCTGGTGATAAAAATCACAAATGTTGCCAGCTGTGTTCTACATCGTCAGAAAAAAAGCAAAGCACTACCTGGTGTCCTAGCTACATATTGCAACATGTATATTCCTATTAAAATTGGTATATAATTTTTTTTAGTATTTTTTATTTTTATTATTTTTCTAATTTTAGTTTAGTTTAGATTAGTTTTCCTCTTCTTTTCCATTTTGCTTAGATTCCTAGAGTTTTTGGCTATAGGAGCTTTTTGTGTTCTGTTGTTGTTGTTTTGTTTTTGCTAATTTGTTTGGTTGGTTCTATTCTTAAATTCCTTTTTTATTTTCATCCAGAGCAAGGACCCTCCCCTCCCTCCTTCATCGTGGGCAATATTTGGGATCTATTCTTCATATGAAAATGTGAGTGATTATAAATTGGTTTCATAATAGTACTGAGTACATTGGATATTTTTTCTTTCATTCTTGAGATATTTTACTAAGTAGGGTATGTTACAACGCCATCCATGTAAACATAAAAGAGGTAAAGATTGGAGGGGAGGGGAGAGGTCAGGGTAAGGGAGGGTGAATGATGGGATCACACCTATGGTGCATAATGCAAGTGTACATGTCGGATCTGTTAGCATAGAGTATAAATGCCTTAACAATAATTGAGTAATCTAGATGAGGTATATATTAACTAGTATGATGTAAGTTTTCCTAAATCTATATGAAATCAGCACATTGTACCCCATAAATGCATTAATGTATACGTGATCTATGTGTTTATGATTTAATAATAATTAAAAAAGATCAAGGACCCCTGTAGTAGTGATCATGAAGAAAAGGTTGAATATTCTCAGGTTGGTAAGGAGCTACCAATTTCAAGTAACCCACACAGCTCAGCCCTTCAAAATCCTTGAATTACAAGCATTGCCTTAATACTGTGCCAAACAATAACATTTCTTCTATCATGCTCATTCTTTTTTTCCTGTCCACCTTCTCTCCTGTTTTTCAATTCTTTTCTTTGATAGACCTATCCTTTATTTTCTTTTTCTCTTTGCATCTTTTTTCTTCTTTCTTTATTCTTCTCTGGTTTATCCCTGCTTGTGCTTTACACTTCTCTTCCTTTTGACCTAAGCTCTGAGTTAAGGTAATTTGAAGGAAAGGAGGAGGCAAAACACCAAAAAGGAGAACAAGGATGTGAATAAGCACAAAGAACACGAGAAGAGGAACCAACAGAAAAATGTGGCTAATATGAAAAACCAAAACAGAGCAACATCCCCAAAGGGACCATGAGGCAGCTACTATGGAAGACTCCACTTATAAAGAATTAATGGATTTGACAGAAAGAGAACTTAAAATATGGTTGATAAAGACAACAATAGGAATGGATGATAAAATGGAAAGGAAAGACAGAAACAAAAGTCAAATGAGTGATATGTAGAATATAGAAAGCATATGGCTGACATTAAGGAAATGAAGGAGACAATCAAGTAATGTAAAGATGAAGTGAAAGTATCAAAATTAGATTAGATTGGGCAGTTCCTGTAGCTCAAGAAGTAGGGTGCCAGCCCCATATACTGGAGGTGGTGGTTTCAAACCTGGCCCTGGCCAAAAAGTGCAAAAGAAAAAAAAAAATTAGACAGGATTGTAGAGAAGAAAGAACCTCAAGCTAAAAGATAAATTTTTCGAGTTAAACCAGGTAGTCAAAGATGCAGAAAAGAAGAGAGAAATAAGAACAGTTTATTATAGAACTAAGAGACTCCATGAAGCATTCAAACACATGGATAAAAGAGATCCCTGAAAGGTTAGAAGATTGTCCCAAAGAAATAGAAGCCCTACTGGAGACTATCATAAGTAAAAACTTGGAACCCCAGTCATCTCAACTCAAACAGTGCTTCTTCAAGACACATTGTAATGATACTATCCAAAGTCAAGATGCAAGAAAAAATTCTGCAAGAAGCCAAGAGTAAGCACCCACTGACCTAAAGTGGCAGACCAATTAGGACAGTATATTTTAAATGGAAACTTTCCAATCCAGAAGAGCATGATCACCCAACTTCAATATACTTAAACAAGACAATTGTTCAGCCCAGAATTCTGTATCCTGCTAAACTAAGGTTCAAAATTCATGGAGAAATCAAATCTTTGCAGATATACAAACACTGAGGAAATTTGTCACATCAAGGCCAGTTCTTCAGAAAATACTTAAACCTATTCCCAAAACTGACTATCACAATGGACCACCAGCAATGTAAACACCCAGAAGCTAAAAGTCAAAATTCAGCTTCCACAATGGCATAATGGATAAAACTACACAACACACTTTCACAAAATAAGATGACTAGAACTCCACCATATTTACCAGTTCTCTCAATAAATGTCAATGGATTGAATTTTCTACTGAAGCGGCACAGGCTGGCTGATTGGATAAAAAGCACAAGCCATGAATATCCTGTCTCCAGAAAACATACTTACCCTTGAAAGACAAAACAAGACTCAGTCATAAAATAAGGAAATCAGATGAAAGGAGGGGTTGCAATCTTATTTTCAGATGCAAGATTTAAGGCACCGTTAACAAAAATTGATTCTTCCTGAATAAAAGATTTCAACTTAAACCATGAAATTATAAATATACTTGAAGAGATTGTAGGGACAACATTTAAAGAAATTGGTCTGGGTGAATATTTTATGAGTAGGAACTCCGGTCAATTGAAGCAACATCAAAAATATATTACTGGGATCTGATCAAACTAAAAAGCTTCTGCAGAGCAAAGAACATAGTAAGTAAAGCAAGCAAAGAGCCCTCAGAATAGGAGAAGATATTTGCAGGTTATGTTTCTTACAACAAAGATATTTTCACCAGAATGTTTATTGCAGCCCAATTCATAATTGCCAAATCATGCAAGCAGCCAAAATGTTTATCAATTTATGAATGGATTAACAAATTGTAGTATGTGTATACCATGGAATATCATGCAGCCATAAGAAAAGATGGAGACTTTACATGTTTTATGTTCACATAGATGGAGCTTGGAACACATTCTTCTTAGTAAAGTATCTCAAGAATGGAAGAAAAATTATCCAATGTACTCAGTACTATTATGAAACCAATATATAATCACCCATATATTACACCCAATTACACATAAATGATAAAATGCAACTATAGCCCAGAATAAAGGAGGGAAGAGGATGATAAGGTGAGCGAAGGGGGGAGGCCAAGAGGAGGGAAGGAAATTGGTGGGACTTCACCTATTATTCACAATGCAAGGGTACATGTCAGAGCTATTAAGAGAAGGGTATAAATGTCTTAACACAACAAATATGTGAGGTGAAGGCTATGTTAACCAGTTTCTTGCAAGCATTCCAAATTATATATAAAATCAGCACATTGTACCCCATAAATGCATTAATGTACACAGTAATGATTAAATAAAAAAAAGAAAAACAAAGATGGACACCTCATACTGATCAAAGGAATATACAATATTTAAGCACCCAACTTTAATGCTCCCAGATTTATGAAACAAACCTTAATGGATATGAACAATATGATATTCCATAACACAATAAAAGCTGGGAATTTTAACACCCTCTGACAGAACTGGACAGATCCTTTAAACAGAAACTAAAGAAAGATACAAAGGACATCAATGTGACCTTAGAACAAATGAGATAAATACACAGATACAGAATATACCATCCCAAAACTAAGGAATATACATTTTCCTCAACATCCCATGGTAAATACTCCAAAATAGATCACATCTTTGGATGCAAATCAAACCTAAGTAAAATTAAAAGAATATAAGTTTTCCTGGGTGGCACCTGTGGCTCAAGGAGTAGGGTGCCGGTCCCATATGCCAGAGGTGGCAGGTTCAAACCCAGCCCTGGCCAAAAAAAAAAAAAAAAAAAGAATATAAGTTTTCCCTTGTATCTTCTCAGACTACAAGGCAATAAAAGTGTAAATTAACTCTGACAAAAACATTCATCCCCACACAAAGACATGGAAATTAAACTACCTTATGTTGAATGGTAATTGAGGTCAGGAAGGGATAAAAGAGGGAATTGTTAAATTCCTCACACATAAAAAAATAAAGACACAATTTTCCAAAATCTCTGGGATACAGCAAAGCAGTTTTAAGAGAGAAATTTATTGACATTCAAAAAAGTGAAAGAGAATGCATCAATAAACTCACCAATCATCTTATGTAACTGGAAAAAGAAGAACAAAACTAATCCAAAACCCACCAGAGGAAAAGAAATAATCAAGTTAATTCAAAGATTAATAAGATTAAGAACAAAAGAATCATTCAAAAAATGAAAGAAATAAAAAGTTGGCTTTTCAAAAAAAATAAATAAAATCAATAAAACTTTGGCCAGGTTAACTAGAAACATAAAAGTAAAATCTGTAATAACCTAAATCAGAAATGATAAAGGGGAAATAACAACAGATGTCACAGAGATACAAGAGATCATCTCTAGATACTACAGAAAACTGCCCAGAAATTTGACAATGTGGAGAAAATGGATTGATAAGTAGAATCACACCCTCTCCCAAGACTTAACCAATGAGAACTAGATCTCTTGAAAAGAACAATTTCAAGAACTGAGATCAAAGAAAGAAAAAAAAAACATTTTCCAACCAAAAAATGCCCTGGTCCAGATAGCTTCACACCAGAATTCTATCAAACCTTCAAAGAAAAGCTTATAGTAATACTGCAGGAACTATTCAAAAAATGGAGAAGGAAGGAAATTTCCCAAATACATTCTATGAAGCAAACATCACCCTGATACCAAAACTGGGAAAAGACCCAACTAAAAAGGAAAACTTCAGTCTGATTTCACTAACGAACATAAATGCAAAAACTCTCAATAAAACACTAGGTGATAATTACAGCTACACATTAAAAAAATCATACATCACGGTCAAGTAGATTTAGTCAAAGGGATGCAAGGCTGGCTTAACATACACAAGTCCATAAATGTAATTCATCATGTCAACAGAAGCAAAGACAAAGTACATATGACAAAGACAAAGAAAATAGATGTAGAAAAAGCATTCGATAAAATTCAGAATTCTTTTCTAATTAGAACACTGAAAAGTATAGGCATAGGTGGCACATTTTTTAATCTGATAGAAGTGATCTATGAAAAACCCACAGCTAATATTATGCTGAATCAAGTAAAACTTAAAGCTTTTCCACTTAGAACTGGAAACAAACAAGATTGTCCTCTATCACCACTACTATTCAGCATAGTGCTGGAAATTCTAGCCAATACAATTAGGCAAGAGAAGAAAGTTAAGGGGATCCATTGGGGGAAGAGGAAGTGAAACTCTCACTTTTTGCCAGTGGCATGATCTTATACTTACAGAACCCAAATGGGTCAACCATAAGCCTTCTGGAAGTGATCAAAAATACAGTTCTGTCTCAGAATGTAAAATCAATGTCAACAAATCAGTAGCCTTTGTATATGTCAATAGCATCCCAGTTGAGAAGCTAATAAATAACACAATTCTATTCATACTACCCTCAAAAAAAAAAAAAACCTAGAAATATACCTAACAAAAGAGGTGAAGGACCTCTATAAACAAAACTATGAAATATTAAGGAAAAAAAACAGTGTAAGATATTAACAAATGGAAGAATATACCATGCCCAAGCCTGGGAAAAACAACATTGTTATAGTGTCTATACTTCCCAAAGGAATTTACAGAGTCAATGCAATCTCCATTAAAATACCAACACCATACTTTCAAGAGTTGGAAAAAATAATTCTTCATTTTGTATGAAACTAGAAAAAACCCTGAATAGTCAAGGCAATTCTTAGAAATAAAAACAATACCAGGGGTAAAACCCTACACTACTTTCAGTTATATCGAAAGGCCATGATGTGATGAAACAGCATGGTATTGCCACAAAAGTAGAGCCAAGGATACTTGGAACTTAATACAAAACCATGAGATGAAACTAACATCTTACAGCTTCTTGATCTTTGACAAACCAAGAAGAACATACAGTGTGGGAAAGAATCCCTATTCATTAAGTGGTATTGGAAGAACTGGATAACCACATGTAAAAGACTGAAACTGGACATATTTACAAAAATTGATTCAAGATGGATAAAATATTTACACTTAAGACATGAAACAACAACAATCCTCAAAGAAAGTGTAGGGAAAACATATAAAGATATCTATCTGGGCAAAGATTCTATGAAGAAGACTTCAGTGGCAATTGCAACAACAAAAATAAGCAAACAAGACTTAATTAAACTGAAAAGCTTTTGTACAGCTGAGGAAACAAATCAAAGCAAAAAGATAACCTTCAGAATTGGAAAAGATATTTGCATATTATGAATCTGACAAAAGCTTGATAAACTAGGATCTACAGAGAATTCAAATTAATCAACAACAAAAAAAGACACAGCAATCCCATAAATCACTGGGCAAGAAAAATGAATAGAGCTTTCTCTAAAGAATACAGACAAATGGCTAACAAACATGAAAAAGTGCTTGTCATCCCTAATCATCAGAGAAATGCAAATCAAAAATAACCTGAGATATCACCTAACCCTAGTGAGAATGGCCAACATTCCGAAGTCTCAAAGTTGCAGGTGCTGGCATGAATATGAAGAAAAGGGAACTTTTACACTGCTGGTGGGACTGAAAACTAATACAACTTTTTTAGAAGAAAATATAGAGAATCCTCAAAGAACCTAAACTAGACTTCCCATTTGATCCTGCAATCCCATTACTAGGCAGTTACTCAGAATAAAAATAAATCCTTTTATCATAAGTAAATTTGCAGTAGACTTTTTATCATGGCCCAATTTACAATTGCCAAAATGTGGAAACAACCTAAAATCCCACCAACTAGGAATGGATCGACAAGCCATGGTATATTTATACTATGAAATACTATTCAGCCATGTAAAAAATATGGAGACTGAACATGAAATCCTCAGAAAGGAAATAGCAGAGGATATTAACAAATGGAAGAACATACCATGCTCATGGATGGGAAGAATCAACATTGTTAAAATACCTATACTTCCCAAAGCAATCTACCTATTCAATGCCATTCCTATCAAAATACCAACAT
Source organism: Nycticebus coucang (assembly GCF_027406575.1). Taxonomy (NCBI): domain Eukaryota; kingdom Metazoa; phylum Chordata; class Mammalia; order Primates; family Lorisidae; genus Nycticebus; species Nycticebus coucang. Next base: position 27,154,909 of record NC_069799.1, on the reverse strand, counting down.
CCTACTTTCAAGATTTGGAAAAAATGATTCTGCGTTTTGTATGGAACCGGAAAAAACCCCGTATAGCTAAGGCAGTTCTCTGCAACAAAAACAAAGCTGGGGGCATCAGTATACCAGATTTTAGTCTGTACTAAAAAGCCATAGTGGTCAAGACAGCATGGTACTGGCACAAAAACAGAGACATAGACACTTGGAATCGAATTGAAAACCAAGAAACGAAACTAACATTTTGCAACCACCTAATCTTTGATAAACCAAACAAGAACATACCTTGGGGGAAAGACTCCCTATTCAATAAATGGTGTTGGGAGAACTGGATGTCTACATGTAAAAGACTGAAACTGGACCCACACCTTTCCCCACTCACAAAAATTGATTCAAGATGGATAAAGGACTTAAACTTAAGGCATGAAACAATAAAAATCCTCAAAGAAAGCATAGGAAAAACACTGGAAGATATTGGCCTGGGGAAAGACTTCATGAAGAAGACTGCCATGGCAATTGCAACAACAACAAAAATAAACAAATGGGACTTCATTAAACTGAAAAGCTTCTGTACAGCTAAGGAGACAATAACCAAAGCAAAGAGACAACCTACACAATGGGAAAGGATATTTGCATATTTTCAATCAGACAAAAGCTTGATAACTAGGATCTATAGAGAACTCAAATTAATCCACATGAAAAAAGCCAACAATCCCTTATATCAATGGGCAAGAGACATGAATAGAACTTTCTCTAAAGACGACAGATGAATGGCTAACAAACACATGAAAAAATGTTCATCATCTCTATATATTAGAGAAATGCAAATCAAAACAACTCTGAGATATCAGCTAACCCCAGTGAGAATGGCCCACATCACAAAATCTCAAAACTGCAGATGCTGGCGTGGATGTGGAGAGAAGGGAACACTTTTACACTGCTGGTGGGACTGCAAACTAGTACAACCTTTCTGGAAGGAAGTATGGAGAAACCTCAAAGCACTCAAGCTAGACCTCCCCTTTGATCCTGCAATCCCATTACTGGGCATCTACCCAGAAGGAAAGAAATCCTTTTATCATAAGGACACTTGTACTAGACTGTTTATTGCAGCTCAATTTACAATCGCCAAAATGTGGAAACAGCCTAAATGCCCACCAACCCAGGAATGGATTAACAAGCTGTGGTATATGTATACCATGGAATACTATTCAGCCTTTAAAAAAAATAGAGACTTTACATCCTTCGTATTAACCTGGATGGACGTGGAAGACATTATTCTTAGTAAAGCATCCCAAGAATGGAGAAGCATGAATCCTATGTACTCAATTTTGATATGAGGACAATTAATGACAATTATGGTTATGGGGGGGGAATAGAAAGAGGGAAGTAGGGAGGTGGGTGGGGCCTTGGTGTGTGTCACACTTTATGGGGGCAAGACATGATTGCAAGAGGGACTTTACCTAACAATTGCAATCAGTGTAAACTGGCTTATTGTACCCTCAATCAGTCCCCAACAATAAAAAAAAAAAACAGAGGAATTAGATAACATCTACAAACAGACAGAAACTGGAGGACTGTAAGTACTTGTGTGATATTGCACTGTAATAATAAATGTTTATATCAGCTTCTGCCCCTTATTGCCCATAGAGAATTGTTGAAACCATTGTTCATAGGGATTTTACAAGAAATCTTTTATTCCAATATTTTATCTATGACCCTGGTTCCAGACACAGAGTTCTAAGAACTTGTGTAATTTACAGAGAGATATAAGCATCTGACACAGGACTTTTAAATTACTGGAAGTTTCCTGGGTGATGGGAGCATCTTTTGCCCTGATGGGATGACTCTTGATGGACTCCTGGGCAGCCTGAGAGTGGAGCTGGTTGTCAGGGACACTAACCTTGTAATTAGAAGGTTGAAACTTTTAGCTCCAAGTACTGACCTCAGAGAGAAAAGCAGAGATGAAGGATGAACTGATCAGCAAATACCAGGGCCTCAATAACAGTCATACTTGTATAATGAAACTTTCATAAAAATCCAAATGGACAGGATTTGGTGAGCTGCTAGTTTGCTGAACACACACATATCTGCTTTTTGCCCCACATGGCCACAATCATGCTTCTCGTTTCGGCAATGTGACTGACCCATCTTTTGCATTTTGTGATCTACTTATGTTCCCTTTCTAATGATTGTGCCTCAGCACAAAATGTACCAAAACTAATGTACCTGCTTCTCTGTCAAGAATAGAGTTTTCTGTAAATTAATAGTGTGGGATCCATCAAGACAGTGAGCCCTAAAACAGTATTGCTGAGATCCTAAAACAGACAAACAAATAAACAAACAAACAAACTCCCAAATTGACCACAAAAGCTCTCACTGATCTTTGCTCTCAGAAACAACCTCCATTTCTGCAGCACTGAGGTTCTGTCAGGGTCAGAGACTCTAGAGCAGCAGTTCTCAACCTGTGAGTAAAGACTCCTTTTTAACAATAAAAATACATTGCGGCATTAGAAAGGTTGATAACCACTGCATGAGGAAAAATAATTTACTCAGTCAGAGTTTAAATGAGGCTAGGAAATATACAGATTTTTTTCCAGTCAAGCCATGTGAAAATCCATCAGGTCCTGATCCAGCCCTGATCCATGCTCATAATCAAATGTCCATGGAAACCCATTTTTTGTAATACCATAAATTGAATGAGAATAGACCCAATGCCACATACTGTTTTAAGGGTCTTAAATAAACCCATTCATTAATTCCATGATAACCTAAATATTACAAATAAAATTCTCATTTGGCAGATGATGAGAAAAGAACAGGGAAAAATTCAACTGTTTCACAAAAATCTCACAACTCTCTACTCTCTCTACTTGTGGGTAAAGGAGTTGGAACCAGTAATGCAGGGCCTAAGGGTCCTGCCTATGCCACTCTGCACTGCTAGAGAGGAACAGCTTCTGTGATGCCACCCAAAGGGTGTGTTGGATTAGGTTTTCCCCTAGGTGCTTGGTTTTCTCTTTATGAAACAATTGTTAAATTGTCAGCAGTAAAAATCCTAAGGCAAAACCAAACAGCCAACCAGAAATCTTGAGTTCTTCAAGTACCACAGAGGTGTACATCTCTTAGAAATAAATCTAAAAATGGAAAAGGAATGGGTTTATCAGTCAGAATGGGTCAAACACTGGTGACAGGCACAGTTGGATTGAAAGCTCCTGGGAGGAAAGTGCTGGAAAAATCCCTGTATCCTATAGGGGATTGACTCTCAGACAATAATGACAGAGAAGAATCAATTGGGAGAGACCCAGTCACATAGGAGGAAATATGATGAGAAATGGGAGAGAAAAAGTGGCTAGGAAGAGGGAAATGCAGATAAAGAGCAAGGTTGAAACAGCACTGCCACTTTCCATGTTTCTAACTCACTTCCTAACAGGAATTTTCTTTCTTTTTTTAAATTAAATCATAGCTGTATACAATAATGCATTTATGGAGTACAATGTGCTGGTTTCATATGCAAATTGAAGTACTTACAACAAACTGGTAAAAATAGCCTTCACCGTACTTTCTTAATTATTATGTTAAGATGTTTATACTCTACAATTAGTACATTTGACATGTATCCTTGTAAAATGCACCATAAGTGTGGTCTGACCATTTACCCTCCCTTGACCCATCCTCCTTGCTTCCCTCCACTCCCCTTACACTTTCCCCTTCATCTTGGGCTGTATTTGGGTTGTAGCTTTCATAAGGAAATGTGGATGATTATATATTGGTTTCATAGTAGAGAATAATACATTGGATACTTTTTCTTCCATTCTTGGGATACTTCACTAAGAAGGATACGTTCCAGCTCCATCCATGTAAACATAAAAGAGGTAAAGTCTACATCTTTTTTTAGGCTAAATAATGTTCCATGGTGTACATATACCACAATTTATTAATCCATTCGTGGGTTGATGGACACTTGGGCTTCTTCCATGGCTTAGCAATTATGAGTTGGGCTGCAATAAACATTCTGGAGTAAATATCTTTGTTATAAAGTGATTTTTGGTCTTCTGGATATACACCTAGTAGAGGAATTGCAGGATCAAATGGCAGGTCAATTTTTAGATCCTGGAAGTTCCTCTAGGCCTCAAGTAGGCCTTGCCCACGCGAGAAGGCCCAACAGATCCCTAAGTGATCTTCAAACTTCTTTCCAAAAGAAACATATTAGTTTACATTCCTACCAGCATTGCAGAAGTGTTCCCTTTTCTCCACATTCACACCAACATCTATGGTTTTTGGATTTTGTAATGTGGGCTAATCTTACTGGAGTTAGATGATATCTCAAGGTGGTTTTGATTTTCATTTCTCTGATGATTAAGGATGACGAACATTTTTTCATGTGTCTGTAGGTCATGCACCTGTCTTCTTCAGAGAAGTTTCTATTCAAATATCTTGCCCACAATGAGATGGGATCACTTGGTTTTTTCAGGCTAATACATTTGAGTTCTCTGTGGATTCTTTTTATCAAACATTTGTCAGAGAGACAACTTGCAAATATCTTCTCCCATTCTGAGGGCTATCTGCTTACTTTATGTACTATGTTCTTGGCTGTGCAGAAATTTTTAGTTTGATCAGATCCTAGAAATATATTTTGGGTGTTGCTTCAATTGCCCATTTCATAAAATATTTGCCCATGCTGACATTTAAAAGTGCTTTCCATGCACTTCCTTCTAGTATTTTTATAGTTTCATGTCTTAAGTTTAAATCTTTTATCCAGTGAGAATCTATTTTTGTTAAAGGTGAAAGGTGTGGGTCCAGATTCAGTCTTCTGTGGGTCACCACCCAGTTCACCCAGCACCATTTGTGGAATAGGGAATCTTTCCCCCACTGAATGTTTTTGATAGGCTTATCGAAGATCAAATGATGATAGGCAGCTGGTTTCATCTCTTGATTCTCTATTCTGTTCCATATGTCTACCTCTCTGTTCTTGTGCCAGTACCATGCTGTTTTGATCACTACTGATTTATAGTATAGTCTAAAGTCTGGTAGCATAATTCGTCCTGATTTGTTCTTCTTTCTGAGTAATGTCTTGGCTAATTGAGGTGTTTTTTTTTTTTTTATGATTCCATATAAAACAAAGATTCTTTTTTTTTCAAAGTTCTTCGAAAAAACGAAGATTTTTTTTCCATATCTTTAAAGTATTACAGTGGCGCTTTAATATGGATTGCATTAAAATCCCTTAAATTGACTTTGGGTAGTATAGACATTTAACAATGTTGATTCTTCCCAGTCATAAGCATGATATGTTTTTCCATCTATTAACATCTTCAGCTATTTCTTTTCTCAGAGTTTCATACAGAGAAACTTTACAGAGATCTTTTATGTCCTTTGTTAGGTAAACTCCAAAATATATCATCTACTTTGGCACTACTGTAAAAGGAATACAGTCTTTGGCTGTTTTTTCAGCTTGCCTATTATTGGTATATGTAAAGGCTATTGATTTGTATTGATTTTGTAACCTGAGATGCTGCTGTATTCCTTGATCACTTTTAAGAGTTTTGTGGTTGAGTCCCTGGTGTTTTCCAGATATACAATCATATATTTTGATCTCCTCTGATTCTATTTGGATAACCTTGGTCACCTTCTCTTGCCTGATTATGATGGCTCGTATTTCCATTACATTGTTAAAAAGCAGTGGAGACAATGGGCAACTTTGCCTGGTTTCTGATCTAAGTGAAAATATTTTCAATTTTACTTCATTCAATATGATATTGGCTATGGGTTTGCTGTAGATAGCCTCTATCAGTTTAAGCAATGTTCCTTTTATACCTATTATCTTAAGCGTTCTGATCATAAAAGGATGCTGTATATTATCAAAAGTTTTTCTTCATCAATTGAGAGAATAATATGGCCTTTTTTTTATTTTGTTTATGTGATGTGTTATATTTATAGATTTACATATATTGAATCATCCTTCAGACCCTGGGATAAAATCCACTTGGTCATGTTGTATAATTTATTTGATTTGTTGCTGAATTCTGTTTGCTAGGATCTTATTAAATATTTTTGCATCTATATTCATTGTAACACCTACTTTTATCTGATTTCCATTTGCCTGGATTATAGATGTCCATCCCTTCACCTTGAGTCTATATTTGTCCTTTAAGGTAAGAAGAGATACTTCTATACAACAGATATCTGGCCTGAGTTTTTGTATCCAGTCAGCCACCGTTTGCCTCTTTAGAAGACAATTTAAACACTAACATCAATTGAGAGTATTGATAAGCCTGGTACCATTTTAGGTGTCAAGTTTTTCAAAAGGCTAGTGGATGTTTTTAGTCTTTTCACCACTGTGGAAATTGGGTTTTGATCAAAACTTTCTGAGTGAGTTTACTTTGGTGGTAGAGCATTGTGCTGGTCATTGCGGAGGATGGGTGTGAGAATATACTGAAGAGGTGGTTTAGTTATGGCAAATTTCTTCAATGTGTGTATGTCATTAAAGTATTTGATTTATCCATTATACTTGAAACTCAGTTTAGCAAGGGTACAAGATCCTGGGCTGAAAGTTGTTTTGTTTTAGGAGATTGAAGGTTGATGACCATCTTCTTCTGGCTTTAGTAGTTTCAGCAGAGAGATATGCAGTCATTCTAATATTCTTCCCCCTAGAGCTTATGATTTTCTTATGTCTGGTGCTTGCAGGATTTTCTCCTTCATGTTAACTTTGGCAATGTTAATTACAATGTGTCTAGGAGATGCTTTATTTGGATTGAGTTGTGACAGGGTTCTGAAACTGTCTGCTATCTGAATTTAGTATCTCTTGCCATGTTTGGGAAGTTTTCTTCAATTATTTCTTGGAGTAGAGCATCTGCGCCTTTGAGATCATTCTCATTTTTTTCAGGAATTTCCATAATGCGAATGTTTGCTTTTTTTGGAGTGGTCCCATAGTTCTCTGAGAGAATGATTCATTTTTGGTCTCCATTTGTCTTCCACTTTGACCATTTGGTAGTGTTCAAAAGCTTTGTCTTTGATGTCAGAGATCCTGTCTTCTTCCTGCTCCATTCTGTTACTGAGGGATTCTACTATATTTCTCAGATCATTTAGAGCTGCAAGTTCTTTCCTCAATGTGTCAAAATCTTTGGTGATATTTTCTTTGAATTCATTGAATTCTTAAGACAACTTTTGAATTACTCTTTGAATTTCTAATTCCAACTTTACTTCCATTTTGTTAATCTTATTTGCCATCCAAATTCTGAACTCAATTTCAGAATTTCCATTTGTTTATGAAAGGGATCTTCTATTGTGTCTCCTTTGTCATTCCTTAGGGGAGTTGATCTACTCTGATTATTCATGTTGCCAGAGTTTTTCCACTGATTGCACCCCACGATTATTTTTCACTCTTTGGCTAGAGACGTGGTAAGGTGAAGTTGAATTAAGGACTCTTAGAGTTGTAATTGATCAGCTCTTTAACAAAGAACTAGGACTGGTGATTGTGGCTTTTCCCCTATAGCTTTACAAAAGTTTCATTCAGTACTATAGCCTGAGACTCTGGGGACATGCCTGGTGTTATAGGGCTAGGTGGCTCTGTTTTATATTCAGCTATTCTCTGTGCAATCCTAGTGAATCAGTGGATTTGGGCTGAAATCTCACCTGTGGAGAAATACAAGCATGTAAGACAGCATGCCCCTCAGAGGCAACTATTGGAAGAGGAGAACCCAACCCTCTCCCACCAACACAAAAATAGTGCAACCTTGGAGACTCCCCGGATGATTGGTCTAGGTCAAGAGTTCCAAACCGATTGTCCCAGTCAGTACAAATGCAGATCAAGTGAAACAGTTCAAAAGGTTTCCAGCAACTAGACAGCAAGGGTCCACTGGCAGCCCAAGTGTAACTCACTCCAAAGCTCTGTGGAGTCAGAAAGGTTTGCCGAGCAAAACAGTCTGGGGGGCTGGTGTCACCTTCCCCACCTTTCACATCTGTCGTACCCCAGCACTGGTAACCCGACCTGGCTGTGGCCCAGTTCCCCCCAATAAGAAAATGTGGCATGGATGTGGGCCTGCCATAGTCAGAGGGAAGTCAATGCCTCATCATCCAGGCTACTACAATTGGCCACTAGCCAGCTGGAAGAACTGAAGCCTACTACCTCAGGTGTCCACTAGTAACAGGGGAGTATTCCACCTGAGCTCATTCCAAACCAGAGGTTAACAAAGCAGCAAATGTTTTCTCCCTCAGAGGCTATGCCTTTCCTTTCCCCAGCTACTCTGCTCCTCTGATATACCTGCAGTGCAAGATGTGGCTACCTCTGGCAGTCCAAAGCATTGGGTAGGTGTCTCTACAAAATCTGACCCCAGCAGGATGGCTCTATTAATGCTCATGCTGCATGAGAAGTGTCTTCATGCAGGTTCCTGAGCCTCCGCCAGTCATGCAGAGACCCAAGCCTCTGCCCATGATGATTTGCATTTTCACAGAGCCAGGCCAGACACCTTCCCCCTGTGCCTTTCTTCACTGCTACTGGATTCACTGTTACTGCATAGCCACACTGCCACAGTCCATGCAATGCCCGTACCTAGCAAAGAATCATGGACATTCTGGTCTCTGCAGGGGTTGAGCTTCTCAACCTGCAGGTGAGGAGGTAATGGTGGACTGGGAGTTCAAAATGGCAGGGAAAATATTTGTTCAAATTTCATACTAGGCAAGAGAATGCGCAGGCTCACAGCAGGGTCTCTCTGGAGAAGGAGTCCCTGCCTCCAGCAACTCTCTCCTGTGGGGTGAGACAAGAGGTACTCAGTTCACTGCTCACTTGTAGAGATCCCACAGCAAGTAAGCAACTCTCTTGGGAGAGAGGACCAACACTCATCCTCTTTGGGAAGGGTTCTATACCTGAAATTTAGTTTTTTGGAGTCACAGCTTGCCTCAACTAAAATGGTGTAAAGTTACAATCTTCTCTCTCTGATGGGCTCCCACCCTTCAGCTTTGTTGGGTTCTTTCTGACCCTTATCTCTTCCTCTGAATGGAAACTTCTGTTGAAAGTTGGCTGTCATCATCCCTCTTCCCCCTCCTCCCCTTGCTTTTGTTGAATGTAAAAATTGGATTTAGGGAAAATAGCCAGTCAAAGGACTCAGCAAAACACATGACACATTGAAACAAAACAAACAGGCAAAAAACAAACAGACACACAAACACACAAAAACAAAAACGAAACAAAATAAAACCTCAAATATCCTGATGTAAGCACTCTCAGCAACCATAAGAAGAAGGGAAGAAGAGAAAAAAAATTAAAAGAATTGAAAAATATTTAACAATCTCTCTCTCTTGCTATATATGTATTTATATAGGATTTAGGGAAAATAGCCAGTCAGAGGACTCGGGATATATATAGGATTTAGGGATCCTATATATATTTAAAAGAATGTATATAGGGGTCAGGATTACAATGATGACACTTGTTATATCCATACTTGACCCTGTGTTCTGTTGTTTCACTGTTAAGGACTCACCTCTGCTTGGAGTGTTGGGTGACCTAGATATTGAAAAAGCTCTGATACCTTATTCTCATGTCCTTGCAGGAGCCCTGGGAATTCCTGCCAGTCCCATGCATCCCTCAGGCCATTCTCAAAGTTGTTGGGTTGAACTTTCATGGGGACAGGGCAGCACAGACAAAAAACTGTCTCCATTTTTCATTTCTTGAGGTGCTTCTACCCTAATTCTGAGTCCTTGCTATGAGTATAAATGCAATTCCTGTAGTTCCACTTCCCCTTTCTTTCCTGCTCCTTCCCAGGATCAGTCTGTTTTTCATGGTGTTCTTTTATAGACTTTATGTGTACCTCTCTTCTATTTTTTTTGGATAAGTCAGTCTACATACTATTTACCTCCTTTCCTAGATGAAGGCAATATGATTATTGTTCTTACACACCCTTTCTCTTTCCCTTATTTCTCTGAAAATCTTCTTAGTTTTTTAATTTTTACATGGTCACTATTTATATTAGGTTTTGTAACTCAAGGTCCAATAAATAACTACACGTTAATTTATGTCTCTGATTAACTGGATTTTATGCTCAGCCTCAGTTTTTTGGCATTATTAATCTGTTTATCTTTTATGGGTAAAATCATGTTTCAGAAAGTTCTTTTAAAAGTTCATATGAATGATATGCCCTTAGTTCTTGCATGCTCAGTGCTGCTTGTCTCCATATTGACACTCAACAAATTTATTTATTAGAGGCCAATATCACTGTCTCATTGGTCTCTCTTATTCAATAAACAATATACTTATTTCTTTATTTTTGTCTTCTTAACACGCTTCCAATAAAGTGGTATATATATTGCAAATTCCCTTATGATTATTTTCACTGTCAAAAATGTTGTTTTTATTTATAATGTTGAGTACTCTATTGAAATTAAAAATGGGCTAGGTGCCTAGAAACATTACTAGACTTTCTCATTATTCTACATGGCTGTCTGTGGATTCTGTTGTCTTTCCATGTATGTAAGGAACTAAATTATCTTAATGTGATTAGAGTTTGTTAAAATTTTCAAATTTTTTAACTCATTATGTTTAATTATTTTTGTACTGGGCTGATAAAAATATTTAGCAGAGTGTGTAGCAGAAATAGTGACAACAGTTGTGTCTTCCTTGTTGCTGCACAGCTAGGCAACATATTTAAAATTTTATTATAAAATATGATGTTAGCTGTAAAATTTTGATAGCTAACAGCTATTAAGTTAAAGAATATTTAAGCATTTTAAAAATAAATGCAATTATATTTACAAAAATATTTTCTGGTTCTTATTGATTATTAGTATTGCTATTTTGCTATTATATGTATTGGAAAGCTATTGGTATTGTGGTGATTATGGGAATTTTTCCTCACCTTTTAAAACATAATTAAATTAACAATTCTTTTTTTTATTTAAAGCATTTATTTATAACAAATGACTTTTTTTTTTTTTTTTTTTTTTTTTTGAGACATGGTCTGTTTCTGTTACCCAGGCTGGAGTGCAGTGGCATCATCATAGCTCACTGCAAATTCAAACTCCTTGGTTTAAGTGATCCTACTGTCTCAGCCTCCCTCACACCTAGTACTATAGGGAAGCACCACCATGCCCAGATATTTTTCTTTTTCTTTTTTCTTTTTTTTTTAAGAGACAGAATCTTACTTTATTTCCCTCGTTAGAGTGCCGGAGCATCACAGCTCCAAACAACCTCCAACTCATGGGCTTAGGCAATTTTCATGCCTCAGCCTACCGAATAGCTGGGACTACAGGCACTTGCCACAATGCCCGGCTATATTTTTCTTTCTTTCTTTTACTTTTTTTTTATAGTTGGGGATTCCTTGAGGGTACAATAAGCCAGGTTACACTGATTGCATTTGTTAGATAAAATGCCTCTTGCAATCATATCTTGCCCCCAGAAGGTATGGCACACACCAAGGCCCAAACCCCCTCCCTTCTTCCCTCTCTCTGCATTTCCTTCCACTCCTCATGACCTTAATTGTCATTAATTGTCATCATATCAAAATTGAGTACATAGGATTCATGCTTCTCCATTCTTGTAATGCTTTATTAAGACAAATGTCTTCCACTTCCATCCAGGTTAATATGAAGGATGTAAAACCTCAATTTTTTTAAATGGCTGAATGGTATTCCATGGTATACATATACCACAGATTGTTAATCCATTCCTGGGTTGGTGGGCATTTAGGCTGTTTCCACATTTTGGCGATTGTAAATTGAGCTGCAATAAACAGTCTAGTACAAGTGTCTTTATGATAAAAGGATTTTTTTCCTTCTGGGTAGATGCCCAGTAATGGGATTGCAGGATCAAAGGGGAGGTCTAGCTTGAGTGCTTTGAGGTTTCTCCATACTTCCTTCCAAACCAGCAGTGTAAAAGTGTTCCCTTCTCTCCACATCCATGCTAGCATCTGCACTTTTGAGATTTTGTGATGTGGGCCGTTCTCGCTGGGGTTAGATTGTATCTCAGGGTGGTTTTGATTTGCATTTCTCTGATAAATAGGGATGATGAACATTTTTTTGTATGTTTGTTAGCCATTCGTCTGTCTTCTTTAGAGAAGGTTGTGTTCATATCTCTTGCCCATTGATATATGGGATTGTTGGCTTTTTTCATGTGGATTAATTTGAGTTCTCTATAGATCCTAGTTATCAAGCTTTTGTCTGATTGAAAATATGCAAATATCCTTTCCCGTTGTTTAGGTTGTCTCTTTGCTTTGGTTGTTGTCTCCTTAGCTGTACAGAAGCTTTTCAGTTTAATGAAGTCCCATTTGCTTATGTTTGTTGTTGTTGCAATTGCCATGGCAGTCTTCTTCATGAAGTCTTTCCCCGGGCCAATATCTTCCAGTGTTTTTCCTATGCTTTCTTTGAGGACTTTTATTGTTTCATGCCTTAAATTTAAGTCCTTTATCCATCTTGAATCATTTTTTGTGAGTGGGGAAAGATTTGGTTCCCATTTCAGTCTTTTACATGTGGATATCCAGTTCTTCCACACCATTTATTGAATAGGGAGTCTTTCCCCCAAGGTATGTTCATATTTGGTTTATTGAAGATTAGGTGTTTGTAAGATGTTAGTTTCATTTCAAGGTTTTCAATTCAATTCCAAGTGTCTATGTCTCTATTTTTGTGCCAATACCATGCTGTCTTAACCACTATGGCTTTGTAGTACAGCCTAAAATCTGGTATGCTGATTCCCCCAGCTTTGCTTTTATTACTAGGAACTGCCTTAGCTATACAGGGTTTTTTATGGTTCCATACAAAATGCAGAATCATTTTATCCAAATCTTGAAAGTACGATGTTGGTATTTTAATAGGAATGGCATTGAATAGGTAGATTGCTTTAGGAAGTATAGACATTTTAACAATGTTGATTTTTCCCAGCCATGGGCATGGTATGTTCTTGAATTTGTTAATATCCTCTGCTATTTTATTTTGGAGGATTTCATAATTTTCTTTATAGAGGTCCTTCACCTCTTTTGTTAGATATATTCCTGGGTATTTCATTTTCTTTTAAACTATGGTGAAGGGAGTTGTGTCCTCAATTATCTTCTCATCTTGACTGTTATCGGTGTATACAAAGGCTACTGACTTGTGGACATTGATTTTCTATCTTGAAACATTACTGTATTTTTTGATGACTTCTAGGAGTCCTGTGGTTGAGTCTTTGGGATTCTCTAAGTATAAGATCATGTCATCAGCAAAGAGGGAGAGTTTGACCTCCTCTGCTCCCATTTGGGTTCCATTTATTTTCTTGTCTTGCTTAATTGTATTGGCTAGAACTTCCCGCACTATGTTGAATAGTAATGGTGACAGAGGACAACCTTGTCTGGTTCCAGTTCTAAGAGGAAAAGCTTTCAGTTTGCTTTATTTCTTCCTCCTCAATTTTTTGGAATAATTTCTGCAGTACAGGAATAAGCTCTTCCTTGAAGGATTGATAGAATTGTGGTGTGAAGCCATCTGGACCAGGGCATTTTTTTGTTGGAAGGTTTTTTATTGTTTCTTTAATCTCAGTGCTTAAAATTGGTCTGTTCAGGAGCTCTAATTCTTCCTGGATAAGTCTAGGGAGAGGATGTGATTCCAAATATTGATCCATTTTCTTCAAATTGTAAAATTTCTGGGCATAGAGTTTCTGGTACTATTCAGAGATGATCTCTTGGTTCTCTGTGGGATCAGTTGTTATTTTCCCTTTATCATTTCCAATTGAGGTTACTAGAGATTTTACTTTTCTATTTCTAGTTAGTCTGGTCAATGGTTTATCTATTTTATTTATTTTTTCAAAAACCCAACTCCTTATTTCAGTAATTTACTGAATGATTCTTTTTTTTCAATTTCATTCATCTCTGCTTTGATTTTGGATATTTCTTCTATTCTACTGAGTTTAGGCTTAGATTGTTCTTCTTTTTCCAATTCCATAAGATGGCTTGCGAGTTTGTTTATGCGCTGTCTTTCTGTTTTTCAAATGTAGGCATCTAAAGCGATAAATTTTCCCTCAAAACTGCTTTTGCAGTATCCCACAGGTTTTGGTAGCTTGTGTCTTCATTGTTGTTATGCTCAAGGAAGTTAATGATTTCCTGTTTTATTTCTTCCTGCACTCATCTGTTATTCAACAGAAGATTGTTTAATTTCCATGCCTTTGGGTGGGGTCGAGCATTTTTGTTAGAGTTGAGTTCCACCTTTAGTGCCTTATGGTCTGGGAAGATACAAGGTAAAATTTCAATTCTTTTGATTCTGTTGATATTTGTTTTGTGTCCCAGGATATGATCAATTTTGGAGAATGTTCCATGTGGTGATGAGAAGAATGTATCTTCTTTATCTTTGGGGTGGAGTGTTCTATATGCGTCTATCAAGCACAGTTGTTCTAGGGTCTCCTTTAAATCTCTTATATCTTTGTTTAATTTCTGTTTAGAAGATCTGTCCCGCTCTGTAAGAGGAGTGTTAAAGTCCCCTGTTATTATGGTATTATCAGATATCGTATTGCTCAGACTAAGTAAGGTCTGTTTCAAGAATCTGGGAGCATTTAAATTGGGTGCATAAATATTTAGAATTGAAATGTCTTCTTGTTGTATTTTTCCCTTGACCAATATAAAGTGACCATCTTTGTCTTTTTTGACTTTAGTTGCTTTAAATCCACATGTATCTGAAAATAAGATTGCAATTCCTCTTTTCTTCTGAATTCCATTTTCCTGAAAAATTGTCTTCCAACCCTTGACTCAGAGTTTTAATTTGTCTTTGAAGTCAGATGTGTTTCTTGCAGACAGCAAATGGATGGCTTTTGTTTTTTAATCCAGTCAATCTATTTCTGTTCGGTGGGGAAATCAAGCCATTAACATTTATTGAGACAATTGATAAGTGTGGTAGTATTCTATTTATCTTATTTTGTGAGAGCTCTTTGCTTAGTTTTATCTTTTGCATCAGTGTGGAGGTTAGGTTCTGTCCTTTAATTTCTGAGTTTTTAATTTGCTGCTGATCCATTGTGATGGTCAGTGTGTAGAACAGGTTGAATTCTTTCCTGTAGAGCTGGTCTTGTTGCGGTGAATTTCCTCAATATTTGTATATCCATATACGATTTGATTTCTCAGTCAATTTGAAAGGTTAGCTTAGCAGGGTACAGAATTCTGGGCTGGAAATTGTTCTGTTTAAGTAGATTGAAGGTACATGACCATTGTCTTCTTGCTTGGAAAGTTTCATTAGAGAAGTCTGCAGTCACTCTGATAAATTTACCCCTGTAGGTCAACTGGTGGTTATTCCTGTTGAATTCCTTGTAGAATCTTTTCTTTTGTCTTGTCTTTGGACAGGTTCATCACAATGTGTCTTGAAGAAGCTCAGTTAGAGTTGAGGCAACCTGGGGTCCGATATCCCTCTGAAAGCAGTGTGTCAGAATCTTTGGTGATATTTGGGAAATTGTCGTTTATAATATTCTCTTGTAAGGCTTCCATTCCTCTGTGGTATTCTTCCTCCCCTTCTGGGATTCCTATTATTCATATGTTGGAATCCTTCATAAAGTTCCATAATTCTGACAGTGAACATTCTGCTTTCACTCTCTTCTTTTCTGCCTCTTTAACTATCTGAGTTATCTCAAGAACTTTGTCCTCTACCTCTGAAATGCTTTCTTCTACATATTCTAACCTGTTGCTCATACTTTCCATTGCATCTTTTAGTTCCCTAATTGACTGCTTCAATTTCTTCTTCTCCACTATGTCCTTTCTATATTTTTCATATCTTTTATCTCTTATTTGATTATGTTTTTGGATTTCCTTTTGTTTACTTTTCACTTTATTAGCAGTTTCCTTCATTGTTTCCATCATTTCCTTCATTGTTTTCATCATGTGTATTCTAAATTCCCTTTCTTTCATTCCTAACATTTCTTTATATGTGGAATCTTCTGCAGTAGCTACCTCATGGTCCCTTGGAGGTGTTGTTATGGACTGGTTCTTCATGTTCCCTGGAGTTTTCTGCTGATTCTTCCTCATGAGTGATTTCTTTTATCTGTTTCTTTGCCCTAATTTTCCTTTCTTTTCCTCTTGCTCTGTAAGTTCCCATGCCTGTGGACTAAGGTTTCGATGAGTCCTTTTGGTACAGGACCAGAAGGATGAGAAGGTTGAAGAGCAAGGAGGGATAAAAGAAAGAAAAAAAGAACGAAAAGAAATAGAGAAAGGTGAGGGGGTGGGTCAAAGGGAATATTGACAAAACGAAGAGAGACACAGAAAGAGGAAGACAGAGTAATATAGGGGTACAGTAGGGTACTTTGACCCAACCTCTGGGGGTACCCAGTTGGGTGGTTCCCTTGAGGTCAGCAGCTCTTTGCTAACCTGATCAGACACAATACCCCACCTGCACCAAGTAGAGAGGAAAGACAAAAATCTTATAAATCAAACCAAAATAAGCAAACAGAAAACTTTACAGGATAAAATTGGGTGAAAAACCAAATAATAGGGGTAGAAACACCAGTAAAAATGAAGTTCTAGTTATTGAAAAAGGCAGCAATGGGAAATTGTATTTAAACCACAATAATGGACAAGAAAAAAGAGAGAAAAGAAAAAAATCTGTTCGGGAAAGGTTGAAATTAAAAAAACAACAGCAACAATATCAAAATAATCAAAAAACAAACAAACAAACAAACAAAAACAAGGCAGTACATATATCTTGTTGAATATTTTCTGCGCAACAGGTGGTCTTCTTGGGTATGAGACATTAATCACAATGCTGATACAACTGGAGGCTTCCGCTGATTTCTAAAACCCCACAGGGTAAACCCCCTAAATCTCTCTTCAGCCCTCTTAAAAGGCACTTTAAAATTCTAAACTTGCTAAGCAGAAGCTTTCCCCGGAAAGTGCTTGTTGCTGGGATCATTGCTGAAGTGGCTATCCACTTACGCAGTGTGCCAAAACCGTCTCACACTGCCCCTGAGGGTTAAGGCAGTAAGGTGGCTCAGTCTCCACCTTTAGGCTGCTCGGTCACTAGGTTACTAGCTCCCATCCGATCCTTGCTCTGCAACCCTGAGGGTGGAGCTTGCCGGAGCAGTGCTCTCACAATGGCTTTCTGCGGCCCATAGTCAAACACTTATTAGCTCCGTCTGGCTCGGCCGCTCAGTTTGGGTCACTAGAAAATGCCCAAAATTCTCTGCACTCCTGCTCAAGGTCTCCCCAAGGCAGTTCAACTGAGGGCAAAGTCCAAAAACACCAAAAAAGTTCACAGGTAAGGCCTTTCTGGTTTGCAGTCTCACTGCTACTGTACTTAGAGCTGCCAGCGGGATTAGACCAGTCAAACACACCCGACCACTTGCCAGTTTTCCACTGTTTTTGTACTCCTCTTGGGGTCCAGAAGTCTCTCACTGACTCCCTGTATCCTCAAAGACTCCAGGCAAGAGATGCCTGGAGTCTCATCTCCCTAGACTCACGGTGCCCAGATGCAGGGAAGCTGTTACTCAGCCACCAATTTGCTCTCTCCCCAACAATGCCTTTTGTTAACAAAACTTTTAAAGTAAAACATGCCAAGGCACGGTGTAATGAATATTTACAAGTTCAACACCTGTGCCATGCAACACAGTCCAGACCCAGAGGTGGAATGTTGGCAAAACTCCAGAGGTTGCGAGTGTCCTTTCTCTTTCACTGTCTCTCTCTGTCTTATTTTATTTTATTTCATTTTATTTTATTTTTTGAGAATTGTTTTCATTTTTTTTCAAATTAATATTGTGGTACAATTTTTAGGTTACATTGTTCTAGTTTCCCAGGGTAAGAAGAGACCTTCACTAGGGGGTGTGTTTCATACCCTCACAGTGTGCCCTCCTTTATTCTGCCAAACATTCTACCCTCTTCCCCTCCCACTTCCCTCTACCACATTAAAAAAGATAGAGACTGAAATACATTCTTCTTAGTAAAGTATTGCAAGAATGGAAAGATATATATTCAATGTATTCCATACTACTACCAGTACCATGCACTTTTATTTTTTATTAAATCATAGCCGTGTACATTGATATGATCATGGGGCATCATACACTAGTTTAATAGACCGTTTTAATCTCTATAGCCTTGTAATAGATCCTGAAATCTGGCAATGTGATGCCTTCATATTTGTTTTTATTTCTAAGAACCATATTTGCTATTCAGGGTTTTTTTCTAGTTCCATATGAATCAAAGTACTACTTTTTCAAGTTCTTTAAAGTATGGCTTTGGGGCTTTGATGGGGTTTGTGTTAAATCTATAGATTGTGATGAGTATATGGCCATTTTAACAATGTTGATTCTTCCCAGCCATGAGTATGGCATATTCTTCCATTTGTTGACATCTTTCACTATTTCCTTTCTCAAAGTTTCATAATTATCTTAATATAGATCTTCCTTATTTTTGTAAATATATTCCCAACTATTTCATTTTCTTTGGTGCTATTGCAAAAGGAATAGAGTCTTTGATTTTATTTCTGGCTTAATGATTGTTGGCATATAGGAAAGCTTCTGATTTGTGGGTATTGATTTTGTATCCTGAGACACTGCTATATTCCTTGATCACATCTTAGAGCTTTATAGTTGAGTCCCTGGGGTTCTCCAGATATAAGATCATGTCTTCTGCAAAGAGAGAGATTTTGACCTTCTCTGTCCCCTTTTGGATTCCTTTGATCTCCTTCTCTTGCCTGATTGCAATAGCTAGGACTTCCAACACTATTTAACGCTATGTTAAATAGCAGTGGAGACACAGGGCATCCTTGTCTGGTTCCAGATTTGAGTAGAAATGCTTTCAGTTCTACTCCATTCAATGTTATATTTGCTATGAGTTTGCTGTAGATAGCCTCTATCAGCTTAAAGATGGTTTCATCTAACTCTATATTCTTCAGTATTTTTAACATGATAGGATGCTGGATATTGGGCCTTTTCTGTATCAATTGAAAGAATTATATGGTCTTTGGTTTTTAACCTATTTATGTGGTGTATTATATTTATAGATGTCCATATGTTGAGCTAACCTTGTATCTCTAGGATAAAACCCACTTGTTCATGGTGTATAATCTTTTTAATCTGTTGTTGTATTCCATTTACTAGTATCTTGTTGAATATTTTTGCATCAATATTCATTAATGATATTGGTCTATAGTTTTCTTTTGCTGTTAGATCATTTCCTAGTTTGGGGAAAGGATATCCCCTTAAATATTGGCCTATTTAAGATTTCTAAATCAGGGCAGTTCCTGTGGCTCAGTGGGTAGGGTGTTGACCTCATATACTGAGGGTGGTGGGTTTAAACCCAGCCTCAGCCAAACTGCAACAAAAAATAGCTGGGTGTTGCGGTAGGCACCTGTAGTCCCACTACTTGGGAAGCTGAGGCAAGAGAATTGCCTAAGACAAGGATTTGAAGGTTGCTGTGAGCTGTGATGCCACTGCACCCTACTGATGATAAAGTGAGATTCTATCTCAAAAAAAAAAAATTCTAAATTATTCTGGCTGAGTTTTGTATTGTACTTCCAGTCATTGATTCAACATTTCTACATTTTCAGATTTCTGAAAATTGAGTTTTTATAGTAATTATTGAGAATCTTTTGCATTTGTGATTTTTTTTATTTACCCTTTGTCATTTCTGACTGTAGTTATTAGATATTTCATTTTTCTGTTTCTGATTAGTCTAACAAGGGACATATCAATTTTATTAATCTTTTCAAAGAAACAATTGTTTGTTTTCCTGATCTTCTGAGTAATTCTTCTGTTTTCAATTTCATTTAGTTTTGCTCTAATTTTGGTTACTTCTTTTCTTCTGTTGGGTTTGGGATTAGATTGTTCTTCCTTTTACAGTTGCTTGAGGTGACTCATTAGGTTTATGACTTGCTCCCTTTTGTTTTCTTGATGAAGGCATCTAATGCTATAAATTTCCCTCTAAGGACTGCCTTTCCAGTATCCCACACGTTTTGATAGTTTGTGGCTTCATTATTGTTTCTTCCAGAAATCTATTGATCTTCTTGATCTCATCTATGACTCAGCCATCATTAAGCATAAGGTAATTTAGTTTCCATAATTTTTTTGTCTTTTTGATATTTATTATTGTAAAAGTCAAATGAAAGTGGGCAACATGAAACTAGTGAGATATTTGGCATGTTATTTGAGAAACTAATATACCAATATCTGGTTGGATGGAAGAAGTTTCAGTTCTCAGTTCTCAAGATGCTCATCAGATATTTTGGTTCTGATTTTACTCTTTTTTAAATTAAATCATAAATGCATAGAACATGTATGCATTAATGCATGTATGGGGTACAATGTGCTACTTTCATATAGAATTAGGAGTCTTTACATCACACTGGTTAATATAAACCTCATCTCATTTACTTCATTATTGTGTTAAAACATGAGTATGAAGATTTCTGTTTCTGTGAGTTCAACTTTTATTTCATGATTATCTGAGAAGTTGTAGGGGATGATTTGTGTTATTTTGAATTTGTTGAGTTTAGCCTTGTGAAATAGGATATGATCAATTTTGGAAGATGATCCATGGGCTGATGAGAAGAATGTGTATTCAGTTTTGTTAGCATAAACTGTTTTATAAATATCTCCTAAGTCCATTTGTTCTAGGATCTTATTTAAGGTCATTGTTTCTTTGTTTAGTTTCTGCTTAGAAGATCTATCCAGTACTGTGTTAAAATCTCCAACTATTACAGTGAGGGATGATATCGTATTGTCCAGATCAGTTAGTGTCTGTTTTATGTAGATAGGAGCATTCAGATAGAGTGCATAGATGTTAACTATTTATATATCTTCATATCGTGTGTTTGCCTTGACCAGTATGTAGTGTCCATCTTTGTGTGTCATTATTTTTGTTGGTTTGATTCCCATTGTATCTGCATACAAGATTTCAACCCCATATTTTTTCTGCTTTCCATTGGCTAAAAGTACCATTACCCATCCCTTTACCCTGAGTTTTCTTTTATTCTTTAAGGTAAGTTGAGTTTCTTTTATGCAGCAGATTTTCAGCCTGAGATTTGTATCCAGTTGGCCAGCCTATGCCTCTTTAAAAAGGAGTTAAAACCATTCACTATAATTGACAGAATTGATAGATGTGGCAGAGTTTCAGTCATCTTGTTTTTCAGAAGTCCAGAACTTAATTTTATACCTCTTATTATTGTGGAAGGAAGGTTTTGTTCTTTAACTTTGAAGGTTTACTTTGGTGGTGTACTTTCCTGTTGATTGCTATGATGAATGGGTCTGAGTATTTCCTGTAGAGTTGGTCTAGTCACAGCAAATTTCCTTAGCATGTGGAAGTCAGTGAAGTATTTGATTTCTCCATCATAAATGAAACTCAGTTTGGAAGTGTATAGGATCCTTGGCTGGAAATTGTTTTGTTTAAGAAAGTTGAAGGTTGATGACCTTTCTTTTCTGGCTTGGAAAGTTTCAGCTGAAAGATTTGCATTCATTCTTATACTTTTCCCTTTGTAAGTCATACTTTCTTATGCCTGGCTGCTTGCAGAAGTTTCTTTTTCATATTAACATTGGCAAAATTAATTACAATATGTCTAGGAGGTGCTTTGTTTGGATTGAGCCATGCTGGGGTCCTGAAAATACCTACTTTCTGGGAAATTCTCTGCCATACTGTGTTGGAGCAAAGAATTTGTTCCTTTGGGAGCATCTTCTTCTTCTTCAGGAATCCCTATACTTCAGATGTTTGATTCCATGGATTGATCCCATAACTCTCTCAGGGACTCTTTTTTTCTTTTTCTCCATTTTTCTACCTCTTTGAATGCTTAGGATAGTTCAAGAGTCTTGTCTTCTTTATCAGAGATTCTTTATTCACACTGATCAACTTCAATTCTATGAGACTCTACTGTATTAAGCTCCTCAAATACCTTTTTCAATTCCTAAGCTCTGCTATATCTTTCGTCATTATGACCATATCCTTGGTGACTTTGTCTTTGAATTCATTAATTTCTTGAGATAACTTCTGAACTTTTTTCTTTTGGTTCTCTGTTTTCATATTTTCTTTCATTCCAATTAACTTATATGTCATTCATATTCTAAATTCTATTTCTGAGATTTCTGCAATTTCTCTGTGGATGGAATTCTCTGATGTATTTTCTTTGATGTCCACAGGAGGTGATGATTTTCTCTGATTTTTCATGTTGCCAGAGGTTTTTTTTTTTTTTTGCTGATTCCACCAAATGAATAATTTCTGTTTCTTCCTCTTTTTCTATTTTTTTACCATGTTAATTATACTTTTTTAGTTGAATTGGTAGGTTACCCCTGAAGCGTCTACTCCTTACTATTGCAGTGCCACCACCACACTAATGAAAGTGGTGAATCTGCAGCCCCAGACAGTGTCTCCAGAGGGACAAGAATCAGTAGACCATTGGTTCTCAACCTTCCTAATGCCATGACCCTTTAATACAGTTCCTTATGCTGTGGTGACCTCCAAACATAAAATTATTTTCATTGCTACTTCAAAAATCTAATTTTGCTACTGTTATGAATTGTAATGTAAATATTTGATATGCAGGATTAATTTAGGTGATCCCTGTGAAAGGGTCGTTTGACTCCCATCAGGATCATGACCCACAGGTTGAGAACTGCTGCAGTAGACAGTCCATGCCCAGATTTCCAGTCAAAGTTACTCTACCGGCACTGGCTATACCTACGAAATCAAGCTCAGGAGGCTTCCTAGATGATGGCACGTCCCTCAGTTCAGGAGGTATGCTTATGTGCTGTGTACCATCCAACCAATCAGGTGCTGAGGGCTGCATCTCTGGGGACCGTATAGGCCAAAAGCTCAGACAAGTCACTCAGGGAACGAGCACTGCCTTCCGAGTCAAGCACAGATGGCTGCCACCCAGCCTGGAGATGGGGGCTGGTCTAAAGTTCAAATAAGTGTCATTCAGGTAGCAGTCCCTGCCCACCCAATTGAACTCAGAGAGCCTTTGCCCAGTGGAGGCCACAGGTTCAATGTTCAGTCCATAGTCACTTGAGCCCCAGACCCAATCACCTAATCAAGATCAGAGAACCCTGTCTGGTAGAGGCAAGAGTTCCAAAGTTTAGTCCAAAGTCTCTTAGACACCAGCCTGCCATCCGATCAAGTACAAAGAGCTGTGCCTGGCAGAGGGGGCAGGTCCAAAGTTCAGTCTAAAATCAAAGTCATTTAAACACTGGCCCCACCCACCTAATGAAACAGAAAATTTGTCCTGGAGGGCAAGAAACAGATCTACCTGAGAATTCCTAAGGAGTTGTAGATGGGGAGTTTGCTCTCTCTCTGCCAAAGTTTGGACTGCTGTGCTGCTGCTCTTACTCTGCAGCTTCACAGCTGGCAGACTTCTGAAGCTTCTTAGTGACCTTGCCAAACACTCTGAACTATACAGTGGGCTGTCCTTCGACAACTATGGTGGGAAAAGGGCAATCTGGGTGCTCAGGGTTGTAGGAAAAATATTTGGTCTTTGTGCCAGACAGAATAGGGGCAAGCCTCAGTGGTGGGACCTCAATAATAAAGGAGGACTGGGACTTAGCGACTACTCTCCTACAGGATAAGGTTAGCAGACTTTTAACCCTTTTAGCTAAACTATTTAGCTAGACTGGGCTGGTTGCCCACCACAGAACTCCTGTTTGGGAAGAGAGATCTCCCTTTCTTTGGGAGCTGGGCTTGTACCTGTTGTTTTTTTTCCATTTGTTTCTGATGCTTGATTCAGCCAGATTGATGTGTACTTCAAGGGGTCCTCTCACTGCAGAGCTCCTCACATTCAGCTTCCATCCACTTCAGTCCAATATCTCTTCCTTTGGATGTGAACCTCTGGCCAGAAAGTAACACATTTAAACATGCCAGAGCATTCCATTCTTTTTGACAAGGCCTGCCCTGAAGAGAAATTATTTAGCTAGACCCTAACCTGTTGGAGTTTTAATGGCTTCATGCTCTTTGTGTCTTAATTTTTTAATTTTTTTTTTAAGTTTTTGGCTGGGGCCAGGTTTGAACCCACTACCTCTGGTGTATGGGGCCAGAGTTCTACTCCTTTGAACCACAGGCACTGCCCGCTCTTTGTGTCTTATGTCAGCTTGAATATCATCCTGCTGGGACAGAATGCCATCCCTGATCTCTTCATAAGGTCAGTGCTTTTGCCTCCAGCATCCTATCACAATCACATTTCCTTCATCCCTTGGGAAAACCATTGTTATTGTAACATTTGTAGCAGTAATTTCATTGTTTTCTGAATGTTTCATCATTTTATATGCATTCCTGCACAACATAGTACATACTTTCCCTTGTGTACATCAAGTTGTAATTCACATACTATAAAATGTTCACCTTTAATACAAACAGGTTGATGAATTTACATGTAAAGCGTACACCTGTGGAACCACTTATACTAGTAAGATAAAGTCTATTTCCATCATGAAAGAAAGGACCCTCATGCTTCTTCCTGGTTCATATTTCATAACCAGCAGTAAATACTCTTTTGATATCTATCACTATAGCTTGGTATGATCTAGAGCCTCATAAAGGGTACTATATTAATTTCCTTTGTGTCTGGTTTTTTTCCTCAATGAAATGCTTCTGAGAGTCAACATTGTTGTTGCATGTCAGCAGTAGTTCCTTCCTTTTGTGAGGTGTGTTCCATTTTATGATTATACCAAACTTAATTTATTTATTGCCTTGTTGATAGCATTGTGGAAATTTTCAGATACAGGCATTCTGGATAAATTTGCTATCAATATTTTTGGATAGGAGGGGGAGACAAGATGGCTGACTGAAGCCAGCTTTCTACAGAGGTTCCCATCCAGAAGGAGAGTTAAAGGACAGAAATTTAGCAAGTAACCTGGTAGATTTGAGCTGCACCAAGAGAGAAGGTTGAAGAATGCACATCAACCCCACTGAGGCTAGCTGCAACCACAAGGATACAAACAAAAGGTACAAAATCCATCACCAAGTGGACAGGAGTCTCCTTCCCCATGAGAACAGCTGGGAGTGCCCCACAAACAAATGGGCAGAGTTAAACGGTCTTCCCACTACACTCCACGGGAGAGACCCTCTAAAAACTGGACCTGCCTCCCCTACTAGGGTGCCACAGTGTTCTCCTACCAGGAATGAAACTGTATAAAACTGTATATATTCTCTACCTGCAACTATGAGCTCCCAGCACTCCCCTCCACTCTCACTCTGAGGTCTGGAGCCTGCCCCCCAGGAGTCCAGATTCTTGGGTGATTTCTCGAGTGGTGTGGACAGTGCCTAAACTGCAGGTGGTTAGTGCTGACTCTGGGGCACAGGAGCAAGGAGAGGACGGTCGGGTGACAGGGAACCACACCAGAGCAGCAGTTCCCTGAGGCACAGAGCAGCAGCCACCTTTTAGCAACAATACGGCCAGGCATAAAACTGTATGAAACTGTATATATTCTCTACCTGCAACTCTGAGCTCCAAGCACACCCCTCCACTCTCACTCTGAGGTCTGGAGGCATGTCCCCCAGGAGTCCAGATTCTTGGGTGATTTCATGAGGGGTATGGACAGAGCCTAAGGTGCAGCTGGTCAGTGCTGACTCTGGGGCACGGGAGTGAGGAGAGGACAGTTGGGTGAGAGGAAACCACACCAGAGCAGCAGTTCCCTGAGGCACAGAGCAGCAGCCGTCTTTTAGCAACAATATGGCTAACTCCAGATATTCTGAAGCCACACCCCTGGTCTCCCTGGGCAACCAGAGGAGGCCGGCAACCACCACGAACAGATCTGGGATGGAAACACAGGCCCTATGAGTAAAGGATTTGCCTGAGGTGGTAACGACCTCGGTGGAGTGCAGGGACTAGAAACACACTTGCAGACCCCTGAAGTTCACAGGGAGAGGCTGACCCAGAGTAACGCTTTACTGAGCCTAAGATGCACCTGGCCCTCAGGGGATTGTCAGCCTATAGACAAAGGAAGACAGCAGGATAGAACTGACAGGTAACAGAATACAAACCTGCAGGAACAAAGAGAGGGCCTGAGGCCCAGGCTCTGGAAACTCAAAACAGCTTCTCTTCTGAAGGGGAATTTAGCAGGAACAGAAACAAAATCCCACAAAGTTGTTCTGTTCTGTTCTGTCAGTAACATCATCAGGGGCGGGCCTGGAACTGAGTGAACACCCCCTCAGCATTCATCAGGCGCCTGAGGTTGTCAGGCCTCACCTACCCCTGCTTGATAGAGGTAAAGTGCAGCGGCCTGGCTGAGCAGAAATACATTTCCTTGTGATTCAGGCAAGTGCAAACCCCTGGAGTATCTGTTCACTACAGGCAACTGGGTCAGATAACTGCAGGGCTATCAGTGACTGCATGTGACAGAGGTGCAAGGTAGGGAAGGAGGCATCAACCTTCCCAGACTGATCTATTTGCTGGGTGGCTCCTCCTGACTCCATGCAGCACTGGAGAAAGCAATATCAGAGTAGTCACCAGACCCCGGTGATCCACTTCCCAGAGACCTCTTAAACTCTCCCACCTGAGACAGGTGCTGACTGAAACAATTGATTTAAACCTTTTGAACTGAGCCAATCGCCTGAGGAGTATTCAGGTGGTGCCCTGGGTGTGTGGTTGTAGAAAGGTTTGATTTTCCTTTTCCAATTGTTGACTGTGGGGGGAAGGGTGACTTAATTGCTGGCAATTCTCCACAGCTAAGACTTCAACCCAGAGTAACTGTTTCAGTAGGGTCGAAAAGAAACCAGCTAAAAACAAGACAGAACCATTTAGTCCCACCACACTAAACAGGGCCCTCAACAAAGGGCACTGTACAGGTCCTCAACAAAGCTCCAGGGAAAAAAATCAAACTGTGTAAAACCATCATGGGGCAGAATCAGCAGAAAAACTCTGGTAAGATGAATAACCTGAATAGATCAACCCCCCAAGGCAAGATATGGCAGATGTAACTGAAGATCACATTAATAAACAACTGGCCAAGATGTCAGAAATCAAATTCAGTGTATGAATTGCAAACAAAAATAATAAAGTGGAGGAAAATTTGGAATTAGGAATTCGAGCAGCAATTCAAAAGTCAAAATTAGGAATTTGAGGAAAAATTCAAAAGTTGTCTCAAGAATTTAATGAATTTAAAGACAAAAGCACCAAAGGTTTAGACACATTGAAGCAAGAATTTGCAGCCCTCAAAGATCTGAAAATACAGTAGAATCCCTCAGTAACAGAGTGGAGCAAGCAGAAGAAAGGATTTCTGACATTGAAGACAAAGTCCTTGAACACTCCCAAACTCTCAAAGAGGAAGAGAAAGGGAGAGCAAAAACAGATCATTCTCTCAGACAGCTCTGGGATAATTCGAAGAAAGCTAATATCTGCCTCATTGAAATTCCTGAAACCAATGAAGTGGCTTCACTAGGCACAGAGGCCCTTCTTCATGAAATTATGAAATAGAATTTTCCAGACATGCCAAGAGATTCTGAAATTCACATAGCAGACAGTTTCAGAACCCCAGCACAACTCAGTCCCAGAAAGACATCACCCAGGCATATCATAATTACCTTCACTAAAACTAATATGAAGTAGAAAATTCTCAAAGCAGCCAGATGTAAGAAAGCCTTTACCTACAAAGGGAAGAATATTAGAAGGACTGCAGATCTCTCTGCTGAAACCATTCAAGCCAGAAAAGGGTGGTCATCGACTTTTAATCTCCTAAAGCAGAGAAACTTTCAACCCCAGATCCTGTATCCAGCTAAACTGAGTTTCATTTATGATGGAGAAATTAAATACTTTAATGACATTTATATGTTGAAGAAATTTGCCATAACCAAACCAGCTCTTCAGGATATTCTCAGACATATCCTCCCTAATGACCAACCCAATACTCTACCACAAAAGTAAGCTCACTCAGAAACTTTTGATCAAACTCCAACTTCCACACTGTCAAAAGGACTAAAAACATCCACTGAACTTTCAAAAAACTCGATACCCAAAATTTTACCAGACTTATCAATATTCTCCATTAATGTGCACGGCTTAAACTGTCCTCTAAAGAGGCATAGGTTAGCTGACTGGATACAAAAACTTAGGCCAGATATTTGTTGCATACAAGAGTCATATCTTACCTTAAAAGACATATATAGACTCAGGGTGAAAAGATGGTTATGCATATTTCAGGAAAATGGTAATCAGAAAAAAGCAGGTGCTGCAATTTTATTTGCAGATACAATAGGCTTTAAAACAACAAAAGTAAGGAAGGATAAGAATGGTCACTTCATATTTGTTAAAGGTAATACTGAATATGATGAGATTTCAAGTATTAATATCTATGCACCCAACCAGAATGCACCTCAATTTATAAGAGAAACTCTAACAGACATGAGGAACTTGATTTCCTCCAGCTCCATAATAGTTGGAATCTGGATACTCATACCAAAACATGGAAGTTAAATAACCTTATGCTGAATGACAGCTGGGTCAGAGATGAGATTAAAAAGGAAATTGCCAAAATTTTGGAACAAAATGACAATGAAGACACGAATTGTCAGAACCTCTAGGATACTGCAAAGGAAGTCCTAAGAGGGAAATTTATAGCACTGCAAGGCTTCCTCAAGAGAACAGAAAGAGAGGAAGTTAACAACTTAATGGGATATCTCAAACAACTGGAAAAGGGGATATCTCAAACAACTGGAAAAGGAAGAACATTCTAACCCCAAACCCAGTAGAAGAAAAGAAAGAACAAAATTAGAGCAGAATTAAATGAAATTGAAACAAAAGAATTATACAACAGACAAATAAATCAAAAAGTTGGTTTTTTGAAAAGGTCAATAAAATAGATGAACCTTTGGCCAACCTAATCAGGAAATAAAGAGTAAAATCTCTAATCTCATCAATCAGAGACGACAAAGATGAAATAACAACAGGCTCCTCAGAAATTCAAAAAATCCTTAATGAATATTACAAGAAACTTTATTCTCAGAAATATGAAAATCTGAAGGAAACTGACCAATATTTAAAAGCAGGTCACCTTCCAAGATTTAGCCAGAAGAAAGTGGAAATGTTGAATAGTCCCATATCAAGTTCTGAAATAGCATCAACCATACAAAACTTCCTTAAAATTATACATCATGAGCAACTCAGTTTTATACAGGGTATCAAGGCTGGTTCAATATCTGCAAATCTATAAGCATAATTCAGCACATAAACAAATTAAAAAGCAAAGACCATATGATTCTCTTAATTGATGCAGCAAAAGCTTTTGATAATATACAGCATCCCTTCATGATCAGAACACTTTAGAAAATTGGTATAGAAGGGACATTTCTTAAAATGATAGAGGCCATCTACAGAAAACCCACAGCTAGTATCATATTGAATGCAGTTAAATTGAAATTATTTCCACTCATATCAGGAACCACACAAGGCTGCCCATTGTCTCCACTGATCTTTAACATTGTAATGGAAGTCTTAGCCACTGCAATTAGGGAGGAAAAGGCGATCAAGGGTATCCATATAGGGTCAGAAGAGATCAAACTTTCACTCTTCACAGATGAGATGATTGTACATCTGGAAAACACTAGGGATTCTACTACAAAACTATTAGAAGTGATCAAGGAATACAGCAGAGTCTCAGGTTACAAAATCAACATTCATAAATTGGTAGCCTTTGTATATACTAACAATAGTCAAGCTATCCCATTCACAGTAGTGCCAAAGAAGATGAAATATTTGGGAGTTTATCTAACAAAGGACGGGAAAGAACTCTACAAAGAGAAGTATGAAACTGTAAGAAAAGAAATAGCTAAAAATGTTAACAAATGGAAAAACATACCATGCTTATGGCTGGGAAGAATCAACATTCTTAAAATGTCCATACTACCTAAAGCAATATATAATTTTAACACATTCCCTAATAAAGTTCCACTGTCATACTTTAAAGATCTTTAAAAAACAATACTTCGTTTTATATGGAATCAGAAAAAAACCTCGAATAGCCAAGACATTACTCAGAAATAAAAACAAACTAGGAGGAATCATGCTACCAGACTTCAGACAATACTACAAATCGATAGTGATCAAAACAGCATGGTACTGGCACAAAAACAGAGAAGTAGATATCTGGAACAGAATAGAGAACCAAGAGATGAATCCAGCTACTTACCATTATTTAAGCGTTGACAAGCCAATTAAAAACATTCAGTGTGGAAAAGATTCCTTATTTAACAAATGGTGCTGGGTGAACTGGCTGGCAACCTGCAGTATACTGAAACAGGACCCACACCTTTCACCATTAACTAAGATAGACTCACTGGATCAAAGATTTAAACTTAAGACATGAAACTATAAAAATACTAAAAGAGAGTACAGGGAAAACCTTGAAGAAATTGGTCTGGGCAAGTATTTTATGAGGATGACTGCCCAGGCAATTGAAGCAGCTTCAAAAATACACTACTGGAACATGATCAAATTAAAAAGCTTCTGCACAGCCATGAACGCAGTAAGTAAAGCTAGCAAACAGCCCTCATAATGGGAGAAGATATTTGCAGGGTATATCTCCTACAAAGCTTTAATAACCAGAATCCACAGAGAACTCAAACGTATAAGCAAGAAAAGAACAAGTGATCCCATCGCAGGCTGGGCAAGGGACTTGAAGAGAAACTTCGCTGAAGAAGACAGGTGCACGGCCTACAGATATACGAAAAAATGCTCATCATCTTTAATCATCAGAGAAATGCAAATCAAAACTACTTTGAGATATCATCTAACTCCAGTAAGACTAGCCTATATCACAAAATCCCAAGACCAGAGATGTTGCCATGGATGTGGAGAAAAGTGAACACTTCTACACTGCTGGTGGAAATGCAAATAAATACATTCCTTTTGGAAAGATGTTTGGAGAACACTTAGAGATCTGAAAATAGATCTGCCTTTTCCATTTGTTTGAGATGTCCCATTAAGTTGTTAACTTCCTCTCTTTCTGTTCTCTTGAGGAAGGCTTGCAGTGCTATAAATTTCCCTCTTAGAACTGCCTTTGCAGTGTTCCAGAGATTCTGATAGTTTGTGTCTTCATTGTCGTTTTGTTCCAAAAAATTGGCAATTTCTTTCTTAATCTCATTTCTGATCCAGCTATCGTTCAACATAAGGTTATTTAACTTCCATATTTTTGTATGAGTTTGCAGATTCCTGTTGTTACTCAGCTTGAGTTTTATTCCATGGTGGTCTGAGAAGATGCATAGAATAATTTCTATTCCTTTAAATTTACTGAGGTTAGACTTGTGACCTAAGATGTTATCAATTTTGGAGTAAGTTCCGTGTGGTGATGAGAAGCATGTGTATTCAGTTTTGTTGGGATGAAATGTTCTGTAGATATCTGCTAAATCCAAATGTTGGATGGTAAGGTTTAAATCTAAAATTTCTTCACTCAGCTTCTTGTTGGAGGATTGATTCAATACTGCTAAAGGAGTGTTGAAATCTCCGACTATTAAGGAGCTGGAGGATATCAAGTTGCTCATGTCTGTTAGAGTTTCTCTTATAAATTGAGGTGCATTCTGGTTGGGTGCATAGAAGAAAAGAAATAACCATAATTAGAGCAGAATTAAATGAAATTTAAAACAAAAGAATAATACAACAGATCAATAAATCAAAAATCTTGTTTTTTGAAAAGTCCAATAAAATAGATAAATCTTTGGCCAACCTAATCAGGAAAAAAAGAGTAAAATCTCTAATCTCATCAATCAGAAACGACAAAGATGAAATAACAACAGACTCCTCAGAAATCAAAAAAAATCCTTAAATGAATATTACAAGAAACTTTATTCTCAGAAATATGAAATCTGAAGGAAATTGACCGATACTTAGAAGCACGTCACCTTCCAAGACTTAGCCAGAATCAAGTGGAAATTTTGAACAGGCCCATATCAAGTTCGGAAATAGCATCAACCATAAAAAACCTCCCTAAAAAGAAAAGCCCGGGACCAGATGGTTTCACGTTAGAATTCTACCAAACCTTTAAAGAGGAATTAGTACCTATCTTACTCAACCTGTTCCAAAAGGTAGAACAAGAAGGAAGAATACCCAACATGTTCTATGAAGCAAACATCGCCCTGATCCCCAAACCAGGAAAAGACCCAAAAAGAAAAGAAAACTATAGACCAATATCACTAATGAATATAGATGCAAAAATATTCAACAAGATCCTAACAAACAGAATCCAGCAACACATCAAACAAATTATACATCATGACCAAGTCGGTTTTATCCAGGGTCTCAAGGCTGGTTCAATATCCATAAATCTATAAATGTAATTCAGCACATAAACAAATTAAAAAACAAAGACCATATGATTCTCTCAATCAATGCAGAAAAAGCCTCTGATAATATCCAGCATCCCTTCATGATCAGAACACTTAAGAAAATTGGTATAGAAGGGTCATTTAATATGATAGATGCCATCTACAGCAAACCCACAGCCAACATCATATTGAATGAAATGAAATTGGAATAATTTCCACTCAGATCAGGAACGAGACAAGGCTGCCCATTGTCTCCATTGCTTTTGAACACTGTAATGGAAGTTTTAGCCACCACAATTAGGGAAGAAAAGGCGATCAAGGGTATCCATATAGGGTCAGAAGAGATCAAACTTTCACTCTTCGCAGATGATATGATTGTATATCTGAAAAACACTAGGAACTCTACTACAAAACTCTTAGAAGTGATCATGGACTACAGCAGCGTCTCAGGTTACAAAATCAACATTCATAAATCGGTAGCCTTTATACATACGAACAATAGTCAAGTTGAAAAAACAGTTAAGGACTCTATCCCATTCACAGTAGTGCCAAAGAAGATGAAATCTTTGGGAATTTGTCTAACAAAGGATGTGAAATATCTCTATAAGGAGAACTATGAAACTGTAAGAAAAGAAATAGCTGAAAATGTTAACAAATGGAAAAACATACCATGCTCACGGCTGGGAAGAATCAATGTTGTTAAAATGTCCATACTACCCAAAGCAATATATAATTTAAACGCAATCCCCATTAAAGCTCCACTGTCATACTTCAATGGTCTCGAGAAAACAATACTTCGTTTTATATGGAATCAGAAAAAACCTTGTATAGCCAAGACATTACTCAGAAATAAAAACAAAGTAAGAGGAATCACACTACCAGACCTCAGACTATACTACAAATCGATAGTGATCAAAACAGCATGGTATTGGCACAAAAATAGAGAACTAGATGCCTGGAACAGAATAGAGAACCAAGAGATGAATCCAGCTACTTACCATTATTTAATTTTTGACAAGCCAATTAAAAACATTCAGTGTGGAAAAGATTCCCTATTTAACAAATGGTGCTGGGTGAACTGGCTGACAACCTGCAGAAGACTAAAACTGGACCCACTCCTTTTACCATTAACTAAGATAGACTCTTACTGGATTA
Source organism: Nycticebus coucang (assembly GCF_027406575.1). Classification (NCBI taxonomy): domain Eukaryota; kingdom Metazoa; phylum Chordata; class Mammalia; order Primates; family Lorisidae; genus Nycticebus; species Nycticebus coucang. The sequence continues at coordinate 27,121,625 of NC_069799.1, read as the reverse complement.
AAGATTTAAACCTAAGACATGAAACTATAAAAATACTAGAGGAGAGTGCAGGGAAAACCCTTGAAGAAATTGTCTGGGTGAGTATTTTATGAGGAGGACCCCCCGGGCAATTGAAGCAGCTTCAAAAATACACAACTGTGATTTGATCAAACTAAAAAGCTTCTCCACAGCCAAGAACACAGTAAGTAAAACAAGGAAACAGCCCTCAGAATGGGAGAAGATATTTGCAGGTTATGTCTCTGACAAAGCTTTAATAACCAGAATCCACAGAGAACTCAAACACATTAGCAAGAAAAGAACAAGGGATCCCATCGCAGGCTGGGAAAGGGATTTGAAGAGAAACTTCTCTGAAGAAGACTGGCACACGGCCTTCAGACATATGAAAAAATGCTCATCATCTTTAATCATCAGAGAAATGCAAATCAAAACTACTTTGAGATATCATCTAACTCCAGTGAGACTAGCCTAAATCACAAAATCCCAAGACCAAAGTTGTTGGCGTGGATGCGGAGAAAAGGGAACACTTTTGCACTGCTGGTGGGAATGCAAATTATTACATTCATTTTGGAAAGATATATGGAGAACACTTAGAGATCTAATAATAGAACTGCCATTCAATCCTGTAATTCCTCTACTGAGCATATTCCCAGAACACCAAAAATCACATCATAACAAAGATTTTTGCACCAGAATGTTTATTGCAGCCCTATTCATAATTGCTAAGTCATGGAAAAAGCCCAACTGCCCATCAATCCACGAATGGATTAATAAATTGTGGTATATGTACACCATGGAATATTATGTAGCCTTAAAGAAAGATGGAGACTTTACTTCTTTTATGTTTACATGGATGGAACTGGAAAATATTCTTCTTAGTAAAGTATCTCAAGAATGGAAAAAAAGTAACCAATGTACTCACCCCTACTATGAAACTAATTTAGGGCTTGCACATGAAAACTATAACCCAGTTACAACCTAAGAATAGGGGGAATGGGGAAAGGGAGGGGAGGGAGGGGGGTGGTGGGTAGAGGGAGGGGCACAGGTGGGATCACCCGTATGGTGCATCTTACAAGGATATATGTGAACTTAGTAAATGTAGAATGTAAATGTCTTGGCACAATAACTAAAAAACACCAGGAAGACTATGTCAACCAGTGTGATGAAAATGTGTCAAAAGGTTTATGAAGCTAGTGTATGATGCCCCATGATCATATCAATGTACAGAGCTATGATTTAATAAAAATAAATAAATAAATAAATAAATAAAAAATAAAAAAAATAGATTTGCCATTCAATCCTATAATTCCTCTACTAGGCATATACCCAGAAGACCAAAAATCACATCATAACAAAGATATTTGTACCAGAATGTTTATTGCAGCCCAATTCATAATTGCTAAGTCATGGAAAAAGCCCAACTGCCCATCGATCCATGAATGGATTAGCAAATTGTGGTATATGTACACCATGGAATATTATGTAGCCTTAAAGCAAGATAGAGACTTTACCTCTTTCATGTTTACATGGTTGGAACTGGAACATATTCTTCTTAGTAAAATATCTCAAGAATGGAAGAAAATGTATCCAATGTACTCAGCCCTACTATGAAACTGATTTATGGCTTTCACATGAAAGCTATAACCCAGTTACAACCTAAGAATAGGGGGAAGCGGGAAAGGGAGGGGAGGGAGGTGGGAGGTGGACAGAGGGAGGGGGATTGGTGGGATTACACCTGTGGTGCATTTTACAAGGGTATATGTGAAACTTAGTAACTGTGGAATGTAAATGTCTTAGTACAATAACTAAGAAAATGCCAGGAAGGCTATGTTAACTATTGTGATAAAAATGTGTCAAACGGTCTATGAAACCAGTGTATGGTGCCCCATGATCACATTAATGTACATGCTATGATTTAATAATACATATATTATATATAATATTACATATAATATATAATTATATAATTAATTATTACATATAATATTATATGTATATAATATTATATATATGGGTAATTATTTATGTGGACACATAATATAGTAATTTGAATATGCATCTGTTTAACTTGATGATAAACTTCCAAATATAACAGCTTCCCCAAATGTTTCTATTCCACTCCCCTCCCATTTACGTGTATGAGAAATACCAAATCTCATTACACCTAATGTTTTTCATGTGACAATAAAATATTATGCCCTAAAGTAATATGGATTGACTTTCTAAAAATCACAGCCATTCAAGATTAAAAATGTTTGACTGTGGAAAAATCTCTAGTAATAAAGAAACAGATTCAATATTTGGATGTCTGATTTCTGGCAGCTATTAACCATAATGGTATCTCTTTTCTTTAACCTTCTTATGCTTAGATATTAATATCCTTCTCTAGGTTGGGAAAGTTCTGTGTTATTATTTCTTTGAATAAAATGTTTACTCCCATCTCATTCTATACATACTTTTTAAAACCAATATCTCTTAGGTTTTCACTTTGAGGCTATTTTTTGATCTCATAAATATGCTTTATTGTTTTAAATTCTTTTACCCTTTTGTCTCACCTGATTATGTATTTACAAATAGTCTCTCTTAAAGGTCACTAATTCTGTCTTCTGCTGTCAGTCTTCCTATTGAGATATATTAATGCATTTTTTTAGTTTTTCAATCTAATTTTTTTTGCTCCAGGATATATGTTTCATTTTTTTAATTATTTACATCTCTTGGTTAAATATCTCTGATATAAACCCAAAATCTTTGTCCAGCTATATTTTTTGCTGAAGTATCCCAAGAACAAGTCCTGATATTTATCTCAAACACCTGGTTTGATACATTCCATTTGTAGGAGGAGGGTAATGCAGGTAGGCCACAGCACCTGAGATCAGAGTACGAAATTCAAGCCACTTTCTCTCTGAGCCCCTCACCCTGGTCTGAAGGTGCATTCATCAATGTTGTAGTTCTCTAAGCACAATCTGCTCTCTGTGGTCTAGTCCCAGTGACCCACTGGTGGTACAGGGCAGAGATGAGTAGGCCTGCCCTGCTTTTGCCATCCTTGGACCACTGATAAGCCACAGGATGCCATGTGCCAACAGGAGATTCTGGGAGTGAGAGAGGGTTGCAGTTTTGTGTCCAACTAGGAGAGACAATGTAAGGAAATCTAATGTGAGACAATTCCAAAAGGCAGAAAATGCAGGCAGAGGAGAAGAGAATAGGCCCAGCTCCTGAAATCTCTCTGTTTGAGATTCCACATCGCCTTCCTAGGTCTTAAGATTATTCTCTGTGTCCCCTAGATCCAGAAGATAGGAAAAGGTACTACTTTCTCTGCTGAACAGAGCTTTGTGTCCATACTTGTGGTGGGATAGTGGGGTGAAGGCTATATCAGGCTGTATTTCAGCACTGGGTGCTAGTCTCCCAGTTATGTGTATGCTGAGGTCATTGTGGACAGGCATGTTGAGCTTCTTGATTGATAGTAACCTTCATTTGAGGGGCTGTGGCACAGCAAGTTTGGGGTAGGGAGTGGAGAGGGTATATATTATGGTCTGAGCTCAGATGTAGCTGATTCCCTTGTTGGCAACTACTATTTCTCTTTGTCATCTATGTCCCTTCCCAGGGCCTATACCCCAACTCTCTCCTTGGAGAATATCTTACATCTGGGCCTGAGTGTTGTGTTTATCTCACTCCTGATAGGCATTCTGGGTGAGTGGATGCACAGCATTCCACTCTAGACCACCTTTCTGATTCACCCATGATGTGCTCTGCAAGCCTGTATGGCCACCCCTAAGACCCCATGAACTGGCATTAAGAGCAGATCCAGGCCATGGGCTATGCACACTGGTTGTAAATCCCTCATGGGGGCAGAAATGTATGAAATGGCCAGATTTGCAGAAACTCCTGAGGTGGTTGGGCAATTTTCTAAACTTCTCAGCCTTTCTTTCACTCATCCCATACCTTGTGTCTCAATACCTTGCAGGGGATGACTCCAATGCTGAGACTAATAGAAATTCCCAAAACAAAGGCTAGATGGCCTATCAGATAATTCCTTTTAGTATTCATTTCACCAGGCACCAGGAGCTCATTCATCACTCAATTTCCAAACCAGTGGCCTTTTTTCTTGAGCATAATATGCTTTGTCCCCTGCTTCCTGCTCTTAGCAAACACCATCCTTGCTGACATATGCCCAGGGAAGTTTGTTTCTTGACTGCTGATGGCCTGACATTACTGCAAATATTGATAACTGAACTAATGCACTGAGAGGGGCCAATTTTATCTTCCAGATAATTGTGGTGTTTATGGTCTCTTCACACTCTGCTCTGACCATGGCAGAGGTAAAGGTATAAGAGGGGCAATATAATGTTTTGTGATTTATCTCTTTAAAACCCCCATCCTTTTTGGGAATTGAAAACTGAATTCCTTTCTGAGCTAGAAATCAAAGGGGCAGAAAAATGTTCTTTGTTTTTTCTCTTACAGTATCTTAAGCTTGTGGTCACCAACCCAGTGCTGGTCCATGACCTTAGAAGCTGTGTGACAGAGCTTTCTGGCCCACTCACTATGCCATGCCACCCTCCACAACATGTGACACTGGTTGTTTAGATGTCAGCACAACTATTGAAACCTTTTTATTTTTGCTTAAATATAAGGATTATGGACTTTGAGACACTAATCCACTGTCCTCCTTGTTTGCCAGAAAATTGACAAACTTCTTCTTCTTTTTTTTTTTTTAACTCAAAACACTTGTTCTTATTCTTTTTTTTTTGAGACAGAGTCTCACTATGCCACCCTCATTAGAGTGCTATGGCATCACAGCTCACAGCAACCTCAAACTCTTAGGCTTAAACGATTCTCTTGCCTCAGCTTCCCAAGTAGCTGGGACTACAGGCACCCACCATAACACCCAATTATTTTTTGGTTGTAGTTGTTGTTGTTTGGCTGGGTTTGGGTTTGAACCCTCCAGCTCCAGTGTATGTGGCTGTGGCCCTAGCTGCTGTGCTACAGGCACCAAATCCACTTGTCCTTATTCTTTGTTCTAACTAATTCAGGCAGGAGACAATTACAAATTTTGGAAATAATGATGGTTGATATAAGTTTTTGTAGGGCCACCACGACATGGCCCTGGGGGACTTATGGGCCTACTTTACCATGTCCTGGGACAAGTTTACCTACAATATTGTCATGAGAAGAACAGAAAAAGAAAAAGGACATATACTATATTAACTATACCCCAAAAAGAAACATTGAAATAATATGACATCAGTTTAACTACCAGATAAATTTAATAGCTATAAAGGTTGTGCACATTTAGTTTCCCATTTTTTTCTGAAGTGATTTAGCAATGACCACAGATACATGTATCTTGACATTTGTCCTCTAAATATTTTATTTATAGTATGTGTCTTCTAAACAAAGGAGGTTTTCTCCCCAGAATCATGAGACATAACATAAACAAGAATTCCTTAATATCATATACTGTCTCATCTGTATTCAAATTTTCCTAAGAATTCCCCAAAGTGTCTTTTGCAGATGGATTGTTCAAGCTGGGATATAGTAAAGAACTACAAGTGACATTTGCTGTAGATCAGCCTTTTCCACAATTGGCATTTTACCCCCAAATTGCAAGGAGGAAGTTAATTTGTTGGATGCACATGTATTAATTTTTTGTTGCTGCTGTAGCAAATTACCAGAAGTTCAGTACCATCAATAGGAACCAATTTGTTATCCTCCAGTGTGGAAGATCAGAAATCCAAAATGGGTCTCACTGAGCTAACATCAAGGAGAGTTCCTTTCTTGCAACTGAGGCAGAATTAATTTTCTTGCCTTTCCAGCTTCTAGAAGCTCATTCCTTGGCTCATGGCCTCTGCCCATCTCCAAAACTAGCCATGGCTGGTGAGGGTCTCTTACTCTGCATTCCTCTAACATGTACTTTTTAGCCTCCTTCCTCCACATCAAATCTCATTATATCCATTTAGACAATCCAGAACAAATTCCCTATTTTAAGATCAATTATTAACAATTTTATTTTTATCTGCTAAATATTTCCCCCTTGCCATAGGATATAATATATTCATGGATTCCAAGGAGCAGACTATATATGTCTTTAGAGAACTGTTATTCTGCCCACGCTATCATGCCCAAAGATCCCCTTGCTTCCCACATAGGAAATACATTTACACCAGCTCAACACTTCCAAAAGGTCAACCCATCAAAGCCTCAATTCACAGCCCCAAATCTCATCTGAAACTGACAACCTCTTGAATACAAAATCTCACAATTTAATTAAGTATATAATTAGTACTTCTTAAGTTATCCCTCCATAATTGTATAGCAATGATATACCATTTCATTTTTTTATTTTTTTCGAGACAGAGTCTCAAGCCATCACCCTGGGTAGAGTGCCATGGCATTATAGCTCACAGCAACCTCCAACTCAGGCTCAAGCCATCCTTCTGCCTCAGTTTTGCTATTTTTAGTAGAGATGGGGTCCATTTTTTTTTTAGGCTGGTCTCAAACTCATGAGCTCAAGCAATCAACACCCAGCCTAATATACCTGTTCATTCTTAAACTCTGAATTATTTTATTATTTTAATTTTTTTAGAGATTATGTTCTTACTATGTTGCCAAGGCTGAACTCGAAGTTCTGGGCTAAAGTGATGATAGAATGACACATCTCTGAGGATGAGGCTTTGGAAGATTTTCAAGCTTCTATGACTCTCTGATTAAGGGTTGTTGGTTGCAAGGCTGGTGGTTATCCCAATACTGTGGATTTGATGCTTCTATTTTTCAAAACTGATGCAGAGCTCCAAGACAAGGGAGAGTTGCAGAGGCTGAATTAAAATTTTGCAAACTTATTGTTTTAATTGAAGTTCAAAATTTTTTCCTGAATAAATGCTGTTGAGAACATTATAAGTTCTTGGTTGATTTCTGGAGTTATAACAACAGTTGACATTGACAGTACTGATGCTGCATTTGTAGAAGAATTAATTTATAGAAACCCTCACTCTTCTTGAAGTCCCACCTTATCACTGCATGTATTTTTGCACAGTAAATGAACAAAAAAAATTATTAATAATGTAAGAAAGTACCTTAAGTTGTATAATGATTAAGTGACTTTCCATAGTTTTAGTTGAAAATGGTATCCAAAACCATGACTGTTTATCAACACACAAAATTGCATCCAATTTGCTCTAAAAAACCATGAAAATTTTTCATATCCTCAAATTATTTTTACCCCACCTCATCTCCATGTTTACATCAAATACTTCACAGAAACAATGCAAACAGAAAGCCATAGATGGTGCTGACACACCATTTTTTATTTAACTGGTTAGATTTCTGTCTTCTGAGTGAAGCTAAAAACCTCTAGGTGGCTAAGTCAAAGTCATCCAAATTTCCACATTATCAGTGTCTTGGGTGTATGTCAATCATGTTCTAGACATCCACACAGTCTCACTTAAATAAGTGCATCATTAGATTCTTTGAACAAAAGAAATATAGTTGTGGATGGGACCACTAGTAATTTTGTAATTCTTTTTCACTGTCTAAGAACAGAAACTTGAGGCTTGAGAATCTTGAAGCATCAGTATCAGGGGACTGAGGGTGGGATAACATGTTGCCAGAAATGTGCTGACATGTTGCAGCCAGAGGTGAGATTTGAAAAAAACAATATTGTACATTATAAAAATAGAATTGACAAAGTAAAAGAAGATAAAGTTGGTTGCCAGGAGCAGGATGGTCTGAATGGCTTTTTCCTCAGGAGAGAACCTGTGGGAGGTGCTGAGAGTATGAATATGCCTCACTCTCTGGTGGTGTCTGTGTAGGAGGAGGACCATGTAGACACAGGCCCCAGCCATGAGTCCCATGAGAACAACATCGGGGAGAACCATTGGAATTGTGTAAATCATAGCGAATGATGCTTCAGGATTACTAGAAGAGCAGAGTCCGTAATTCCGTGTCTTAGTAGCATTTTGCATATGCTGAGAGCCCTGAACCTTTATAAGAACAAAGATGTTTACCAGAAGATTGGAGACCCAACATAGAAAGCAGGAGAAGCTGATGTTCTTCAAAGCTCTCCCTTTGAGCTTCATCCACCCCCTACTTCTAGGGCTGACAGTGATGGCCTGAAAACTGCCCAAGTGACAAGTAATGCAGAGAGAAAGACCCCGGGCTGTTCTGTGGAAATAAGTGACAAGTTTACACCCTGTATTTCCCAGGATGTGTGTCACTCCCCAGATTAATATCATTTGAGGGATCCCCTTGAGGAGAATAAACAAAAGGTTGGCCAAAGCTAGGTTTGTGAAGATCAGGTGTATGGGCCTTGGTGCTAGGCCACGGCAGGCTGGGAAGGCATAGGTTATGAGAAGAAAAGTGTTCCCCAGGACCCCAGTACTGGTATGGAGCACAAACAGTAGCCTCAGGATCAAATCACCAAGAGCCATTCTCATGGGATCATGGAAGACATTGTTCAGAAGATTCTCAAGATCACAGAGTCAAACTGGCTCCAATATTCCAAGTTCTAGCAGGCACTCCTGGAAACTTCACTATCTCCTCTTTCTGAGGACAGTATTTGCATTTATGGGGAGGGGACTCCACATTGGTGAGCTCAGAACTGCCATTCAGTGTAGCCAGCCTGGCATGTTACTGTTTACAATCATGCAGGACATGGCAGTAGTAAGTCTGTTTTCTGAATCCTTCAGTGTGAATGTCTTATCCTCAGACAAAAATTCATCTGTCATAACAAAAATGTCTCTGAAACACCACCTGGAAGCAAACAAGGTTTTCAGTCCTTGGATATACAATGATTAAATGACCTAGGTAATGATTCCTCAGATCACAGAGCCTAGTGTGGGAGGCACATTCATAAATTATGATAACAGTAAAATGCAAACCATGGCATGAATGAAGCATATACAGGGTGTTGTGAAAACATGTATCGGGGATTATATTGTATATAACCAATCTGTGATAACATATAAAAATTGCACTATTTTTATTAACTTACTGAAATTTTTTTCCAAATTATTTAATTAATGTCTGTGTGTCACAAAAGATAAAATAATAAAAAGACAGACAAAAGAATATATAACCAATCTGTCATTTGTAATGCTACTCCTCTGAAATTATCATACATCTCATATGTGCATTTTTCCACAGTTTTCTTCATGTTCTTACATGTATTTACATATGTACATGTTCTTACATATGTATTTCAACAATAAGTAATAAATATACTGTAATATAAATAGATTGTTGCTTATGTTGAGAAATTTAAACTATTCTTCCTCATAAATTTTGAGTCAAAGAAATAATTATACTGGAAACATGACATTAAGGAGAAAATATACCATGACCATGTGAGACATATACAAGGAATGCAGAGACAGTTCAATATTGAAAAATATTATAATATAAAATGTATTATACTTATATTAAGAAATTTAATATGACTGTCTCTTTTAATGCTAAGAAAAGCCTTTGACCAAAATCAATACCAATAATTAGAATAAAAAACACTCAAAGTTATGAAAGAGTATGCATATTTCCTTAGCATGATTATGTATATATATATTCTAGCGTTTCACACAAAGAAGACCACTATTTCAATTAATAATTATTACTGTCCTGTAAGCATGAGTCATTGTAATTATTATAGAAGAGGAAAATATTAAGCATAAAATATTAGGAAAAAAGTAAACTATTTGCAGATGACATGATAGTTCAATAAGCACCTCTTGGAGAATCAGTGTTAAAAATCAAGTCAAGGCCAGCAAAGTGGCTCACACCTGTAATCCTAGCACTCTGGGAGGCTGACGTGGGTGGATTGCTTGAACTCATGAGTTCGAGACCAGTCTGACCAAAAGTGAGACCTTGTCTCTACTAAAAATAGAATAACTGAGGCAAGAGGATCACTTGCAACCAAGGTGGAAGTTTATGTGAGCTACAATGCAATAGTACTCTACCCAGGGTGACAGCTGAGACTCTGTCTCAAAAAAAAAAAAAAAAAAGTCAACTCAGGTAATAGAAAACTTTCAAAAAGTATCAAGTTATAAAATTAGTACACAAAAATCAACAGCTTTCATATCTATAAATAATATCCAGTTGTATCGTGATATAGAAAGTCTTATCTATAAAACCAATCAAAAGTTATGTGTTTAGGAATAAAATTAAGAAGAAATATAGAAACTTTTTATAAGGAAAAGTCTTAAACCTATAGTAAGTAGCCCTGGTCAATGGAAGACATTCTGCATTTCTGGGCAGGATGTTGAAACATCACAAAGCTATTAGTCCTCTAGAAGTTAACCTGAAAAGTTAACAGACCACATAAATGTAACCACAATCCTTTTTCTGGAGCCAGATGAATTGACACTGAAAATAAAGTGGAAAATAACATGCTATATCTCGTAGGAAGGGATAAAAGAAGAGATGTGAGCTATGGGGCAGCTTTATCAAGTACTAGAACCTACTACAGAGTCTCCATGTTAAAAGTGTTGCATCTGCACACAGGTAGAAAATCAGAACATAAAGATATCTAAAATTTATGACTGAAATCATCCTTATAAGTATTAGAAGAAAAGCTGTGTGAAATCTTCTACGACCTGCACATGGGGAAAGGCTTTCTAACTGACTCCAAATCAAAAGCCAATAAAATATTGATAAAATAAACAACATAAAAGCTAAGAAAACGTTTTCATGGTGAAAACACTGTGATAAAACACAGTTTCTGCTTCTGGTACAGCTGAGCAAATCGAGTGGAACCAATTTCCCTGCAAATCATAACCACAGACTCTGAATAAAATATACAACATGATCACTGTAGAGTTCGACAGAGTTCTCCAGTGAGTGAGAAGCCAAGGCTGGCAGGAAGTTGACACCTGAGTGAGAAGAGTGAGTTTTCCACTTTTCAAAATGCCTCTGATTCTGAGGGCAGCTGTGATTGGCACCCCACAAGTGCCTAAAGTCAAAGTACATTTCCATAGTCCCATTGGTCAAAGTGAAAAGTTAAGGACAACTGCAGGGGCTGAAAAGGAGAAAGTGGTGGGAAAAGAGAGCTAAAGGCGGGACCATATATATTAGGAGTGACTTTTATCCAAGTCTCTGGCAAGATGCCTGACTACTTATGTAGCTGTCAAGCTGCTCCTGGAAACTAAAGTAACTAAGCTGAGACTTCTGAGTACGAAGTTTGTGTTTAGCCAAATTAACTATTTGCTGAAAGAGCAATAATCTATGCTTTCATGTTTGTGTTATGAAAATAATCGAATGAAGTCTCTACACTGTGTGATGACACAACTCAAAATTAGTAAACAGATAAATAGGAAAATGTGACCTGTGTTTGAGGCAAGTAACAATTAATAGAGACTAATCCCAAGATAGGCCAGATAGGAGAATTAGCAGACAATGATTTTAAAGCAGACTTCGTAACTGTGATCCAGAGGATAACGAAAAGTAAAGAGAAATAGTTTAACTATATAGGAAACCAAATTAAAATTCTAGAACTAAGAATACACATTCAAACTGAACATATCTCTAAACATGGCAATGAAACAAAGCTTCAGCCAAATAGATTCTACTGCAGATAAAAAATTATAAAAAATTGGATAAAACATTAAAAAGCAGAGTAATTTGAGAACATGTAGGCACAGGCAGAAAGGGGAAATATGTATACACTGAGGTGATACTGCAATACAGTAATAAATATAGATATTGGCTTCTGCACCTGGAATCTGAAACAGAGTTCTTGAAAACTTTCTTAATAGGGCTACAGGGAGAATGTTTTGTTGTAGTATTTGGTCTTTGGCCCTATCTCCTGACACAGAGCCGATAAGACCTTTGTGATTATCTGAATGATGTAAGCATATGACACAGGCCTCCCAAATCCTTTTAAATTTCCTGAGTAATGGAATCATCTTTTGCCCAAATTGGATAATTTTTGGTGGGCTATAGGGCAGCCTCAGCATAGAGTCTCATTGTTTGTTTGACCTTGTGATTAGAGCATTGGAACATTCACTGCACAATGGAATTTGCAAGGACAATGGGTATGTTCACTATTTTGATACTAGTAATAGTTTCATGCATAGGTATAGGAGTATGCCAAGAATTCTCAAATTTTACACTTTCCATTTGGAACTCAGTAAATGTGAGTAAATAACAAAGAGTTCAAAAAAGGCAAAGAAAGTACAGAGTTTGTGTTTTAAGCTTGTCAAGGTCACTCGGTCCCAGTGAAGAGCAGACCAGATCCGTGACACAGTGAGAGTGACTCACTGAGCATACATACCTGAAGCAGGTGCACCCCCTGATGCTGTCTCTGTCACTTTACACACTCCCTAGACACAGTCACATGGAGTGGAGTTATTCAGACCACTCCCTTAACCCTCAAATATCACCAGAGGGCAGAGGCAAATCATTCCAGTAACATAGCAGGAGCAGAATTGTAGCATTTTGTTACAGTTGCTCCAGGCTGATTGTCTATCTTGCTCCAAAGTACTGGCCTGGAATCAGGTAGAAGAGACCACTGTGACTACCTTTTTTAGAGGCTGCCTGGGTTCTTCCACCCTCTGTGATGTTTCAAGGCACTCTCTCCCTATCCCTAGCTCCTGGGCTGGGAAGCCGACACACTGTGAGGAATTCTGACCCTTCAGTCTATAAGGGCAGAGGCAGGAATGTTAGAAGCTGGAATTTCAGAATGAACTTGAGACTTTCAGTGGGCAAGAAAAACACATGACATCACAACACTATGATGACCACACCCATTAAGTTACTCAAGTGTCATCCAGGTTGTGAAACCCACCTAGGAGAGTCATCCTAGGGCCATGCATGTTTGTGTGCACATAATTATGCAGAGACAGGGACCACAAATATCCAAGGACCCTGAACATTACCCTGTAGTCTAAATAACAAAATGTCTTAAATTTTCTGAGTCCACTTCTCAGGAGCCCAGGCCAATGGACAGAGCATCCCGAAGGGGAAAGAGCACATGAGGACACAGGTTCCTCCACCCCAGGATGGCCCCATCCTTGGCAGTGCCCACCCTCTGAAGCCAAGTGGCCCTGACTGGTCCCAGTCTGACGTGGGGTCTCCATCCTCACCCTCCCCTTAGCTTCCTTGGCTCAGAAGCAATCCAAGGCTTAGGTGAAGTTGTGCTGAGGTCTGTGGGAAACCTCTTTCTTGCTCAACTCCTCATCTGCCATCTGAGTGTCTGGGATCTGAGCCCTCACAAAACACTCACCACAGTCAATGTCATGGCTGGAACTGGCAGCAGGACCATGGCCATCAGTAGACACAGGCCCTCAGGACCCCAAGCAGTTATGAATCTTCATCTCCCTCCAGAACTGCAATTACTATGTTACCTATAAGCCTTTTCTGCAAAGGGACCTCATCACACCTGAGAAGAAGCTGTAAATATTTGTTCCAGGACAAGGGATCAGGTCCTGGGGATTCTCAGACATTAGCTAATCAGTGTCAGGCACAGCTGGGAAGAAAGTCACCTGAGGCCACTGCAGTGAACTCCATGTCTAAGGGGGTGAAGAGGGTGGACAGGACCTCTCAGTGCTGCACTGGGAAGGCCCAAACATTTTCAAATTCCGGTTTCTGTCAAAGTTACTGTGATGTTCATGTCATATTCATGCTTAACCCTTATTTCCACTTTCACTGTTAAAGATACAACCTCTGTATGTGTTATAGGGTGACTTAGATATTGGAAAAGCTCTGACACAAACCTATTCTCATGTCCTTGCAGAGGTCTGGAAATCCCTTTCAGTTCCATGCATCCCTCAGACTATTCTCAAATTTGTCTGTTTGAACACTTTTGGAAAAAGGAGAGAGCACACCACAAAATTGACTTCATTTGTCATTTCCGAAAGTTCTTTTACCCTAATTCTACATCCTTGCTATGAGTAATGATGCAATTCCTTTAGTTCCACTTCCTCTTTCTTTTCTTGCTACTGCTGAGGAATAGGAGATTTTTATTGATGTCTCTTTGTATAATTTTTGTGTATAATTTATTCTTTTGTATAATTTATTCTTCTATTTTTTGGATAAGATATTATTTACCTGCTCTGTAGACTAAAATTATATTATCATTATTCTTAAACTATGTATTACTGTTTTATCTTTTCTCTCCAAATTTATTTAGTTTTATAATTTATATATTGTCATTGGTCTACCACTTCTATTGAGATCTGTAACTCAAATTCCAATTAAATAAAAGATTTTTTTTATGTCTATGGTTGAATGGATTTAAGGCTTACGCTCAGTTCTTATTATTTGTCTGTTTATCTTTTATGGATAAAATTATTTCAGCAAGTTTTTCAGAAAATTCGTAGTAATTTTATTCCTTCAATTCTTGAATGCTCAATGGTGGTTTTCTGCATTTTATGCTTCACAGATTTATTTATTAGAGGCAAATATTAATGTTATATTGAGCACTTGTGCTTAATAACTAGTACACTGTATTTCTTTCCTTATTTTGGTCATCTCACTAGGTCATACAAGTAAGTACTAGAGGTCATCCTAGAAAATGTGCTACATATTCCATTGCTGAATATAATCATGGTCACCTTCAAAGTACTCTCCTTGGGAAACTATGTGTAGACTCCAGTGTCTAGAATGTCATCCAAACAATTTTGGAACTCTTTTTCTGGAATGGCTATCAGAGCTGTCATTGTACTTGATTTGACAATTAAGTTCATCAACTCATCCTAGAAAAAATATCTTGAAGGGTGGACTAGGCACTGACCTTGGAGTGTAGCTACTGAAGGGGCGTATGCGGAACACGGTGATAATGATATTCAGCAATAAGTTGTGTAGCACATTTGCTACAATAAGTTTGAAAAATTAATTGTGAGACCTCCTAGAGCTCTTTCCCTAAAGTGGTACAAATTTTTCAAATTTTCCTTATGATTTTTTTTTTTTTTAATGTAAGTATGGTGGCTGATGGCTGTAATTCCAGCACTCTGGTATGCAGAAGCACGGAGGCTGAGGCAAGACATCCTTTGAGCTCAGGAGAACAGCCTAACAAGAAAGAGATCCTGTCTTTACTAAAAATAGAAAAATTATCCAAGTGTGGTGGTGGTGGTGGGGGGAATACCTGTAGTCCCAGCCATTCAGAAGACTGAGGGAAGAGGATCTCTAAGGCCCAAAATTTGATTTGCTGCGAGCTATGATGGTGGTAGGGCACTCTAGCCTGGGGTAACAGAGTGATATGCTGTTGAAAGAGAAAGAGAAAGAGAAAAGGGAAGGGGAAGGTAAAGGAAAAATTTAGGCAAGTTCCTGAAGACTGAGTAATTCAGCACAGTCTTCCCCCCAGTGGTGGTGGGGCCTCAGAGTGCTCCAGTGCCAACCACAACCCCTGACAGGAGAGAATCTGGAGTCTCCTTCTGATTATTATTACTGTGAAAAAATGTGTTTATTGCTGGGGCCCAACATTCTATTGAAATTTGTATTGGCCATGTATCCAGCACTCCTACTGCACTTTCTCATTAATCTACGTGTTTGCCTGTGGATTCTTCTGTCTTTCTATATAAGGAAGAATACTATCTGCAAATAAGGGTAGTTGTATACAAAAATCCCTGTTTTTAAAGCCATTATGTTTTATGATTTTTGTACTATCCTGGTGAGGATATTTAGTAGAGTGTTTAGCAGAAATAGTGACAACAGATGTGTGTTCTTCATTGCTGTTCTATGAAATGCTTTGAGATTTACCTCAGTTGTTGCATCTCAGCAGTAGTTCCTTCTTTGTTGTTGAGGTGTGTTCCATTTTATGAATATACCAAACTTGAATTATTCATTGTTTTGTTGATGGCATCAGAGCAGTTTCCAGATACAGGCAGCTATGGATAAATTTGCTATAGATATTTTGGAGAATTCTTTAATGTGAACACATTCACTTGACTATGCATCTATTTAGCTTTATGATAAACTTGTAAATGTAACAGCTTCCCCAAATGTTTCTATTTCACTCCTCTTACCTGCATGTATAAGAAATGCCAATGGTTTCACATTCCAATAAAACATCATGCTTTAAAGAAATATATACCAACTTTTTGAAAGTCACAGCTATTTCATATGAAATAATTTGGATTATGGAAAAATGTTTGATAATAAAGAAACAGATTCAATCTTTTTCATGTCTGATTGCTGGTAGCTGGTAGCCATAACAGTCCCTCTGCCCCATCCCCACAACTGGTCACATTGATGAGAAAGCACTGGGCACTCCCTCCTTTGGTGCTGGTGGGAAATTTAAATGGTACCTGGGACCCCTTTCTCTTGCCCCACCCCTAAACATCATGAAAACTTCAAGATAGTCTCTTTTCCTAACTTTCTTAAGCCATTTTGGATGAGATAAATATGTTCATCCTGCTTTTCCCAGAAAGATTTTTCCCTTCAGTATTTTAAATCTGTCATGCCACTCCATCCTGCACTATAAGGTTTCCACTGATTAGTCTGCTGCCCTGTGTGTTAGAGCTCCTTTTATGTTATTTCTTCTTTGTCCTTGTCTTCGGAAAGTTTTATCGTATGCCTTGTAGTACTCTTAGTTGGGTTAAATCTGCTTGGTATTTTTGACCTGCTGGTGCTTAGAGATACTAATACCATTCTCTAGGTTAGGAAAGTTCTCTGTTATGATATCTTTGAATAAACTTTTTGCCCCAAACTCTTTCTCTATATCTTCTGTAAGCGAACAACTCCTAGATTTGCACTTTTAGGGTGTTTTCTAATCTTGTAAATATACAACGTTCTTTTAAATTCTTTCTTTCTTTTTTCTTTTTCTCCTCTGTGTGTTTTCACCTCAGGCCTGGCCTACTTCTAGAAACTTTAATGAATAGACAGCACTTCTGTCTACCCAGGTGCCCCTGCAAAGAAGTTGGGAGTCAATCTCCTCCCCCATCATTCCAGCCCCAGACCATCAAAACCCAGGTGCCAACTAAGTCCACCTACTTCTCTCCATCTCTGTGGCTTGTATCCTTGAAGACATCCTCATCTTTTGTTTGAAATACTTCCCCCGCTTTTAACTGGGCTCCATGTTTTCATGATCCATTCTCATCTGCTCATCTCACAAATGCAAACCTAAACAAGACAACCTTAATGAAAACCCCTCAATGAACCAAATATTTGCCCTTCTTACTAAGTCCCTGAATGATCTAACCTAATGATTGAGATTTTTGTTCCCAGTCAGGAAACATTTGGCAATGGCTACAAACTTTTTCTTGTAACATCTAGTAGACAGAGACCAGAAATGCAGTCCCACATCCCCACTTGGGCAGGACAGCTTTTTGGTCACTCATTTCACATACTAATAATTTTCCAGTTACAGGAAAATGCCAAGTTCTTTACTTCATCAAGTCTTTTGGCTGAATGTGCTGCACTTTTCCCTGAACATTCCTCATTTTTCATGTCCTTTTTTTCCTTTATTTTTCTCATTTTTAGAGTTAATATGGTCACTAGGTGAACAATTCTTATTATCAGGTATAATCTGAAACATCATTCCCCTCCCCCAGAGAAAAGTTACCTGAAGACTTTCAATTAAGGAGGTGTGTCCTCCCAATAATATTGCATCTCACCACTTTGTTCTTTTCCCTTAAAACTTACATCAAAACTTTCCATGTGTCTCACTGTTGGTGAGAATGTAAAATGGTGCAGCTGCTAGGGAAAACTTTGGTAAAGTTCCTCAAAAAATTAAAAACAGAGTTTATAAAAGGCTACATAGTTTCTATAAGGCAGAAATAATACATTTTGCAGGTCTACAAAATAATACATTTTGCACATTGTGGTGACTATAGTTAATGTATTCTGTATTTGAAAATTGCCAAGATGAATATGTTAATTAGGTTGGTTTAATCACTCGCCATGATACACAGATCTAAACATGACACATTACCCCATAAATATATAGCTATTGTTTGTTAAATTAAAAATGAAAATTGCTACTTACTAAAAAATAAATTAAAATTAAATTATTATATTATCTAGCAATTCTACTTTTGGGTATATACCAGAAAGAGTTGAAAGCTAAAACTCAAAAAAAATTTTGTCCACCCATGTTCTTAGTAGGATTATTCACCAAAGTTGGGAGATGGAAGCCACTCCATTTCTGGATGAACGTATAAATGTACTTGGCATATTTATACGGTAGAATGATATTCAGACTTATAAAGGAAGGAAATTCTGACAAATGCTACCACATGGATGAACCTTGAAGACTTTGTGATAAATGAAATAAGCCAGTCACAAAAAGACAAATATTGCATGATTCCACTTATATTTGGTACTTAGAGTAGTCAAATTCATAGAGACAGAAAGTAAAATGGTGGTTGCAAGGGGCTGGGCAGGGGGACGAAGCAGAAGTGTGGTGTTTGTAGGTACAGAGTCTCACTTTTGCAAGATTAAATTCTGAAGATTGGTTGCACAACATTATGGGTGTACTTACTGCTACTTAATTGTGCACTCAAAAATGGCTCAAAGATAAGTTGTATATTACACAGTTTTCCACGATTCTCAAGGTGTTGGGGTAGGGGAGTGGAAAAATAAAACAATTCCATGCATTTAAATTACTCATTTATTCAATTGAATTATGTTTAGAATACAAGAACCACCAGAGCAGTCTTACTCCCTGCTGTGTTAGACACTGTTAATCATCTGCTCTGGATCCTGCCCCCCACTTTTTGCCAGTAAAATGTGCACAGGCCAGGGCAGTCATATGCTCTTTTTTTGTGAGCCAACAATTCCAGAATTCCCTGAAGATCACTTTTTTTTTTTTTTTTTTTTTGAGACAGAGTCTCACTCTGCTGTCCACACTAGAATGCAGTGGTGTCAGTCTAGCTCACAGCAACCTCAAACTCCTGGGCTCAAGTGAGCCTCCCGCTTGAGCCTCCCAAGTAGCTGGACTATGGGCACATTCCACCACACTCAGCTAATTCTATTTTTAGTAGAGACAGAGGTCTGGCTCTTGCTCAGGCAGGTCTCAAACTTCTGTGCTCCAGTGATCCTCTTTTCTTGGCTTCTCCAGAGTGCTGAAATTGCAAGCTCATTGGGACCACTTTTACCAATGAGTATACCTCCCAGAAGGATCCTGGGAAAAATTTTATTTTTACTAATAAAAGGAGAAGATATTCCTAGTACAAGCCTTTGTCCTCTTATTTCTGCCAAGTGACAGAATGTCTGGATGTGATATGTCCATCTCGCAATAGGGAAGAGAAAGCCAAGACGATGACAAAGAATCTGGTTCTCTCAACATCAGTTCAGCTCACACTGTTCTCATGGCAGGCTCTTTATTTTGTGAGGAAAAGAAACTATTTGCCTAACCATTCATAATGACTTTTAGAATTCTATGTGGTTGAAAGAGTTTGTAAAATCGCCACTATCATATTTGAAAGGAATTAGGCATTTGTACACTTTTGTTGAAAAAAATCAATAACTTAGGAAAGATGATGTCAGAGAGTTTTGTGTTTTGTGGGGGTTTTTAAACTTCAAAAATTTATGTTAAAATATACATAATATGATATTTCTCATTTTAACAATTTGTAAGTATACATTAATAGTATTTAGTACACTTACAGTGCTGTGTAACCATTGCCATTATCTATACCCTAATTTTTCCATCATCTACAACATAAAACTCTCTACCCATAAACAACAACTCCCAACTTCTTCTCCACCCTCCAGCCCCTGAGAACCGCTACTCTACTTTCAGTCTCTTTGAATTTAACTTCTCTAGGGTTCTTGTCTAAGTGGAATCGTAATATTTGTCCTTCAGTATCTGGATTATTTCACTTAGCATAATGTCATCAGGGTCCATCCTAGTTGTACCATGTATTAGAATTTTATTCTTTATTTAAATGCTGATTAAGATTTCATTGTATGTATATGCCATGTTTTGCATATCCACTGTTCTGTTGATAGACATTAGTGCTTTTTCCATATTTTAGCTACAGTGAATAAAACCACCCTGAACACTGGTGTACAAATATTTGTTTAAGACACTGCTTTCGATTCTCAGTATTGATTATGCTCAGTATAATATACAGATTTCCAATATATAGATTTCCATATACAGATTTCCAATATATATATTTCCATATACAGATTTCCAATCATGTGGAAATCCCCTGTGTAACTTTCTGAGAAACTGCCAAACTGTTACCCACGACAGTTGCACCTGTTCCATTCCACCAGGCATGCAAAGCATTCCAATTTTGCTGCATACTCACCAGCATTTGCTATTCCCCATTTTTAAAATTATATCCACCCTAGCATGTTTGAAATAGTATCTTGTTATGGTTTTACTGTGACTGTTGGTGCATTTAGAAAATTCAGGAGCACAGACCGTGTCCCAGCAGGTCACAGGTGGAGCCACTCCAAGATGGCCAAAAGAGATACACCAGGCTCCCAGGAGCTCACCTGAAAGTCATTCTGCTGCAGAGGTCTCCAGCTCAAAAGCCAGGGCTGGTGAGGAAATGAGTAAGTACATTCGTTAGCCTCATCACTTCCTGCACCTATGCCACAGGCTCCCACCATTTTCCTCCTTGTCTATAGACCTCAGTCTGGGGCTGAGAGACCATGTTTTATTCCCCAACTATCCTCTTCTGTCTTACGAGTTTAAGTGTCTCTCTGAGAAGTGCTGGAGGACAGGCAATAAGCTGCCAGAGAATTTATTTTTTTTAATTACATCATTGATGAATTTCAGAGCAAAAGGCCCATAAGAGTCTTTTCATTTTCCAGGTGGGAAAACTGTGACCCAGGCAGGTGGAGTGTTTTAACCCATACCCTGGGATATCTTGACATATGATACCAGAGACTCCATCCTGCACACCAGTGTCCTTCTCAAGGAGACAGTCTCATTAATTTCCCTATTGTGAGTAAAGTTGTAACTGAGGAGTTAAGATTCCTCAGGACATTGGGGGGTATTCTCAGGTCATTTATGGTCAGTAGTTTTCACTGTCTTTATTGAAATACTTTGTGTGTCCATATAAACAACTGAAAAATATTAACTTCCCAAAGATTTTTTTTTTGAGAATTTGCAGTCTAGTGTCTGTGTGGACCTGTACCACCTGGAGAAAGTGAGATCCAGCAAGTAGGAGGCCCCAGCCTTCCTATATATCCCATCCATAAGTAAAGAGCACACTGGCTATTACAGCTCTTCCCAGAACCAGAGTCCCTGATACCTGCCCAGCAACAAGCTGGAGCTGCTACTCACTGGTACTATGAGGGGATGGGCTGGAGGTGAAGGGGCTGGACTCAGAATCCAGGGTTAGGATTAGGGTTAGGGCCAGGATTAGGGTTAGGACACTAAGGCATGACACTAATCACATTTTCATAACATATTAATGCAATTTTTAAAAGTC
Source organism: Nycticebus coucang (assembly GCF_027406575.1). NCBI lineage: Eukaryota > Metazoa > Chordata > Mammalia > Primates > Lorisidae > Nycticebus > Nycticebus coucang. The sequence goes on along the minus strand of NC_069799.1, from coordinate 27,100,314 downwards.
AATTTTAAAACATTCATGATAAACAAAATATCACAATTTTATTTTTATGTAAATAATTATTGTATTTGTATTATTTCTCCTTTATTAAATCATAATTGTGTACATTATTTATCAGGTACAATGTGTTGATTTTATCAACAATATGGAATGCTTACATTGAACTGATCAACATAACCATTGCCTCGCTTACTTATTTGTTGTGGTATGACAATTATATTCTATTTTTAATTGCTTGAAATGTACCATTGCATTATGCACATTAGGTGAGGTCCCACCAAATACTCTTCCACCTCCCTGCCACCCCCACATCTTCCCTCCTTCTTTCTGGACTATAGCTATGTTTTATCATTTGTATGAATGTGTGGGTGATTATGTATTTGTTTCATAGTAGTTTTGAGTGCATTGGATAATTTTTCTTCCATTCTTGAGATACTTTATTAAGAAGAGTATGTACCAGCTTCATCCAGGTAAATATAAAAAATGTAAAATCTTCATTTTTTAAAGGTGCATAGTATTCATAGTATATATATATACCACAATTTTTTTTTACTAAAATTGAATAAGCACATACTATATTATGTAGTATGTTAGTTATGTAACAGCAGTGCTGTTACAATATACCACAAACAACAGAAATTTATTCTGTCACAATTTTGCACAATCTAGAAGTACAAAATTAAGGTGCTGATGTGTTGTGGTTCACTTTATTTTTTTTTTTTATTAAATCATAGCTGTGTACATTAATGCGATCATTGGGCACCATACACTGGTTTTATAGACCGTTTGACACATTTTCATCACACTGGTTAAAATAGCCTTCCTGGAATTTTCTTAGTTATTGTGTTAAGACATTTACATTCTACATTTACTAAGTTTCACATATACCCTTGTTAGATGCACCGCAGGTGTAATCCCACCAATCACCCTTCCTCCAGCTACTGTCATACTTTAAAGATCTTGAAAAAAACAATACTTCATTTTATATGGAATCAGAAAAAACCTCGAATAGCCAAGACATTACTCAGAAATTAAAACAAAGTAGGAGGAATCATGCTACCAGACCTCAGACTATACTACAAATCGATAGTGATCAAAACAGCCTGGTATTGGCACAAAAATAGAGAACTAGATGTCTGGAACAGAATAGAGAACCAAGAGATGAATCCAGCTGCTTACCATTATTTAATTTTTGACAAGCCAATTAAAAACATTCAGTGGGGAAAAGATTCCCTATTTAACAAATGTTGCTGGGTGAACTGGCTGGCAACCTGTAGAAGACTGAAACTGGACCCACACCTTTCACCATTAACTAAGATAGACTCTCACTGGACTAAAGATTTAAACTTAAAACATGAAACTATAAAAATACTAGAAGAGAGTGCAGGTAAAACCCTTGAAGAAATTGGTCTGGGTGAGTATTTTATGAAGAGGACCCCCCGGGCAATTGAAGCAGTATCAAAAATGCATTACTGGGACCTGTTCAAACTAAAAAGCTCTGCACAGCCAAGAACACAGTAAGTAAAGCAAGCAAACAGCCCTTAGAATTGGAGAAGATATTTGCAGGTTATATCTCTGACAAAGGTTTAATAACCAGAATCCACAGAGAACTCAAACATATAAGCAAGAAAAGAACAAGTGATCCCATTGCAGGTTGGGCAAGGGACTTATATACCACAATTTGTTAATCCATTCATAAGTGGATGGGCACATGGACTGCTTCCATGTCTTGGAAAATATGAATTTTGTTGCAATAAATATTCTGGTGCATGTGTCTTTGTTGTAAAATGATTTTTGATGATTTTGGTATACCTACTAGAGGAATTGTAGGAACAAACCATAGGTCTACCTTTAGTTCCTCAAGTATTTTCCGAACTTCTTTCCAGAAAGGCTGGATTAGCTTGCATTTTCACCAGTGGTGTAGAAGTGTTCCCTTCTCTCCACATCTATGCCAACATCTGAAGTTTTGAGATTTTCATGATGTGGGCAAATCTTACTGGAGTTAGATGATATCTCAACATGGTTCTGATGACTAAAGACAATGAGGATTTTTTCATGTGTTTGTAGGCCATGCACCTGTCTTCGTCAGAGAAACTTCTGTTCAACAGGCCATCTACTACAAACCCACAGCCAATATCATATTTAATGAAGTAAAACTTAAAACATTTCCCCTCAGATCTGGGACTATACAAGGATGCCCACTGTTTCCACACCTATTCAACATAGCAATGGAAGTCTTAGCCATCACCTTCAGGCAAGAGAAGACAATCAAGGGTATCCAAATGGTATCAGTAGAGATCAAACTGTCACTCTTCACCAATAATACAATCCTAAACATGGAAAATCCCAAGGACTCAACTACATAACTCTTAGAAGTGATCAAGGAATACAACAGCATCTCAGGATACAAAATCAGTAGCTTGTATATATACCATCAATAATCAAGTTGAAAACATCATTAAGGATTTTATTCCTTTTACAGTACCAAAGAATATAAAATATCTGTGAATTTATCTAACAAAGGATGTGAAAGATCTCTATAAAGAGAATTATGAACCTCTGAGAAAGAAATAGCTGAAGATGTTAACAAATGGAAAAGCATACCATTCTCATGACTGGGAAGAATCAACATTGTTAAAATGTCCATACTACCCAAATCAATCTACAGAGTTAATGCAATCCCTATTAAAGCATTGCTGTCATACTTTAAAGAGCTTGAAAACTTGTACTTCCCCAGGCTGATGGCTTCCAGTGTTTTCCCTACACTTTCTTTGAGGAATTTTATAATTTTGTGCCTTAAATTTAGGTCTTTTATCCATCTGAATTAATTTTTGTGAGAGGAGAAAGGTACAGGTCCAGTTTCAGTCTTTTACATGTGATTATTCACTTCTCCCAGCACCATTTATTGAATAGGGATTATTTCCCCCAGTGTATTTTCTTGGTTGCCTTACCAAAGATTAGGTGGCTATAAGATGTTTCTTTTTTTATTATTAAATCCTTTGTACATAGATCATAAATACATTTATACCATTATGGGATTCAATGTGTTGATTACTTGTACAAATTGGAGCACTTACATTCTACTAAACAACATAGCCTTCACCTCTTTTACCCAATTACAGGATTAAGACATTTGTGTTCTACAACTGTTATATCCAACTTGTACTTGCAATATGCTCCATAAGGTGTGGCCCTCCTACCAACCCTCCCTCTATTCACCCACCCACCTCCCTTTCCCTCTACTTCCCCTTCCCTCCTTCATCCTAGTATGAAACCAATTTATAATAACTCACACAAGCATATAATAAATTAAAGACAACTGTAAGATGTTTCTTTCATCTCCTCGTTTTCTATTCAGTTCCAAATGTCTATGTCTCTATTTTTGTGCCAATAGCTTGCTTTTTTGATCACTATGACCTTGTAGTATAGCCTAAATTCTGGTAGTCTGATGTCCCCAGATTTTTTTTTGATTACTAAGAATTGCCTATTCAGCCACTAAATAGATGGAAACTTTACATCTTTTGTATTAACCTGGATGGATGCAGAATGAATTCTTCTTAGTAAAGCATCACAAGAATGGAGAAACAAGAATCCTATGTACTCAATTCTGATATGAGGAAAATTAAGGTCCTGGTACACATTGGGTGTGGGGTAGAAGATGGGGAGAGCTGAGAAAAGGAAGAAGAGAGGGGGTTGGGAGGCAAGAGGTGTGGTATACCTTTGGGGGACAGGATATAATTATGAGAGATAATTATCCTTATCTAACAAAAGCAATCAATTTAACCTGATTGTGTGTACCCTCAATGAATTCCCAACAATAACAAATAAAAATAAATAAATAAAAATGGTAAAACTTGATTTAACCAAAAATATTATTTTGAAAATATTCATTTTTCCACAGAACCCTTTATCATTCTGGTACCACAGGAAATTAAAAGCTTAATAAATAAATAATCCTAGAAGCTCATAATAAAATATTGCTACAGTTGTATGAAAAAAATTTGTACTTCATCTTACATGGAATCAGAAAAAAACTCTAATTGTCAATTCATTACTAAGAAATAAAAACAAATCAGGAATCATTTTAGCAGAATTCAGGCTATACTATACACCAATAGCAATCAGAATAGCATGGTTCTGGCACAAAAATAGAGGGAAATTTATGGAACAGAATAGAGAACCAAGAGATGAATCCAGCCACTTATCATCATTTGATCTTTGATACGCCTATCAAAAGCGTGTATTGGGATAAAGAATCTCTATTTAACAAATGGTGTTGGGTGAACTGGCTGGCAATCAGTAGAAGATGGAAACTGTACCCCCACCTTTCACCATTAACCAAAATTGATTCTCACTGGATAAAAAATTTAAACTTAAGACCTGAAACTATAAAACTACTAGAAGATAGTGCAGGGAAAACACTTGAAGAAACCAGCCTGGGAAAATATTTTATGAGGAGGATCCCCCTGGCAATTGAAGCAACACCAAAAATATATTATTGGGATCTGATCAAACTATAAAGCTTCTGCATAGCCAAGAGAACAGTAAGCAAAGCAAACAGACAGCCCTCACCTCAGAATGAGAGAAGATTTTTACAGGTTATGTTTCCAACAAATGTCTGATAACTAGAATCCAGAGAGAATTCAAACTAATCATTAAGTAAAGACCAAATAACCCCATTTGTTTATGATGAAGAGACTTGAATATAAAATATGGAGACTTTACCTCTTTCATGTTTACATGGATGGAGCTGGAACATATTCTTCTTAGTAAAGTATCCCAAGAATGGAAGAAAAAATACCCAATGTACACAACCCTACTATGAAACTAATTTGGGACTCTCACATGAAAGCTATAACCCAGCTACAACTTAACAATAGGGGGAAGTGGGAAAGTGGGAAAGGGGGGGTGGGTAGAGGGAGGGGAATCGGTGGGATCACAATTGTGGTGCATATTACAGGGGTATTTGCAAAACTTGGTAAATGTAGAATGTAAATGTTTTGGCACAGTAACTGAGATAACGCCGGAAAGGCTATGTTAACCACTGTGATAAAAATGTGTCAAATGGTTTATGAAGTGAGTGTATGATGCCCCATAATCATATCATTGTATACAGTTATGATTTAATAAAAAAAAATAAATAAATAAAAATAAAAAAATAAAATAAGATATCACAATTTTAAATGAAGAGTGGATCTGGGACTGCCCAGGGAAAGCCACTAGAAACTGAGGAAGAAGAGGGAAATGGGTATTCCTCTATGTGTGTATGAATGCAATTTATTTTTTAATCAATTAGATACAGGGTCTGGCTGTGTGGCCAGGCCAGAAGTACAGTAACTATCCACAGCCGGATCACAGCTCACTGCAGCCTCCTGGGCATACACCCTTGGGACACCATACCTGGATTAATTCACTTTAAAATGATTAATTATTTTTCAGAAGTACATTTTGGAAATATCTTTAATGAGTTTGCTTCCAAGAAAGCCTGAAATATAAAATTATAATAAAATTATTTGAAGGAATGTAAATAAAACATTTGAAGTTAGAATAATGTGAGTTTTAATGCTCTCCTCTTCAATTTCTTAATACTTTTTACAATTGTGTTAATTGTTTGGAAAAAATTGTATTGTGGAGAATGCTTTACTCTACTCAATCTAACCTGAGTGCTGCCTAGTGGTCCCCCAGGGATGGGCCACTCCTCTTCCTGCTCCCCCTCCATCTCTGGAAAGTGCATCCCTGGCTTTCCCTCTGCTACTGGAATGTGCCAGTCTGCCCTCCTCATTTCTTCTTTTGTGACCAGACTCAAATGCTGACTTCTCATTAAGTATTTCCCTCATCACCTTAAAATTGCCCCCATCAATCTCTGGTCTCGCACACATTTACTTATTTATCTTAGCAGTTGTTGTCTATCTTGTTTGTTTGTTTGTTACCCTACAGACAAACACATTATAGTTGTTTAAGAAAAATAATTGTCTTGAGAATGCAATGAGCCATAATTACCAGACAACTTTTGTTTCAGTGACTGCTGGTTGCCATGTGTGAGTCACCACCCTGGACAAAGAAGATAACCTCAGATTACAGTGTGCATGTTTGTGCATTGGCGTGGAGACCCTGGGGTCAAGCTTTCTCATTGCAAATATCAGTCTGCCATGTACCTTATGGCTTTGGACAAGTTTTTGTCTTGTTGAGTTTTCAATTTTTAAAAATGTCTTCCACTTTATTGAGTTATAGTTGACATACAAGTATTGTGGATGTTTAAGGTGTACAAGTTGATGTTTTCATACATGTATACATTGTAAAGTCATCAGCATAATCATGCTCTTTGACACACCTATCACCTCAGAGAGTTACCTTTCTTTCTGTATGCAATGAAAAAACTTAATATCTACCCTCTTAGCAAATTTCAACTAAACACTACAGTATTGTTACATGGTGTAAAAAAATTATTTAACACCATATGTCTTAGTTTCACGTATAAAACAAGGGCCTTAATAGTGATGAATTCATAGGTTTTTGTGAGAAGTCAATGAATTGATATATGTCACAAATTTGGAATGTCACCTTGAAGCTGGCAGGTTAATGAAAGTTTACATTACTCCTTTCATAGACTGTAATTCAAACTTAGAACACAATAAAAACTTACTCTATTTTGTTACCACTCTCCAATTTTGAGTGCTTGCTACAGACTATAGACTCTTCTAAATGCTTTCTATGTATTCTTTCATTCAGTCATCCCGGTTGACAGTAGTGGACACTGAGGCACAGATTTATTTCCAGAGCCACAAAGCCCCTAAATGGCAGAACCAGGATTTGAACCCAGAATGTAGAAGACTGAGCACCAGGCTTATAGAAGCAGCCACAGGCTCTTGAAGAAGACACGAGGAGCAAGACAATGTCCTAGCTGGCATGGAGATGTTTTTCTGCCCAGAGATAAGCCCCCAAGTGACTGCATGAATTAATGAGATAAGATAGGTAGCTTGTTAGCAAGCAAGTGTTATACTTTGTAACATTGGTAGGGCAACAGGACCGGAGTTGAGCCCAGGCAGAAAGAGCACTTAGGAACCATTAAACATGTGATCCTAGAGCGTGGGCCCCTGTTGTATCAGGCTTCAATAAAAGGCCAGGAAAGATATTTCTTTGGGCTTTTGGAGAAGAGACAGATAGCCTGCCTCTTGCATGTGGCTGTCCACTAGCCCAATCAATGACACAGAGGTATCACTGCAGACATAATGAATTATTTATTAATTAATGGAAAACTGGAGGCTCGCTCAGGCCCACAGCAATTGTTCATCTTTATTCACTGTATTATATATCCAAACTCATCAGATAAGAATAGGTAAGAATAAAGAACAAAAGCATTATTTGAGACTGCCATAAAAAAAATTTCTCTTCAGCATAAATGTTACAAAGCATGCACATGTCTTTCTAAGTCTGGAGCATATAACTTAAAGATAAACTACAAGGACACCAAGCTGTCTGTTCTGTTTGCCCACCTCCCTAAAAGGTTAAACTAAACTTTTGTGTAACTTGAAGTTAGGAAATGAAGAGCAACAGTTCAGCTCCAGGCAGGTAGGGGATAGTAGGGGGACCACAACTATGGAGCACGTTGCAAGTACAAGTTGGTTCTATCATGTGTAGAACATAAAGGCCCTAATGCTATAATTGGGTAAATGAGATGAAAGCTATGCTGATTAATATGACGTAAGCACTCCAATTTGTACAAATAATCAACACACTGAAATGGGTATAAATGTATTTATGACCTATGCACAAAAGACTTAATAAAAAATAAATTTCTAGCTATGACTTGGCAGGGACCTCAGGGAATCATTTCTCAAGGCCTTTTCAGCAGGTAGGGAGGAATTAACCCCTGCATCTCTGCTGTTTTAGCAAGCAGAAAGGAATTAACCCCTGCGTCTCCCTTATAGCCAAGAATGGAATTTTCCCTTCCCCGGTTCTCCCATACCTCAAGGAGCACATATGAGACAAAGCCACCTTTCTGGGATGCAGAAAACTGTGCCCCTTCACCTGCAGGCTTTTATTTTCAATCCATGTCCTGGCTGTTTTTATTTGTGCCATGGGGTGTCCACAGTGGGCACCGACATAATGCCGAAGGTGGAATAGTGGACATGCACCAACCAATGGCATAGTTGGCAGGATTCTGGACCCAAACCATGGAGAGAGTATACTTGAGAGTAAGTGAAACCTTTGGCAGATGGCAAGAGGGAGTTTTAGCCAGAAAGGGAGCTACACTTGGGTTAAAGTGTAACCTTTGGTCTCTTTTAGTCGAATGGGGAACCACACTCAGAGTAAGCAGGACCTTTGACAAACAATAAGAAATAATGAGTAATTTTGTGACTGCAGAGTTGTAACAATCAGAAACTGATGAGGAAGGTAATGAAATGGTACAGAAGATTCAACTGGAGAAAGATAGGAAAGAGAAAGATAAGAGATGAAAGAAAGATGAAATATGTTGCCCTCTCTCAAGAACTACTAATTCTAGTTTTCACTCTTGGAGTCAAATCAGAAATCAATCTTTAGAGGCTGAGGATTTCATAAATCTAATGGCAGACTTTTTTTTCTTGGCAATGATTGCATTAGTGTCAACAAAGGAGACTTCTCCACCTATTGGTAAAAAACAGGATAATAAACTGAACAAAATTCCAAAAAAGAGAAAATACCAAACATATGCGAGTTCTTTTAGTTCTTCCTCAGAGGAGGAAGTATATGTTATAGATACTAATAAACAAGGAAATGCCTCATTAGCTACTATGGCAACTCAGGTCAAACAGTCAGAAGACCAATTGAATAGCATCACAGATAAAACTATTAATGTGGATCATCCAATATTGTCTACTAATGTAGCTCCTCCAACATTTCCCTCAGCACCTCCTGGTGAAGACAATCCTCCCACAACCTCCATTACAAAAGCCCTGTTGGAGGGTCGTGAAACAGGTGATTTTACTTTTGAAGAACTTTAGGGCAGTGGTTCTCAACCTGTGGGTCATGACCCACAGAAACTGTATTAAAGGGTTGTGGCATTAGGAAGGTTGAGAACCACTGCTTTAGTGCTTTTACCTGTTACTGTTACTGATATTCTTCCTGATCCTCTGTACCCTTGAGGGATCCAATGCCTTGATTATCATATGATTACTTTTAAGACTTTAAAAGATTTAAACAAGTGATAATGTGGTATGGCATGCAGTCCCCACTTTCTAGAGGCATATTGCAGGGACTTGCACAAAAGCTGTGACTTACTCCCTATGGTTGGGACATGATAGCCATAACTATTCTTGAATCTGGGCAATATTTACAATTTAAAACTTGGTGGAGGGAGGAGACCAACCTGATGAGTCACCAAAATCAGCAGGGAGGTGTTTGTATAATATCAGAGCAACTCACTGGGTCTGGTCAATGGATGGGGATTCCAAGACAACATCATTATGATGAAGTAGTTACAGGAAAAACAAAGCTGTGTTGTCTTCGAGCCTGGGAAAAAGTTCAGGCTCCTGGAGATATCTCTAAATCTTTTATTAAGATAAGGCAATCTGGAAATAAACCTTACATTGATTTTCTGGGTATATTAAAATCCTCAGTAGAAAAAGCTGTTGCCCAGCCAGAACTTAGAGATATGCTTTTCTAAACCTTAGCATTTGAGAAAGCTAATTCTGAGTGTCAGAAAGTTTGCATCCTCTAAAGGCAAAAAATATCACGTTAGGGGAATACATTACAGCATGCTCTGATGTCTTATAACTGAGTCTTATAAAGTGCTGCTGCTCTAAAACATGGGTTTCAGATCAAATTGTGTTAAATACTGTAAGTGTGAGAAGCTGGACCATATAGGTAGAGAGTGTTGGAGTAAGAATGGCAATCAGAATGCCTATAGGAAAAGAAATTTATCATTTAATAATCAAAGAAGGCATTTGGGGGTATAAACCTCCAGATGTATGTCCCAGGTGTAAAAAGGAGCCCTATTGGGAAAAGAAGTGCTGTTCCCAATTTGATCAAAGTGGAACACGTTTACAGCAGGGAAAGTGTCAGTTAGGCCCAGCCTGGGGCCTGCAGGCAAAGAATATGGGTCTGGAGTTCTACTCACTCACCAGCAACTTAAGCCCATCCAATCCCTTCTACACACCACCTTAGGTACTGCCACTTTAGACTTGTGATAATGTTCTTTTACTTCCCAACATGGGAACAAAAATATTAAAAACATGAATATGTGGTTCTCTTACCCTAGGTACTATTGTGTTATTATTAGAAAAGAGTAGTGTAGCATCTCATGTGGTGTTTGTCCACACAAGTGTTGTCAATGGTGACTTCTTAGGAGAAATACAGATCATAATCTAAGTAAACCAACCAACCCAAATTTTAGCTGGACAAAAGATTGATTAATTGCTTCTCCTGCCTCACATGAAATTACAAAGTACTGGTAAAAAAAAAAATGTACTGATGATCTCAGCAGTGCAAACAGTATTTTTTGACAATCCTTTATTGATAAGAATAGGCCTCAATTAATACTCACTTTGAAAGATAGATCCTTTACTGGCCTGTTAAGATACTGGTGCCGATGTCTCTGTCATAGCTTTAAATCAGTGGCCCAAGGATTAGCCAAAACAGATAGTTGATGTTACTTTTACAGGAATACGAACTTTAAATTCAGCCTTTCAAAGTATATTGCCTTTAACCTGTAAAGGACTACATGGTCAAAATGCTCAAATTCAACCATATATAGCTGATATTACTATTAATTTGTGAGGTCAAGATTTACTTAAAAAGTGGAAAACTATGGTAACTATTCCTTCATCTCAGTAAAATATTAGAGTCCCCACTCATGTGATCCTGTGTTGGAAATTATAAAGAGAGTAGAAAATGAATATTGTAGGGTTTATAAAGTAAAAAGTTATAGTAACTTTTATCATTTAATAATCAAAGAAAAAATTGTAAAGAGAGTAATTCATTGTGGAGAAAATTTAATGTATATTTCTATTTACTATGAACCCTTGACCAACCTCCTCTGGGGAACCTCTAATGCCCCCATCCACATCATCGTCCAATTTCAGCAGGAAGTAGCTTGGAGTGGTCAGTGTCCTTTTCTCTAACAGAAGTTGGAGTTTCTCTTCAGAAAGGAAGGATTGATACAGGGTTCCACTACTTTTGGCTGGACAGAGAGACCCCCATTCTCTAGGCCTGGGAGAGCTTAGATTTCTAATGATGTTGCTGGTCACCCTTCCTTTTCTCTTGTGAAAACCCTCATTGATTTCACTAATGGCTATTTTGTATTTTTTTTTTTTTCATGACCTAACAAGAAGGAGAGTTTCTCAGGCAGGAGAAAAATTGAGGTGATGAATGACAAGTTTTCTCCCTTGCCTGCTTGGGAATGTCTTTGAACAAAAAAAGGGGGGAAATAGGTAGGAGACCAGGCTTATAGAAGCAGCCACTGGCTCTTGAAGAAAGCACTAAGAGCGAGACAATCTCATAAACAGCAGGAGGAGGTTTTGCTGCCCAGAGACAAGCCCTCAAGTGACTGCATGTGTTAATAAGATAGGATTGGTAGCTCCTTAGTGTTATACTTTGTAACATTCATAGGGCAACAGGATGGGAGTTGAGCCTGGACAGAAAGAGCACTTAGCAACCATTAAACATGTGATCCTAGCATGTGGGCCCCCACTCTATTGTATCAGGCTTCAATAAAAGGCCAGGAGAGAGGTTTCTCAGGGCTCTCAGAGAACAGATGGGAAGCCCACATCTTGTAGGCTCGTACCTTCACTCTGTGTCCTGGCTGTTTTTATTTGTGTGGTGATGGTGTGCCCAAAGTGGTCATCGACACCATAACGAGGATGTGATCAAAAACATGCTCGCTTAACTTCTTGGTAACTTGACCCCACCTCTCTGTGAGCTTGGACAGGGGTAGTAAGATCTGTAGGAGGAAACACCTGGAAAGTTCTCTATCTCTGAGGGAGGTGGGGGACTAGCCACTGTCTTTAATGCCATCACCTTCTTTTCTTCCAGAAGTTTATTCTGAGGCCTCACTCCCAGCCCAGACAGGCCTGGTGATGTCCCCAGGAGGGTTCATGACCCTACAGTGTCAGGATCCATATAGTTTTGACAAATTTGCTTTGTACAAGATGGGGGACCCTGGGCCCTCCAAGAGACCTGGGAGATGGGACAGGGCTAGTTTCCCCATTATCACTGTGACTACTGTCCACAGTGGGACCTACTGATGCTACACTTTTTATAGCTCACAACCACGTGGTCAGCTCCCAGAGAGTCTCTGGAGCTCGTGGTCACAGGATGTGGTCAAAGTTGAAGAATGTGCAGTTGCAAACCAAACCTTCCTTCTTCAGCCTTTATAGGTACTGAGGCTGTTCCAAGGGAAGGGACCTGTCAGTGGTGTTCACTATCCCACTTCTAACACCACTTGTCAGGGCCGAGGACTAGCCAGGTCTCAAGCTCTTAACTGCCTTCTCCTCCAGCCTAATATAAGGCTGATATCGTGCCTCTCAACACCACAGGTGTAGAGACTACCAATTCAACAATGCTCTCTTCTTGCGAGCTCTCTTGCTTTTTAGAGAGCTAAATCCCTTTCAATGCCCTTTTCACCAAGGTGTTCCACTGTTGAGCTATACAGGTATTTCTTATAACTCTCACTCCTCCTAGCCATAGGCTATATGAGCTGCTACAGGGACCATCACTGTTTGGGAAGTGGGAGGCATAGGGCCATGGCTCCAGTCCGCTTTGAAGGATGTCATCTTTGAGTCAGCTTTGTTTTCCCATTGCCACTCTAATAAGTTTCTATGGATGTGCTGGCTTACAGCACAGTGTATTGCCAATTTATTACCTTGTCATTCTGGAGGTCAGAGCTCCAATCAAAGTGGATCTCACTGAGACAAAACAAAGGTATTAGCAGAGCTGACTTCTTTTGGAGGCTCAAGAGGGGAGTTTTTTCCCATGTTCCCATGTCTTTTGCAGTTCCAGGAGTTCACCAGCATTTCTTGGCTTTTGGTGCCTTCTACCTTTGCAGTCATCAAGGCTGCATCTTCTTTTTTATTTCAGATTAATCATAGAGGACAAATAATTAGGTTACAATGTTTATATTTGTTAGGTAAGTTCCCTGTTTTAATGGTGTCCTGCACCATTACGTTGTTCCCATTAGCTGGAAGCACACCAATCCCCCCTCCCACTTCACTCTTCCCCCACCTTCCTCCCTCATCATCCCACCTTGAATTGAATTGAATTGAGTTTTTCTCTTGCATTGATGTGTATTAGTTCATTTACTCATTAGTACATTGGTTTATTGATTTTCCATTCTCGTGATACTTTACTAAGAAGAATGTGTTTCAACACCATACAGGTTAACAGAAAATATGTAAATACTCCATTTTCTTATGGCTGAATAATATTCCACGGTATAAATACACCACAATTTATTGATCCATTCATGGGTTGATAGACACTTAGGTTGTTTTCACATCTTGATGATTGTAAGTTGAGCTTCAATAAACAATCTAGTGAAAATGTCCTATGTTAAAATGATTTTTTTGTCTTCTGGGTAGATGCCTAGGAGTGGGATTGCAGGATCAAATAATAAGACTAATTTCAGTTCTTTGAGGAGTCAACATACTTTATTCCAAAGAGGTTGCATTAATTTGTAGTCCCACCTACAATGTAAAAGTGTTCTCGTCTCTCCACATTGCCACATGATAACACTTTAACTCCTCATGAAAGCCTCTGCTGGGCCCACCCTCTACATTCACATCCACCTGTCTTACTGTCTCTAACTCCTGGAATTTCCTTGTTTGTCCTCTTGCTCTGTAGTTGCACTACATATAAATGGAGTCACCCAATGTGTAACCTTCCAAAATTGCCTCTCCTCCTACTCAGCACAAAGCTTTTGACATCTGTCCAAGTTTCTGTATATCAACAAGTTCCTTTTAACTGTTGAGTAGTATTCATGCCTGTCTCATACACTTCTTTATACTGATATTAAAGCAAATTTTATTAATGAATCACACAAAATGAGAAGTAACAATGACCAAGTAATATGCACACTCTCATTATCCCCAGGTAGCTGGGCATAAGCTGAGATTTGTTCACCATAAAAGGCTCCTGGACATGAACCCACCCTCAACAAGAGGAATATATGTATTTCCGGCTGAAGGGAGTTCAGGAAATATTTTGGTGGCCACAGGAGGTCCTTGGTTCATAAAGTGGGGTGGGATGGTTCTCTGTGCTCAAAGGCTACTAGCAGCTTGTTCTTCTTTTGAGCTCCTACAGCCCTGCTGACTGACATCCTTTGTTTGTATTGAGACTTAATTCACATACTGTTAACATTCACCCTACTCACTAGAATGGTTCTGATCATAAAAAATAAAGAAAAGTAAATGGAGAAATGGACAAAAACAAGTTTTGGTGAGAACTTAGAGAAACTGGAACCCTCCTACCCAGCTGGTGGGAATGTAAAAAGGTGCAGCTGCTTCCAAAGACAGTCTGGTGCATCCTTACCAAGGCAAACATAGAGTGACCACATGACCCAGGGACTCCACTCCTGAGAGAACACCCAAGGACACTGAAAAATTATGTTCACAAAGAAACTTGTACACAAATGTCCACAGCAGCATTATATGTAATATCCCCAAAGTGGACAAAAACCAAATGTCTATCAACTGGTGCATAGGTATGCTTCTTAATAAGTACCAAGAGATGGAAGAGAAGTCTGAAGGCCATTGGATTTATTTCGCTGGTGTCTGTGCAGTGTGTGTCAGTCAAAGCAGTTTTAGAGATCTGAGATATCTCACAAGGGGTATGCAGAGAGGTGTCCCATGGAAGACCTGACATTATTTTGCTTCCTTATAACCCTACTGCTATGTTCCAGAAGTCTCTGAGAAATGGAACATCTGACACATGAACATAGTCTCCATAGCTGGTAAGTCACCAGGTGCTTAAAGCTAAGCAGAATGGAGGCTAGGGATCTAGGGATCTTTCATTATCTAGCTTATAGGCTTTTAATCTGCTTCGCTAACCCATCTGACTCCTCCTAACAGAGTCCTCCATGTGAGGACAGAGAGTGTGGTGGAGGTGGGTGTTGAGGAACAGAAGCATTCTGGGTAGTATGGCCATTTCAAGGATAGCCAAGCCAAGGCCCTGATGGGAAGGCCACCCATCTTTCCACACACTGCTCTGAGCTTAAAGCCCCAGCTCTTCGGGCTCAGCTCTAAGTGTTCATCTGTTTCTACTGTCTGCATGTATGTAGAGCCAGTGTGTGCTTTGACTCCACATGGCCCACAGGGGCATGGACACAATTCATCCCTTTATTACTCCAGGCTTGTGCACATATGCCTTATTGCACTGCATTTTACTTCCTCTTTGCTCTTCCTAGAAAGATGGTTCTATCAAGCAGTACTCTGGTACATTCCTCATCCTCTGTTCACCACCTTTACTTGCCCTCAATGTGCAGCCTGGGTTCCTCAGCCTGCTGTTTCATGGGCTTAGATACTCATCTGTTTTTATCCTTTTCATAATGTCTTCCCCACCTCCCATATGTTTATTGAGATGCACTCAGCATCATAGAGTCACTTCATCATCTTCCAGATGCTCCACACCCTCCCCAGCTCTGCATGCAGGCCACTGCTTCTTCTTCCATTTCCCCCAGGATTCAACCCACTGAAGAAGCCCCTTAACTACCCAGCTGATATTTGGAGTTTCTGTCATCCTTGCTCAGTGCATTTTGGGTGATTTTCCCAGCATATTAAAATTACCACTTTACTTCTTGTTCTCCCCCAGTAATCTGGAAACCTCACATGGACCATATCTCCTTTATATTTAGGTTCTCCTAGCCCAGCACAAGTGTCAGAGAATACTTGTGGCATAAGAGAGTTGTCCTGGTAAGGTGTTGGGGGTTGTAATATGACAATCACTGCCCTTTATACTATTATTGTTGTTATTTTAATTTTCACATCAACCTATGACATAAGTGATATCATTAATTTTATTGGATAGATGGGAAAATTGGCTCGCAGATATTTTCACCTGTCTGATGTCTCAAATGTAGTAAGGGATGGGCTTGAAGTTCAAGACTGGAAGTCTTGATGCTATAGTTCACACTCCACTTACATGCAGTGGAATTCTGCCTCCCAAGTGTGTGTGTTCAGGGTACAGACAGTAAGAGGGCTAGGAGAGATGGTTCTATTTATTCATATTCAGCCTATTTGGTTCCCAGAACTTTGGGATTATCACCATTTCCAGTCCAGGGAAGTCCAGCTCCCCAGTCTGTAAGTCTTCCTCTCCCCATGCCTTCTCATACTTTCATCCAAGTCTCAGCAATCCTGGGTAAGGGAGTAGGCAGAATATCAGCACATGAAGTTAGAATTGGGTAGTAAAATCAAATGAGATTGTCCAAAGGATGAGGGAAAAAATATTCTATTTCTTCACTCACCCCTTAGACCTGTCTTTTCTGCAAGTGGTCAGATAAGCAGGTAGTGTCTGTGTCTGGGGAAGAGATACTCATATCAGAGGCCTGTGAGGGGACATCAGAGACAACTGCTGATGAAATAATTGGGACCATCCTACCCTGCTGCTGGGTGGGAAGTGGAGGGACCATCCCCAGGAAAGAAATTTGTACCCAGACTAGTAGAGGCTAGCGGTATCTCAGACTGGAGACATGGGTCTGGAGAGGAGCTTTTATCACCTGCTGCTCTCTCTCATTCCCCAGAAGTCTGCTCACCTGTAGTACACCAAAGGCAACCTGGTCCAGATATGCCTTGGTGCCATAATCCTAATGTTTCTGTTGGGACTTCTGGCAGAGTATTGGCACAGCCAGAGGACACTGTTACACAGGGTCCATACCATGCATAGGTCACTTCCTCCCTTCCATCAACCCAGAAATCACATGGGTTTTAGGACAGGTCGATCAGCTGCTCATCACCAGGGGTGATATTCATAACCAGCAGAGCACCAGGTATGGCCAGACCTGAGAGATAGATCACAGGAGCAGGGAGGAGGCTCTGATGTGTGAGAAATGAGAGGGATAAGGATGGAGCTATGACCAGAGAAAGGGGGAATGGGATGGGGCTTCTTCCCTTTTGGCTCTCTGTCCCAAAAGGAACTAGGAGGAGGCCTAAGTTCCCTCACTGGCATCTGGGACACTGAATCTTAAGTCACAGATGGGGACCTAATGACCTCTTTCTTCCCTCATCTCTGACATGGTTTCCATGCTGGTTGCTAACATTCCCAGTCCTCATGGCTGACTCTATTCCATCCCACTCATGTTTCCCCCTTGGTCATCTGTGCTCATCCCTGGTTACCTTCAAGCTTTATGTATACCCTCACTCCATCTTAAGCTACAGCCTAGTGAGTCTCCTTTGGCTTGCAAAATGGGCTTGGTCTTTCCCAGCAGTTGATTGTGCTAGTCCTTTTAGTTAGAATAAAATAACAACCATAACCAACATGTTAATGGTTTCCCGCCACATTAGATAAAGAGTCCAAAGCCTTAACCTTGTCCTAAGGCCAGAAGAGGGCAATCCAGAGAGGTAGAAGTCATACCAGTGATTGCTGGGAACAGTGAGGTGGAGGATAATGAAGAATAACTGCTTAGTGAGTACAGGGTTTTGTTTTAGGCCAATGCAAATGTTTTGGAACTAGACAGAGGAGATGTCAAAGATCTGTGAATGTGCTAAATTTTAATGAAGAGTCATCTCAAAATGGTTAATTTTACGTTATGTGAGGTTGACTTTAACACAATAAAAGGAAAAAAAAAAAAAGTCCTGCTTCACAAGACCTTCTGTCTCCATGTGGGGTCATTGGTCATAGAGATCTACATTGGATCATACCATAAATACTTCCCCTTTGCTGTCACCAGCCTGGTGAGGTATTGGGGGTTGTACACTCCCAACAGGCAGGAGCCTCTCTGTCGCTGTCACAGCCAGCAGGGCATGCAGGCTGGATCCTCTGTGCATCTGACTCATAAGCACATGGGGTTCCAGCTTCTGTCACAAAGGAGACTTCAAATGAGGTTCATCTCCCCAGGGGCCACCATGAGGATGGGCTAACATGTTGTCTGGCCATGGCTATAAGATATGTTAGAGAAAAAGAAGTACTCAGCCTTAAAATGATATCTCCAATTTTTACTACCAAAACTCCGTGTGCCTGCACCTAATGCTGGGGGACAGGAAACATGTCCCAATATTAAAGCCTTTAGTAACCCAAGCAAATGCACCAGAATGTAGATAAGTTAGCCAACTCCATATGACCCAGACCATCCACACCCCCTCGTTCGCTATGTTATATATTACACCACAGTACATGTGAAAGCTTCTCCCCTGGGAAAGGAGAGTCCATTTCTAGACCCACCTTGGCGATAGCTGCTGGTGTAGATCCATGTGAACCTGTGCTTTATTACCTGCAGAGTGAGAAATCTGTACCTTTGGAATTAGAAACTTAAATCTCCATCTCTGATTCATTGGTGGGGAGCTCAATTGACATCCCTAGATTCACTCAGAGAAGTCGTTCTCAGATTAAAAAGTAGACAGTTTCTGGATTCACTGTGGATTCAGAATCATATTGCATCGAGGGAGCATCAGAGTCCTGCTTTGGTGTAAGTGGCTTCCAAGTTTCTGTGCTGTTTTAGCCTGTTAAAGAGATGCCTTAACATCAAATTATGTCCACAGCTGCTTCTCCTCAGTGTCTCCTTCCTTGGACTCATGCCCTATACCCTACTTTCTTTATACTTCCTCAGTCAGCTCACTGGGTTTCCTAAAGAGAAGGCCATTTTGTACAGTCATTCATCATCATTCTATTCAATACCTGTTTCTGTGTTCTCAAGTTATCTTTGGGGATAAGTGAAAATGATCTTGATCAATTACAGACAAAGGGAAACTCACAACATAGTGATAGAGAAAACAGCAGATGTCCCAACAGATAACATATATTCAGATTGTTGTCAGACCAAGGAGTCTGTCCCCCCTCACCTGAGTCAATCAATAGAAAAGTGGATAAGAGATTGACAGTTTCACTTTTTTTGTTTGTTTTATTTTTTATTAAATCATAAACACATAGATCATGTATAATTTAATGTATTTATGGGGTATAATGTGCTGATTTCATATATAATTAGGAACGCTTACATCACACTGGTTAATATATACCCCATCTCATTTACTTAGTGCGTTAAGACATTTACACTCTATACTTAATAGATCCGACATGTACCCTTGCATTATGCACGATAGGTGAGATCCCATCATTCACCCTCCCTCGATCTGACCTTTCCCCTCCCCTCCCATCCTACCTATTCCCTCCTTCATCCTGGGCCTTCATCAGAATAGTTGTGACCTATTCTTCATATGAAAGTGTGAGTGATTGTAAATTGGTTTCATAATAGTACTGAGTATATTGAATATTTTTTCTTCATTCTTGAGATATTTACTAAGTAGGATGTGCGGAAAAGGGAACACTTCTGCACTGCTGGTGGAAGTGCATGCTAATATGTCCCTTTTGGAAAGAAGTATAGAGAATACTCAAGGATCTAAAAGTAGACCTGCCGTTTAATCTTGCAATTCCTCTACTAGGTGTGTATCCAAAAGACCAAAAATCACTTTATAACAAAGATATTTGCACCAGATTGTTCACTGCAGCTCAATTCATAATAGCCAAGTCATGGAAGAAGCCCAAGTGCCCATTGACCCATGAATGTATTAATAAATTGTGGTATATGTATACCATGGAATGTTATGTAGTCTTAAAAAAAGATGCAGACTTTACGTCTTTTATGTTTACATAGATGGAGCTGGAACATATCCTATTTAGTTTCACTTTTATTTACAGAAAAGCCAGTGATTCAAGAGAGTAGTGGGAATATATTCACAAAGAACTGCTCTTCCCTCTCATTTCTCTTCTTATTTTCATCCCTTTACAGTACAGACATGCATCAGCAGTGTTATTAATTAGTGCACTACACATCTAACAAGTTCTCTTTTCCTCCCTCCTCTCTTGCTTTTTAGGTGATTATATCTCTACGTCACTTTAGTTAGACTAAATTTATAGCCAATTATCACCTCGCTGAGTGCACAAAATACCCTTACCCCCTTAACTGGTGCCATGGAGTCAATTTCCCCAGCTTTTCTGGGCTTTGAAAGCAAAAAAAAAAAAATCCCCAAATGTTGGCATCTAGGCTTACCTGGCCTTGCCAGGCCTAACTAACATCATCCTGCATTAAATGCTTGTTTAGCTGGCAACATTCCTCACTCTTCTTGTCCATGGGTCTATGTCTATGGACCTCTGTTTTGTTTTAGCATGGAAATAATAGCTTTCATTTAAGGCATTAACTTTGTGGTGATAAGGCACTTTAGTTGAAAAACAACATGGTGACCAAGCAGACCCGAAAGCAAGCATGCTTTGCACAAAACAATATACACAGCAGCATATTAGGAGGCCTCACAGGTGGACCCCTGCCACAATGGTTTTAGCACATGTAGACAGTCAATGTCAGGTAACCATGACCACTCTGTTTAAGGTCAGAACCAAAGAATCCTTCTCTCTGAATTATGTTACAGACTATTTCATTATCAGTTAGTATTTTCTTTTCAGTTAACTGGATGTTATCTGATGATTAAAACAACACATACCTTTAAAATATTGGCACCCATCATTATGAATTAATAACAAGGAGTCTACAGCAGCTCAGTTTTCTAAGACTGCCAACTTTTCCTAGCTATGAATTAATAGCACTTATAGCTTGAGAAATAGTATTTAAGGCTTTTGTCATAGCACAGGCCAAGCAGCCAATCTGAATATTAATACTGGAAGCCATAGCAGGCACCACAAAAACAGACAAGAAGATATACTCAGTCAGACTAAACAGGGGCACATCACTCCAGCAGGTTCCGGGGAGGTACAGTTCCCTAGTAGACCTACTGGGTGTGTCCTGTGAGTGCTGTGTCTTTTTGGGGTAAAAAAGGTGTAAGATACCCAATAGTGCAGCGTCCATCAGTGCTACTAGTTGGGGCATAAGAATATGCTCGATACCCTCAAATTAGAAACCATCTTTTAGGTAGCTTAAGATGTGCAAAAGCATAAGACCAGGTGTTTATCTGAATACACAGGAGACCTGGGTATGTCAAAGATTGAAATTTAATGTAATACTCCATGAAACTGATACAAGAGTCATTTGGTGTTACTGTCCTTTGTTGTAAAGAAAACATTTTGGGTAAATGAGATGAAAGCTATGCTGATTAGATGATATAAGCACTCCAATTTGTACAAATAATAAACACACTGAAATGGGCATAAATGTATTTATGATCTATGTACAAAAGACTTAATACAAAATAATAAAATGAAAAAAGAAAAAGAAAACATTTCTCGATCTTTTATCATAGTGAAATGTTCCCAGCAATACCCATCAAGGTCAGTTAGTTACTTATGTATCTTAAAAGGGTGCCAGTTCTTAAGAGTTTTAGCGAAGTACTTCTATTGAACAGGATGTCAATACTTGCTCCACATAAGTACCCTAGTAAACAGAAATCTGATATATCCTTTACATTGAGGGCTAAATAAATTCACACATTTTCACCCCTGTGGAAAGACAGAATGTTCGTGTTGTGGAAAATTATTATAGTCCAGGTTAAACTGACTAAGAAGATGATGAAATGTATAGTTTCAACTGGAGTTTAGTGTCCTCTCTCATTGTTACAGACCAGGATTCTTGGTCAGGTGTTGAGGGATATGGCTTGGTTCATGTGGTGAATCCACACCTTCACTCCGGCTAGCTTTAACATGGTGGGTATAGTCAAGAGCACATCTCACATCCCAGTCCACCTGGCCTCCAACTGGTGCTCCACCACATCTCTCCACATCTTTTGGAGCACTCAATCTTCAAGGCAAAATGAGTGCAGGTTTTCTGAAAGAGTATAGGGAGACCATGGAGAGAAAACTGGTGAGCTAATGACAGTATTTACTATAAATGTTGGCCATAATTTTATAATTTTAAATAATTATCAAATGCACAGCTCATGTCATTGGGGTAGCCTTCAAGGGCTGCCCATATAAAATTTCATAAAAACTCAATTTGAGTCTGCTTCAGGGAGCCTCCAGAACTTGGAGAAAAGCAATAGGTAGTAGCTATGCCTATTGTAAATGAGTCTGTTGGCATAGTTTAGCAAGTTGTCTATTTAAGGCTTGATTATTCTTTCAACCTTTCCAGAAGACTGTGGCCTCCACACAGTACGCAGCTTCCATTGAACACCTAGAAACTTACAAATTGGGTTATGTCCACAATAAAAGATGGTCCCTTATCACTCTACAGGCTCCTTGGAAGTTGATAGCTAGGAATAATTTCTTTTCATAACATTTTAACTACTTCTGTGGCCTTTTCAGTCCTTGTGGAAAAGCCTCCACCAATTTCCAAAAAGTGTACACAAGTACTAGTAAATAAGTCCTTAGCTTGCTGGGACCTGCATAAAGTCCACTTGTCAGGCCTCAAATGGAATGGCCCCTTGATATTGTTGTGAAATTTTTGGTTTCTGATTTTCAGGTTTTGGATTATTCTTGAAGTAAATCAGACACCAGTTTGTGATCTCCTTTATATGTTGTGGCAAGTACTGTCCCATCAGCCAGGGTATGATTAAATCATCCAGCACCTCTTGGCCATAATGTGTCATCTCATGTAGCCTTTTAATCACCAGATAACTGAGACCTTTAGGTAGCCAGATTATTCCCCACACTTAACACAAACATCTTGATGAATTTCCGAAGAAATATACACCTGTGGAGTGACACGTTCTAGTAAGATAGAGTCCATTTCTATCACCACAGAAAGGACTCCCATGTTCCTTCCTGGTTCATATTTCATCACCAGCAGGAAATACTCTTTTGGACATCTATCACCATAGGTTATCTCTGTCTGATCTTGAGCCTTCTAAAGGGTACTATATTAAGTTCCTTTGTGACTGGTTTCTTGTCCTCAGTGTAATGCTTTTGAGATATAGCTGTTGTTGCATGTCAGCAGTAGTTCCTTTTTTGTCATTGAGGTGTGTTCCATTTTATGAATATACTGAGCTTGATTTATCCATTGTCTTGTCAATAACAGTAGGGCAGTTTTCAGATACAGGTTATTAGGGACAAATATGCTATAAATATTTGTGAAGATAACTTTATTATAAACATACACACTCATTTAAGTGTGGGTTTGTTTAACTTTATGAGAAACTGCCAAATAGTTTCCCCACATTTTTATTACACTCATCCTACCAGCATTTATGAGAAATGCCAAATCTTATCACAAATAATGGTTTCCACATGTCCATAAAACATTCTGCCCTAAACAAATATGGACCAATTTTCTGAAAATCACAGCCATTAAAAACTAAATAATTTGGATTGTAGAAATATATTCTGTAATAAAGAAACATATTCAATCTTTTTAACGTTTGATAGTTGGCAGCTGTTAGCTTTAACAGCCCCTCCTTCCGTTCTGCCACACACCACTTCATGCTGATAAAAAAGTATGGGCACTACCTCCTTTGGTGTGCCTGGGACTCCTTACTCTTGTCCCACCTTCTGGGTGTATCTTATTTTTATTTGGGTATTTTTGTTTGAGTGGCAAGGCAATTGTTTAGTTAGAATTTCTCAAATTATTACCTCTTCTGCTATCTGTGTTGTTACAATCTTTTCAGCACTACCATGTTCAGATTATTTTTTTATTAAGTCAAATATACATAGATCACAAATACAGTTATGCATATGTAGGGTACAATGTATTGATTTTCTTATACAATCTGACGTGCTTACATCAAACCAATCAACATAGCTTTCACCTCATTTACTTTATTATTGTGTTAAGACCTTTATGTTCTATACTTGACAGATTTTTGTACCCTTTCAATATGCTCCATAGGTGTGGTTCCACCTTTTACCTTCCCTCTATCAAACCTCCCCCCCACATGAAAAAATGCTTATCATCTTCAATTATCAGAGAAATGCAAATCAAAACTACTTTGAGATACCATCTAACTCCAGTAAGAGTAGCCGACATCACAAAATTCCAAAACTACATATGTTGGCATGGATGTGGAGAAAATGGAACACTTCTCCACTGCTGGTGGAAATGCAAACTAATATGTAACTTTTGGAGAACACTCAGGGATATAAAAATTGACCTGCTGTTGGATCCTGCGATTCTTCTACTAGGAGTATATCCAAAAGACCAAAAATCACTTTGCAAAAAAAGATATTTGCACCAGATTATTTATTGCAGCTCGATTCATAATAGCCTGTTCAGATTATTTTATTAACAAGTGTTTTAGGCTGGGCACAATGTCTCATGCCTATTACCCCAGCACTTAAGGAGGCCAATGCTAAAGCATTCCTTGAGGTCAGGAGTTCCAGACCACCCCATCTCTACTAAAAATAGAAACATTAGCCTTGTGTTGTGGTGGAAATCTGTAGTCCCATCTCTCAGGACTCTGAGGCAGAAGGATCACTTGAGCCCAGAAGTTTGAGATTGTCTGAGCTATGATGATACCATGGCACTCTAGCCTGGGCCAAAAGAGTGATACTCTGTCTAATAAAACTGTTATGACCCCTCAGATATGGACCCTTGGTCCACTATCTATACCAAAGTATGCTAGAGATAAATGTATCCCTAAGGCCTGGAATGACCAGCAGCCTTTTGCTCCTGGAGGGACTGAATCAACACCCTTATACAGACTCTTGGTTTACAAATTTAACCTTCAGGTGGCGCCTGTGGCTCAAAGGAGTAGGGCGCCAGCCCCATGTGCTGTAGGTGGTGGGTTCAAACCCAGCCCCAGCCAAAAACTGCAAAAAAAAAAAAAAACGTATAAATTTAACCTTCATGTTACTTAAAAAAGCTTCTGTAAACCTTCATACAAGAGCATGGATTGTCTGTCAATTTCTTTCTTTCTTTTTTTTATTTATTTATTTTTTTTTGAGACAGAGTCTCCCTATTCGCCTGCAGCAGAGTACCATGGCATCACAGATCTCAGAAACCTCAAACTTTTGGGCTTAGGCAATTCTCTTGCCTCAGCCTCCCAAGTAGCTGGGATTACAGATGCCTGCCACACCATCCAGCTATTTTGTTTTTATTGTTGCTGTTGTTGTCACAGGCGGGGTTTGAACCCACCAGCCCCGGTGTATGTAGCCAGCACCCTAGCCGCTGAGCTACAGTTGCTGAGCCTGTTTGTCAATTTTTTTTTATCTAAGACAAATCATTGAATCAATTTTCCACTACTTCTATTTGTGCACTGGACTCAATTAATCTCTTTTTTCTTAAATATTTATGTTTATATTTCACTGATTTTTCATGAATTGTTGTTATTGCTTGAATTCTATGCCCAAAAATAAATGGTGACATCCTAAACCCCCAAATAGGATGACCCTTCTGCAAAATAGGATCTTTGCAGAAGAAATTCAAAGACAACATCATTCTCAATTAGGATGCTCTCTAATCCACTATAGCTGGTGTTATTATTAAAAGAGACACAAAGACCTGCCAATTATATGTGGACATACATATGGGATGATTCAAGCTGTGGGAGGGGATGAGTGAGGCATTTCCTAGCTGAGGAACTCCACAGGCAGCCAATCACACCAGGAGGTGTTATAAAAGGGCATGGGACAGAGAAGGGCATGGGACAGAGAAGGACATAGGACAGAGTCTTTCTGGAACTTCCAAGCAGTGTACAGCCTTGGTGACACCTGACTTGTAGCTTCCAGAATAAATTTCTGTTGTTGTAAACCTCCTTGCTTTTGGTACTTTGTTACAGTAGCCCTAAGAAACTATAATCAATTTAAGATACTCTTTCTCTGAGTACGTGGTTGGTAACAACCATAATTTGAATTTGTGTTTTTCCAGATTTAATCTGCGTTCTTTAGTATATATATTGTGTGTGTTTGTGTTTGTGTGTGTATTTAAGGAGGTTTCTTTTGCAAAGAATCAACATTGTTAAAATGTCCATACTACCCAAAGCAATCAATAGAAGTAATGGAATCCCCATCAAAGCACCAACCACATACCTTGAATGACTTGAAAAAATGTACTTCATTTCATATGGAAAAAGAAAAAAAAACATTTCACATAATTTTTAGAAATAAAAGAAAACCTGAAGGTATCATGTAACCAGATTTCAGGTTAAACCGCAAGTCTATATGCTATAACTAATCAAAACAGCATGGTACTGGCACAAAAATAGACACATAGATCAATGCAATAGAATATAGAATCTAGAGATGAACTCACATTTTGACTTTGCATCTTTGATAAACAAAAGCATGCACTGGGGAAAAGAATCCATACTTAATAAACCGTGCTGGAGAACTGGTTTGCCACATGTAGAAGTCGAAAACTGGACCCACACCTCTCACCACTGACAAAAACTGACTCTCTGGATAAAATATTTAAATTTGAGACACAAAACAACAACAAAACAAAAATGTAGAAGAAAGTTTGGGGGAAACTCTTAAAAAAAATTGGTCTGAGAAAAGATTTTTATGAAGAACTCCCTGGCAAGTGCAGCAACACCAAAAATAAATAAATGGGATTTGATCACATTTCTTAGCCATGCAGAAAAGCTTCTGCATGGCTAAGGGTACCACAACTAAAACAAACAGATTTCATAGACTTAATGAAATGTAACTTAACTATTGTTTAAATTAAGCATTAATTAAAAGAATTTATTTTTATATTTGAAATACTGATATTTACAAAAATTTTAATTCTTCTAATTTTCCGACTTTCTCCTATTTCTTTATTGGGGCCATCAAGTTAACATTCTTACCAATTAGACCAAGTTTCAGATGTTGTCTTTAATCTACCCTACTCCTCTTCACATGCCTCATCAATTTAGGGATATTACCACTAGGCATGTGAGCATCAGGGGTTTCTTGCATGTTTCCTTCTGTTTCTGGTTCAAGGTCTCCTTGCTGATTGGGTATAGGTCACTTATACAGCATCTGCATTCTCAGATTCCTGGGGATGAGCTGGAGGGTTGGTAAAAGAAAAGTGGCACAAAATTAAAAGAAAATTAGGGAGGAATTCACATGTATTCAATCTAAAGCTTTCTCCTTCTCTGCACTACTAACATTCAGGGCAGATAATTCCTTGTTGTTGGGATACTGTCCTGCACATTTGTAGAGTGTGTAGTGGCATCCTGAGCCTCCACCTGCTATATTTCAGCATCCCCTTCAAAGTTATTATGACCAAAAATATCTCTTGGCATTGGAGGATGAACCTGGCATACAAAATGCCCCTAGGTTGACATCAACTATAATCTAACCTAATCCCTTTCTAAGGGAAGAAGTTAAGGACTATTTATAGACATCCAAGTAGCCCATGGGATGTAAACTTGTGCTCACAACTAAATTCACTACCTTTATTCAGTCCACATATTTCATCTTGAGTTATAGCCAGACCTTTAGAGGCCCACTGTCATGACCTACATGTGGTACTCAACAAAAGCTGAGACACTTGCACAAGGGTTCACATGTGTCTATGTGGATTTGCATGCACTAGGAGGTTAATGGGTACACCTGTCCTAGTTCTCGCAGCACCTCCTTGCCTGGTACTAATTTTTTTAAATGTAGTTGTGTCCTAAAGCAAAATTAGCATATGCCTCCACTGAATCTGCTTGTGCTGATGATTAAGACCAAAGTATTCACTGTGCATCTTTTTATAAAGTGTGTGGAGACCCATTCTTCCACAATTCCACAACCTGCATCCATTTGGTGACACTGTAATAGAGAGCCACATGCACCCAGAGATCCACGGTACTAGTTAGCCCAGGCAGTGGGTTTGGAAATAGGAGCCAGAGTCCAGGGAGCCTCACCCCTAAGTCACAGTCTGTACCTCCATTCTTCACTTGTAGGCTTCTTCCACCAATTAAGCCACACTTTTTTCAATTTCTGTCTGTGCCAGAAGCACAAGCTATTTGAGGAAGCCTACTAAGATTTTTGAAAAGAACTCATTCTGTTCTGGTTGAGCCACAGCTGTAGAAGAAAGACCTCAGTGAGGGGATATTAAAGGAACGCACACAGTGTATTCACTGTTGTTGGTCATATAGAAAATAAATTACTGGGACAAAAAGGATTTTCAAGGAAGAAAAGATTTACTATAGTGGGCATTTCTAGTGGGAGGGGGATATATGAACTGCCTTGAATTCACCTCCTCAACAAACAGGGTCAAGGTATTTTTCTGGAGGTGAGATGAATAATACATGATAGGAGTGAGTATCGTTATGTGTTTGGGATGTAGTGTGGGGCATGCAAGCACAGTGAGCCATGATCAAAAATGGTGGATAAGTTCCTTTTCAGTATGCAGATTTCAATATACTAGTAAGCTTGCGGTTAATTTTGGTCATTCTTTCAGCCTAGTACACTAGGCTCAGTGGTCCTTGGGCCCAATCTGTGGTGGCATTTTGCTTCTTCTACAAACAGGTGGTATAAGGTTCTGTAGTTATCTCATGGCTGTAAAGAGACTCCATGAAACAGAGAAATTACTAAGTTCTGATCAGAAAATATTACTGCTCTGAGACCTTGAAATATAAGAGATCTACAAATAAACACTATTTTTTCCTTGTTTATAGAGCTCATTACAATTCCCGTCGTTCAGTTTTATTTTATTTTTTTAATATTGGGAAATCTATCAATTGATCTATTTAATTTTTGCTGAAATGAAGGGTGGATGGGGTATGAGGAATGAAAATTTTGAGTCCATATATGAAACTACTTGAGAGTCACAGGTGAATGAATGCTTCTGGCATCATTATTTCAATGTTTTTGTTCTTTTGAAATAATGTTTTAGCCTGTATAAAACCAATATGTTGTAAAATGGTAAATTGAGAAAAACAGTAGTAAAAGAGAAAGGCTAAATTTTAAGATTTCTGAAAGAATAGAGTGAGTATTTTAAGGAATGTAAGAGAATAATTTGGAGAACTAATCTCACTTTTTCTGATCATCTCTGTTAACCTGTTGTAATCATGAAGCTTGTTGTTTAATTTTATTAATGTGTGTTGTTACTCTTTTGGAGGTATTTATCTGAATGCAACATGAAGAATTGGTTATGACATAAACACTTTCTTGATGTTTTAATATAAAGACAAGAGAATCTGCTTTCCACTGGACACCTCTGTGCTTGCTCCTATGAGCTTGGTGGGAGCAATGCTGAGCACTGGCATGTGGGCTCCTGGTGCCTGGGGCCTCTCTTCTTAAAATAATCTTCTAGAAGTGACCCCTGATTTTCAGACTTCCAGAGCAGGAGGCAGGGAATTCCATCCCAGTGGGATCAGATAACTCCTGGAGGGACAAAGGCCTCCCCTGTGGTGGTGCCTCATGGCTTCTAATCCAGGCTCAGATGGGCACCCTGAGGAGCCAGGCTGCTCTGCTGTAGATCACGAAGACCCTGTGGGAGCAGATGTCCCCTCTGAGCCAGGCAAACCTGCAAAACCAATTGGTTGTGTAATTGAGATGTGAGACCCTTGATACACAGAGGCAGATTAGCCTGCAGAAAGAGGCCACTAAGTGGAAAGGAGCCATCAGGTACGGTGAGCCTCCCATAGTGGGCAGGCCACCACAAGGACCCTGGGCTCTGTGAGGAGCCAGTTTTGCATGTATAGCTAGGCCACTGTGTGGAGTTAGAAACTGAGCTGACATCATCCTTGCCTCTTACTAGAACCAGCATCAGCCTGAGCCCTGCTCCTCTCCAGCCCAGACTGAAGTGCACCAGCAGGAGCTGCCCCATGCATCTAGATAAGTGTCTGTCCTAAGGCAGACAAGGTCACACATCTGTCCCTGAATAAATTTCAGAACCCTGCCTATGTTAGCTATAAGCCTCTTCCAGACCTCTTTTGGCATGTACATGTAGGGAATCCAGAGTTCTTCACCCACATTGCACGTGAACATGTTACCCACTGCCAACCTGCCTTTCTCTGATCTAGGCTTTTGCTAAATATTGTTTTCCCTCAGCCCCAAGCTTAAGCCCCATTTCTGCCGCCTATTTCTGTCCCACCCATCTTGACTAGAAATTTCTACCTGTACTGTCAGCATTGAGGTCCTATACTTAGCAAAAGTCCTATACTTAGGTATAGGTGTCACCCATCTGCCCCTCCAGTTTTTTATTCTTTTTAAAGTTTATCAAAGATGCACATGTAATTATTGGCTTGGTACTTGTTGAAATTAAGCCAGCAGTCTCCCTGGGCCTCCCACCCCAATATTTTTTCACTCTCTAGATGAAGCTTATTGGGGTTCTTTCCATAACCACTGAAAAGACTACACTGCGAAAGAAAAGGAAAGAAAAGTTATATCCAAGGAAAAGAAACTAATAGAAGGTCCAGTAAAAGACTCTGGAAGAGTATAATTAATACAATCAGAGAGATGTTATTATTAGAGGCTTGTGATCCTGCTTCCCTAACCCAGATATAGTCAGATGAGTAGATGTGTCTAGATTACTTACTGAGCTCGAAAATTTAACTAAGGCACAGAAGTAATGAAAAGGAAAACTTAGTGGAAACGAAGTGGAAACTTAAAACCTAGTGGCACAGGAAACTTAGTGAAAACTTAAGTGGAAATTTTAAACTTAGTGGCACAGGCAATGCAGATAGAAAGCAAAGGTAACATACACACGTTTCAAGGTAAAGAGAGATTTTATTCAAGAACAAAGAGAAAGTTTGGAACACCTTCAAAGAGGGTTGGAAGAGGGTGACTCTTTGAAGGAGAAAAGGTGAGAGACAGAGATAGAGGTCTTCAGGGGTATTAAATACTCTATTTGAAACTGGCTGCAAGTCTTTCATTGGCTTCTCTACACCTCCAGGCTGTATTTCCCTTTTCTATTAGGAGTTGATGGTCTCTTTCTATTTGTCATTTGTTACTTACATTACTTCATATCCACATTCTCCTGGGCCCTGCTGACTTCCTGATTCAGCAGGCCAGGTTTTCCTCCTACCCTCCTCCCTTGAAGCTCTTTTGTTAATGTCCCTTCTCAGTTATATCCCTCAAAAATAGAATGCACTTACATAAAAAGGCAATTAAAGATACTTGGAATGAAAAACAGAGCTGTTGGAATACAAAAGCATGTTGATGGTTTGAATCACAGAATGGAAAGAACTGAAGAGTAAATCAGTAAAGTAGATGCATGGGCACAGTGAGCCCCAGAATACAGCAAGAGAGTGAGAGACAATGGGAAAAATGGGTCACAGTGAGAATCCAGAAGCTGGTCTACATCCAACACAAGAGTTCTACCAAGAAAACAGGACATTTGGATGGCAGAAATATACAAAAACAAATAATAGCTAATGATGTCCTCTGACTGA
The DNA here is from genome assembly GCF_027406575.1 of Nycticebus coucang. Taxonomy (NCBI): domain Eukaryota; kingdom Metazoa; phylum Chordata; class Mammalia; order Primates; family Lorisidae; genus Nycticebus; species Nycticebus coucang. The sequence continues at coordinate 27,069,007 of NC_069799.1, read as the reverse complement.
AAGAAGGACAGGAAGCCTCAGAAGGATACAAGAATAGTAACACATATTTGGAAGTGTGAAGTATAGTGAAGAGAAAATTCAAGAAGCTGCCTGAGAGATGAGACCTAAAAGGAAAGTAGAGTTAGGCTGACATTAGACTTCTCCTCTTGGCATTAATGAATGTAAGAACACATGGTACATGCCCTCAGACCTTTGAAGGGAAATAACTCTAAATTCTGTGACCAAAGAAATGTTGCTGGATAGGACAGGACCATATGGAAGGAGGAAAGGCCTAGAGAAAAAGAAGTAGAATCCAAATTAAACAGGAGCTGAAGCACAAGCTTATCCCAAGCTTAAAGTACACAAGGTATTAAACCTCTTCCTGATGAAGGCATTTTGACTGTAGCTATTTCCTGTAGTGAAAGCTCAGATGGTTTTGAGCCAGGAGTAAACAAACAAGTCAAAGAAGAAGTAGGCTGTAAAAAGAACCAATGAAAAATGGATAACACAGGATTAAACTTCCAGAAGGCTGATGTAGGGATTTGGGGAATGGGGGAATGGGAAAGTCCAGAAAGAGATAAATGTTACTGAATTCTTGTCTAGTCCTAAGAGTTACAGGTATAAACTATGAAAGAATGATAAAAAACTAGACAAGATGTTTAAAGTAGAAATGCAGATATTCATTGGAAACAATGTAATGAACTGAAATAGAATATAAAATTTCTAACAGATTGAGGAAAACATGGATCAAAGAAAATATGATGAATCAAACAAAAGTCTTGGAAGGTTAATAGAAACAAGAAAAAAAGCATAGCTCATTTAAAATGCTGAGTAAGAGGAGGGTGGAGACAAGATGGCTGACTGAAGCCAGCTTTCCACGGAGGCTCCCATCCAGAAGGACAGTTAAAGGACAGAAATTTAGCAAGTAACCTGGTGGATTTGAGCTGCACCAAGAGAGAAGGTTGAAGAACGCATACCAACCCAGCTGAGACGAGTTGTGACCCCAAGGATACAAACAAAAGGTACAAAATCCATCACCAAGTGCATGGGAGTCCCCTCCCCCATGAGAATGGCTCAGAGTGCCCCACAAACAAATGAGCAGAGTTCAAAGGTCCTCCCACTACACTCCATGGGAGAGACCCTCTAGAAACTGGACCTACCTCCCCTACTAGGGTGCCACGGCATTCTCCTGCCAGGCATAAAACTGTATATATTCTCTACCTGCAACTCTGAGCTAACAGCACTCCCCTCCACTCTCATTCTGAGGTCTGGAGACCTGTCCCCGGGAATCCAGATTCTTGGGTGATTTCTTGAGGGGTGTGGACAGTGTCTAAACTGCAGCTGGTCAGTGCTGACTCTGGGGCATAGCAGTGAGGAGAGGATGGTCAGCTGAGAGGGAACCACACCAGAGAAGCAGTGCCATGAGTCGCAGAGCAGCAGCCATCTTTTAGCAATAATAGGGCTCATTCCCAGATATTCTGAAGCCAAACTTCTGTCTCCCTGGGCAACCAGAGGAGGCCGAGCATCTACTCAGGTGGCGACCAGCACAGAACAGATCTGGGATGGAAATGCAGGCCCTGTAAGTAAAGGGTTTGCCGGAGGCGGTACCGACCTGGGTGGAATGCAGGGACTAGAAATGCACTCGCACTCGCAGACCAGGGAAGTTCCCAGGGCAGGGCTGACCCAGAGGACCGCTTTACTGAGCCTAAGACGCACACAGCCCTCAGGGGATCGTCAGCCTATAGACAAAAAAAAAAAACACAGGAGGCTAGAACTGACAGGTAACTGAATACAAACCTGCAGGAGCAAAGACAGGGCCTGAGGCACAGGCCCTGGGAACTCAAAGCAGCTTCTCTTCTGCAGGGGAATTTAGCAGGGACAGAAACAAATTTCTGCAAAGTTGTTCTGTTCTGTCAGTAACATCAGTCAGGGGCGGGGCTGGAACTGAGTGAACGGCCCCCAGCCTCCATCAAGAGCCCGAGGTTGTCAGGCCTCACCTCTCTCTGCTTGATAGAGGCAAAGTGCAGCAGCCTGGCTGAGCAGAAATAGATTTCCTTGTGATTCAGGCAGGTGCAAACACCTGGAGTATCTGTTCACTATAGGCAACTGGGTCAGCCAACTGCAGGGCTATCAGTGACGGGGTGTGACAGAGGTGCAAGAAGGGGAAGAAGGCATCAACCTTCCCAGACTGATCTATTTGCTGGGTGGATCCTCCTGATTCCACGCAGCACTGAAGCAAGCCATATCAGAGTAGTTACCAGACCCCTGTGATCCAGTTGCCAGAGACCTTTTAAACTCTCCCACCTGAGATAGGTGCTGACTGAGACTATTTATTTGGATCTTTTGAACTGAACCATAGCCCGAGGACTATTCAGGTGGTACCCTGGGTGTGTGGTTGTAGGAAAATTTGATTTTCCTTTTCCAATTGTTGCCTGTGGCTGGTGGGGTGACTTAATTGCTGGTATTTCTCCACAGCTGAGACTTCAACCCAGAGTATCTGTTTCACTAGGGTCGAACAGAAACCAGCTGAAAACAAGACAGAACCACTTAGCCCCACCACACCAAACAGGGCCTCAGTTTCTCAAAAAAAAATAAATAACCAGAATCCACAGAGAACTCAAACATATAAACAAGAAAAGAACAAGTGATCTCATCGCAGGCTGGGAAAGGGACTTGAAGAGAAACTTCTCTGAAGAAGACAGGCACATGGCCTACCAACATATGAAACAATGCTCATCATCTTTAATCATCAGAGAAATGCAAATCAAAACTACTTTGAGATATCATCTAACTCCAGTAAGATTGGCCTATATCACAAAATCCCAAGACCAGAGATGTTGGTGTGGATGTGGAGAAAAGGGAACACTTCTACACTGCTGGTGGGAATGCAAATTAATACATTTCTTTTGGAAAGATGTTTGGAGAACTCTTAGAGATCTAAAAATAGATCTGCCATTCAATCCTATAATTCCTCTACTAAGTATATACCCAGAAGACCAAAAATCACATCATAACAAAGATATTTGTACCAGAATGTTTATTCCAGCCCAATTCATAATTGCTAAGTCATGGAAAAAGCCCAAGTGCCCATCGATCCACAAATGGATTAATAAATTGTAGTATATGTATACCATGGAATATTATGCAGCCTTAAAAAAGATGGAGACTTTACCTTTTTCATGTTTACATGGATGGAGCTGGAACATATTCTTCTTAGTAAAGTATATCAAGAATGGAAGAAAAAGTATCCAATGTACTCTTCCGTACTTTGAAACTAATTTGAAACTATAGCTTTCACATGAAAGCCATAACCTAGTTATAACACAAAAATAGGGGGAGGGGGTAAAGGGAGGGAAGGGAGGGGGTAGGATGGGCAGAGGGAGGGTGATTGGTGGAATTACACCTGTGGTGCATCTTACAAGGGTATATGTGAAACTTAGTAAATGTAGAATGTAAATGTCTTAACACCACAAGTAAGAAAATGCCAGGAAGGCTATGTTAACCAGTGTGATGAAAATGTTTCAAACGGTCTATAAAACCAGTGTATGGTGCCCTATGATTGCATTAATATACACAGCTATGATTTAATAAAAATACAAAATAAAATGCTGACTAAGGAATCAATAATTTGATAGCAGTGTCCTTTGCTTTCTCCTGGCTTTAGTGGGGATATTCTAAGTGTTTCACCAGTAAGCAGGATGGTGATAACCTACACTGTAGGTTACTCATAGATGTTTGATCAAGTTGTGGTAGTTCCTGTCTTTTCAGAGTTTGATAAAAAATGTTTTATGTATTGAATTATGTAGGATTTGACCAGCTGATTTTGACTCATTAGTGAGAGAAAATGTCCAAGAAAAATAAAGAGAATTTTTCCTATGAAAGATTCTTTTTTTCTCATGTATTCAACTATCCTCTTATCCTCTAAAATAAACCATTCCCTTTAGTCAAAATAAATGAATAAATAAATAAATAAGAATATATATACACTCAAGAGTAATGTGATTATCAAGAAGCACTTGAATTAGATTCTAAAGATTTTTGTTAAATGGCTATTGGCAATGTAGTTTTACTAGTGGTTATTTTTAAGGTTATGGATAGGTTGTAAAGAACATGTGGATGACTTGTCACTCACTGCTAGGGTAGTAGAGTATATCAAAGAAGTAGTCATCTCTGTTTGGGATTTGTCTGGGAGATAGTGCCTTGGGGCATTTTCAGCTCGAGTCTCTGTTAAGATCTGTTGTGGACTGTGAAAGGAGTAGAAAGGAGTATTAATAAGTCACAAGTGTCCCCTATTGACCAATAGTTTAAGGACTTATGAGTCTGAAGAGGCTTTTATTTTTATTTATTTTTTGTCTCTACAGAGAAATGTATGTCTAAGGGGTGTACAGTCATCTGTTTCTGTTTGAAGGTTTATAAGTAACATTGGGGTTAAAATTTTAAACCAAGTGTTTGTATAAGAGTATTGATCCTGTTTCTCTGGGACCTGAGCCCCAGCTTTGGGGCCAGGTGTGGTGGACCACACTCTGGGATGCCAAGGTGGGAAAACACTTGAGCTCAGGAATTCAAAAACAGTCTGAGCTAAAGTGAGAAGCCATCTCTACAAAAAAATAGAAAAATTAGTCCAATGTGGTAGCAAGTGCCTGTAGTCCCACCTTTTCAGGAGGCTGAGGCAGTAGGATTGTTTGAAACCTTGAGTTTGAGGTTTGCTGTGAGCTTTGACACAAGATCACTCTATACAGGGCAACAGGGTGAAACACTGCCTCAAAATCAAATAAACTTAATGAAAAGAAAGAGAGGGGAAAGAAAGGATATAGTTTTTGTTGATGTATTATGGTACAGATAGAGGTCCTATGTTTGTTATTTGAGGCTTCAAAACATTTTTAGCAAGATAATTTAAGTAGGGTATCATGGAAAAGACCTTCACGGTCATGTTGGTATAATTGGTGGTTAGTTTAGAGAAACTGTTTGTCTAGTGCAAAGTACATTTGTGAGATTGTAGGTCTCTATTGTCACTTTGTACGTAGTGTTTGATAAGGGTTGGGGAAGGAAGAAATATGTGACCTCTGAGTAAGGTGTTAACAGTTGTACCCTGTAGGCAATCTATGAGACAAGCGTTTATAAGTTTCATGTACAGAGGTGTACACTAGTGAAATTGTATACAAGGCAAATATAGGGTCAGAATTGTCTTGTACTGAATGAGGTTTAGGATGAAAAACTTATCAGTGAGATGGGTTAGTGGAAGAGGTGATAGAGAAATTTCTCTAGGCCATTATAAGGATATAAAAGTGTAGAATTTATTTTATTTTAAAGAGCAAGAAGAGAAGGAATAAGAGAAGGAAAGGGAAGAGGAAACGGAAATAAAGCAGTGAGATGTCATGTCATCCTAAAGAAAGAAAGAAACCCAGCATTTGAGGTCAAGCAAAAGCTGATTTATGGGGTGTAAAAAAAATGAATTGGAGCCAAATGCACAAGGTACTGTGGATTTGAATGTTTTGTGGTTTTACTCCAGCAGAGTTGAAGACAGACATCTTTTCATGTGTTTCTGATGCAGAGGCTTGCTGTTCATATTCCTTTGTTGTGGAGCTTTTCAGAAACAAACTCTAAAATACATATTTAGTTAATAGGTTTATGAATTGGAAAGAAAAATGATATTCCTTTAACCTAATCCTCAATGGCTTATAAAAAGGGAACTCTTGGGGTTAGGGAAGGTGTCACTAAGAGCAGGAAGATATCAGGCAGAGAGATTGCTTTTTTTCCCTCCTGAAAAAACTATAAGTTAATAATTTCTTATTATTTCACCATAAAATATAACCAGGCTATAACTCTGAGAGAACAAAATTTATTAATCCTACAGGTAAATATTCATAGTCTTATAATGATAGATTAGCTTCCTGTGGCTTATATGTACAAGGATGTAGTTGATATACAGAATTTTTACTATTTATTAATGCACAATATGAACCCAATTTTCTCCAATATACAAATAAAAATTCTAATATGTCCCCAAATTATACACAACCACAATTTCAGGCTTCCATCAAATATTTCAGAGAAACAAGGTAATCAGAAAGCATCAGATGGTGCTAACATCACCAGTTTTGTGTTTATCTGGTTGGATATCTTTCTTCTAAGTTAAGCTGAAAGCCTGTCCATAACTAAATCAAGGTCATCCAAATCTTTTTATTATCAGTGCTTTGAGTGTTTGCCTGTCATATTCTAGACACCCACACATCCTCCCTTGAGTAAGAGAAGAATTAGATTCTTCAAAGAAAAGAAACACTGTTGTGAATGGGACCTTTTGTATTTTGGAATTTTTCTTTCACCATCAAAGAACAAAAACTTAGTGATTGAGGATCTCGAAACATCAGTATCAGAGGGCTAAGGGTGGGATAGCATGAGGGCAAGAAGGTATTAACATTAAGAAACCAGGGTTGAGTTTTTAAAAAAATAGAATTATAAATTATAAAGAAGGAGTTAACAGAGTAAAATAAAATAAAGGTGGATGCTAGAAGCAGGATAGTCTGAGTGGCTTTTTCCTCAGGGGAGAACCTATGGGAGGTGCTGAGGGTGTGAATATGCCTCACTCTCTGGTGGTGCCTGTGTAGGAGAAGGACCATGTAGATACTGGCCCCAGCCATGAGTCCCATGAACACAACATCTGGTAAAGTCATTAGAGTTGTGTAAATCACAACGAAAGTTGCTTCAGGACTTTTAGAAGAGCAGAGTCCATAATTCTGTGTCTTAGTAGAATTGTGGATATGTTGTAGGGCTTGCATCTCTATAGGAACAAGGATGTTTATCAACATATTGGAGATCCAGCATAGAAAGCAGGAGAACCCAACGTTCTTCAAAGCTGTGTCTTTGAGCTTCATCCACCCCCCAGTTCTAGGGCTGATGGTGATGGCCTGAAAACTGGTCAAGTGGCAAGTTGTGCAGAGAGAAAGGCCCCGTGCTGTTCTGTGGATATAATAAACAACTTGGCATGTCGTATTTCCCAGGATGGTTGTCATTCCACACATAAATGTTATTTGAGGTATCCCTTTGAAGAAAAGAACCAAGAGGTTGGCCAAAGCTAGATTGGTGAGGATCAGGTGTATGGGCTTGAGTGCCTGGACAGTGAAGGTTGTAGAGGAATAGGTTACGAGGAGAATGGTATTGCCCATTCCCCCAATTCCAGTCTGGAGCACAAACATTACCCTCAAGATCAAATCACCAAGAGTCATTCTCATGAGATCATAGAAGATATTGTTGAGAAAAGAGTCTGAATGTCACAGAGTTAGAATTCAGAGTAGTAGTACCAGTCCCAGATTTGATCCAGCATTCCCAGTTCTAAGAGAGACTCTTGGAAACTTCACTAACTCACCTTTCTGAGGACAGTAGTTACATTTATGGGGAGAGGACTCCACACTGGTGAGCTCAGACTGCTTCTCAAAGTAGCCAGACTATCATGTTTCTTTTTACACTCACAGGGCCATGCAGGATGGGGCAGTATTTAGTCTGTTTCCTGAATCCTTCAGAGTGCACATCAGGGCATCATCCACAAACAAAGTTTTATCTGCCACATCAAAAATGTCTCTGATACACCCACTCTGTGTATAATAGATTTTAAGTCCTTGGATATATGAAGATTAATGGAGCTGGATCACTGTTCCTAAGGGCTCAGAGTCTAGTGTGGGAGACACATATATAAATTATGATAACAGTAAAATGCAAATCATGCCATGAGTGAAGCATATGCAGGGCATGCTGGATACAAGTATCAGGGATTGTAGCATTGGTGAATCTATGGTAATATGCAATAATTATATTATTTTTATTACTTAGTAATTTTTTTCCAAATTATATAATTGGTGTATATATGTATATCACAAGTTGTAAAATAATATAAAGGCATACACACAAAAATTATGTAAATCCACTTGTCATGTTATAATCCCACTTCTGTGTTAACCATACATCTCAAGTGTAGATTCTTTCACAGTTTTCTTCATGTTCTTACAAAATGTGTGTGGTTTAGCAATCAGTAAAAATATAGAACTAAATTTGTTGCTTATATTTAAAAATTTAAACTTGTGTGCCTCCTAAGTTTTGAGTGAAAGAAAACAATTATACTGCAAACATGGCATTAAGAAGATATATCCAAGAATTCAGGGACAGTTCCATATTATAATATCTAATACTAAAGTTGACTGTATGGATATTTAAAAAATTCCTATGACTGTCTCCATTAATGATAACAAATGACTTTGATGACTATCAGCAGCATTAATTAAATAAATATATGAGAATGTTTGGATATTTCTTTAGCATGATGTATGTGCATATTCTAGTGCTTCATTTATGTTTTTCTTTAGGAGAACACAAAGAGGACCATTCTTTCAAATAATAATTACTACTGTTCTATAAGTATGAGTAATTATATAAGAGGAAATAAATTATCATAAAATCTCAGAGAGAAGTAGACTATTTGCCGTCACATGTTTGCAGTATAATTGTTTTCTTTCACTCAAAACTTATGAGGCACACAAGTTTAAATTTTTAAATATAAGCAACAAATTTAGTCCTATATTTGTACTGATTGCTAATAAGCAACCCCAAGAGAATCAGAGTTAAGAATTAACTCAAATAATAGAAGAATTTAGGAAGGTAGCAAGCTATAAAATTGATATTCAAAAATCAATAGTTTTTATACCCACAAATAATCATTTACATGATGACATTGAAAGTACTATGTATAATACCAATCAAAACTTACAAAGTTTCAGAATAAAATGAAGAGGGTTGGTGGAGAAAGGTCTTAAACATCTCACTAGCAGTAAGCCTGGTTAATGGAACTCATTTCTCATTCCTGGGCAGCATATAGAACCATCATAAATCTATCAGTCCTTCCAGAAGTTAACCTGAAAATTTGATGGCCCAAGTAAATACAATAATCATATTATGGATCCAGACAAATTGACATGAAATATTAAATATAAAATAGCATGCAAACTTAGATAAAAAGGGATAACAGAAGAGATGTGAGCTATGCAGCAGTTCCCCCCAATACTAGAACACACTTCAGAGACTCCATGTTATAAGAGTTGCACCTGACAAGCAGAACAGAAAGGTATCTAAAATGTACAAGTGATACCATTCCAATACATATTAGATGAAAACATGGATGAATTCCTCTATGACCTAGATATGGGGAAGGATTTCCAGGTATATCTCCAAATCAAAAAGCAAGAACATATTGGTAATGTTAACAACATAAAAGTTAAGAAAAAAAACTTTCGGGGCTAAAGTACTGTTTCTCTTTCAGGTTTAGTTGAGAGCATTCATTTGAACCAATTTTCCTAGACTGAATAACCATTAACTATGGGCTATCTTTAGAATTCACTGGAGTTCACTAGGGAGTGAGCAGAAGCAGGCAGATCTAGAAAATGATTGACACTTGACAGAAAAGGATGAGTTTTTCACTTTTTAAAGTGCCTCTGTTCTTGTGGGCAGCTGTGGTTGACACCCTACAAAGTGACTAAAGCTGAAATAGATTCCCATTATCCCTTTGGTCAAATGAAGCAAAGGAAATAGTTGAGGACAACTGTAGAGGCTGCGAAGGAAATAGCTATGGAAAAAAATAGAGCTAACAGGTGGGACCATGAGTTTTAGGTGTGGCATTTATCCAAGTCTCTGATAGATGGATGACTGCAAATGTAGACGCCAAGTTGCTATGGAAATCTAAATTAACTACCATGAGACTTCTGAATATGGAGTTTGAATTTAGCCAAATTAACTATCTGCTGAACAAAAAATATTCTGTGCTCTTTGTTTCTCTTATGAAAACATAGCCAAATGCAGTCTCTATAATGTCTGAGAACACAATCCCAAATTACAAAACACATAAACAAATAGGAAAATGTGACCCATATTCAAGGCAAAAACTAATCAATGGTGACTAAATCCAAGAGAGCTCAGATGGTAAAAATAGCAGATAATTATTTTAAAACATATTTTATATGTGTGATCAAGAGATAAAGAAAAATAAGTGAATAAAAATAGTAACCACATAGAAAAACAAATGAAAATTCTAAAACTGAAGAATAAATATTCAAAATAAAAAAATCACCTAATACGACAGAAAAATTCAATCATAAAGAAATACATAAATGCTACCATAGTTAAAGAATTATAAAAATTAGACAAAACAATAAATAGCAGAGGAACTAGAGAACCTGTAGTCATCACAGAAACTGGAAGAATGTATACATTGGTGTGATAGTGCAAAATTTAATATATATATAATATATATATGCCCCTGATTCCTGATAGGGAGTTGAATCTCTTCTTCTTGAGATGCTAGAGAAATCTTTTCTTATAATATTTGGTCTCTGACCTGGTTCAAGACACAGAGCTGATAAGACCTTTGTAAGTGCCTGAGTGATGTAAGCATCTGACACAGGTCTCCTAAATTCTTTGAATTTCATGTGATAGGAGCATCTTCTGCCCAAATCGGATGACTCTTGGGCTCCCAGACAGACTCACATGGGGGCTGGTTGCCTGGGGAAAGAACCTTGTGATTAAACGGTTGAAATACTTACCTCCACCCCTAACCTCCAGAGAAAGACAAGGGATAAAGGTTGAGATAATGAACACATGGCAGGATTTTTATCAATCACTAAACAAAAATTCTTTTATAATGGAGCTTTCATTAAAAAATAATGGACAGGGTTTGGAAAGATGCTAGGTTGCTGAACTCATACATAACTGGTTTGGCTCCAGGTGCCCACACTTCTGCAAGTTCCAGCATTGAGACCAACCAATCCATTGCCCTTTTGTGATCTACACGTGCTCCTTTTCTCAAATTTTTGCTTCAGCACAAAGTGTAACAAGACTCACCTACCTGCTTGTCTGTCAAGAAGAGACTTTTATGTAGGGTAACAGTGTGGGCTCCATAAAGAACAGTAAGACTGAAGACAATATTCTCAGATCCTGGGGAGGGGGGGACAAAAAGATAAAAAAAAATGAACTCTCAATGATGTTAGCCCACATGATCACCCTCTATTTCTCCATCATTGAGGTACTTCCAGGGTCAGATACTGTAGAAAATGAGGAATAATAGCCCACATATTAAAGCAGGCTGGATGATTTAGATGGTGATTCATGTCAGATCATAGCAAGGTGACACCTTTGTCTGATCCATCAGGTCCAAATCCCAATTTTGACCCAAATTCATATGCAAAGGGTGAAACCATTCTTGTGACATAAGAAAAATCATGATACAAACAGTGAAATTGACTGAGAATTGACCTTATGCCACATATTGCTTGGAGAGTCTTAAATCTGTTCATTCATGATTTCTTTGATATTCTAAATATGGCAAATACCATTCTCACTTCATGGAAGGTTAACAACCAGGCAGAGAGAAGTCACGTGTTTCACTTAAATTATCAAAACGAAGGGTGGTGAAGGATATAGACCCAGTACTGCAGGGCCTGATGGTCCTGCCTTGGACACTGTTCAGCTAGAAAGGAATGGCTTCTATGATGCCATCCAAGTTGTCTGATGGTATTCTCTTTATGAAGCTTTTTTTTTTTTTTTTTTTAGAGACAGAGTCTCACTTTGTCTGCCCTCGGTAGAGTGCTGTGACGTCACAGCTCACAGCAACCTCCAACTCCTTGGCTTAGGTGATTCTCTTGCCTCAGCTTCCCAAGTAGCTGGGACCACAGGCATCCACCACATTGCCTGGCTATTTTTTGTTGCAGTTTGGCCAGGGTCGGGTTTGAACCCACCACCCTCAGTATATGGGGCTGGTGCACTACTCACTGCGTCACAGGTGCCGCCCTATGAAGCATTTTTTAAATTGACATCATTAGCTATCACAAGGAAAAACTAAATAACCAACAAACCAAGAAATGTGAGCAGTCAAGTACCACGGAAGTGGACACAAGTTACACAAAAATAAAAATGGAAATGAAATGGGATGTGAGAGACAGGTCAGACACTGGGGACAGGTACAGTCAGACATGAAAACTCCTGGCTGAATATAATCCCTGTATCGTGAAGAGGATTGACTCACAGAATGATAATTAGGAAGAAGAATGTAATTAGAAGAAACCAGTCACATAGGAGAAAACACGATGAGATGTGTGGAGAGGAAAAATTGTTCAAGAAGATGGAATTGCAGATAAAGAAAAGAATGAGGTTAGAACTGCACTGTGTTTCTAATCCATCTCCTAGTAAGTGGCTCAAGTTTCATTCAGGGAAAATAGCAGTTCATTCAGTTTATTGATGACTTTTCTGTATGTTGGGCTTTATATCTGGGTACAGAAGTCCCATGTATGTTAATATTCAATGTCCAGTGTCAAATAATATTCAACGTTTTGAAAAATATATATTCATCTGTAGTAACAGAAAACAGGCCACTAGTTGCCTGGTGACTGGGATGGGATGGGGTAGGAAGAAAGGCTGCCCCGAGAACACAAGGGAATTTGCAGAGGCAATAGATATGTTCTATGTTTCAAAATGTCAAAACTGCACAGGTAGAGAAATATGCCAAGAATTCTTAAATTGTACATCTGTCATTTAAACCTCGATAAGCTGTATATATAGCAAAGATGTTCTTTTTTTTTTTTTTTTGTAGAGACAGAGTCTCACTGTACCGTGCTCAGGTAGAGTGCCATGACATCACACGGCTCACAGCAACTCTAACTCTTGGGCTTACACGATTCTCCTGCCTCAGCCTCCCAAGCAGCTGGGACTACAGGCACCCGCCACAACGCCCGGCAATATATAGCAAAGATGGATAAAAAGGAAAACAAAGTACAGAGATTGTTAGCTTTGTCAAGGTCACTCAGTCTCAATGAAAGGCAGACTAGGTCTTGGATGTGGTGAGAGCTTCTCATTGAGAATACACACCTGCAGTAGCTACACTCCGTGGTGTGGGAGTGCACATGCAGTGTATGGAAATGACACTGTCTCTGCCTCTTCACACCCTCCCAAGTCACACACACACACAGTGGATTCAGACCATTATTGAGACCATTCTCCAGCACCTCTAAACATCACCAGAGGGAAGAGGAAAATAATACCAGCACACAGATGGGGAAGCATTTTGTTACAGTTGCTGCTGACTGATTGTCTATCTTGCTCCAAAGTATTGGCCCAGAATCAGGTAGAAGAGACCACTGTGACTACCTTTGCTAGAGGCTATGGGAGCAGTGCTGCCCTGCATGATGTTGAGAGACACTCTGTCCCTATCCCTGTTTCTGGGACTCCTGGACTGGGGATCAGAGACACTGTCAGGACTCCCAACTTCTCAGCCTGTTGGGACAGAGTCAGAAATGTGAGAAACTGTTCCTGGCTCCAAAGACTAGACTCTCAGTATGAATTTGAGCCTTTCAATGGGGAAGAAAGACACATGACACCACAAACCCAAGATGACCCACACTCATGCAATTACTCATGTGTGCCATTAAAATTCTAAAATCTGCCTATGAGAGTTATTTTGGGGCCATGCAAGTCTGGGTACACATATGTGTACAGGGAACAGAGACCACAATCAGCCAAAGACCCTGACATTTCCTCTTAACTGTAAATACCCCAAAATGTCTCAAAATCTCCATGTCCAGTCTCAGATAATCCAGGTGGATGGACAGAGACCTCCATAAGGGGAAAGAACAGATGAGATTACAGGGCCCTCAAACCCCAGGCTGGCCCCAGCCTCAGAAATTTCAACCCCCATGAAATTGACTACCCATGACAGTTCCCGGCCTGCTGTGGGGTCTCCATCCTCACACTCTCCTTCACCCCCTCAGCTCAGAAGCAGTTCAAAGCTTAGATGAAGCTGTTCGGAGAACTGAGATAAACTTCTGTTCTGCCTAGATCCTCACCTGCCTTCTGAGTGTCTGAGGTTTGAATCATCCCATGACACTCACCACAGTCAAATGTCGTGGCTGCAACTGCCAGGGGGATCATTGTCTTCACTAGACACTGGCCATCTGGAGTCAAAGCAGTTATGGGTCTTGCTATTCCCTTATTTCATTTCCCCTCAGAGCTATAATTACCATGTCACCTTGAGGCACTTCTGCAAGGGACCTTGTCACATCTGGAAAGAAGCTGAAAATATTTGTTCCTGGAAAAGTCAGCAGGTCCTGGGGATTCTTTGGACATGAACTAATTAGAATCAGGTGCAAACAGGAGGAAGACTTACCCAAGGCCACTGCAGTGAAGTCTGTAATGTGAGTGGGTGAAAAGGGAAGACAAGACCTTGTTAGTGCTGCACTAGGATGGCCCCAAGATGATCTGAAAAATGGATTCTAATTTTCAATTTTTGCCTCCATTTAGGATCTCAGTGATGCCATGTATCACATTAGTATTCCACCTTATGTTCTGGTGTGTTACTGTTAAGAACACAACTCCTATATAGATGTTTTCTGGTTCCATACAGCAATTCTTAGTAATAAAAACAAAGATGGGGTCATCACCTTAACAGACTTTGGGGTATATTACAAGTCCATAGCGAACAAAAAATGTGATATTGGCACAAAAATAGAGACACAGACATTTGAAACCAAATAGAAAACCATGAGATGAAATTAATAACCTACACTCACCTGATCTTTGATAAACCTAACAAGAGCTCACACTGGACATAAGAATCTCTATTCAATAAATGGTGCTGGGAGAACTGGATATCCATATGTAAAAGAATGAGACTGGACCTGCACCATACTTTTCACCACTCACAAAAATTTATTCAAGATAGATAAAACATTTACATCTAAGGCATAAAACTAACAAACAAAAAATCCTCAAAGAAAATGTGGGGAAAACACTTGGAGATGTCGGATGGGGAAGATTTTATGAAGAAGACTTCCATGGCAATTGCAACAACAATGAAAATCAACTTAATTAAACTGAAAAGCTTCTGCACAGCCTAGGAAACAACAAACAAAGCTAATAGACAACCTTCAGAATGGGAAAAGATACTTGCACATTAAAAACCAGAAAAAAACTTGATTAAAAAAAGCTAGTGACTTCATAGGTCACTGGGAAAGAGACATTATAGAACCTTCTCTCAGGAAGACAGACCAATGACTAACAAACATACTAAAAAGTACTCATCATCCCTAATCATCAGAGAAATGCAAATCAAAATGAACTTGAGATATCACCTAACCCCAGTAAGAATAGCCCCCATCAGAAAGTCCCAAAACTGCAGATTCTGGCCCAGATGCTTACACTGTTGGTGGGCCTCCAAATTACTGCAGGCTCTTTGGAAAGAAATATAGTCAATCCTCATACTTTGACTTCCCAATCCCAATATTAGGCATCTACACAGAAGAATAAAAAATCATTTTATCATAAGGATATTTGCACTAGATTGTTTGTCACAGCTCAATTTACAGTTGCCAAGATGTGAAAACAACCTAAATGCCCATCAGCTCAGGAAATGGATTAACAAATGGTGGTACATGTACACCGTGGAATACTATTCAGCCATCAAAAATATGATCACTAAACATTTTTGTAATATCCTGGATGGAGTTGAAAACACATTCTTTTTAGTAAAGTATCACAAGAATGGAAAAGCAATTATACGATGTACTTAATACTAACATGAAGCCCACAAAGCCCAAAATACATGCCCATGTGGGTGAAGAACAACTCATTTCAATCTATATTTGGGGAGGAGTAATAAGGGAGTGAGAGAGGGTTGGGGTGCTCTCACTGAATGGGTACTGAGTTGGGGGAGTGTGGGCACACCTTTTGTGTGTGGGACATAACCATAAGAGGGACCCTACTTAACAAAATCGAGTATTTTGACCTGGTTGTTTGTACCCTCATATTAACCTGAAATAAATTTACACAAAATAAATAAATAAATAACACCACTCCTTTTGGTGGTGGGAGGTGACATAGACATTGGAGCACTGTGACATGATGCTATATTCATATCTCTGCAAGAGCATCTGGAATTCCTGGCAGTCTCACATTTCCGTCAGGCTATTCCAAAATTTGTATTTTAGAATTATCCTGGAGAAAAGCCAGCACACACAACAAAAATTGACTTCATTTGCCATTTATGCAAGTGCTTCTACCCCAATCATTGAGTCCCTGTCAAGAGTAAAAATGTAAGTCCTATAGTTCCACTTCCCCTTATTTCCTGCACTGCTCAGAATTAATAAATTTTTCTGATGAGGTTAGATCAAACCAATCAACATAGCTTTCACCTCATTTTCTTGATTATTGTGCCAAAACATCTGATGCTCTATACTTGAGAGAATTGATTTGAAAATATATATATATATATATCAGTACATTGTACCCCACATATGCATGAATGTATTCATGATCTATGTGTATTTGACTTAATAAAAAAAATGAAAACTGAAAAAATAGGTTTTTCTTGGTGTTTTCTTCTATTTTTTTTAAATTACTCAGTGTAAATACTATTTACCTCCCTCCCAAGAGTAAAAAGATAAGATTATATTCTTACATTTTATTTTCATTCTCCAGTTTCTCTACAAACCTATATAGTCTATAATTTCTACACTGTCATTATTTTAGCACTTATATTAGGGTTTTCAATTCAAATTCCAATAATTCACTGTACTCCTATTTATGTCTAGGATTCCTAGACATAAATGGATTCCTGGGTAGAGGTTTTAGAAGAAATTTTGAGAGTAAATTATTTTTTTTTTATAATACAGTGTATAGGAATATACATATTCCATGGTGTTTTTTTTTTTTTTTTTTTGCTTTAGTAAGTAATTTCCTCCTCTATGTCTAATACTAATATCCATTTCCATTCTTATTACTGGTAATTTGTGTTCAGTCTTTTTGTAGAATATTATTTCTTATTTTTTAAAGATTCTTTCCCATATTCTTAGGTTATAACTGGGTTATAGCTTTCATATGAAAGCCATAAATTAGTTTCATAGTAGGGCTGAGTACATTGGATACTTTTTCTTCCATTCTTGAGATACTTTACTAAGTAGAATATGTTCCAGCTCCCTCCATGTAAACATGAAAGAGGTAAAGTCTCCATCTTTCTTTAAGGCTACATAATATTCCATGGTGTACATATACCACAATTTATTAATCCATTTGTGGATCGATGGGCACTTGGGCTTTTTCCATGACTTAGCAAATATGAATTGGGCTGCAATAAACGTTCTGGTACAAATATCTTTGTTATAATGTGATTTTTGGTCTTCTGGGTATATACCTAGTAGAGGAATTATAGGATTGAATGGCAGATCTATTTTTAGATCTCTAAGTGTTCCCCAAACAACTTCCCAAAGGAATGTAACAATTTGCATTCCCACCAGCAGTCATGATTGAATTAATGTACACAGCTATGATTTAATAAAGAAAAAGAAAAATGATTCTTTCCCAGGATGGTGCCCTTTTTCCTTGGTAGACAGCTGCTTTCTTGTTGTGTTATCCAAGCTGGACTTGAATTTCTGTGCTCAAGAAATCCTTCTACCTTCACCTTTCTAGAAGCTGCCACTGTACCTGTCTGGATTTGACATTTTTTAAGAAATTGAAGAAGTAGCAGCAAGCCACACAGGTAGCTAGGAAAAGAACTTTTGTGGTAGAGGGAACAACAAAGCCTGTGATGTGAGGGAGCGCTAGCTAGACTCAGTACCTCTTAGACTCAGAAAACTGAACACCTTCTCTAGGCAGTAGAAGACTTTGCTCTTGGAGGTGGAGCAAGATGGCGGCCGAGTAACACCTTCCTTGCATCTGGGCACCATGAGTCTGGAGAGATAGGAGTCCAGGCATCTCTGGCTGGTGGGATCTGCCTATCATCACCCCAGTGAGGATACAGGTAGTCAGCGAGAGACTTCTGGACCCCAAGAGGAGGACTAAAACAGTGGAAAAATGGCAAGTGGTCGCGTGTGTTCAATCCATCTAAACCTGCCTGCAACTGTAAGTTCAGTACCAGCGAGACTGCAAACCAGAAAGGCCTTACCTGTGAACTGTTTTGGTGTCTTTGGACTTGGCACTCAGTTGAACTGCCTTGGGGAGAGCCTGAGTGGGAGTGTGGAGAACTTTGGCCATTGTCTGGGGCCCCAGTCTCAGCCACTGAGCCAGACGGAGCTAATAGTGTTTGGCTGTGGGTCACAGGGAGCCATTGTGAGCGATCTGCCCCGGCAAGCTCCACCCTCAGGGTCGCAGAGCTAGAATAGGGTGGGAGCTGGTAACCCAGCGACCAAGTAGCCTAAGGGTGGGTTCTGAGCCGCCTTGCAGCCCTAACCCTCAGGGGCAGAGTGAGACCGGTTTTGGCACACTGGGTAAGTGGATAGCCACTTCAGCAGTGATTCCAGCGAGAAAGCTGGGAAAGCTTCTGCTCAGCAAGTTTACAAGTTCAAAGTGCATTTTAAGTGGGCTGAAGAGAGATTTAGGGTGTCTACATGCTGGGGTTTGAGAAATCAGCAGCCTCCAGTAATATAAGAACTGTGATTAACATCTCCTACACCAGAAGACCACGTGTTGCCCAGACAATATTCAATAACATATACATACTGCTTTGTTTTTGGTTGTGTTTTTTTTTTTTTATTTTGGTTTGTTTTTTTTGTTTGTTTGTTTATTTTGATGTTGATGTTGTTTTTTCTTTTAATTTCAACCTTTTCCATACAGATCCTTTTTCTTTCTCAATTTTTCTAGTTTAATTATAATTTCCCATTGCTGCCTTTTTCAATAACTAGAACTTCATTTTTGCTAGTGTTTCTACCACTATTATTTGGTTTTTCACCCAATTTTATCCCGTAAAGTTTTCTGTTTGCTTGTATTGGTTTGATTTATAGCATTTTTGTCTTTCCTCTCTACTTGGTGGAGGTGGAGTACTGTATCTGATCAGGTTAGCAAAGAGCTGCTGACCTCAACGGAACCACCTAACTGGGCACCCCCAGAAGGTGGGTTTTTTTTAAGGCTGTTTCAAAGTACCCTACTGTACACCTTATTGATCTGTCTCCCTATTTCTGTGCCTCTCTCTTTTTGTCAATATTCCTTTTACCTACCCCCTCTCCTTTCTCTATTTTTCTTTTTTTTTCTTAACACTCGGTCCTCCTTTCTTTCATTCCTTTTTTGCTCTTCAACCTTCTCACCCTTCTGGTCCTATAACCCTTACTCCACAGGCATGAGAACTGAAAGACCAAGAAGAAATGAAAGGAAAATTAGGGCAAGGAAACAGATAAAAGAAATCACTCATGAGGAAGAATCAGCAGAAAACTCCAGGCAACATGAAGAACCAGTCCAGAACAACCCCGACAAGGGACCATGAGGTAGCTACTGCAGATGATTCCACCTATAAAGAAATGTTAGGAATGACAGAAAGGGAATTTAGAATACACATGTTGAAAACAATGAAAGAAATGATGGAAACAATGAAGGAAACTGCTAATAAAGTGGAAAATAACCAAAAGGAAATCCAAAAACAGAATCAAATAACAGATGAACAATATGAAGAATAGAAAAAAGATACAGCAGAGCTGAAGGAACTGAAACAGTCAATTAGGGAACTTAAAGATGCAATAGAAAGTATCAGCAACAGGTTAGACCATGCAGAAGAAAGAATTTCAGAGGTAGAAGACAAAGTTCTTGAGATAACTCAGATAGTAAAAGAGGCAGGAAAGAAGAAAGACAAAGCAGAACGTTCACTGTTAGAATTATGGGACTTTATGAAGTGTTCCAACATACAAGTTATAGGAATTCCAGAAGGGGAAGAAGAATGCCCCAGAGGAATGGAAGCCATACTAGAGAATATTATAAAAGAACATTTCCCAAATATCACCAAAGATTCTGATACACTGCTTTCAGAGGGATATCGGACCCCAGGTCGCCTCAACTCTAACCAAGATTCTCCAACACATTGTGATGAACCTGTCCAAAGTCAAGACAAAAGAAAAGATTCTGCAAGCTGCCAGGAGTAAGCGCCAGTTGACCTACAGGGGCAAATCCATCAGAGTGACCGCAGACTTCTCTAATGAAACTTTCCAAGCAAGAAGACAATGGTCATCCACCTTTTATCTACTTAAACAGAACAATTTCCAGCCCAGAATTCTGTACCCTGCTAAGCTAAGCTTCAAAATTGATGGGGAAATCAAATCATTTACGGATATACAAACATTGAGGAAATTCGCCACAACAAGACCAGCTCTACAGGAAATACTTCAATCTGTTCTGCACACTGACCACCACAATGGATCAGCAGCAAAGTAAGAACTCAGAAATCAAAAGACAGAACCTAACCTCCACACTGATGCAAAAGATAAAACTAAGCAATGGACTCTCACAAAATAAGATGACTAGAATACTACCACAATTATCAATTATCTCAAGAAATGTTAATGGCTTGAATTCCCCACTGAAGAGACATAGATTGGCTGACTGGATTAAAAAACATAAGCAATCCATTTGCTCTCTTCAAGAAACAAACATGGCTTCAAAAGACAAATTAAAGCTCCGAGTCAAGGGTTGGAAGACAATTTCTCAGGCAAATGGAATTCAGAAGAAAAGAGGGGTAGCAATCTTATTTTCAGATACATGTGGATTTAAAGCAACTAAAGTCAAAAAAGACAAAGATGGTCACTTTATATTGGTCAAGGGAAAAATACAACAAGAAGACATTTCAATTCTAAATATTTATGCACCCAATTTAAATGCTCCCAGATTCTTGAAACAGACCTTACTCAGTCTGAGCAATATGATATCCGATAATACCATAATAACAGGAGACTTTAACACTCCTCTTACAAAGCTGGACAGACCCTCTAAACAGAAATTAAACAAAGATATAAGAGATTTAAAGGAGACCCTAGAACAACTGTGCCTGATAGACGCATATAGAACACTCCATCCCAAAGATAAAGAAGATACATTCTTCTCATCACCCCATGGAACATTCTCCACTATTGATCATATCCTGGGACACAAAACAAATATCAACAGAATCAAAGGAATTGAAATTTTACCTTGTATCTTCTCAGACCATAAGGCACTAAAGGTGGAACTCAACTCTAACAAAAATGCTCAACCTAACCCAAAGGCATGGAAATTAAACAATCTTCTTTTGAATAACAGATGGGTGAAGGAAGAAATAAAACAGGAAATCATTAACTTCCTTGAGCATAACAACAATGAAGACACAAGCTACCAAAACCTGTGGGATACTGCAAAAGCAGTTTTGAGAGGAAAATTCATCGCTTTAGATGCCTACATTCGAAAAACAGAAAGAGAGCACATCAACAATCTCACAAGAGATCTTATGGAATTGGAAAAAGAAGAACAATCTAAGCCTAAACTCAGTAGAAGAAAAGAAATATCCAAAATCAAATCAGAGATCAATGAAATTGAAAACAAAAGAATCATTCAGAAAATTAATGAAACAAGGAGTTGGTTTTTTGAAAAAATAAATAAAATAGAAAAACCATTGGCCAGACTAATGAGAAACAGAAAAGTAAAATCTCTAGTAACCTCAATCGGAAATGATAAAGGGGAAATAACAACTGATCCCACAGATATACAAGAGATCATCTCTGAATACTACCAGAAACTCTATGCCCAGAAATTTGACAATGTGAAGGAAATGGATAAATATTTGGAATCGCACCCTCTCCCTAGACTCAGCCAGGAAGAAATAGAGCTCCTGAACAGAACAATTTCAAGCAGTGAGATCAAAGAAACAATAAAACAACCTTCCAACCAAAAAATGCCCTGGTCCAGATGGCTTCACTCCAGAATTCTATGAAACCTTCAAGGAAGAGCTTATTCCTGTACTGCAGAAATTATTCCAAAAAATTGAGGAAGAAGGAATCTTCCCCAACACATTCTATGAAGCAAACATCACCCTGATACCAAAACCAGGAAAAGACCCAAACAAAAAGGAGAATTTCAGACCAATCTCACTCATGAATATAGATGCAAAAATTCTCAACAAAATCCTAGCCAATAGATTACAGCTTATCATCAAAAAAGTCATTCATCATGATCAAGTAGGCTTAATCCAAGGGATGCAAGGCTGGTTTAACATACACAAGTCCATAAACGTTATCCACCATATTAACAGAGTCAAAAATAAAGATCACATGATCCTCTCAAAGATGCAGAAAAAGCATTTGATAAAATCCAGCATCCTTTTCTAATTAGAACACTGAAGAGTATAGGCATAGGCATAGGTATAGGCACATTTCTAAAACTTATTGAAGCTATCTATGACAAACGCACAGCCAATATTTTACTGAATGGAGTAAAACTGAAAGCTTTTCCTCTTAAAACTGGAACCAGACAAGGTTGTCTTCTGTCACCTTTACTATTCAACATAGTGCTAGAAGTTCTAGCCAATACAATTAGGCAAGACAAGGAAATAAAGGGAATCCAAATGGGAGCAGAGGAGGTCAAACTCTCCCTCTTTGCTGACGACATGATTTTATACTTAGAGAACCCCAAAGACTCAACCACAAGACTCCTAGAAGTCATCAAAGAATACAGTAATGTTTCAGGATATAAAATCATCAAGATGAGAAGCTAATTAAGGACACAACTCTCTTCACCATAGTTTCAAAGAAAATGAAATGCCTAGGAATATACCTAACAAAGGAGGTGAAGGACCTCTATAAAGAAAACTATGAAATCCTCAGAAAGGAAATAGCAGAGGATATTAACAAATGGAAGAACATACCATGCTAACAGATGGGAAGAATCAAAATTGTTAAAATGTCTATACTTCCCAAAGCAATCTACCTATTCAATGTCATTCCTATCAAAATACCAACATTGTACTTTCAAGATTTGGAAAAAATGATTCTGCGTTTTGTATGGAACCGGAAAAAACCTTGTATAGCTAAGGCAGTCCTCTGTAACAAAAATAAAGCTGGGGGCATCAGCATACCAGATTTTAGTCTGTACTACAAAGCCATAGTGGTCAAGACAGCATGGTACTGGCACAAAAACAGAGACATAGACACTTGGAATCGAATTGAAAACCAAGAAATGAAACTAACATCTTACAACCACCTAATCTTGATAAACCAAAGAAGAGCATACCTTGTTCTTGGGGAACAAGGGGGAAAGACTCCCTTAGGGGAAAGACTCCAAAAGGGGAAAGACTCCCTATTCAATAAATGGTGTTGGGAGAACTGGATGTCTACATGTAACAGACTGAAACTGGACTCACACCTTTCCCCACTCACAAAAATTGATTCAAGATAGATAAAGGACTTAAATTTAAGGCATGAAACAATAAAAATCCTCAAAGAAAGCATAGGAAAAATGCTGGAAGATATTGGCCTGGGGAAAGACTTCATGAAGAAGACTGCCATGGCAATTGCAACAACAACAAAAATAAACAAATGGGACTTCATTAAACTGAAAAGCTTCTGTACAGCTAAGAAGACAATAACCAAAGCAAAGAGACAACCTCACAATGGGAAGGGATATTTGCATATTTTCAATCAGACAAAAGCTTGATAACTAGGATCTATAGAGAACTCAAATTAATCCACATGAAAAAAGCCAACAATCCCATATATCAATGGGCAAGAGACATGAATAGAACTTTCTCTAAAGATGACAGACGAATGGCTAACAAACACATGAAAAAATGTTCATCATCTCTATATATTAGAGAAATGCAAATCAAAACAACCCTGAGATATCATCTAACCCCAGTGAGAATGGCCCACATCACAAAATCTCAAAACTGCAGATGCTGGCATGGATGTGGAGAGAAGGGAACACTTTTACACTGCTGGTGGGACTGCAAACTAGTACAACCTTTCTGGAAGGAAGTATGGAGAAACCTCAAAGCACTCAAGCTAGACCTCCCATTTGATCCTGCAATCCCATTACTGGGCATCTACCCAGAAGGAAAAAAATCCTTTTATCATAAGGACACTTGTACTAGACTGTTTATTGCAGCTCAATTTACAATCGCCAAAATGTGGAAACAGCCTAAATGCCCACCAACCCAGGAATGGATTAACAAGCTGTGGTATATGTATACCATGGAATACTATTCAGCCATTAAAAAAAATGGAGACTTTACATCCTTCGTATTAACCTGGATGGAAGTGGAAGACATTATTCTTAGTAAAGCATCACAAGAATGGAGAAGCATGAATCCTATGTACTCAATTTTGATATGAGGACAATTAATGACAATTAAGGTTATGGGGGGCAGAAAGAGGGACGGAGGGAGGGGGGTGGGGCCTTGGTGTGTGTCACACTTTATGGGGTCAAGACATGATTGCAAGAGGGACTTTACCTAACAATTGCAATCAGTGTAACCTGGCTTATTGTACCCTCAATGAATCCCCAACAACAAAAAAAAAAAGTTAAAAAAAAAAAAAAAGAAAATATAAAATCCAATTTGGTCTAAGGAAATGATTAAAATGTCTCATATCTGCCCAAATTTACCTCCATGCTTCATCAAATATTTCAAAGGAGTGATGCCAAATCATTTGAATATTTCTATTTCAAAATACAAAACCTTGGTATGGTGCTAGCATTCAGTTTTGTTTTTATTTGGTAGTATGTCTGTCTTCTGAGTAAAGCTGAAGGCTTCTACATGACTAAGTCAATGTCATTCAAAACTCTTTAGCATCAGTTTATTGAGTGTATGTCATATTCACACATTCTCATTTAAATCAGTGAATAACTAGATTCTTTGAACAAAAGAAACACTTATGAATGGCAGGACTTATTATTTAGATCTTTCTTTCTCCATCTACGAGCAGAAATTAGGTTTTTGAGGATCTTGAACCATCAGTATCAGGGGGCTAAATGTGGGATAACATCCTGCCAGAAAAGTGGGAGTATGCTGCAGCCAGAGGTGAGATTTGAAAAAAACAATATGATACATTGTAAGCATAGAATTAATGAAGTAAAACATAATGAAATTGGCTGCCAGAAGCAGAATGGTCTGAGTGGCTTTTGCCTCAGGAGAGAACCTGTGGGAGGTGCTGAGGGTGTGAATATGCTTCACTTTACAATGGAAGATGTGTCTGGATTGTTAAAAGAGCAAAGTCCATAATTCCGTGTCTTAGGAGCATTATGGATATGCTGAAGAGCATGTGCAGTTTTAGGAACAAAGACATTCATCAATAGAGTGAAGATCCAGCATAGAAAGCAGAAGAATCTGATGTACTTCAAAGCTCTGACTTTGAGCTTCCTCCACCCCCCAGTTCTAGGGCTGATGGTGATAGCCTGAAAACTGCTCAAGTGACAAGTAGCACAGAGAGAAAGGCCCTGGGCTGATCTATGGATGTAATTGACAAGTTTACACCCTATTATGTCCCAGAATGTTTGTCACTCCCCAGATAAATATTATTTGAGGGATCCCTTTGAAGAGAAGAACCAAGAGGTTGGCTACAACTAGGTTGGTGAGGATAAGGTGTGTGGGCCTCGGGGCTTGGCTGGTGCAGGCTGTGGAGGCATAAGTTACCAGAAGAAAAGTATTCCCTAGGACTCCAATCCCCATTTGTACCACAAACATTAGTCCAGGATCAAATCACCAAGAGTCATTCTCATGTGATCATGCAAGAAGTTGTTCAGAGAAGAGTCTGAAGGTCACAGAGTTAGAATCCAGTGTAACAGCACAAGTCTCAGGTTTGTTTCAATATTCACATTTCTAACAGGAACTTCTGTGCCCTCACTAACTCCTCTTTCTAAGGATAACAGTTTCATTTAAGGGGAGGGTACACCACAGCAGTGAGCTTAGAACTGCCACTCATCATAGCTAGCGTGGCATGTTATTGTTTACAGTCATATGACCATGCAGGATGTAGCAGTATTAGTTTATTTCTTGAATTCTTCAGTGTGTGTGTGTCTAGGGCATCATCCTAAGAAAAGGCTTTATCTGTCATATCAAAAATGTCTCTGAAACACCCATGTAAGCAGAATAAATTTTCAGCCCTGTATATACAAAGATTATTGACCTGGGTCACTGTTCCTCAGGGCTCATAGCCTAGTGTGAGAGACACAAATATAACATATGATAACAGTAAAACAAAAATCATGTCATGAATGAAGAATATGCATGGTGTTGTGGAACACCATTCCACCAGAGGTGAGATTTGAAAAAAACAATATGATACATTGTAAGCATAGAATTGATGAAGTAAAACATAATGAAATTGGCTGCCAGAAGCAGAATGGTCTGAGTGGCTTTTGCCTCAGGAGAGAACCTGTGGGAGGTGTTGAGGGTGTGAATATGCTTCACTCTCTGGTGGTGTCTGTGTGGAATATGTATCAGGCATTGTAACACTTAGTGGCCATATGGAAATATATAGAAATTGTATCATTTTTATTATCTTAGAAAATTTTTTCTATGAAATTATTCAATTAATGTATATGTATATCACAATAATAAAATAATGTAAATGTACGTAGACAAAAGAATTAGTCTACAACCAATCTATCATTTATAATACTACTTCTTGAGATAACCGTATATCTCAAGTGTTCATTCTTCCAATATTTTCTTTGATTCTTACAGAATGTGTATGTTTCAGTAAACATTAATTAATACAGGAACAAATTTGCTGCTTAGGTTTAGAAATTTAATGCATTCTTCCTCATAAGTCTTGTTTCCCAGGAAACAATTATACTGAAAGATGATATACCATGATGATGTAAGACATATTTCAGGAATTCAGTGACATTCAATATTATAAAATCTAATAATAAATGTTACCGTATAAATATTAAGAAAATTCATCTGATGGTTTCCATTAATTCTAACAATAGCCTTTGATAAAATTCAATAGCATAAGTTAAAAAAATACATTCAAATTATGGGAGTATAGGGATATTTCCTTAGCACGATTATGTGTGTATAATCTAGTGGTTCATTTATGTTTTGCTAAAAACATAAAGAGAAACACTATTTCAATTAATACTTAACATAGTCCTTCAAGTTTGAGTCAATATAATTATCCAAGATAAAATAAAAACTTACAGAGGGTAAAACTAGATGACATGATAGTATAAAAAGAATCCCTGGAAAATTCGATAAAAATGAAGTCAACTAAAAAAAAATGAGAAAAGCAGTAACCTCTAAATTTAGTACACAAAAATCATATAGACAAATAATATCAGTTATGTAATGGAACATAAAGTCATATTTACAAAGCAAATCAAAAGTTTTAATGTTTAGGTATAAAATTTAAAAAATTAAGTAAAACTTGATGAGTAAAAGTCTTAAACACCCTAGGAGGGCACCAAAGTAGCCCTGGTCAATGGAAGACATTTGTGATTTCTGGGCAGGATAGCAAAACATTACAAAGACATCAGTCCTCCAGAATTTAACCAGTAAATTTACTGGATCAACTAAATATGAGAATAATTCTTTCTTTTTTTTTTGGAGCCAGATGAATTGACACTGAAAATTAAATTGAAAATAACATTTAAAATTATGCAGGAAGGTATAAAAGAAAAGTTGTGAGCAATGGAGCAACTCTGCTAAGTCCCAGAACATATTTCAGAGTCTCCATGTTAAAAGTGTTCTATCTATACACAGAAAAGCAGAACAGAAAGGTATCTAAAATTTTAAAATAAAGCCATCCATAGTCTTAGATGAACACATGGGTGGATTCCTCCATGACATGAATATGGGGAAAAGCTTTCCAAGTTTCCAAGTTTAGGAAACTTTCCAAGTTTCCTAAGAAGGAAATCAAAGGCAAGAAAATATTCTCAATAATAACAACACAAAAGTTAAGAAAAACTTCTTCATGACCAAACACTGTAAGAAAGCATAGTTTCTGCTTCTGGTGTAGCTCAGCAAACCCAACTGAACCAAATTTCTTACAAATAATGACCATAGACTCCAGACAAAATATAAAGCATGGCTGTCTTTAGAGTTACCATAGTTCACTAGTGAGCGAGCAGAAGCAGGCAGATCCTGGGGAAGGATGACAATGGGGAGAGAAGGGTGAATTGTCTACTTTTCAAAATGACTCTGATCCTGAGAGTAGCTATGGTTGGCATCCTTCCTGCAAGGTGACTAAAGCCAAAATAGATCCTCATAGTCCCAGAGTGGAGGACAACTGCAAAGGCTGAATACAAGAAAGTGGTAGAAAAAGATAGCTATATTGTGGGACCATAAGCTGTAGGTGTGACTTATTCAAGTCTCTGGCAGGTAGATGCTTAAGTATTCGTGAAGATACCAAAATGCTCCTGGAAGCCTAAAATAACTGAGCTGAGATATAAGAATGTAGAATTTGAGTTTAGCCAAATCAACTGTCTGCTGAAAGAGCAATAATCTTATGTTTGTGTCAAAAAATGACACAGAATCCAATCTCTACAATGTGTGAGGACACATCCCAAAATGATTAAACAGATAAACAAATAGAATATACTGACCTATATTCAAGCCAAAAAATGATCAGTGGAGACTAAACCAAGATAGCTCAGATGCTGCGATTAACAGAAAGTGATTTTAAAGCAGATTTTATAGCTGTGATTATAGTGACGAAGAAAAATACGTGAGGAGAAACAGAAACTACATAGGAAAGCAAATGAAAATTCTAGAACTGAATAATAAACATTCAGAATAAACAAATAACTAAACATGACAGAGAAATCAAATCTTAAAACAAATAACTAGATTTTACTCAGGTAAAATATCATTAAATTTGGATAAAGCATTAAACTTGGATAAAGTTCAGTGTCATGAACATATAGATACAGAGAGTAACTGAGTGATTTTG
The DNA here is from genome assembly GCF_027406575.1 of Nycticebus coucang. Taxonomy (NCBI): domain Eukaryota; kingdom Metazoa; phylum Chordata; class Mammalia; order Primates; family Lorisidae; genus Nycticebus; species Nycticebus coucang. Next base: position 27,040,331 of record NC_069799.1, on the reverse strand, counting down.
TAATATAATGAGAAGTATATGTATTGGGTTCTGCCCCGATTCCTGACACTGAGTTGTTGAATCAAAACCTTGCTAATAAGGATGCTGGGAGAAATTGTTTCTAATATTTCTCTCTGACCCTAGTTCCTGCCACAGAGCTTTTAAGACCCTTATAATTGCCTGACTTATGTAAACATCTCACAGATCTCCCAAATCCTTTGGAATTTCCTGGGTGATGGGAGCATCCTTTGCCCCAGCAAGATCAGTCTTATGGGCTCCTGACCAGTCTTGGGGTGGGCTCCTTGGCTGGGTAACCAACCTTATGATTGAAGGGTTGGAGCGATCAGCAACACACTAACCTCCAGAGAAAAGAGAGGACATAAAGGTTGAATTGAATACCAAATTCCAGGGCCCTGATCAATAACAAAAAAAAAAAATGATTGTATAATGGAGCTTTCATAAAAACCTAAAAGATGGGAATTGAAGCACTGTCAACTTGCTGAACACACATACAGTTGCATTTGTCTTCAGATGGCCGCACTATGTCTGCCAGTTCCAGCAATGAGATTGACCCATTCATTTGCTTTTTAGGATCTACTCACATTCCCCTTCTAATGTTTTGCTTCAACACAAAGTGTAACCAGAATCACGTATCTGTTTGTCTGTTAAAAAAAGACTTTTCTGTAGATTAACAGTGTGGACTCCATAAAGAGTGGTGAAACTAAAGATAATATTCTCAGATCCTGAAAAAAAGAAAACCAAACCAAAAAAAATAGCTCTAACTGACTTTAGCACAAATGACCACCCTCCATTTATGCAGCAGTGAGGTACTGCCAGGCTGAAAGGCTCTACAACATGAGGAGGAATAACCCACTTCAGTCACAGATCAAAGCAGGCTGAGTAAGTTAGGGATTCTTCTAGTAAAATCATGATAAAGCAACCATGGTCAGATTCATCAGGTCAAAATATCAGCCTTGCTTAATGCTCATAATGACACATCCACTGAAACTCATTCTTTGTGATAACCAGAAAATTAATAATACAAACAGGGAAATTGATTGAGAATTGACACTGTACTACATACTACTGTAAGGGTCTTAAATAAATCTATTCATGAATTTCTTGATAACCCAAATATAGTAAATATCATTCTCCTTTGGCAGATGATGACAGTGTGAATGGGAGAATTCAAGTATTTCACTCAAAGTCTCACAAGTTACTAGTGGCAGGTGAGGCAGCTGGACCCAGGAATATAGGGCCTGAGGGTCGTGCCTTAGCCACTCTGCTCTGCTAGAGTGAAATAGCTTCTGTGATGCCACTGAAAGTGTCTGCTGGGCTAGCATTTTTCTCCAAGTGCTTGGTTTTCTTTTTTTTGAAGCAATTTTTAAACCAAGAGCAGGAACAAATGAGGCAAAAGCAAAAATCCAACCAGCCAAATAACTTGAGCACTGTAAATACCACACAGGTGGATATCAGTTAGAAAAAAATAGGAAAATGAAAATGGAAGAGGGTGTAAGTGAGAGGTTAAACACTGGTGACAGGCACAGTAAGATTTGAAGCTCATGGCTGGACAGAACTGGAAAAATTCGTATGTCCTGAAGGGAATTGACTCCCAGAGGATAATGAGAAAGTACAATGGAATTTGGAGAGACCCAGTCACAGAGGAGGAAAGATAAGGAGAAGTGTGGAGAGAAAATGTTGATCAGGGAGGTGGAAATGCAGATAAGGAAAGGGTAAGATTGGACCAGCAGTACCACTTTCTGTGTTTCTAATCCATTTCCAAGTAAGAGGCTCAAGGGCAATTAAAAAAAAATTCACCAATCCATACAATTTGTTGATGACATACTGTATGTTAGGCTTTAGACCTGGGTACAAGACTGTAGTGTATGTTAATAATATTCAGTATCAGGGAATATTTTTATGTCATTTTATGTGAATATAAAATGGACAAAATATTTATATAATATTCTAATAAACAAAAATTAATCTGTACTAACAGAAACCAGATAAACAGTTGCCCGGTAGCCGGAGTGGGTGGGGCAGGAGGGAAGGCTTCCCACAGAACACAAGAGAATTTATGGTGACAATAGACATATTCACAATTTTGAAAGTGGCAATAGTTTGATGAATGTAAAAGCATGCCAAGAATTCTCAAATTGTACACTTGTCATTTATACCTCAAAAAAGCTGTGTATAGAGCAAATGTATAGAGCTGTGTATAGAGCAAACAAGCAAATGGAAAACAAATATTTCTTAAAGCTTTGCCAAGGTCACTCAGTCGCAGTGAAGAGCAGACCAGGTCCCCGGCATAGTGAGAGCGGCTCACTGAGCATACACACCTGCAGCTGGTGCACTCCCAGGGTGTGGGCCTGATGCAGCTCTGTCACTTCATACCCTTCCCAGACCCAGACACATGCATACAGAGGGGAAGTATTCATATCACTCCCAGAACCTTCAAACATAATCAAAGGAAGAGGCAAATCATTCCAGTCACACAGAGATGTGGCAGCTTGTGGTTACAGTTGCTACCAGCTGATTGTCTATCTTGCTTCAAAGTAGTGACTATGGAATCAGGCAGAAAAGGCCACTGTTACTATCTTTTGTTAGAGGCTGTGTGGACAGTGCTACCCTGTGTAATACTCATAGACACTCTCACTATCCCTGGCTTTCGACTGTGAAGCCCAGAATCTGTCAGGACTCACGACCCATCAGCCTGTAGGAACAGAGGCAGGAATGTGAGAAACTTCTTGTATCCAGAGGCTGTACTCTCATTGTGAAGTCTAGTCTTTCAGTGGGGAAGAAAAACACATGATGTCACAATCCCATGATGATCCACCACACTCATGCTGTTACTCAAGTGGTGTTGAGTTTTTGAACCTGCCTGTGAGAGTCACCTCAGTACCCTGAATGTCTGTGTACACACTAGTGTTCAGGGGGCAAGAAAAACACACAGCCAGAGACACTGAACATTTACCTTAAACTCTAAATACCAGAGTGTCTCAAGTTCTTTAATTCTTATTCTCAGGAATCCAGATGATAGGACACCTGAAGGAGAACAAGCATGTGAGGACATAGGTCCCTCCATCCCAGGCTGGCCCCAGACTCAACAATGTCCACCTCCGTGAAGCCAAGTAGCCATGACCTTTCCAACCTGCTGCAGGATCTCCATCCTCACACTTCCCTTCCCCTCTCATAGAATGAAACTGCTCTGAGGATGGAGCTTTGAGGATTTCCAAGCTTCTATGCCACTGTGGTTAAAGGCTGGTGATAGCAAGGCAGCTGATTTTCCCCAATACTGTGGTTTTAATGCTTCTATTTTTCACAACTGATGTGGAGCTGGGGAGAGCAGAAGGGCACAGGCCAAGTTACAATTTTACAAACCTCATTGTTTTTACAGACATCCAAAAATTTTTTCCTGAACAAATGCTATTGAGAATACTTAAGCTCCTGGTTAATTCCTGGAGTTAACAATAATTGACATTGACAATACTGATGTTGTGTTTGTGGAAGAATTAATTTACAGAAACCCTCATGATTCTGGAAGTCTCACCCTATCACTGCATGTATTTTTGCACAATAAATGCACAAAGTGAAAATTTAATTGATCATGTAGGTAAATACTCTAAGTTGTATAATGATTAACTGGCTTTTCATGGTTTTTTTATTTTGTTGTTTGTTTGTTTTTCAGTTTTTGGCCAGGGCTGGGTTTGAATCTGCCACTTCTGGCATATGGGGCCGATGCCCTACTCTTTTGAGCCACAGGCACTACCCCTGGCTTCCCATGGTTTTAATTGGAAGTGGTACCCAAAGCTGTGACTGTTTACCAATATACAATATTGCAGCCAATTTGATCTAATTAATCATTAAAATTTTTCATATCCCCAAATTATTTTTACCCCACCTCATCCCCATGCTTCCATCAAATATTTCACAGAAAGAATACCAACAGAAATCATTAGATAGTGTTAACACACAGTTTTGTATTTATCTGATTGGAGGTCTGTCTTCTGAGTGCAACTGAAAGCCTCTGCATGGCTAAGTCAAGGTCATCCGAATTTCCATATCAACAATGTCTTGGTGTATGTCGGTTGTATTTTAGACATTCAAACATTCTCACTTGAATAAGTGCATCACTAGATTCTTTGAACAAAAGAAATACAGTTGTGAATAGAACCACTAGTACTTTCTGATTTCTTTTTCACTATCTAAGAGTAGAAACTTGAGGCTTGAGGATCTTGAAGCATCAGTATCCGGGGCCTGAGGGTGTGAGAACATGCTGCTAGAAAGATGCTGGCCTGTTGCAGCCAGAGGTGAGATTTGAAAAAAACAGTATTATAGATTATAAAAATGAATTCACAAAGTAAAAGAAGATAAAGTGAGTTGCCAGGAGCAGGATGGTCTGAGTGGCTTTTTCCTCAAGAGAGAACCTATCGGAGGTGCTGAGGGTGTGAATATGCCTTACTCTCTGGTGGTGTCTGTGTAGGAGGAGGAACATGTAGACACTGGCCCCAGCCCTGAGTCTTATGAAAACAACATCTGGGAGGACCTTTGGAATTGTGTAAATCATAACAAACAATGCTTCAGGATTTTTAGAAGAGCAAAGTCTGTAATTCTGTGTCTTAGTAGCATTTTGTATATGCTAAAGAACCTGAACCTTTATAAAAACAAAGATGTTTATCAGCAGATTAGCAATCCAGCATAGAAAGCAGGAGAAGCTGATGTTCTTCAAAGCTCTCCCTTTGAGCTTCATCCACCCCCAACTTCTAGGGCTGATGGTGATGGTCTGAAAACTGCTCAAGTGACAAGTAGGCAAAGAGAAAGACCCCAGGCTGTTCTGTGGAAATAAGTGACAAGTTTACACCCTGTATTTCCCAGGATGTGTGTCACTCCCCAGATAAATATCATTTGAGGGATCCCCTTGAAGAGAAGAAACAAAAGATTGGCCAAAGGTAGGTTGGTGAGGATGAGGTGTGTGGGCCTCGGTGCCTAGTTGTTACAGGCTGTGGAGGCATAGGTTATGAGAAGAAAGGTGTTCCTCAGGACCCCAGTACTGGTCTGGAGCACAAACAGTAGCCCCAGGATCAAATCACCAAGAGCCATTCTCACGGAATCATGGAAGACATTTTTCAGAAAATTCTCAAGATCACAGAGTTAGAACTCAAGCCAGTCCCAGACTGGCTCCAATATTCCCAGTTCTAACAGGGACTCCTGGAAACTTCACTATCTCCACTTTCTGAGGATAGTAGTTACATTTATGGGGAGGGGACTCCACATTGGAGAGCTCAGAACTGCCATTCAGTGTAGCCAGCCTGAAATGTTACTATTTACAATCATATGACCATCCAAGATGTGGCTGTATTAGGTCTGTTTTCTGAATCCTTCAGTGTGCATGTCCAGGGCCTCATCCTCAGACATAGCTTTATATACCATAACAAAAATGTCTCTGAAACACCCTCTGGAAGCAGACTAGGTTTTCAGTCCTTGGATAGACAAAGATTAATTGACCCGGGTCATTTTTCTTCATATCCCAGAGCCTTGAGGGGCAGACATATATATAAATTATGATAACAGTAAAATGCAAACCATGGCATGAATGAAGCTTATACAGGGTCTTGTGGAAACATGTATCAGGGATTGTAATACTTAGTGACTCTTAGGTAACATACAAAAATTGCACTATTTTTATTAATTTACTAAAATTTTCTTTAGTAATTTACTAAATTGTTCTTCCAAATTATTTAATCAATGTCTATGTGTGTCACAAACAATAAAATAATAAAAAGACATAGGCAAAAGAATTAATATATAACAAATGTGTCATTTGTAATCTTACTCCTCTGAAATAATCTTACATCTCAAGTGTGCATTTTTCCATGGTTTTCTTCATGTTCTTACAAAATGTGTATTTCAGCAATCAGTAATAAATATAGGATTAAGATTACTTTTTGTGTTGAGAAAGTTAAAACATTCTCATAAATTTTGTGTCAAGAAAAATAATTATACTAGAAACAGGACATTAAGAAGAAAATATACCATGATATGTGAGACATATACCAGGAATACAGAGACAATTCAATATTGTAAAATCTTATAGTAACATTTATACTTTATTATATATATTCCAGGCTGGCTACACTGAATGGCAGTTCTGATCCCACCAATGTGGAGTCCCCTTCACATAAATGTAACTACTATCCTCAGAAAGAGGAGATAGTGAAGTTTCCAGGAATCCTTGTTAGAACTGGGAATATTGGAGCCAGTGTGGGACAGGTGCTATTACTCTGAGTGCTAACTCTGTGACCTTATATGTTGATTAAGAACATTCATATGACTATCTTCTTTAATGCTAAAAAAAGCCTTTGACAAAAATCGATAGCATAAATTAAAAAAAAAGAAAACATTTTAAGTTATGGTTGAGCATCAATATTTACCTACCACGATTCTCTACATATGTATATTTTTTCTATTGTTATGCAAAGAGGACCACTATTTCAATTAATAATTGCTACTGTCCTGCAAGTATGAGTCAATGTAATTGTTATAGAAGAGGAAAGAAGTTAGCATAAAATATCAGAGAAAAGTAAACTATTTGTAGCTGACACGATAGTTTAATAAGCAGCACCTGGAGAATCAGTGTTAAAAATCAACTCAGGTAATAGAATAATTTAGAAAGTACCGAGGTACAAAATTAGTATACAAAAATCAACAGCCTTCATATCTATAAATAAGAATCAGTTATGTAATGACATAGAAAGTCTTACCTATAAAACCAATCAAAAGTTATATGTTTATATGTTTAGGAATAAAATTAAGAAGAAATATTGAAACTTTTGATAAGGAAAAGTCTTAAAACTATAGGAAGTAGCCCTGGTCTATGGGAGACATTCTGCATTTCTGGGCAGGATATATCACAAAGCTATCAGTCCTCTAGAAGGTAACCTGAAAAGTTAACAGACCACATAAATATAACCACAATCCTTTTTCTAGAGCCAGATGAATTGACACCATATATAATGTGGGAAATAACACTCCAAATTTGGTAGGAAGGGATAAAAGAGGAGATGTGAGCTACGGGGCAGCTCCATCAAATACTAGAACCTACTACAGAATAGAAAGGTATCTAAAATGTACTAATGAAATCATCCTTACAAGTATTAGAAGAAAAGCTGTGTGAAATCCTCTATGACCTGCAAGTGGGAAAAGGCTTTCTAACTGACTCCAAATAAAATGTCAATAAAATATTGATAAAGTTAACAACATAAAAGCTAAGAAAAAGTTTTCATGGTGAAAACACTGTGATAAAACACAGTTTCTGCTTCTAGTATAGCTGAGCAAATCCAGTGGAACCAATTTCCCTGCAAATCATAACCACAGACTCTGAATAAATATACAACGTGACAATCTTAGAGTTCAACAGAGTTCTCCAGTGAATGAGAAGCCAAAGCTGGCAGGAAGTTGACACCTGAGTGAGAAGAGTGAGTTTTCCACTTTTCAAAATGCCTCTGATTCTGAGGGCAGCTGTGGTTGGCACCCCACAAAGTGTCTAAAGTCAAAGTAGATTTCCATAGTCCCATTGGTCAAAGTGAAAAGTTAAGGACAACTGCAGGGGCTGAAAGGGAGAAAGTGGTGGGAAAAGAGAGCTAAAGGCGGGACCATAAATATTAGGAGTGACTTTTATCTAGGTCTCTGGCAAAATGCCTGAGTACTTATGTAGATGCCAAGCTGCTCCTGAAAATTAAAGTAACTGAGCTGAGACTTCTGAGTATGAAGTTTGTGTTTAGCCAAATCAGTTATTTGCTGAAAGAGCAATAATCTATGCTCTCACGTTTGTGTTATGAAAACAATCAAATGCAATCTCTACACTGTGTGACAACACAATCCAAAATTAGTAAACAGATAAACAAATAGGAAAATGGGACACATTTTTGAGGCAAGTAATAATTAATAGAGACTAATCCCAAGATAGGCCAGATAGGAGAATTAGCAGACAATGATTTTAAAGCAGACTTTATATCTGTTATCCAGAGGATAATGAAAAGTAAGTAAAGAGAAATAGTTTAACTATATAGGAAACCAAATTAAAATTCTAGAACCAAGAATACACATTCAAACTGAACATTTCTCTAAACATGGCAATGAAATCAAAGCTTCAGCCAGATAGATTCTCCTGCAGATAAAAAATTATAAAAAATTGGATAAAACATTAAAAAGCAGAGTAATTAGAGAACATGTAAACACAGGCAGAAAAGGGAAATATGTATACACTGAGGTGATACTGCAATACAGTAATAAATACAGTTTTTGGTTTCTGCACTTGGAGTCTGACACAGAGTTTTTGAAACCTTTCTTAATAGGTATGAAGGGAGAACCTTGTTTGTATTATTTGATCTATACCCCTGTCTCCTGAGACAGAGCTGATAAGACCTTTGTGATTACCTGAGTAATGTAAGCATATGGCACAGGCCTCCCAAATCCTTTGAAATTTCCTGGGTAACTGAAGAGTCTTTTGCCAAAATTGGATCACTTTTGGTGGGCTATGGGGCAGCCTCAGCATAGAGGCTAGTTGTCAGGGTAACCAACTTTGTGATTAGAGGATTGGAACATTCACTGCACAAGGGCATTTGCAGGGACAATGGATATGTTTACTATTTTAATACTAGCAATAGTTTCATGGGTATAGGAGTATGCTAAGTATTCTCAAATAGTATACTTGCCATTTATAACTCAATAAACTTGAGTATATAACAAAGAGGTCAAAAAAAAAAAAGCAAAGAAAGTACAGAGATTGTGTTTTAAGCTGTGTCAAGATCATTCAGTCCCAGTGTAGGGCAAACCAGGTCCCTGACCCAGTGAGAGCGGCTCACTGAGCATACATATCTGCAGCAGATGCACTCCCTGTTGAGCAGAGTGTGAGACTAATGCTGTCTCTGTCAATTCACACCCACCCCAGACAAGTCACACAGAGTGAAATTATTCAGATCATTCTCCAGAACCTCCAAATATCACCAGAGGTAAGAGGCAAATCACTTCATTCACACAGGGGTAGTGTAATTAGGGTAGCATTTGTTTATAGTTGCTCCTGTTTGATTGTCTATCTTGCTCCAAAGTACTGGCCTGGAATCAGGTACAAGAGATCACTGTGACTACCTTTGTTAGAGGCTGCAAGGGTACTGCCACCACCCTCTGTGATGTTTAGAGGCACTCTTTCCCCATCTCTAGCTGCTGAGCTGGGAAGCTGACACACTGGACTTCTGACCCTTCAGCTATAAGGGCAGAGACAGGAATGTGATAAATTGTTCATGGCTACAAAACCTGTAATTTCAGTATGAACTTGAGACTTTCAGTGGTGAAGAAAAGCACATGATGTCACAACCCTATAATGGCCACACCCATTAAGTTACTCAAGTGTCATCCAGGTTCTGAAACCCACCTATGAGGGTCACCTAAGGCCGTGCTTGTCTGTGTGCAGGGACAGGGACCACACACAGCCAAAGACCCTGAACTTTACCGTGAACTCTAAATACCAGAATGTCTCAAATTCTGTGAGTCGAGTTCTCAGGAACCCAGGCCAATGGACAGAGCATCCCGAAGGGGAAAGAGCATGTGAGGACACAGGTTCCTCCATCCCAGATGACCCCAGCCTTGGAAGTGCCCACCCCTTGAAGCCAAGTGGCCATGACCATTCCCAGCCTGCTGTGGGGTCTACATTATCACCCTTCCCTTTGCTCCCTTAGCTCAGAAGCAGTCTGAGGCTTAGGCACAGCTCTGCTGAGGCCCATGGGAAACCTCTTTCCTGTGCAATTCCTAATCTGCCCTGGGAGTATCTGGAGTCTGAGCCATCACAAAATATTCACCAGAGTCAATATAACGGCTGGAACTGGCAGCAGGACCATGGCCATCAGTAGATACAGGCCCTCTGGAGCCCAAGAAGTTATGGATATTCTATTCCCTGACTTCATCTCCCTCTGGAACTGCAATTACTATGTCACCTATAAGCCATTTCTACAAAGGGATCTCATCACACCTGGGAAGAAGCTGTAAATATTTGTTCCTGGACAAGGGAGCAGGTCCTGGGGATTACTCAGACATGAACTAAACAGCATCAGGTGCCCCTGGGAGTAAAAGTTTCCCAAGGAGTGAACTCCATGTCCAAGTGGGTGAAGAGGGTGGACAGGACCTGTCAGTGCTGCGCTGGGATAACCCAAGCATTTTCTTTTCGTTCTTCCTTTCTTTTTTTTTTTGAGACAGAGAGTCACCTTTTCTCTCTGGGTAGAATGCAACCTCAAACTCATGGGCTCAAGCGATTCTCCTGTCTCAGCCTCCCAAGTAGCTGGAACTACAGGCTCCTGCCACAATGCCTGGCTATTTTTAGAGAAGAGGTCTTTATCTGGCTCAGGCTGGTCTCAAACCCCTGAACTCAGGCAATCCACCAGCTTTGGCCTCCCAGAGTGCCAGGAGTACAGGCATGAGCCACCATGACTGGCCTCCAAGCATTTTCAAGTTCTGCTTCCTATCAAGGTCACAGTGATGTCTTGGGAAATTATAAACAGCTACCTCCTCTTGAAGGGACAGTGATAAAGTTATCCTTTCGCCCACACTGCCACAGTCAGACCTAGGCCAAGAGGCCTCAATAAAGAAAGAAGCTTTGGGTGGGTTTCACCCAGGAATACTGAGACACAGCATGGCTGAACATGCATGGAAGAGGTTAATGAATCACTCGGGTAGAAGAGATAATTGTCAGGTTACTTGTAAAGGATGTTACCAAGTCAGTGTGCTTAAAGGTACTTAATAGAAATATATGATCTTCATAAACCACTCAGCCCAGGAACATTGTGCCCCACCCCACCAAGTATACTAGTCTTCTAATGCTTTCTGTATTGCTGAACTGCACTACCATCCCTCCAATTATAGGAGAAAAAGTGTTCTACAGTCTCCACCTTGAATCCGTTACCAAGCTCTATCATCTCTATTTCAAGATTTTTAAATCCAATTTCTCCTTAACAGTCATCAACTGTATAAACAAAGGTAATCATTTCTAGTTTCCTCTTGGTCTGCTTTTCATTCCCAATCCCTTTCAGTCTAACAATCACAGATCAGCCACATTTATCTTTATAAATAAAAGTGTGTCACCCTGTATATGGGCTTCAAAAGTGCTTGGGATGAGATGGTTTAAGTACACTTGATCTATCTAGCCTGGGACCACTTCTGCCAACTCAGCTCATGCCATCCTCCCCTTCCCTGGTGATACCACAATGAACTTTATTCAGGTCTAAACCATTCTGAGCTCTTTCTCATCTTACTTTCTTTGAGGCTGAAGAATAAAGATTGAACTTTAGAGTTTTCATTACCAAAGGTATATTACGAGGAAAGAAAACATTAGTGTTTTCCTTTATAGTATCTGTCATAGTTTGTGTGTGTGTGTGTATATGTGTGTGTATTAATCTGATGTAATTCTTTTTTCTACTAGCTTGTAAGTTCCATGGGTTGTCAAGGATGTTCTCAGATGCTCACCCTTTTTATAATGACTGATGAACAGAAAATACATAGTACGTTCCCTGAATAAATGAATGAATACTAGTTTAAAAATAAATAAATAAATAATAAAACCATGGAAATCCAGTTAATCATTATACAACTTGGAGTATTTACCTATATGATCAATTAAATTTGTTCTTTTTACACTAATTGTGCAAACATACGTACAGTAATAAAGTTGGACTTCCAGAAGAGAGAGGGCTTCTTTAAATTAATTCTTCCACAAATACATCACTATTGCCAATGTCATCAGTTGTTATTACTCCAGAAATTAACCAAGAGCTTGCAATATCCTCAACAGCATTTATTCAGGAAAAAATTTGAACTTCAGTAAAAACAGTGAGGTTTGTAAAATTTTAATTTGGCCTGTACCCCTCTTCTTCTCCCCAGCTCTGTATCAGTTGTGAAAAATAGAAGCATTAAAACCACAGTATTTTGGAAAATCATAAGCCTTGCAACCACCAGCTTTTAACCACAGTGTCACAGAAGCTTGGAAATCCTCCCAAGCTCCATCCTAAGAGCAGTTTCATTCTGTGATCACTTTAGCCCAGGACTTCAAGTTCAATCTTGGCAACACAATAAGACCATAATATCTAGACTAAATTAAAATAATAAAATAATTCAGAGTTTAAGAATGAAAAGGTATACCACTGCTATATAAAGAGGAGGGATAACTTAAGAAATACTAATTATAAACTTATTTAAATTGTGAGAGTTGGTACTCAAGGGCTGGTAAGTTTCAGATGAGATTTGGGGGCTTTGAATTGAGGCTTTGATGGTTTGACACTTTGGAGGTGTTGAGATGGGGTAAATGTATTTCCCAAGTGGAAAATAAGGAGCTTTTTGGACTTGATAGTGTGAACTGTTGTGGGTAGACTAATGGTTCCCTAAAGACATACACATCCTACTCCCTGGAATCCATGAATATAGTATATCCTATGGCAAGGGGAAATTAGTTAGCAGAAAAAATTAAATTTAATAATTTATCTTAAATCAGGGAATTTGTTCTGGATTGTCTGAATGGATACAATGAGATTTGATGTGGAGGAAGGAGGCTGAGAAGTTCATGTCAGAGGACTGCAACATGAGAAAGCCTCACCAGCCATGGCTGGGTCTGGAGATGGGCTGAGGCCATCAGCCAAGGAAAGAGCTTCTAGAAGCCAGAAAAGGCAAGAAAATTGATTCTGCCTTAGAGTTGCCAGAAAAGAACACTCCTTGTTGTTAGCTCAGTGAGACCCATTTTGGATTTCTGACCTTCCACACTGGAAGATATAAATTGGTTCCTATTGAAGCTAGTGAACTTCTGGTAATTTATTACAGCAGCAACAAAAATCTAATTCATGTGCATCTAGCAAATTAATTTCCTCTGAATAATTTGAGTTGGGGAATGTCAGTTGTGGAGGAGGCTGATCTAGAGACAAGGTCATGTGTAGTCCTTTATTATATCCCCACTTGAACAATCCATCTGCAAAAGACTCTTTGGGGAACTGTTAGGGAAATTTGAATACAGATAAGACTGTATATGGTATTAAGGAATTCTTGTTTTTGCTATTTTGATGGTTATGGGAGAAAAATTCCCTTTGTTTAAAAGACACATACTACAAATAAAATATTTAAAGGAAAAATGTCAAGATACATGTATCTGCATGCATTGCTAAACCACTTCAGAAAGTAATAGGGAAAAGAAATGAGCAAATCTTAACAGCTATTAAATTTATCGGATAGGTAAACTGATGTCATATGATTTCAACTTTTCTTTCTGGGCATATGTAGGACATTTTATTTTTATTTTTCTGTTCTTGTCATGACCATATTGTAGGGAAAATTGTCCCAGGACATAGCAAAGTAGGCCCTTAAGTCCCCCAGGACCATGTTATGCTGGCCCTACAAAGACTCAAATCAAGTATCATTGTTTCCCAAGATTGGTAATTGTCTCCAAGACTAAATTAGTTAGAACAAAGAATAAAGATAAGTGTTTTGAGTAAAAAAAAAAGAAGAAGTTTGTTAATTTTCTGGCAAACAAGGAGGGCAGTGGATTAGTGTCTATCATCCTTGCTTATTAGAAATATAAAGGTTTTGGGCGGCGCCTGTGGCTCACCGGGTAGGGCGCCGGTCCCATATGCCGGAGGTGGCGGGTTCAAGCCCAGCCCCGGCCAAAAAAAAAAAAAAAAAAAGAAATATAAAGGTTTCAATACTTGTGCTGAGATCTCATCCACCAGAGTCACATGTTGTGGAGGAGGGCTGGGCATAGTGATAGTGTAGATAGAGCTCTGTCACACAGCTACTGATAGGTCATAGACCAATACTGGTTGACAACCAAAGGTTAAGATACTATAAGAGAAAAAACAAAGAACATTTTTCTGCCCCTTTGATTACTAGCTTCAGGAAGGAATTTATAGTTTTAATTCCTAAAAATAATGGGAGTTTTAATGAGATAAATCATAAAACATTCCATTGCCCTTGTTATACTTTTTTTCTCAGCAATGGCTGCAGGAGCAGAGTGTGAAGAGGCCATAAACATATCATAATTATCTGGAAGATAAAATTGGCCCCTCTTGGTGCATTAGTTCAGATATCAATATCAATATATGCAGAAATGTTAGGCCATTGGCAGCCCAGAAACAAACTTCCCTTGGGCAAAACCAGTGGTTTCTGAGAGCAAGAAACAGGAGACAAAGCATGTTACAGTCAAGAAAGAAGACCACTGGTGTGGAAATCGATTGATGAATGAGCCCTGGTGCATAGTGAAAATAATACTAATCAGGAATGTGTTGCAGGGCATCTAGCCCTCTTAGTTTCTGTTAGTCTAAGCTGTGGAGTCATCCCTGCAAGGTACTGAGAGACCATGCATATGATGAGTGAGAAAAAAACTGAGAAATTTGTTTAGGTAATGGCCCAACCTCCTTAGGAGCTTCTGCAAATCTGGCCATTTCCCTACATCTCTGCCCCCATGAGGGATTCACAGCCAGTGTGAATAGCCCATGGTCTGGATCTGCTCTTAATGACAGTTCCTGAAGTCTTGGGATTGACCACACAGGATTCCAGAGCTCATCATAGTTGGATCAGAAAGGTGGTCTTGCAGTGAAATGCTATGCATCCACTCACCCAGAATTCATATCAAAAGCTCACCTAGAATTCCCATCAGGAGTGACACGCCACCAGGCCCAGCTGTTAAGATATTCTCCACAGAGAGACCCAAGGGGACAGGCTCTGGGAAGGAAGATAAAGGGGCAGAGAGAAAAAGGAGTTGCTAACAGGTGAATCAGCCATATCTGAGCCCAGAACATAACATGCAAGCTCTCCACTCCCTTCCCATACCTTGCTGTGCCACAGCCACTCAACTGAAGGTCACTGCCAATCAGGAAGCTCAACACTCCTGTCTACAATGACCTCGGCACACAGATAAATGGGATACTAGCACCCGGGGCTGAAATACAGCCTGAATAGTCTTCATACCTCTATCCTGCCACAAGCCTGGACACAAAGCTATATCCACCACAGAAAGGGGCACCTTTTCCTAAATTCTGGGTCTAGGGGACATGAAGAAGGATCTTAAGACCTAGGAAGGCCATGTGGAATATCTCACATTAGATTTACCTACACGGTCTCTCCTATTTGGACTCCAAACTGCATCTCTCTTTTACTTACAGAATCTCTTCTTGGCACATGGTATTCCGTGACCTGTCAGTGGTCCAAGCATGGCAAAAGCAGGGCAGGCCTCCCCACCTCTGCCTTCCGTCACCAGTGGGTCACTGGGAGTGGACCACAGAGAGGAGGCTGTGCTTAGAGAACTATAACATTGATAGATATTCCCTCAGACCAGGTCACGGGGCTCACAGGAAAGATGGCTTGAAACACAGCTTTGTACTCTGATCTCAAATGCTGTGGCTGACCAGTATCACCCTCCTTGTACAGATAGAATGTATCAAACCAGGTGTTTGAGCTACATATCAGAGACTTGTTCTTAGGATACTTCAGCAAAGAATACGGACGGGCAAATATTTTGTGTTTCTATTAGGGAATCTTAAAAAAGAGACTGAAATAATTTAAAAAATAAAACCTACATCTTATAATATTTGTAGCAGTTAACTTCCTTGTTTTCTGAAAGTATCAGCATTTTATATGCAGTTCCACACAAAGTAGTTGTTTTCCCTCATGTACATCAACTATTAACTAGTGTGATTTAAACATTCCAATTGTATATGAAGTCAGCACATTTTACCCCATAAATATACTAATGTATACATTTCTATGTGTTTATGATTTAATAGAAAATAAAATAAAATAATACTTAAAAAAAAAAAAGTCTTTTTAGCTCATCCCATAGGGGATAAATTTTAAAATCCCAGTCCTCCTTCATTATTGAGGTTCCAACACTTATCCTAGGTCCCGTTCTGTCTTGCACAAAAGACCAAATATCTTTCCTGCAATTCTGAGCACCCAGAACACCTTTCCCATCCTAGTCACTGGAAGGACTGTCACCTATAGAGTCCAGAGTATTTGACAAGCTCACTGAGAAGCTCAGAATGTTTGTCAGCCTTTGAGCTGCAGTATGAGAATAGTATCATGGCAGTTCAAACTTTGGTGGGGAGAGGGTGAAGTACCCATCTCCAGGTTCTCAGGAAATCTCAAGCAACACTGTTTTCTGCACTTCAGGAAAACTGAGCTCCATTGGTTTGGTGGGACCAGTGCTCAGATGACTTTGACTTGTGACTGAACTTTGGACCTGCTCCCTCTATGAGGCATGGCTCTCAGAATTTGATTGTATGAGCAGGGGAAGTGTCTAAGTGACTTTTGGCTGAACTTTGGGCCTCTGGTCTCCACCACACAGGGGTCTCTGAGCCACATTTTCTCAGGAAGAGCCATGTTTAAGCGACTTTGGACTGAACTTGGGATTAGCACTATCCAGCAAGTGGAAGCTCTCTGAGCTCTGTTGGATGGGCTGTGCCTGGTGCCTGAGCTACTCTTGTCTGAACTTTAGAACTGTGTCCCCTACTGTATGGCAGCCCACTGAGCTTGACAGAGCAGGCAGTGCCCTGTGTCTGAGCAACTCTGAGCTCTAGGCTTACAGTGTCCACAGAGCGGTGGTCCTCAGTGCTTGATTGGCTGCATCATCCCCAGAGACCTCCTGAATTCTGGGTCAACACTGTCATCTGGGCAGCCTTGTGAGCTTAATTTGGTCGGCAGAGCCAGTACTGGTAGAGTGAATTTCATTGGGACTGTAGACCTGTACTGCCTACAGATTCTTGTCATCCTGGAGACACTGTCTGGGGCAGCAGATTCACCAATTTCCTGCCTTTGTTAGTGCATCAGTATCACTGCAGTGGTGAGGAATGAACTAATTAGGGACAACCTATCAATTCAACTAAAAAAGCATGATTAAAACATTAAAAAAGAGAAAAAGAGGAAGAAGCTGAAAATACTCATGAGGAGGAATCAGCTGAAGAACTCTTGCAACATGAAAAATCAGAGCAAATCAATGCATTCTGGGGATGCCAAGGAAAATACAACAAAAAATTCCATCCACAGAGAAATTGCTGAAATATAATAAATATAATTTAATATATGGATGGCAAATAAGATAATTGGAATGGAGGAAAAGATGGAAACAGAGAACCCCCCCCCAAAAAAAAGTTCAGAATTTGTCTTGAGAAATTAATGAATTCAAAGACAAAGTCACCAAGGATATGGACACAATGAGGAAAGATATAGCAGAGCTTAGGAATTCCCAGATTTCAGGTTATATGACAAGGCTATAATGATCAAGACAGCATGATATTGGCACAAAAATAGAGTTGTAGATCTATAGAATAGGATAGAGAATCTAGAGATGAACCAGCCACATACCGTTATTTAATCTTTGATAAGCCTAACAAAAACATGCAATGGGGAAAAGAATCCTTCTTTAACAAATGGTGTTGTGAGTACTGATTATTCACATGTAGAAGACTAAAACTGGACCTTCACCTCTCACCACTGACAAAAATTGATACTCACTGGATAAAAGGTTTAAATTTAATACACAAAGCAATAAAAATTCTAGAAGAGAGTATGGATAAAACACTTGAAGATATTGGCCTGGGAAAAATTTTATGAGGAAGACCCTTTGCCCCCCGCAATTGCAGCAACACCAAAAAGAAATAACTCAGACTTGCTCAAGGTAAAAAGCTTTTGCACAGCGAAGGGTACCGCAAACAAAGCAAACAGACAGCCTTCAGAATGGGAAATCTTTGCATGTTCTGAATCTGACAAAGGCCTGATAAATAGCCTCTACAGAGAACTCAAACAATAAGAAAAGTGCAAACAACCCTCTCCGTAAGTGAGCAAGAGATTTGAACAGAAACTTTTCAGTGATGACAGATGAATTGCCAGCCAACACACGAAAAAGTGCTCATCATCTTTAATTATCAGAGAAATGCAAATCAAAACCAGTCTGAGATATCACCTAACCCCAGCAAGGTTAGCTCACATCATAAAGTTTTAAAACACCAGATGCTGGCATGGATGTGGAGAAAAGGGAACACTTCTACACTGCTGGTGGGATGACAAAGTAATACAGCCCTTTTTGAAAGAAGTAAGAAGAATCCTCCATTTGGCCCTGAAAACTCATTGCTAGATATCTACCCATAATAAAAACCATTTTGCCACAAAGACATTTGCACTGGAATGTTTATTGTGGCTCCATTCATAAAACCCATGAATGGATCGGCAAACCATGGTATATGTATACCATGAAATATTATTCAGCCATTAAAAAGATAGAAACTTGACATCTTTTACTTTTACCTGGATGGAGCTGAAATACATTCTTTTTTTTTTTTTTTTTTTTTTTTTTGTAGAGACAGAGTTTCACTTTATTGCCCTCGGTAGAGTGCCGTGGCGTCACACAGCTCACAGCAACCTCCAACTCCTGGGCTTAGGAGATTCTCCTGCCTCAGCCTCCCGAGTAGCTGGGACTACAGGCACCCGCCACAATGCCCGGCTATTTTTTTGTTGCAGTTTGGCCGGGGCTGGGTTTGAACCCGCCACCCTCGGTATATGGGGCCGGCGCCCTGCTCACTGAGCCACAGGCACCGCCCTGAAATACATTCTTCTTAGTAAAATACAGCAAGAATGGAAAAATAAATATCAATGTATTCCATACTACTATGAAACCAATATATAAACAATTACATGTTCATAAGAACAATAAAACACTAATATAGTCCAGGTTGGGGGTAGAGGGAAGCTGGAGGGTGGAGGTAGTTTGGCAGAAGGAGGGAGGTCATGAGGCAGGAACTCACCTAATGTGCACACTGTGAGGGTGTGTAACATACCCCCTGGGTGAGAGAGGCTCTTCTATAAATGTAACTTTACCCTGTAAGTGAGAACAATGTAACCTAAACATTTTACCCTTTATTAATTTGAATAAAATTTTTTTAAAAAATAGAAATATGATTGGGAAAGGACACTCAGGACCAATGGAGTGTCAGCAACCTTCTACATCTGGATCTGGACTGTGCTTCAGTGCACAGATGTTCAACTTGTAAATATTAATTACACCAGGCCTTGGCATGTTTTACTTTACAAGTTTTTTTTAGGTTGAAGGAAAAAGTCCCATAATCACCACAATACCAGTAGTAATAATCAATATCAATTGTTTTTCAACACTAATGACCAATAGCAATAATAATAATCAATAAGAACAAGAAATATTTTTGGAAATTGGAAGATATTTATTTTAAAAATGCTTAAATATTCTTTAACATAGTGGAGGTTAGCTCTCAAAATTTTACAGCTAACATCATATTTAATGATAAAATTTTAATATGTTGCCTAGTTGTTCAGCAATGAAGAACACACATCTGTTGTCACTATTTCTACTAAACACTCTGCTAAATATTTTTATCAGCACAGTACAAAAACAAAAAATATAATGGGTTCAAAATTTTGGAAATTTTAACAAAACTGTTATTATATTCAGATGATGCATTTCTCTTACATGTAAAGACAGAAGTATCCATAGACAGGCATGTAGAATAATTAGAAAGTCTAGTAAGATTTCTGGATACATGATCCAATGCATAACTTCAATAGAGTGCTCAGCATCATAAATAAAAAAAAATTGACAGTGAAAATGGTCATAAGGGAATGTAAAATGTAAATATCACATTATTGGAAGAGTATTAAAAAGAGAAAAATTAAGTAATAAGTACGTTTTTTATTGAATAAAAGGAACCAATATGACAAAGATATTGGCCTCTAATAAATAAGTTTGTTGAGTATCAACATGCAGAAAAGCAGCGCTGAGCATGCAACAGCTGAGGGCAAGTCATTCCTATAAAGTTTGGAAGAACTTGCTAAAACATGATTTTACCCATAAAAGATAAACAGATTAATAATGGCAAAAAACTGACCTTGAGCACAAAATCCAGATAACCAGAGACATAAATTAACATGTAGTTATTTATTGGACCCTGAGTTACAAACCCTAATAAAAATGCTGATAATGTAGAAAATACAAAACTAAATAGATTTAGAGAGGAATGGGTGAAAGGAAAAGGGAGTGTAAGAACAATAATCATATTAACTTAGTGAAGGAAGGGAGATAAGTAGTATGCAGACTAATTTATCAAAAAAAAAAAATAGAATAGGGCGGTGCCTGTGGCTCAGTTGGTAAGGCGCCGGCCCCATATACCGAGGGTGGCGGGTTCAGACCCGGCCCCGGCTGAACTGCAACCAAAAAATAGCTGGGCATTGTGGCGGGCGCCTGTAGTCCCAGCTACTCGGGAGGCTGAGGCAAGAGAATCGCTTAAGCCCAGGAGTTGGAGGTTTCTGTGAGCTGTGTGATGCCATGGCACTCTACCGAGGGCCATAAAGTGAGACTCTGTCTCTACAAAAAAAAAAAAAAAAAAAATAGAATAAGTACACAAAATGTCTGTAAAGAAACTATGAATACCAGGGAACATTATGTAGCCTTAAAAAAGATGGAGACTTTACCTCTTTTACACAGATGGAGCTGGAACATATTCTTCTTATTAAAGTATCTTAAGAATGGAAGAAAAAGTATCCAATGTACCAGTACTATTAAGAAACCAATATATAATCACCCACAATTTCATATGAAAGATAAAACACAACTATAGTCCAGGATGAAGGAGGGAAGAGGAGGGGGAGGGAAAGGGAGAGGGTGAGTGGAGGGAGGGTAAGTGGTGGGACCTCACCTATGGTGTGTATTGCAAGGGTACAAGTCAGATCTATTAAGAGTAGATATAAACACAATAATTAAGTGAGGTGAAGGCTATGTTAACAAGTTTGATGTAAGCATTCCAAATTGTATATTAAATCAGCACATTGTACCGTGTAAATTCATTTGTGTATACAGTTATAATTTAATAAAAAAAATTAAAGAAACACCATGAAAAACAGGCTAATCCTGGGAAGGAGTAGGAAAGAAAGGAGATACGGAACTCAGGGAATTGCACAATTACTCATACCAGGGACTCAGAATTAGGGTAGAAACACTTACAGAAATGACAAATGGAGTCATTTTTGTTGTGTGTGCTGCCCTGTCTCCAGGACAGTTCCAATGGACAAATTTGGGAAGGCCTGATGGATGCGTGTGACTGGTAAATTCCAAAGTCTCCTGCAAGGACATGAGAATAGCATGGTGTCATGGTTGTTCTACTATCTAAGTCACCACCCATCCCAGTAAGAGGTTGTTTCCTCATCAGACCAAAGCTCAGAGGCCAGTATGAATATGACAGGTGGCATCACTGTGTACCTTAGTGATGAAAATATGAAAATGAAAATTCACTTTGTGTTCCTGTTGGGGTCACCTAAGTGCAGTGCAGAGAAGACCACTGTCACCTCCTTGGAAACAGCATTCAGTGTAATGACCTCGGGAAATTTTCCTCCCAGTTGCTTGTGACACTGATTAATTCACGTCTGAGTAATCCCCAGGACCTGTTGACTCCATCCTGGAATAAACACTTACAACTTCTTTGCAAGTGTAACATGTCCTTTTGCAGAAGTTTCTCTCACATGACATGGTAATTGCAGCTCTAGGGGGGATGAAGTCAGGGAATTGCAAGACCCATAACTGCTTGGCTCCACATGGCTGCTGTCTATTGATGTCCATGATCCCACTGCAAGTTGTAGCCAGGACATTGACCCTGGTGAGTGTTTTGTATCGGCTCAGACCCCAGACACTCAGAGGGCAGGTGAGGAGCTGGGTAGGACAGAGATTTTCCTCAGGCCTCAGCACAGCTTCACCTAAGCCTTGGACTGCTTCTCAGCTGAGAGGGTGAAGGGGAGTGTGAGGATGGAGATCCTACAGCAGGCTTTGGAAGGTCATGGCTACTTGGCTTCAGGGTGGTGGACATTGCTGAGTCTGGGGCCAGCCTTGGGTGGAAGGACCTGTGTCCTCACAGGCTTGTTCCCCTTCACGTTGTCTTATCACTTGGATTTCTGAGAATGAGACTTAGAGAACTTGAGACATTTTGGTATTTAGAGTTTAGGGTAAATGTACAGCATCTCCGGCTGTGTGTTTTTCTTGCTCCCTGAACACTAGTGTGCACACAGACATTCAGGGTACTAAGGTGACCCTCACAGGCAGGTTCAAAAACTCAATAGCATGGCAGCGCCTGTGGCTCAAAGGGTTGGGGAATTGGTCCCATATATTGGAGGTGATGGGTTCAAAACCAGCCCCGACCAAAAAAAAAAAAACTCAGTATTGAGTAACTGCATGAGTGTGGTGGGTCATCATGGGATTGTGACATCATGTGTTTTTCTTCCCCACTGAAAGACTAGACTTCACAATGAGAGTACAGCCTCTGGATCCAGGAAGTTTCTCACATTCCTACCTCTGTTCCTACAGGCTGATGGGTCGGGAGTCCTGACAGATTCTGGACTTCACAGCCCAGAGCCAGGGTTAGTGAGAGTGTCTATGAGTATTACATAGGGTATCCCTGTCCACACAGCCTCTAACAAAAGATAGTAACAGTGGTATTTTCTGCCTGATTCCATAGTCACTACTTTGAAGCAAGATAGACAATCAGCTGGCAGCAACTGTAACCATAAGCTACTACATCTGTGTGTGACTGGAAAGATTTGCCTCTTCCTTTGATGATGTTTGAAGGTTCTGAGTACTTCCCCTCTGTATGCCTGTGTCTGGGAAGGGTATGAAGTGACAGAGACAGCATCAGGCCCACACCCTGCTCACCAGGGAGTACACCTGCTGCAGGTGTGTATGCTCAGTGAGCTGCTCTCACTGCACCAGGGACCTGGTCTGTTCTTCACTGCGACTGAGTGATCTTGGCAAGGCTTTTTGTTTTCCATTTGCTTGTTTTCCATTTGCTATATGAGCAGCTTTTTTGAGGTATAAATGACAAGTGTACAATTTGAGAATTCTTGGCATACTTTTACATTCATCAAACTTTCCACTTTCAAAATTGTGAATATGTCTAATATCACCATAAATTCTCTTGTGTTCTGTGGGAAGCCTTTTCTCTTGCCCCATCCACCCCAGCCACCAGGCAACTGTTTATCTGGTTTCTGTTAGTACAGATCAATTTTTGTTTATTATAACATTATATAAATATTTTTTTCATTTTATATTCACATAAAATGTCATAAAAATATTCCCTGATACTGAATATTATTAACATACACTAGATTCTTGTACCCAGGTCTAAAGCCTAATATACAGTATGTCATCAACAAATTGTACAGACTGGTAATTTTGTTTTTTTAATTGACCTTCAGCCTCTTACTGGAAAATGAATTAGAAACACAGAAAGTGTTACTGCTGATCCACTCTTAACCTTTCCTTATCAGCATTTCCATCTCCCTAATCAACTTTTCCTCTGAACACTTCTTATCTTTTCTCCTCTGTGACTGGGTCTCTCCAAATTCCATTGTACTTTCTCATTATCCTCTGGGAGTCAATTCCCTTCAGGACATACGAATTTTTCCAGTTCTGTCCAGCCATGAGCTTCAAATCTTACTGTGCCTGTCACCAGTGTTTAACCTGTCCCTTAAACCCTCTTCCATTTTCATTTTTCTATGTATTTCTAACTGCTATCCACCTGTGTGGTATTTACAGTGCTGAAGTTATTTGGCTGGTTGCTTGTTTGCTTTTGCCTCATTTGTTCCTGCTCTTGGTTTAAAAATTGCTTCAAAAAAAAAAAAAAAGAAAGAAAACCAAGCACTTGGAAGAAAATGCTAGCCCAGCAGACACTTTCAGTGGCATCACAGAAGCTATTTCACTCTAGCAGAGCAGAGTGGCTAAGGCACGACCCTCAGGCCCTATGTTCTTGGGTCCAGCTGCCTCACCTGCCACTAGTGAGTTGTGAGACATTGAGCAAAATACTTGAATTCACCCATTTACATTGTCATCATCTGCCAAAGGAGAATGATATTTACTATATTTGGGTTATCAAGAAATTCATGAATAGATTTATTTAAGACCCTTACAGTAGTATGTAGTACAGTGCCAGTTCTCAGTCAATTTCACTGTTTGTATTATTAATTTTCTGGTTATCACAAAGAATGAGTTTCAGTGGATGTGTCATTATGAGCATTAAGCAAGGCTGATATTTTGACCTGATGAATCTGACCATGGTTGCCTTATCATGATTTTACTAGAAGAATCCCTAACTTACTCAGCCTGCTTTGATCTGTGACTGAAGTGGGTTATTCCTCCTCATGTTGTAGAGTCTTTCAGCCTGGCAGTACATCACTGCTGCATAAATGGAGGGTGGTCATTTGTGCTAAAGTCAGTGAGACCTATTTTTTTGGTTTGGTTTTCTTTTTTTCAGGATCTGAGAATATTATCTTTAGTTTCACCACTCTTTATGGAGTCCACACTGTTACTCTACAGGAAAGTCTTTTCTTTACAGACAAACAGATACGTGATTCTCGTTACACTTTGTGTTGAAGCAAAACATTAGAAGGAGAATGTGAGTAGATCACAAAAAGCAAATGAATGGGTCAATCTCATTGCTGGAACTGGCAGACAGAGTGCAGCCATATGAAGACAAAGGCAGTTGTAAGTGTGTTCAGCAAGTTGAAAGTGCTTCAATTCCCATCTTTTAGGTTTTTATGAAAACTCCATTATACAATCATGATTTTTTTGTGATTAATCAGGGCCCTAGAATTTGGTATTCCATTCAACCTTCATCCCCTCTCTTTTCTCTGGAGGTTAGTGTGTTGCTGATCGCTCCAACCCTTCAATCATAAGGTTGGTTACCCAGCCAAGGAGCCCACCCCAAGACTGGTCAGGAGCCCATAAGACTGATCTTGCTGGGGCAAAGGATGCTCCCATCACCCAGAAAATTCCAAAGGATTTAGGAGATCTGTGTGAGATGTTTACATCAGTCAGGCAATTACAAGGGTCTTAAAAGCTCTATGGCAGGAACCAGGGTCAGAGAGAAATATTAGAAAAAATTCTCCCAGCATCCTTATTAACAAGGTTTTGATTCAACAACTCAGTACCAGGAACCAGGGGTAGAACCCAATGCATATACTTCTTATCATATTATAAAATCACACAGTTACTATTTTTATCTAGATGTTCATGACACTGAGTATTAATGCTTTATTCAAATTTAATAATTTTTACCTGATTAAATTCTAGTATTTGTTTTAAGATTTGATTTCTCTGTCATGTTTAGTTATTTGTTTATTCCGAATGTTTATTATTCAGTTCTAGAATTTTCATTTGCTTTCCTATGCAGTTTCTGTTGCTCCGCATGTATTTTTCTTTGTCACTATAATCACAGCTATAAAATCTGCTTTAAATTCATTTTCTTTTAATTGCAGCATCTCCATTGATCATTTTTTGGCTTGAATATAGGTCAGTTCATCCTATTTGTTTATCTGTTTAATCATTTTGGGATGTATCCTCAGACATTGTAGAGATTGGATTCTGTGTCATTTTTTGACACAAACACAAGATTATTGCTCTTTCAGCAGACAGTTGATTTGGCTAAACTCAAATTCCACATTCTTATGTCTCAGCTCAGTTACTTTAGGCTTCCAGGAGCAGTTTGGTATCTGCATGAATACTTAAGCATCTACCTGCCAGAGACTTGGATAAAAGTCACACCTACAGCTTGTGGTCCCACAATATAGCTATCTTTTCCCACCACTTTCTCGTATTCAGCCTCTGCAGTTGTCCTCCACTCTGAGACTATGGGAATCTATTTTGGCTTTAGTCACTTTGCAGGGTGCCAACCATAGCTACTGTCAGGATCAGAGTCATTTTGAAAGGTAGATAACTCACCCTTCTCTCCCCAGTGTCAGCCTCCCCGAGGATCTGCCTGCTTCTGCTCACGCACTAGTGAACTCTAAAGACAGCCATGCTTTATATTTTATCTGGAGTCTAGGGTTATTATTTGTAAGAAAATTGGTTCAGTTGGCATTGCTGAGCTACACCAGAAGCAAAAACTACTCTTTCTTACAGTGTTTGGTCATGAGGAAGTTTTTCTTAACTTTTTTGTTGTTAATATTGTGAATTTTTCTTGTTTTTGATTTTCAGTTATACTCGGAAAACTTTCCCCCATGTTCATGTCATGGAGCAATCCACCCACATGTTTATCTAATACTATTGGTGGTTTTATTTTGAAATTTTAGTTACCTTTCTGTTCTTCTTTTCTGGATACAGACCTAGCACTTTTAACATGGAGACTCTGAAATATGTTCTGGAACTTAGTGGAGCTCCTCCATTGCTCACAGCTTTTCTTTTATACCTTCCTTCATTATTTTAAATGTTATTTTCAATTTAATTTTCATTGTAAATTCATCTGGCTGCAAAAAAAATTATTATTATATTTAATTGATTCAATACATTTAGTGGTTAGATTCAGAAGGAACGATGTGTTTATGATGTTTTGCTATCCTGCCCAGAAATAACCCTCCTAGGGTGTTTAAGACTTTTACTCATCAAGTTTTTCTTCATTTATTTTATTTTATGCCTAAACATTAAAATTTTTGATTTGCTTTGTAAATATGACTTTCTGTTCCCTCACATAACTGATATCATTTGTCTGTATGAAGGGCATTGATTTTTTTTATTTATTTTATTTAATTAATTTTTTTTTATTGCTAAATCATAGCTGTGTACATTTGTGAAATCAAAGGGTACAATGTGCTGGTTTCATATACAATCTGAAATATGCTCATCAAACTGTTCAATGTAGCCTTCATGGCATTTTCTTAGGTATTGTATGTAGACATTTGTATTCTGCATTTAGTAGGTTTCACCTGTACCCATTCGAAGATGCACCGTAGGTGTTGCCCCACCCCTTACCCTCCCGCCATCCTAACCTCCCCCCTCCCTTTCCATCCCTTGGCCCTTTCCCCATATTCTTGTGCTATAGTTGGGTTATAGCCTTCATATAAAAGCTATAAATTAGCTTCATAGTAGGGCTGAGTACATTGGATACTTTTCCTTCCATTCCTGATATCCTTTGCTAAGAATATATTCCAGCTCCATCCATGTAAACATGAAAGAGGCAAAGTCTCCATCTTTCTTTAAGGCTGCATTCCATGGTATACACGTACCCCAATTTGCTAGTCCATTCGTGGGTCGATGGGCACTTGGGCTTCTTCCATGACTTAGCAATTATGAATTGGGCTGCAATAAACATTCTAGTTCAGATGTTTTTGTTACATTGTGATTTTTGGTCTTCTGGGTATATACCTAGTAAAGGAATTATAGGATCAAATGGCAGGTCTATTTTTATATCTCTAAGTATTCTCCAAACATCCTTCTAAAAGGAACATATTAGTGTGCATTCCCACCAGCAGTGTAGAAGTGTGTCCTTTTCTCCACATCCACGCCAACATCTCTGGTTTTGTGATCTTGTTATGTGGGCTACTCTTACTGGGGTTAGGTGATTTCTCAAAGTAGTTTTGATTTGCATTTCTCTGATGATTAAGGATGATAAGCTTTTTTTCATGTGTCTACAGATTGTGCATCTATCTTCTTTAGAGAAGTTTCTCTTCAAGTCCCTTGGCCACCCTGAGATGGGATCACGTGTTCTTTTCTTGCTAATACGTTTGAGTTCTCTGTGAATTCTGGTTATTAAACCTTTATCAGAGGAAACCTGCAAATATTTTCTCCCATTCTGAGTACTGTCTGCTTGCTTTCCTTACTATGTTCTTGCCTGTGCAGAAGCTTTTTAGTTTGATCAGGTCCCAGTAATGTATTTTTGATACTGCTTCAATTGCCTGTGGAGTCCTCCTCATAAAATATTCACCCAGGCTGATTTCTTCAAGAGTTTTCCCTGCACTTTCTTCAAGTATTTTTATAGTTACATATCTTAGGTTTAAATCTTTTATCCAGTGAGAGTCTATCTTAGTTGATAGTGAAAGGTGTGGGTCCAGTTTCATTCTTTTACATATCGCCAGCCAGTTCACCCAGCACCATTTGTTAAATAGGGAATCTTTTCCCCAGTGAATGTTTTTAATTGGCTTGTCAAAGATCAAATAACGGTAAGTAGCTAGATTCATCTCTTGGTTCTCTATTCTGTTCCAGACATCTACTTCTCTGTTTTTGTGCCAGTACCATGCTGTTTTGATCACTATCAATTTATAGTACAGTCTCAAGTCTGGTAGCGTGATTCCTCCTGCTTTGTTTATAAAACATTTCAAAAATGTTTTATACAATGTTTTATACAATGTTTTATTACTCAAAAACATTTCTGAGTAATATTTTGGCTTCTCGAGGTTTTTTCTAATTCCATATAAAATGAATTATTATTTTTTCAAGATCTTTAAAATATGACAATGGAGCTTTAATAGGAATTGCATTAAAATTATAATTGCTTTGGGTAGTATAGACATTTTAACGATGTTGATTGTTCCCAGCCATGACTATGGTATGTTTTTCCGTTTGTTAACATCTTCAGCTATTTCTTTTCTTAAAGTTTCATAGTTCTCTTTATAGAGATCTTTCACGTCCTTTGTTAGATAAACTCCCAAATATTTCATCTTCTTTGGCACTACTGTGAAAGGAATAGGGTCCTTGACTGTTTTTACAGCTTGGCTATTGTTGGTATATATAAAGGCAACAGATTTATGGGTGTTGATTTTGTAGCCTGAGACATTCCTGTATTCCTTGATCACTTCTAAAAGTTTTGTAGTAGAATCCCTAGTGTTTTCCAGATATACGATCAAGTCATCTGTGAAGAGTGAAAGTTTGATCTCTTCTGATCCTATGTAGATACCCTTGATTGCCTTTTCTTCTCTAATTGCAATGGCTAAAACTTCCATTACAATGTTAAAGAGCAATGGAGCTTTATGTCAGAATTCTACCAAACCTTTAAAGAAGAACTAGCACCTATTATACTAAACCTCTTTCAAAATATAGAAAAAGAAGGAATACTACGCAACACATTCTATGAAGCAAACATCACCTTGATCCCCAAACCAGGGAAAGACCCAACAAGAAAAGAAAATTATAGAACAATATCACTAATGAATATTGATGCAAAAATACTCAATAAGATCCTAACAAACGGAATCCAAAAACACATCAAAAAAATTATACACAGTGACCAAGTGGGATTTATCCCAGGCTCTCAAGGCTGGTTCAATATACATAAATCTATAAATGTAATTAGGCACATAAACAAAATAAAAAATAAAGACCATATGGTTCTCTCAATTGATGCAGAAAAAGCTTTTGATAATATCCAGCATCACTTCATGATCAGAACACTTAAGAAAATGGGTATAGAATTGACATTTCTTAAACTGATAGAGGCCATCTACAGCAAACCCACAGCCAATATCGTATTGAATGGAATTAAATTGAAATCATTTCCACTTAGATCAGGAACCAGGGAAGATTGCCCATTGTCTCCATTGCTCTTTAACAGTGTAAGGGTATTGATTTTTGTAAATTTATAGATTGCTGCCGTCCTCATTTTTTCAGTTGAGTTCATTTTTATCTGATTTTCTAGAGATTCTTTTTATACTATCATATCATCTACAAATAGTTTTCCCCTCTCTAAGTTTTTATTTTCTCTTGGATAATTATATTGACTCAAACTTATGGACTTTGGTAAGTATTAATGGAAATACTGGTCCTCTTTACTTTTTTATGAAGCAAAACATAAATGAACCACTAGATTATACACATATAATCATGCTAAGCAAATATCCCAATATTCCCATACTTTTGAATGTCTTTTTAATAACTTTGCTATTGAATTTTATCAAAGGCTCTTGTTAGAATTAATAAAAACCATCGGATGAATTTTTTGTAGTAAAGTTTATTATTAGATTTTATAATATTGAATGTCACTGAATTCCTGAAATATGTCTTACATCATCATGGTATATTATCTTCCTAATTTCATGTTTGCAGTATAATTGTTTCCTTGGAAACGAGACTTCTGAGGAAGAATGCATTAAATTTCTAAAATTATGCAGCAAATTTGTTCCTGTATTCATTAATGTTTACTGAAACATACACATTCTGTAAGAATCGAAGAAAACATTAGAAAAACAAACACTCGAGATAGACAGTTATCTCAAGGAGTAGGATTATAAATAGATTGGTTATAGACTAATTCTTTTGTCTATGTACATTTATATTATTTTATTACTAATGATATACATATACATTAATTGAATAATTTCAGAGAAAAAATTTTTAAGATAATAAAAATAATGCAGTTTCTATATATTTCCATATGGCCACTAAGTGATACAATGCCTGATACATATTCTACACTGTATGGTGGAATGGTGTTCCACAACACCATGCATATTCTTCATCCATGACATGATTTTTGTTTTACTGTTATCATATGTTCTATTTGTGTCTCCCACACTAGGCTATGAGCCCTGAGGAACAGTGACTCAGACCAATTAATCTTTGTATATCCAAGGACTGAAAACCTATTCTGCTTACATAGGTGTTTCAGAGACATTTTTGATATGACAGATAAAGCCTTTTCTGAGGATGATGCCCTAGACACACACACTGAGGAATTCAAGAAATAGACTAATACTGCCACATCCTGCATGGTTATATGACTGTAAACAATAACATGCCAAGCTAGCTATGCTGAGTGGCAGTTCTAAGCTCACTGCTGTGGTGTACCCTCCTCTTAAATGAAACTGCTATCCTTAGAAAGAAGAGTTAGTGAGGGCACAGAAGCTCCTGTTAGAAATGTGAATATTGAAACAAACCTGAGACTTGTGCTGTTACACTGGATTCTAACTCTGTGACCTTCAGACTCTTCTCTGAACAACTTCTTGCATGATCACATGAGAATGACTCTTGGTGATTTGATCCTGGGGTTAATGTTTGCTGTGCAAACAGGGATTGGGGTCCTGGGGAACACCTTTCTTCTGGCAGATTATGCCTCTACAGCCTGCACAGGCCAAGCCCTGAGGCCCACACACCTTATCCTCACCAACCTAGCTGTGGCCAACCTCTTGGTTCTTCTCTTCAAAGGGATCCCTCAAATAATATTTATCTGGGGAATGACAAACATTCTGGGACATATAGGGTGTAAACTTGTCAATTACATCCACAGAACAGCCCGGGGCCTTTCTCTCTGTTTTACTTGCCACTTGAGCAGTTTTCAGGCTATCACCATCAGCCCTAGAACTGGGGGGTGGATGAAGCTCAAAGTCAGAGCTTTGAAGAACAACAGATTCGTCTGCTTTCTATGCTGGATCTCCAACCTGTTGATGAATGTCTTTCTTCCTAGAACTGTACATGCTCTTCAGAATACCCATAATGCAACTAAGACACGAAATTATGGACTTTGCTCTTCTAAAAATCCAGACACATCTTCCATTGTAAACTACACAATTCTAATGACTTTCCCAGATTTTGTGTTCATGGGACTCATGGCTGGGGCCAGTGTCTACATGGTCCTGATCTTACACAGACACCACCAGCGAGTGAAGCATATTCACACCCTCCACACCTCCCACAGGTTCTCTCCTGAGGCAAAAGCCACTCAGACCATCCTGCTTCTGGCAACCAATTTCATTATGTTTTACTTCATCAATTCTATCCTTACACTGTATCGTATAGTTTTTTTCACATCTCACCTCCAGTTGCAGCATATTCCCACTTTTCTGGCAGGATGTTATCCCACCTTTAGCCCCCTGATACTAATGATTCAAGATCCTCAAAAACCTAGTTTCTGCTCTTAGATGGAGAAAAGAAAAAAATCTATATAACAAGTCCTGCCATTCAAAAGTGTTTCTTTTCTTCAAAGAATCTAGTAATTCACTGATTTAAATGAGTGTGTGAATATGACATACACCCAAGAAACTGATGCTAAAGAGATTTGAATGACATTGACTTAGCCATGTAGAAGCCTTCAGCTGTACTCAGAAGACGGATATACTACCAAGTAAAAACAAAACTGTGTGCTAGCACCATACCAATATTTTCTGTTTGCATTGTTCCTTTGAAATATTTGATGAAGGCAGGGGGGAAATTTGGGCAGATATTAGACATTTTAATCATTCCTTAGACCAAATTGAATTCTATATTTTCTATTAATAAAGTGTAACAGCTGTCATCACATACTGGTATGGGAGAGGGACCTCTTGCATTCAAGGATGAGGAGGGAGAGTTGACCTGAATGGAGGTGGGGAATGAAGAAAAGGGACACACACAAGAACAAAACACACACAAGACAAGCAATACGATAGTGTCAGGAGGACAGACAGAGCTGATGGCTTCAGCCAGCTCCTGAACCATGAAAACAGCTTTATTTATACAATATCTTAACAAGGTTTCATAAATCTTTGCACATGTGATGGTGATCAACCTTAAAGAGAAAAAATTGTGTGCTTGCCAATAACAAGTAAAGTATACATTTGCTATGTGAATTCTGGCAGGTGAAAAGAATGTTGTTAAAGGAGGAGAAGTGGTTAGGAGTCTCTCTCTCTCTGAGCATTTCCCAGGCTGTGGGGGCCTGTCGTCCACAGCCTGCTCTACAAAAACTATGTGTACCAAGTTCAACTGTGTATGTAGAACCCATGGGAAGCTACATAATCATTATAAGACCTGGGAAATTTACCTATAAGTTAAAAAAATTGCCATCTGAGAGTTGTAAGGTCGGTCAATTTTTGTAATGAAATAATGGAGACATTGTTAACTCATATTTTTTAAGTGAGAGCAAAAATCAATCTCTGCTTTGCCTGCTTTCTTCATCTTGCTGTTCTCCCCCAGGTTGAGTTCCCTTTTTCAGAAACAATTGGACATCCCAGAATCCTAAAAAAGATTAAAATTTTTCCCAATTGCTAGACCTATTTACTAAATCTACTTTTTTTTTTTTTTTTTTTTTTTCCGTAGAGACAGAGTCTCACTTTATTGCCCTCGGTAGAGTGCCGTGGCCTCACACGGCTCACAGCAACCTCCAACTCCTGGGCTTAAGCGATTCTCTTGCCTCAGCCTCCCAAGTAGCTGGGACTACAGGCGCCCGCCACAACGCCCAGCTATTTTTTTTTTTATGGTTGCAGTTTGGCCGGGGCCGGGCCTGAACCCGCCACCCTCGATATATGGGGCCGGCGCCCTACCGACTGAGCCACAGGCGCCACCCAATCTACTTTTTAAATTTGTTTTTAATAACTCCCAGACAAACAATGGAATATAAACATCAGGCCTCAGAAGCAGAAACATATGGAAAAATATGTCTGTTTTCAACCTTTCGAGATGCACATTAACAGTACCTTGTGAATTTGCCTGAACTTACCTTCGTTGTCACCATTAAATTCTACAACTGTTTGACTCATCCATGGGCATTCTTTCTTTCCTGAGGATATCATGTCATCTCCCTGCTTTTTCTCTCTTTCCCTATTCTCTTTCAGTCTCTTACTCCCTCTCTTTTCTATTTCTTTTTTTTTTTTCTATTTCTAAGATAAAATCAGGTCTGCACTTTACAACCTAATCTTGACCTAGAGATATTATTTCCTGTACCTGCATGGAACACCTACTGACTTTTACACCCTGAAGACATTGCTATGACAAAAAATAAATGCAGTGAGGAGGCAGGTTTTTAAGAACACTGAGGGATTCTGAACATTTATTCTTTCATAAAAACAACATAAATATTGTCAATGTCAACTTTTGTGATGACTCCAGAAATTAACCAATAGCTTAAAGTATTCTATGCAGCATTTTTAAAGAAAATAATTGAGGACCTCAGTAAAAAGAGTAAAGTTTGTGGAATTTTAACTTGGCATGTGCCCTTGTGTGGAGGGCCCTTATACAATGTATCGATCAGGCACAAAAACAGGATGGCGGAGGCGTACTTTAGGAAACCTGCTTGCAGGCTGGCCCTGGCAACAACCTTGCCGCCTGTGCCCTTTGCGCTCATTGGAGAGATATCTAGGTCAAGAAACCGCAATAACAGGATGTGTCCTAGAGTATATATACAGAGTGCTGTAAACAAGGTGAGAGAGAGAGCTTTTCCATCCTGCTCTCCCCGGACAAGGTTAGGGCTTTTCCATCCTGCTCTCCCCGGACAAGCTGCTTGTACCTGATAATAAACTTGCTGAAAGCTGTCTGCGTTGGTGTGTTCGTCCCTGCTGGCCGGCGGCCCAGCGACACTGACACCCTTGCTTCTTTGCCCAGTTCTACCTCAGCTTTGGAAAATGTCAACTTTAATATCACAATATCCATGAAAACTATCAGACTTGCAACCACCAGCCTTGCATCAGAGGAACATAGAAGCTTGAAAATCCTACAAAAGTGCCATCCACATAGCAGGGCCATTCTGTGACATGTTTTATAGCTCCATGATTAAGTTCCATTCCTCATCAGGACTCATTGTTTGAGCTAACACACAGGTCACTCATAGGGAAAAGTCTTACCAAGCACTAGTCAAAAATAATCAACTTCAGTTTTTAGCACTGCCATACCCTAATTCCAAAGTATATTTTTACCAAAGAAGAGCTCTGCCACAATTTTTATTGGGACATCTGAAGAATAAAATATTCATAGGGGTCTTTGAAATATCCTGATATGTTCATGAAAATATAGAATGCACACACTTACGTAGGGCTATGTACCTGCCCATCTGGCTGGTCTTGAAGCCCTGAGAAGGGTAAGGAAGACTTGTGCATTGAAGAGGTTCCTTGATACATGCATAGTGCCCCATCCAAAAGTGGAAGCTTTAGTGGCTCAAGGGAATTAAGGAAATCTCAGATTAATCATTAGCTAAATAAGCAGACTTAATTTACTACATACCAGAGAGAAAACAGACTTCAAGGAATTAGTTTTGGAATGCCTCTAAACACACTATTAACAATATCAGCAACAATAAACTCTAGGAAGAGGGAGAATCTGGCTTCCTAAGTAGCAACATTATGCTATCTAAAATGTGTAGCTTCAACAAAAATGTGTAGCAAAGAGAGAAAAGAATCATTCATACATGTAAAAAAGGTGAATCAATAGCACCTGGGGAGGTACCCATATGTCAGACTTAATATTAATGCAGAGAAAATTTAAATCAGCTATTATAAATATGCTCAAAGGACTTCAATAAACTACATATAAAGAACTAAAGGGAAGTATGGTAATGATGCTTTACCAAATATGGAGCAGCAACAAAGAGAGCAGTGCTTAATAGAAGATTCCAGGTGGCAGAAGAGAGAATAAACAAAATGAAGATTAGTCAATAAAAATAGATTATCTATTTTTGAGGAACTAAAATAGTGAAACAGGAAACAGTTAAAAAACAAAAAGAATAGACCCTGAGAAGTCTCTGTTGTACTCAAACTCACCAACATATACATGATGAAAGTCCCTCAAGGACAGTAAAGAGTATAATGTATGTAAAGAAAATTTGAAGAAACAATAGCCAAAGTTTTACCAAACTTGGTGACAATTAGTTTACACGTCTAAGATGGTCAACTAATTCTGAATAGCATCAACATATTACTTTCTTTGTAGGCTTTAGATAAATAGACAGAACCTCATCTTTCTTCTCTAACTTTTCTGCTACAGGTAAAGTAAACAACACAAGAATTAGTTACATATCACCCAATATCAGTCACTAGTAGTTTTCTCAAGACTTTTGTTTTTGTTTTTTGAGACTGGCTCTTGAGACTGCCCCTGTTACCTAGGTTGGAGGGAATGGTGCTATCACAGTTTTCTTTAGAGTTGAACTCATGGGCCAAGAAATACTTTTGCCTCAGGCTTCCAGGGAGCTGAGGCTACAATAACAGTCCACCAAGCCAGCTGATTTATTATTATCTTTTGTAGACAGGGAATCTCTTGATATGTTGCCAAGGTGGTTTTGAACTACTGGCCTCAGGCAAGTTTCTCAAGTTAGCCTCTCAAAATACTAGGATTTCCTGTATGAGGCTTTATGTTTTACCTTCCCATGTTTTTATCACACACACACACACACACACACACACACACACACACACACACACACACACACACACACACACACACACACACAAATTAAGAGACATTGCCAGTGCTGTCACCAAGGAAGCAGGCCAGAGAATGGATTGTAAGCTCAAAGCTTGCAGGAGGTTGGCCTCCCTTTACGTGTGCGGGCCCTAAGCAACCTCCGCAGCTGCTATTTATTGAGAACAAGTTCCCCCCTCTCCCCCAACCCCTACTCTGAAATTCCACAGCTGATCAGTTTACAACTGCCCATGTCTGTTCATTAACTAGTGATTGCTTGTATGTTTCATAAAACTGCCACTTTGTCTCTGCAAGCCTGCTGTCCTTGTTCCTATACATCTTACTGCATAGGTTGCTAAATAGACCACTACATATGTTGTTACATAAGCTGCTACATATCCTATTACATAGGTTGCTACATATCTTATTACATAGGTTGCTACATATCCTGTTTCATAGGTTGCTACATATTCCCCTTTTTTATTTAAGACATTCTTGTGCAGGGTGAAGAAAAAACCTGTAGTTGTTTATTTCATTTGCTCTTCTTGCTAGGCAGAGAAAAGAAAGAAAGGTGGAAAAAAGCACCAAATGCAAGATTCAGTGCATCTTACAAGGGTACATGTGAAACTTAGTAAATGTAGCATATAAATGTCTTAACGCAATAACTAAGAAAATGCCAGAAAGGCTCTGTTAGCCAGTGTGATGAAAATGTGTCAAATGGTCTATAAAACCAGTATATGGTGCCCCATGATCGCATTAATGTACACAGCTATGATTTAATAAAAAAAAAAAAAAATCAGAGGAGTCAGTGAGGGCCTTCACCAAAGAAAAGGGATTTGTATTCTAAACAAATAAGGGTAACATTAATTTTACATATTTCATCACCTAACGGTTTTGGGGCTGACCCATAGAGTTCTTGACACTTTCATAGGAAGTATTAATCAATACCCCAAGTTTCCTGCTTCTGCACATTATCCATTGCACCCATTAAATGAGCAGCAATAGGCAGAGTGCAGATGATAAGTGGGGAAGTGTCAATCTAAAGGAGCAGTAAGGTAAGGATTAAGGATATATATCCAATAAATAAAGATTCTCTCACCTTTGCTGATACAAGAATTTTGCTATGACTTCAAACTTCCATTACCAAAGCTTTGTTCAGAACCTTATTAGAGCTTAGAGGGTGTGGACTGAGCTCACCTGGGCCTAGAGAATCAACAGACTCCTTAAATGGTGGAATCCCATATCAATCCTTTGTCTCAGAAGCTCTAACTGCTGATAGGGAGAAAGGGCTCTGACTGCTCCAAGCTACTTCCTGCTGAGATGGACGGCTATATGGGAGACAGTTAGAGGTTTCTCAGAGGAGGGTGATCTAGGGTTCACAGTAAATGAAAATTATTGTGGTAAGTTTGGAATAGAATGTTTTCATAAAATTTCAGGCCTAAAAAATTGAGATTCTGTATTCAGACTGAAATGTTGGAACCTTGTATCTATAGAAGGAGTTACCAAGGATGAATTCATCAAGGTGTTGGTGAGGTCTCTTGCTCATGTTGAGATTTAATCCAGTGAGTAGGCAGCTACTGCTTTTCTTATTGTTCTGTAAAGTAATGTAACTCCAATGTAGCACATAACCTAGGTTTCCATTCAGACATATCAGGTTTCTTATAGAAAATACTTTGCTGCACTTAGAAAACCAGTAGATGGGTGAAAGATGCCCAGTGATGAAGTTCAGCAGCTGTGTTTCCATCATTGTTGAAATTCAAAAAATTAAGGGTGAACAGGGCTCTAGTGAGAATATATCCAAGGCTATTATTCAAGGGGAGTATGCCATCTCTCTCTTTTTATTTAACTATCATATCTTTTAATGTTTTGTGGTGGCATTTGATAATAGCTTGGCCTTGAGAATTGTAAGGAATACCATTAGAAATTTTAATATTCCAGAAAGATAGAAAATTTCTTAATTTTTGTGCAAAGTAAGAGGGCACATTGTCAGTCCTAATGGACTTAGGGAGCGACATTAAAACATTCTAGCAAGTGTTGAATGACATGATGAGCCTTTTCTCCTGGTAAGGCTGTAGCACAGGAAAAATGAGAAAAGGTATCTATGGAATGATGACATATTTTAGACTACTAAAGGATGGGACAATGTTCCCATCCATCTGCCATATGTGATTTTCTGTTTGTCCTCTGAGGTTGGTTCCTTCATGAAGGGAGGATACAGGTATTTTGAAACAAGAAGGACAACTGGAGAGAATTTGTTGTGATTGAATTTTGGTGAGATGGAATTTCTTATGAAACATTTTTGCATTAGCATGTGTATAACAATGAACACTGGATGCTTCCTGGACAGAACCAATAAGGGCTTGATCTATTTGAGAGTTCAGAGAAGTCATGGGACCAAGTGGAATGATATATGCTCTATTATGAGTAATATATGGAGGATGAATATGTAATATATAGAAGGAGTCTCTAGATAGATTGAAAAAGAGAAGAAATTTCATCAGTATGAGTAATAGTCTGTTCAAGGTGTCTAAGAGCAAAGCTGGAGGACTGTGAGTCAGTGACAGTGTTCATAGCAAAATGAAAGTCTTGGAATAGTATAAGAATAACATGCATCTCATTCTTTTGAACAGAGTTATAAGGACTTTGAATGACTTTGACATTATTACCATCAGTGTATCCATCCCTGCCATGCTTATTGGCTGCTGTGGAAAAAGTAATAGCATCTGTAAGTGGAGAGTCCTTGACAATATGAGGGAAAATCTGAGAAGTAAGTTTTAAGAATTGAAATTTTTTATCATGAGAGTATTCATTGGTAATCAGGCCTGTATAACATGCAACAGAGATTTGCCAAGGCATTGATAATTGAAAGTTAAGTTGAATTTGTCTTTCTGTAAATGGAAGAACAATAGAACATGGATCATAGCCTGAGAGTTGACAAATTCTGTTTTTGCCTTTACCAATTAGTTATTTCTAACGTAGGATGTAACCAATTAATATGGTCCAACAATTTTTGAAAGTAATTCAAAGTAGGTAAGGAATCAATTGAGCCCAAAACAAATGCATTGCAGTAGCATTTTGGTTTAAATTAAATTGTATCCTAAATAAGTATAGGGGGATGTATTTTGAATTTTTTCAGGCACAATTTGAAGGCCATAAGATTTTAAGGCAAATATGGCTTGTTTAAACATGTCTTATAAAATGGCCAAATTTTGGTGTGCAAGTAAAATATCATCCATGTAATAAATGATACAGGCTGTAGAATATTTCTTTCTAATTGGATGCAATGTTTGATCAACAAAATGCTGACACAATGTGGGGCTATTCAACATACCTTGTGGGCAGAACGTTCCACTGAAACTGTTGGTAGGGTCTCTGCTGATTATAGGAAGGGATAGAAAAGGTGAAATGGGATCGATCCTCAGTATGTAAATAGATAGTGAAAAAACAATCTTTTAAATCAATCATATACAAATACCAATTAGAAGGAATTATAGAGGGCAAAGGAAGACCAGTTTGCAAAGGACCGAGGGGGATAATAGTTCATTGACTTTATGGAGATCATTGAGCATTCTCCACTCGCCTGATTTCTTTTTCTTTGTTTTGCAGTTTTTGGCCAGGGCTGGGTTTGAACCTGCCAGGTCTGGCATATGGGGCCGGAGCCCTACTCCTTTGAGCCACAGGCACCGCCCTTGCCTGATTTCTTTTTTATATTAAAGACAGGGAAGTTCCAGGGGCTGGAGGAGGGTGCAACATGTCCTGGTTCTAACTGTTCCTGAATTAAAAATTGTAAAGCATCCAGTTCTTCATTTGTTAACAGCCACTGCTCCACCCATACTAGATTATCATTCTTCCAAGATAACCTGAGAGCCTATTTTAGGGCAGTGGCCTGTAAGCTAAATTTGACATCTGAAAAGAATTTTCAGAAGAGGGAGGTATAATTACCATAGCTTTCCATTATTGGAGTAAGTCACACCCCCATAGGTTAATGGCTACATCAGCTATGAATGGCTGAATTTGAGCATGTTGATTATCCAGTCCTAACCAGGTTAAAAGCAATGTACTTTGAAAAACTGAGTGTAAAGTTCCTATACCCATAAAAGTAACATCAACTATTTGTTTAGGACATCCCTTGGGTCATTGGTTTAGAGCCATAATGGAAATATCTGTACCAGTTTTTAACAGGCCACTAAAGAGTTTATCTTTCAGGGTGAGTGTTAATTGAGGCCTATTCTTATTAATAGATGTTAGCAAAAAATACTGTTTGTACTGCCAAGATCCTTGGTATGTTTATTATCAGTTTAATGCAAGGCAGAAGCAGCAACTGGGCAATTTTTTGTCTGGCTAGAATTTGAGTGAGTTGGTTTACTGAGATCAGGATTTGTACTTTCCCTATAAAGCCACTATTGACAACACTTGTGTGGACTATCACCCCATGAGATGTTAAACCACTTTTTCCCAGCAATAGCCCAACACATTCTGGGGGAATAGGACCACATATTCCTTTTCCCAATTTCTTTACTCCCATGTTGGGAAGTAAAAGAACATTATCACATGCTGGCAAATCTAAAGTGGTACTACCTGGGGTAATGGTAATAAGGGATTGGATGGGTTGAAGTTGCTGGTGAGTGGGTAAATCCCTGTACTTTTTGTCTGTGGGTCCCAGGTTGGGCCCAACTGATAGTTTCCCTGCTGTAAAGGTGTTCTATTTTTATTGAATTGGGAACAGCATTCATTAGCCCAATGGAACCCTTTTTACACCTGGGGCATACCCCTGGGGGATTACATTTTCCTTGTCTCTTTTGATTATTGAAATTGTCCTTTCCATTAGTATTCTTATTGCTATTTTTTTCCCAACACTCTTTTTTTCATATGGCCTGGCTTCCCACAATTATGGCATGTGACAAAATTTGATTTGAACCCATCTTTTATGGTGGCAGCAAGAAGATTAGCCTTATAGGGTTCCGTTCCCACATCCAAGCATGCTCATATATATTCCTCTGGAGGAGCATTTTGTGCCCTCAGAAGACGTAAAACCTTTTAACACTCAGAGTTAGAATTCTCAAATGCTGATGTTTGAAAAAGTCTATCTATAAGTTCTGACTGAGCAACAGATTTATCTACTGATGTTTTTAATCCCACTAAAATGTCAGTGTAAGGTTCACTTGCAGACTGCATTACTTTAATAAAAGATTTAGAGACATTCCAGGTACCTGAACCTTTTCCCAGGCTCTAAAACAGCACATCTTTGTTTGTATTATAGCTATATTGTGATATTGAAGTTGTTTTAAAATGCCCATCCACTGACCAGAGCCAGTGAGTTGTTCTGAAGTTATGGGGATATTCCTCTGCTGATTCTGATGACTTATCAAGTCAGTTTCCTCTTTCCACCAAGTTTTAAATTGTAAATATTTACCAGATCCGAGAACAGTTCTGGCCAGTACGTCCCAATCATATGAAATAAGTCACTGCTCTTGTGCTAGTCCCTGTAAAAAGCGTCTAGAAAACGGTGATTGCATGCCATACTGTGTTACATAATGTTTGAGATCTTTTATAATTGTGAAAGGAAACATATGATGAATAAAGTGTTGGCCCCCTTGAGGATATTGTGAATTAGGAGGGCTGTCATTAATTGTAACAGCAAAGAGCCCCAAAGTATTTTCTAAAGTAAAGTCTCCCATTTGGTAACCCTCTAACAGTGCTTTCATAATTGGAATGGTGGGAGAGCTATTTTCATAAGGGGGTGCTGAGGGCAGTGCTGGAAGTTTTATATAAGTAGTCTTAACTGTGAGATCATTCAACAGGTTTTCTGAATGCTTAATCCTGACTTTTAGGTTTTGATTCAGCTTGGCTTTATTGAGGCATGAAGGGGGCAATGGATGGGAGGACACAGAGTCCAAAGAATTGTGTTGTTCCAAATCCTGTTCTAATTGAACCCTCTGTCTTTATGTCTGAAACTGTTGCAACTCCACAGACCAGAAGCCACTCATTGCTTTCCTGTAAATCATTTTGCTATTTAAAAAGCTCTTTCCCACTACAATTGTTGTTCCCTTTGGTAGGACAGACAGGGATTTGCTTATTATTTTTCCAAAGGTCTTAATATCTCTTTGGTAGGTGCTTGTGATTCGCCAAAGATGTTACTCACTCCAAGTGATCCTGTCCTTTGATAGGTTACATGTTACAGGCAACCTATAATTTTCCAAAGGTGTCACTCACTCTGAGTGATCCTGTCATTTGGTAGATTACCTATTACAGTCAACTTATGATTTGCCAAGGGTCTGACTCACTTTAAATAATGTTGCCCCCTTGATTACCTATGGTGACCAAAGGCTATATTGTCCCTTGGTCAATGTGGACGGAGAGTCCCTTTTCCCTCCCCATAACTTCTCCTGCCATATTGCTGAAGGTTACACTTACTCAGAGTGATATTCCCCTTCAGTCCACGTCTGCTATCCTGTCAACTATGCCAGATGTCTGTGCCATCACCAAGGAAGCAGGCTGGACAATGGATTGCAAACTCAAATCTTGCAGGAGGTGGGCCTCCCCATGCTTGTTGGGGCAAAGGCCCCAAGCAACCTCTGCAGCTGCTATTTATTGAGAACAAGCGCCCCTACCTTGAGCCCAAACCCCACACTGGAATTCCATAGCTGATCAATATCCAACTGGCAACATTTGTTCCTTAATGTCTAGTGATTGCTTGTGTGTCATAAAACTACCACGTTGTCTCTACAAGCCCACTGTCTGGTCAATTGCCACTTTATCTCTGCGAGCCTGCTGTCCTGGTTCCTACATATCTTGCTACATAGGTTGTCACATAGGTCACTACATATATTGTTACATAAGGTGGTACATATCCTATTACATAGTTTGATACATATCTTATTACATAGGTTGCTACATATCCTGTTACATAGGTTGCTACAAGATATATCGAGAGTGGAAGAATAGTAAACATCCTCATATAAATCACATAGATTCAATAAACGTTCATTTTGTCCAGAGTTTCTTTGTCTATGTAGCTTCTATGTGCCATCTATCTCTCCATTTCATACTTCTACCCAATTTTCTTCTTTTGAATGAACCATTTAAAGGTAAATTAGAGACATGATAAGCCTTCAACCCCAAACACCCCAACTTGTATCTTATAATAATAAATATATTATCATACTTATCATAGCACCATCCTGATGGCAATCCTTTGGGAGTGTGGTATTTGGGGAAGAAGGAATCACAGACACTGGATTACACCAGGAAGAAGAAAAAGAGAAACTTGAAACCAATGAATGTTTCAAGTAAGAAAACTTCAGTGAAATTTCATAGAACCTGGACACCCACAAAGGTGGGGATACCACAGAAAACAGGAATACAGCCTTCATATTTTATAAAGATGATTTTTTCAGGTTCAAAAGCAAACTCTACCTCATACCATCACACATAGTTACTAGTTCTTGAAGGTGACAGCCACTATATTCTAAACAGGTCAAATTGAGAACTGTAATCCTCAAATGCCACTATAAAAAGACAGATCTAATTGCTAAAACAGAAGGAACAAAATAATAATTCTTAGGATAGTGAACTTTTTACATGAGCTCCAGGATTACTTTTTGCTTGGGGCTGTCCAAATATGGTTGTGTCTATTGGGAATTGTAAGACTTAGTGGGTTCCATGAACTATCTGGAACTGTTGAGATGATCACTGTGATCTAAATGGTTTTGAGTTAGAGAACGAGAATAAGGATTAGGGATAAAGAAAACTGTCTTTTGGATAGAGCCATCCTACACAGCTGTGGGTAGATTGTGGAATAGATATCTTCAATTGTTTAAACATTCATATTGTGAACACACAGCATTACACATCATACACAACAGTTGAAAGTATAATGGGAACACCTATGTGTAGACAAATATGTAATACCACTCAGATCAAGCAGTGAGCTTGCCAGAAGCCCTATTTAATCATTCCCAGTAAATACTCCACTCGTTAACTTCTATGGTCAAGATCCCTCCAGAAACAGGCCTGGAGCACTTTCTTCAAGCCAATATCACTTCTCTAGATGAACCCCTGGCCAGAGGATTTCTCAGATCTTCTCTTCCCAATCCTCTCTTCTTTGCTCAGGCAATATGTTCTCTGCTCTACTAGACTTCAAAACACATCCAAATGAATAAGTCTTCAAAAATGCAATAAAGCTAAGAAATATCACCATTGCAAGCTTAGGTGTGACCACCTGTTTAGTCTTGATGGCTGGAGACTCATGTGATGGGTGTTATGACAGAAATGCTATTAAGTATAAGCAATAGCTTTTGGGCAGGTGGAAGTGCTGGTGTTGATGTGCCTTGGAAAAAGATAGGGAAATACCACTTATAGTTTTTTTATTCCTAAAGTATCAGTGCCTTCCAGCCAAAAGAATGTCCAACAGGCTGTCCAGCAGCACCTCTCTGAAAGTGTAGCTCCACAAAAGGTGTTGAAATATGTTCTCTGAGGAGTGAAAGAAAGGCCATTGGGACCCAAATCAAGGACTTGTATTTTTTCCAGTTTCTACTGAGTCTGTGCAGGGGCAGGACACTCAAGCCTGGAACAGAAGTCTAAGCAGAATGTAGGTGCATTGTATTTCTGTAGATGGAGCTGGAACATATTCTTCTTAGCAAAGTGTCTCAAGAATGGAAAAAAAAATTATCCAATGCATTCATCCCTACTATGAAACAATTTATAGCTTTCATATGAAAGCTATAACCCAATTTTAGCCAAGAATATGGGAAAGACGAGAGGGAGCGGAGGGGGGAGATGGGTAGAGGGAACATAATTTATGGGACCACACCTACGGTGCATCAGTACATATGAAATATACTAAATGTAGAATATAAATGTCTTAACACAATAATTAAGAAAATGCCATGAAGGCATTGTACCCAATGATTGATTAATGTACACATCTATGATTTAACAACAAAAAAATATTTCTCTAGAGGGAGTTCACTGAACTTCACAGTTACGTTTCAGTTTCTGTGAACTGCTCTGGAAAAAAGCCACCATAAGAATCT
Source organism: Nycticebus coucang (assembly GCF_027406575.1). Classification (NCBI taxonomy): domain Eukaryota; kingdom Metazoa; phylum Chordata; class Mammalia; order Primates; family Lorisidae; genus Nycticebus; species Nycticebus coucang. The sequence continues at coordinate 26,995,391 of NC_069799.1, read as the reverse complement.
GTTACATAGGAATGTAGTGGTTGATGTGAGAGTTATTACTTAAGATTGGTTAGCCAGACATGGTGGATCACACATGTAATTCTAGTAATTTGGAAGGTCAGTGCAAGAAAATGCTTGAGGCTAGGATTTGGAGATCTGTGCTTTCTCCCCATGTTTTGGCCATGAATATTTCTTTCTTAACTTTTTTGTTGTTAACTTTATTAATATTTTCTTGATTTTAATTGATATTTAATTAACATTAGTATTTATTATTTTTACTATTTTTAATTAATAATTTTAATTAATATTTTCTTTGATTTTTAGTCATAGGTAGGAAGCCTTTCTGCATGTCTAGGTCATAGAGGTATTCACCATGTTTTCTTCTAGTACTTAAAATATTGGTTTCATTTGTAAATTTTCCTTCTGTCTTGCTTGTCTGTGCAGTGTAACACTTTTGACACAGGGAATCTAAATATGTTCTAGTAAGTGGTGGAGCTTCTCCATAGTTCACAGCTCTTCTTTTATACCTTCCTTCCTAATTTAAATGTTATTTTCTATTTAATTTTCAGTGTCAACTCATCTGGCTCCACAAAAAGATTGTTGTTATTGGTCCATTAAATTTTCAGGTTATCTTCTGGAGGACTAATTGCTTTATGATGTTTTGTTATCTGCCCATAAATGAAGAATGTCTTCCATTGACCAGGGCTACTTCCTAATGGGTATTTTACCTAATGGGTAAATACCTATTGGGTATTTCCTCATCAAGATTTTCTATGTTTCCTCCAATTTTATTTCTAAAAATTATATTTTGATTATTTTTATAGATAGAAGTTTCTATTACATAATATAACTGATTATAATTTCTGTATATTAAAGCTATTGATTTTTGTGTATTAACCTTATAGCTTGCTACCTTCCAAAATGCTTCTATTTAATTGACTTAATTTTATCACCAATTCTCTAGGAGTTTTTTATTATAATTTCATCTCATCTGTAAAGAGTTTGAATTCTCTCTATTATTTTATGCTATTATATATTCACTTGTATAATTATATTGCCTCATATAGGACAATAGTAATATTGGTTGCAATAGTGCTTTGATTGCATTTATATAAGCAAAGCATAAATGAAGCAGTAGAATAGACACACATAATGAAGCTAAGGAAATATCCACACACTTCTATATCTTTGAGTTTTTTTTCTAAATTGACTATTACTATTTTTCAAAGGATTCTGTTAGCATTAATGATGACATCATATGAATTTTCCTAATATCAATATAGTAAAATTCATTGATAGATTTTATAATTTTGAACTGTTTCTGCATTCCCGGTATGTGTCATGGTATTTTATCTCCTTAAGACCCTATTTCTAGCATAATTATTTTCTGTGACCCAAAAGTTATGAGAACTTATGGTTTAAATTTTTAAACATAAGCAGAAAATTCAGCCCTGTATTTATTACTAATTACTGAAACACACACACAGTTTTTAAGAACATTAAGAAAACTAAGAAAGAATGCAGACTTGATATGTTATCTGAGAGAAGTAGGATTATTAATGAGAGGTGATCTATAAATTACATCTTTTCTCTATGTATCTTTGTATTATTTTATTACTTGTGATACATTAATTAAATAATTTAGAAGAAAGGTTACTAAGTTTAAAAATAATATCATTTCTGTATATCACCATAGATCCATTAATCTAATGCTATAATCCCTGATACATATTTCCACAATACCTCATGTTTCCTCCATTCATGGCATTATTTATAGTTATTTATTATATATATTATCATATTTTATATATGTGTCTCCAACACCATTCTCTGAGCCTTTAGGAACAGTGACCCAGGTCAATTAATTTCTGTATATATCCAAGTACCAAAAACTCCTGGGGTGTTTCACAGACATTTTTATTTTGACAGGTAAAGCTTTGCCTGTGGATGATGCATGAGACAGGCACTCGGATGGGTTCAGGAAATTACTAAATACTCTTCTATTCTCCATGGCCATATAAGTGTAAAGAGAAACATGGCAGTCTGGCTCCTGGGAGTGGCAGTTCTGGGCTCAGTGGTATGGGGTCTGCTCCCCATAAATGTAACTGCTATCATCAGATTGAGGAGTTAATGAGGGTCCAAGAGTTTCTACTAGAACTGGGAATTTTGCAGCAAATCTAGGAGTGGTGCTATTACTATGAGTTCTAACTCACAGTTCAGTGTCTTTTGTGAACAATGTCTTCCCTGATTCCATTAGAATGACTCTTGGTGATTTGTTTCTGAGACTACTGTTTGTGCTCCAGACTGGGATTGGGGTCCTTGGGAACGTCTTTCTTCTCTTAACCTATGCCTCCACAGCCTGTACCAGCCAGACACTAAGGCCCACACACCTGATCCTCATCAACCTAGCAGTGGCCAACCTCATGGTTCTTCACTTTAAAGGGATCCCTCAGGCTTAGCGCCTGTAGCTCAAGTGACTAAGGCACCAGCCACATACACCAGAGCTGGCATGTTCGAATCCATCCTGGGCCTGCCAAACAACAATGATAACTACAAACAAAAAATAGCTGGGCATTTTGGTGGGTACCATTAGTCCCAGCTACTTGGGAGGCTGAGGCAAGAGAATTGCTTAAGCCAGGAGGTAGCTGTGAGCTGTGATGCCATGGCTCTCTGCCCAGAGCGACAGCTTGAGGCTCTGTCTAAATTAAATAAATAAAAAAATAAAGGGATCCTTCAAATGATATTTATCTGGGTAGTGACAAACATTCTAGGAAATCATGTAAAGTTGTCTGTTATATCCACAGAACAGGGCCTTTCTCTCTGCACAACTGAACACTTGAGCAATTTTCAGGCCCTCACCATCAGCCCTAGAACTGGGGGGTGGATGAAGCTCAAAGACAGAGCTTTGGAGAACATCAAGTTGTCCTGCTTTCTCTGCTGAATCTCCAATCTGCTGATGACACCTTTATCCGTATTCAGGGCCTTGGGCATATCCACAATGCTAAAACATGGAATTTTGAACTGCCCTCTTACTATAAAAAAATCATGAACCATTTTACAGTGTTATTGTCACAATTACAATGGCTATCCCAGATATTTTATTCACGGGACTCATGTATGTGACCAGTGTCAACATGATGCTTTTCTTACACACACACCACCAGAGAGTGAATCATATTCACACCGTCATTACCTCCCACAGTTTCTCCCCCGAGGCAAAAGCCACTCAGATCATCCTGCTTCTGGCAACCACCTTTACTTTGTTTTACTTTGATAATTGTATCTTTGTAGTTTATAATGCTTCTTCTAAATCTCTCCTCTGGCTGTATCAGACCACCAGGTTTCTGCCAGCATGTCATCCGCACTCAGCCCTCTGATAACATTGTTTTTTGATCCAAGTCTCAAGTTTCTCCTTTCTGATGACAAAAAAAAGAGCCCATTCAGAACAATGTTTCCTTTATTCAAAGAATCTGCTTAGTCATGGATTCAAGCCAAAAATGTGGTGTAGAACATTACCAACATACATCCAAGACATTGATGATAAAAATATTTCCATGGCATTGACTTAGCCACATCAAGGCTTTCAGCTTCACACAGAAGGTAGACATATAATCAGATATCAAAAAAGGTGTGTTAGCACCATCCCTATGCTCTCTGTTTGCATTTATCCATTGAAATATCAGATGGAAGCATGGAAATGAGACTGAGTAAAAATAACTTTGGGACATATTAGAATTTTTAATGGTGTATTAGAGCAAGTTTAACTCAACATTGTGTGTTCATAAACCATAAGAGCTTTTTGTACCAACTGCAAACATGGGAAGCCACTTAATCACTATAAGACTTAGGGTATATATATCACTTCTCGGTCTTTTGGCTAAGATCAAGTGAAGACTTAGGGTATATAATAAGATTCATAAATATTGTCCTCTAAAATTGTAGTGGATGGCTTGGCACCTGTAGTTCAGCAGCTAGGACGCTGGCCACTACACTGGGGCAGGCCTGCCAAACAATCACAACTATAACAACATTAACAACAAAATAACCAGGCATTGTTGGAGGTGCCTGTAGCTCAGCTACTTGGGAGGATGAGGCAAGAAAATAGCTTAAGCCCAAGAGTTTGAGGTTGCTATGAGCTGTGAGGACACAGCACTCTATGGAGGGTGACATAGTAAGACTCTGTCTCAAAAAAAAAAAAAAAAAAAAGAAGAAGAAATAAAATGATTGTGGAAAAATAAATGCAGCAGTGAGGTAAAATGTCCAGAATACTGAGGGCTTCTATAAATTCATACTTTCACACAAGCAACATAATATTGCCAGCTATTGTTATTACTCCAGAAATGAACCAAGAGCTTACAATATTCCAAATACTATCTATTAAAGAAAAAATCATGAACCTCAGTAAAAACAGTAAAGTTTTGGGAATTTTAACTTGGCCTCCTCCTGTAGCAGATTTGAAAAAAGTAAGCTTCAAAATGATAGTATTGAGGGGGAAAAGACAAGATGGCTGACTGAAGCCAGCTTTCCACAGAGGCTCCCGTCCAGTAGGAGAGTTAAAGGACAAAAATTCAGCAAGTAACCTGGTGGATTTGAGCTGCACTCAGAAAGAAGGTTGAAGGACACACGTCAACCCCGCTGAGGTGAACTGTGACCACAAGGATACAACAAAAGGTACAAAATCCATCACCAAGTGGACGGGAGTCCCCTCCCCCATGAGAATGGCTCAGAGTGCCCCACAAACAATCGGGCAGAGTTCAAAGGTCCTGCCACTATACTCCACGGGAGAGACCCTCTAAAAACTGGACCTACCTCCCCTATCAGGGTGCCATGGAGTCCTCCTGCCAGGCATAAAACTGTATAAACTGTATATAGTCTCTATCTGGAATTCTGAGCTCCCAGCACTCCCCTTTACTCACACTGAGGTCTGGAGGTCAGTCCTGGTCGGCAGAGAGGGGACCTCACCGGAGTGGCAGTTCCCTGAGGCACAGTGCGACAGCCCTCTTTTGGTGACAATATGGCCAGGCATAAAACTGTGTAAAGCTGTGTGTGTTCTCTGCCCGCAACAACAGGCTCCCAGCACTCCCCACACTCACCTTTGCTCTCGCTCCAAGGTCTGGAGGCCTGTCTCCCAGGGGTCCAGACTCTTGGGCGATTGCTCGAGGGGTGTAGACAGTGCTGGGCTGCAGCCGGTCGGTGTAGACTCTGGGGTACAGGAGTGGAGAGAGGATGGTTGGCCGGAAGGGAGCTACACCAGAGCAGCGGTTGCCTGAGCCATAAAACAGCAGCCCTCTTTTGTTAGCAATACGGCTTACTACTGAATATTCTGAAGCCACACCCCCGTCTCCCTGGGCAACCAGAGACTCTGAGTATAGGATTTGCCTGAGGCTACTCCAACTTGCAACAGGGGAAACTCCCAGGGTGGGGCTGACCCAGAGGTCCGCTTTACTAAACCTAAGATGCACCTGGCCCTCAGGGGATCCTCAGCCTATAGACAATACAAGAGCAAAGACAAGCTGATTTGGAACTCAATTCAGCTTCTGTTCTGCAGGGGAACCGCAGAGTTGTTCTGTTCTGTTCTGTCAGTCACATTAATCAGGGGTGAGACTGGACCTGAGTGAAAACCCCCCAACCTTCATCAAGTGCCCAAGGTTGTCAGGCCTCACCTTCTCCTGCTAGAGAGAGGCAGAGCGCAGCAGCCTGACAGACTTCCTTGTGATTCAGGCAGGTGCAAACCCCTGGAGTACCAAATCACTGGGTCAGACAACTGGGTCAGCCAACTGCAGGGCTATCAGTGACTGGGTGTGGCAGCGGTGCAAGGTGAGGAAGGAGGCAGCAACCTTCCCAGACTGATCTCTTGGCTGGGTGGCTCCTCCTGACTCCACACAGCACTGGAGCAAGCCACACCAGAGTAGTCACCAGACCCCCTGATATCCAGTTCCCAGAGACCTCTTAAACTCTCTCACCCGAGACAGGTGCAGACTGAGACAATTGATTTGGACTTTTTGAACTGAACCAATCGCCTGAGGACAAATCAGGTGGTGCCCTGGGTGCACGGTGGTAGGAAGGTTTGATTTTTCTTTTCCAATTGTTTGCTGGTTGGGGGTGGGGTGACTTAATTGCTGATATTTCTCCACAGCTGAGACTTCAATCCAGAGTATCTGTTTCACTGGGGTGGAACAGAAACCAGCTGAAAACAAGACAGAACCACTTAGCCCCACCACACCAAACAGGGCCCCAGTTTCTCAGGCCACAACACTGTACAGGCCCTCGACAAAGCCCCAGGGGAAAAAATCAGAGGGAGTAAAACAACCATGGGGCGGAATCAGCAGAAAAACTCTGGTAACATGAATAACCAAAATAGATCAACCCCCCCAAGGAAAGATATGGCAGATGCAATTGAAGATCCCATTCATAAACAACTGGCTGAGATGTCAGAAATTGAATTCAGAATTTGGATTGTAGACAAGATTAACAAAGTGGAGTTCTGGTTGTGGAAGCAGCTCTGGTTTGTGACACACCCGGATCCAGAAACAGGGCTGGGGGTGGTGCGCACAGTTCTGGGTGTGCAAGGCACCCAGTGACTTTGGCACAGAGAGCCCAAGGCTCCAGCAGTCTCTGGCCGAGAGAAGAGCTCTGCACAGAGGCAGGGAGGGCTCCAAAGATCATGCAGCTACCAGAGTCCCTGTCTTAGCAAAGTATCTCAGGAATGGAAGAAAATGTATCCAATGTACTCAGCCCTACTATGAAGCTGAATTATAGCTTTCACATAAAGACTATAATCCAACTATAGCACAAGACAATGGGAAAGGGCCAAGGAAGAGGAAGGGAGGGGGGAGGTTTTGGTGGAAGGAGGCTAATGGGTGGGGCCACATCTATGGTGCATCTTAGAATGGGTACAGGTGATTGCACTAATGTACACAGCTATGATTTAACAATAAAAAAAAGAAAAGAAAAAATAAATAAATAATACTTAACTTTTACCACAAAAATAAAATGGCGGCCAAGTTCTGCAACTTTGAAGGTACTTGACCCTGACAAACTGAACTGGAATTTGCAGGAAAGCTCACAATGGACAATAGTATATTACTTGGAAATCACATATTATTTTTGTTACTCTCACAATTTTTAATTATACTAGTATTAAATCAATGTGACACTAATGTATTTCTCTGAAATATCTTTCATTCTTTTTTGTGGTTAATTAGTAGGATATTATTAGGTGTGCATTTAATATAATAATAGTTATGTTTTTCTTTTGTCAGTTTTTTTCTGAAATAAGCACAATTTCAGTACTACCTTGAGCCAGAAATATAGTTTAGACTTCCCTTGTAACTTGGTATGATTTTGATGCTTAACATATATCATATTTGCTGTGGGACTATATATGTTCTGTATTAAAAATTAAAAATGACAAGTTTAGACCTTTGGGACACAGCTAGTTCTATCTGGTTTGATACGTTGTATCTTCCTCTCTTGAAAGAAGCTAGCTAGTTCTATCTGGTTTGATACATTGTGAAAAGGACGCATATGCCTGATTTACCTATGTTATCTCCATCAACTTCACTTGAAAGAGATTGGCAACTTTTCCTATTAGATTGCTCCAAAGTGATTTCTTATGTATTTGTCTACTAATTCTCTTCTAGAATAATATAGCTTGTCTAATATTGCTTAAAAGAATGAGAAAGAACAGATAAATTGTCTTTGACTTTAGAAATACTAATTCAGATCTGCTGGGGATTCCATGTGAAATAAATATGATTTCTTACAAAAAAAAAAAGATTAACAAAGTGGAATTAGGAATTTGAGGAGAAATTCAAAAGTAGTCTCAAGAATTTAACGAATTTAAAGACGAAACCACCAAAGACTTAGACACACTGAAGCAAGAATTTGAAGCCCTCAAAGATTTGAAAAATACAGTAGAATCCCTCAGTAACAGAATGGAGCAAGCAGAAGAAAGGATTTCTGACATCGAAGATAAAGCTCTTGAACACTCCCAAACTCTCAAAGAGGAAGAGAAATGGAGAGCAAAAATTGATCACTCTCTCAGAGAGCTCTGGGATAATTCGAAGAAGGCGAATATCCGAATCATAGGAGTTCCAGAAAAAGATGAAGTGGCCTCACTGGGCACAGAGGCCCTTCTGCATGAAATTATGAAAGAGAATTTTCCAGACATGCCTAGAGATTCTGAAATTCAGATAGCGGACAGCTTCAGAACCCCAGCACGACTCAACCCCAATAAGACATCCCCTAGGAATATCATACTTAACTTCACTAAAGTTAATATGAAGGAGAAAATCCTCAAAGCTGCCAGGAGACAGAAAACCATTACCTCCAAAGGGAAGAATATTAGAAAGACTGCAGATCTCTTTGCTGAAACTTTTGAAGCCAGAAGAGGGTGGTCACCGACTTTTAATCTCCTAAAGCATAATAACTTTCAACCCTGGATCATGTATCCAGCTAAACTGAGTTTTATTTATGATGGAGAAATTAAATACTTTAATGACATTCATATGTTGAAGAAATTTGCCATAACCAAACCAGCTCTTCAGGATATTCTCAGACCTATCTTCCATAATGACCAACCTAATCCTATACCACAAAAGTAAACTCACTCAGAAACTTCGGATCAAACTCCAATTTCCACACTGGCGAAAGGATTAAAAATGCCCACTGGACTTTTGAAAAACTCAATACCCAAAACTTCACCAGACTTATCAATATTCTCCATCAACGTGAACTGCTTAAACTGTCCTCTAAAGAAGCAAAGGTTAGCTGGCTGGATACAAAAACTCAGGCCAGATATCCTTTGCATACAAGAGTCACATCTTAACTTAAAAGACAAATACAGACTCAGGGTGACAGGATGGTCATCCATATTTCAGGCAAATGGTAATCAGAAAAAAGCAGGTGTTGCAATTTTATTTGCAGATACAATAGGCTTTAAACCAACAAAAGTAAGGAAGGACAAGAATGGTCACTTCATATCTGTTCAGGGTAATACTCAATATGATGAGATCTCAATTATTAATATCTATGCACCCAAATAGAATACACCTCAATTTATAAGAGAAACTCTAACAGACATGAGCAACTTGATTTCCTCCAGCTCCATAATAGTCGGAGATTTCAACACTCCTTTGGCAGTGCTGGATCATCCTCCAACCAGAAGCAGAGCAAAAAAATCTTAGATTTAAACCTAACCATCCAACATTTGGATTTAGCAGACATCTACAGAACATTACATCCCAACAAAACTAAATAGAAATACTTCTCATCAGCCCATGGAACTTACTCCAAAATTGATCACATCTTAGGTCACAAGTCTAACCTCAGTAAATTTAAAGGAATAGAAATTGTTCCATGCATTTTCTCAGACCACCATGGAATAAAACTTGAGCTGAGTAACAACAGGAATCTGCATACTCATACAAAAACAAGGAAGTTAAATAACCTTATGCTGAATGACAGCTGGGTCAGAGATGAGATTAAGAAAGAAATCGCAAACTTTTTGGAACAAACAACAATGAAGACACGAACTATCAGAACCTCTGGGACACTACAAAGGCAGTTCTAAGAAGGAAATTTATAGCACTGCAAGCCTTCCTCAAGAGAACAGAAAGAGAGGAAGTTAACTTAATGGGAAATCTCAAGCAAATGGAAAAGGAAGAACATTCCAACCCCAAACCCAGTAGAAGAAAAGAAATAACCAAAATTAGAGCAGAATTAAACAAAAGAATAATACAACAGATCAATAAATCAAAAAGCTGGTTTTTCGAAAAGGTCAATAAAATAGATAAACCTTTGGCCAACCTAATCAGGAAAAAAAGAGTAAAATCTCTAATCTCATCAATCAGAAACAACAAAGACGAAATTACAACAGACTCCTCAGAAATCCAAAAAATCCTTAATGAATATTACAAGAAACTGTATTCTCAGAAATATGAAAATCTGAAGGAAATTAACCGATACTTGGAAGCACATCACCTTCCAAGACTTAGCCAGAATCAAGTGGAAATGTTGAACAGGCCCATATCAAGTTCGGAAATAGCATCAACCATACAAAACCTCCCTAAAAAGAAAAGCCCAGGACCAGATTGTTTCACGTCAGAATTCTACCAAACATTTAAGGAGGAATTAGTACCTATATTACTCAACCTGTTCCAAAAGATAGAAAAAGAAGGAAGACTACCTAACACGTTCTATGAAGCAAACATCACCCTGATCCCCAAACCAGGAAAAGACCCAACAAGAAAAGAAAATTATAGACCAATATCACTAATGAATATAGATGCAAAAATATTCAACAAGATCCTAACAAACAGAATACAGCAACACATCAAACAAATTATACATCAGGACCAAGTCAGTTTTATCTCAGGGTCTCAAGGATGGTTCAATATACGTAAATATATAAATGTAATCCAGCACATAAACAAATTAAAAAACAAAGACCACATCATTCTCTCAATCGATGCAGAAAAAGCCTCTGATAATATCCTGCATCCCTTCACGATCAGAACACTTAAGAAAATCGGTATAGAAGGGACATTTCTTAAATTGATAGAGACCATCTACAGCAAACCCACAGCCAATATCATAATGAATGGAGTTAAATTGGAATCATTTCCACTCAGATCAGGAACCAGACAAGGCTGCCTATTGTCTCCATTGCTTTTTAACATTGTAATGGAAGTTTTAGCCACCGCAATTAGGGAAGAAAAGGGAGTCAAGGGTATCCATATAGGGTCAGAAGAGATCAAACTTTCACTCTTCACAGATGATATGATTGTATATCTGGAAAACACTAGGGATTCTACTACAAAACTCTTAGAAGTGATCAAGGAATACAGCAGTATCTCGGGTTACAAAATCAACATTCATAAATCGGTAGCCTTTATATATACCAAAAATAGTCCAGTCGAAAAAACAGTTAAGGACTCTATCCCATTCCTAGTAGTGCCAAAGAAGATGAAATATTTGGGAATTTATCTAACAAAGGACATGAAAGATCTCTATAAAGAGAACTATGAAACTCTAAGAAAAGAAATAACTGAAAATATTAACAAATGGAAAAACATACCATGCTTATGGCTGGGAAGAATCAACATTGTTAAAATGTCCATACTACCCAAAGCAATATATAATTTCAATGCAATCCCTATTAAAGCTCCACGGTTATACTTTAAAGATCTTGAAAAAACAATACTTCGTTTTATATGGAATCAGAAAAAAACTCAAATAGCCAAGACATTACTCAGAAATAAAAACGAAGCAGGAGGAATTACGTTATTAGACCTCAGACTATACTACAAATAGATAGTGATCAAAACAGCATGGTATTGTCACAAAAACAGAGAAGTAGATGTCTGGAACAGATTAGAGAACCAAGAGATGAACCCAGCTACTTACCATTATTTAATCTTTGGCAAGCCAATTAAAAACATTCAGTGGGGAAAAGATTCCCTATTTAACAAATGGTGCTGGGTGATCTGGCTGGCAACATGTAGAATTCTGAAACTGGACCGACACCTTTCACCATTAACTAAGATAGACTCTCACTGGATCAAAGATTTAAACTTAAGACATGAAACTATAAAAATACTAGAGGAGGGTGGCACCTGTGGCTCAGTCGGTAAGGCGCCGGCCCCATATACCCACGGTGGCGGGTTCAGACCTGACCCCAGCTGAACTGCAACCAAAAAATAGCTGGGCATTGTGGTGGGTGCCTGTAGTCCCAGCTACTCGGGAGGCTGAGGCAAGAGAATCGCTTAAGCCCAGGAGTTGGAGGTTGCTGTGAGCTGTGTGATGCCATGGCACTCTACCTAGGGCCATAAAGTCAGACTCTGTCTCTACAAAAAAAAAAAATAGTAGAGGAGAGTGCAGGGACAACCCTTGAAGACATTGGTCTGGGCGAGTATTTTATGAGGAGGAACCCCGGGGGAATTGAAGCAGCTTCAAAAACACACTACTGGGACTTGATCAAACTAAAAAGCTTCTGCACAGCCAAGAACACAGTAAGGACAGCAAGCAAACAACCCTCAGAATGGGAGAAGATATTTGCAGGTTATGTCTCCAACAAAGGTTTAATAACCAGAATCCACAGAGAACTCAAACGCATTAGCAAGAATAGAACAAGGGATCCCATCGCAGGCTGGGCAAGGGATTTGAAGAGAAACTTCTCTGAAGAAGATAGGCGCCTGGCCTTCAGACATATGAAAAAATGCTCCTCATCTTTAATCATCAGAGAAATGCAAATCAAAACTACTTTGAGATACCATCTAACTTCTGTGAGACTAGCCTATATCACAAAATCCCAAGACCAGAGATGTTGGCGCGGATGTGGAGAAAAGGGAACACTTTTGCACTGCTGGTGGGAATGCAAATTAATACATTCCTTTTGGAAAGAGATATGGAGAACACTTAGAGATCTAAAAATAGATCTGCCATTCAATCCTGTAATCCCTCTACTGGGCATATACCCAGAAGACCAAAAAGTACATCATAACAAAGATACTTGTACCAGAATGTTTATTGCAGCCCAATTCATAATTGCTAAGTCATGGAAGAAGCCCAAGTGCCCATCGATCCATGAATGGATTAATAAATTGTGGTATATGTACACTGTGAAATATTATGCAGCCTTAAAGAAAGATGGAGACTTCACCTCTTTCGTGTTTACATGGATTGAGCTGGAACATATTCTTCTTAGAAAAGTATCTCAAGAATGGAAGAAAAAGTACCCAATGTACTCAGCCCTACTATGAAACTAATTTAGGGTTTTCACATGAAAGCTATAACCCAGTTACAACCTAAGAATAGGGGGAAGGGGGAAAGGGAGGGGAAGGAGGGGGGAGGTGGGTAGAGGGAAGGGGATTGGTGGGATTACACCAGCGGTGCATCTTACAAGGGTATATGTGAAACTTGGTAAACGGTCTGTGAAGCTAGTGAATGATGCCCCATGAATATATCAATGTACACAGCTATGATTTAATAAAAAATAAAAAAAAAATCTACTGAATCAGAATCTCTGGGTAGAAATTCTACCATCAGTTCAATTAAAGAGTTCAACTGTAAAAAAAAAAAACTGATAGTATCCATGAAAACCATTACCATTGCATTAAATGGCTTTAGAAGTTTGGAAATCCCCCACAAGCTCCATCCTCAGAAAAGTATCAGTATGTAACTTGTCTTATAGCTCCATGATTAAGTTCTGCTACTCAGAAGGTAAGCAACCCAAGAATCAGTTACATATGTATCAACATCAGTCACTAGTAGATATGTTTGAATGGTAGACTGTCATTTCCTATCTCTGGGGCTTAAGTCAACTGCCTTAAGCATTCTGTATGTATGTTTATCTATAGATGAGAATCTACCTGCACCAATAGTTATCACAATCACACAATCCTTCATGAAACACTGTATTTCTTGCATTTCCAGACTCTACATTCTCTTGGTTTGTCCTGCATATTCTTTATCTTTTCCTGCATTCTTATTTTTTCAACTTCTAATTTGTTCAGTGACCTAAGAGATAAGTCCTCAGACCACTCCCCATCTATGCTAATGAGTCCCAACTTATATCTGAATCTCAGACTTCTTCTCTAATGTCATGACTTATACAACCAAAAACCTACTGGACATTTCAACTGGGGTGTCTTATATTCATCACAGATCTAAAGTTCTTAAATTAAATGAAAAACTTCCCTGAAAAATCTTCTCCATTTATGTTCATTTCCTGCTCTGTTAAGGACTAAAGTGTCTGTGATTTATGTATAGATGCACTTCTGAATCTCTTGCATGGACAAATTTATGTTCCTAGCTGCAGATCATACTGTCAGCAAAGCACCCACAACTACTGCTGTCAACCCTTCAGGGTGGCTTCAGCCAAGAATAGCCACCTCTGTAAAATTATGCCTATAGCATGTGACTGATCACCATCAAAATCAAAGTATAAAAATGAAACATTTCAGCCCAATTCAGTACAATATTGATGGGTCATTTCTAATCCTGAGAGATGAAGCACAAGATAAATGTCAGGTCTCAATTACAGTCCAACTTCTCTAAGATGGACTGAATATTAATGTCCTCTGAAAATTCTAACATTTAAACTCTAATATCTAATGTTGTGATGGCATTTGGAGAGGGAGATTTAGGTCATGGGAGTGGAGCCCTCCTGATGAGATGAGTTCTCTCATAAGAAGAGACATGGTACAGCTTGCTGCCTCTTTGTCCTGCCTGCCATGTAAGGATACTATGAGAAGGCAGCTGTCTACAATGGAGGAAGAGAGCCCTCACAGGAAAGGAATCCACCAGCTCTATGATCTGGGACTTCCTAGTCTCTCAAGTCTTGAGAAATAAATATTGCATAGCCACTGTATCTGTGGTAATTTACTCTACCCACATTGAAACCCACACAGACTTAAGACATTCTCCCCTTTCTTCAGTTCCACTTCCTTCCTCTTACTTTTCAGGTTTTACTACAAAGGAACTGCCAATATAAACACCCCAAAAGTTAATGGCCATCACAAAATTTTTTTCCTTAAGAATACAACCTGCAGTGCTATCCAAGTTGCTCAAGCTGAAAGAACTTGGAATAATTATTTACTCCTTTCTCTTCCACCATAGCTCATACAGTCTGTTGGCAATGATTGGCAGCTTGTCTAACATTATCCAGAATGCCACTTCATCTCTGCACAGATACTGTCTGTGGCCTCAAACATTATACTGCTGTGGTCTGTCTCTGGGATGACCAGAGCAGAGGACTCATCCATCTTATGGCCAGTCGTTCCCCCAGCCTCTGTCAATTATCAATACAACATCAAAGCAATCATATTAAAATACCAGTCAGATGATGTTCACACACTGCTCAAAACCCACCAATCATGTGTGATGACTAACAGGGTTCCACATTAATAGATGTGCCCAGCAGTGACAGGTTTTCTTCTCATTTCAGATCCTGCATGGTCCCTAACCAGACGAAGCAAACAGAGTCCATATGTCAAGCCTCTTTGACTGCCCTTTACAAGCTGCTACTTAAAACCACCCTTTAGGCTTGGGATATACAGGTGCATGCCCTTGGTAATTTAAACTTTCTTACTTTAGAAATGGTCAATGCCAAAAGAACACCAGAACAAGGTCTTCTAAGACACATAGCAGCTGTGCCAGTTTCTAATAGGTCCTGGCACTGTACACTCCCACCTCACAGATTTTGTATATGCTTTGCATATCCTGGAATGCTCTTCCCCCAGTTATCTGCATAACTTGCTGCCACAGCTTCTCTAATTTCTTATAAAAATGGTAAATCAATAAAGTGCAGTGGTGTTTGTCTTTTCAGTGGCAGCTACTAGGGAGGCAAACCTGGAAGGATTGCTTGAGCACAGGAATTCAAGTCCAGTCTGAGCAACAAATCAAGACCCTAATTAAAAAAAAAATAGAATAATTTACAAAAAGATTGGTCACAACATGAGAACATAACACAAAAATAAGAATGAAAAGGTATATTGTGGGGGAAATTAGTTACCACAACTAACAAAACAACAGAATGGAATGTGTGTATTTCTAAACACTGGACTATAGGAAATTTAATCTACTCTAAAACTTCTCCCAAAACGAATACTCAGGAATCCATTTAACAACAGACATAAATAAGAATCTTGTTAACTATGGAAATTTAAGTTTTAGACCCTAATATAAGTGCTAAAATATTGACAATGTAGAAATTATAGACTAAATGTATTTGGAGAGGAATTGGAGAAAGAAAAGGGAGAGGAAGAACAATAATCTCATCATTTTAGTCAAGGGGAGAGGTAAAGAGAGGAGGGGGGAGGGGATGGGAGGAAGGCGGTTGAGTGGAGGGAGAGTAATTGGTGGAACTTCAATATGGTGCATATTGCAAGAGTATATGTCAAATCGATTAAGAGTAGAGTATACATGTCTTTACATAATAATTAAGTGAGGTGAAGGCTCTGTTAAGCAATTGGATGTAAGCATTCCAAATTGTATATAAAATCAGCACATTGTACCCCATAAATGCATTACTGTTTACAGTTATGATTTAAAAAAAATTAAATAAATAAAAATTAGAAGAATAAGCACACCTAAAATATATGAAGAAACACACACACACAAATTAATAATCCTGAGAAGTAGTAGGAAAGAAAGGGGAAGTAGAACTATGGGAATTGCATCATTACTCATAGTAAAGACTCAACAATTAAGGTAAAGGCACATATAGAAATGGCAAATGGAGTCATTTTTATTGTGTGCTGCCTTGTATCCATGAAAGTTCAAAAGGCAAACTTGAGAATGGCCTGAGGGATGCAAGGACTGCCAGGAATTCCTCAGGCCCCTTAAAGTGTATGAGAATAGCATTCCATCACATTGCTCCAAAATCTGGTCACCCTCACACCAGTTAGAGATTGTATTACTAACAGTAAAACACCGGAGATAAGGGTGAAGTATGAATATGAGAGATGGCATCACTGTGGCCCTCAGTGGGGGCATAACTTGAAAATGAGAATTCACTTTGCAGTCCCTGATGAAGCATTCCCAGTGCAGTGCTGACAAGGTTCTATCTACCCTCTTCAACCTCCCTTGGACATAAAGTGCACTGAAGTGACCTGGGGAAACTTTTCCCCACAGCTGCACCTAATGCTAATTAGTTCAGATCGGAAAAATCTCTAGGACCTGCTGACTTTTCCTGGAACAAATATTTACAGCTTCTTCCCAGGTGTAATGAGGTCCCTTTGCAGAAATGCCTTGCAGATGACATCATAATTGCAGCTCTGGGGAGAGATGAAGTCAGGGAATAGCAAAACCCATAATAGCTTAGGCTTCAGGTGACCAGTGCCTAATGACAGCCATGGTGCCTCTGCCTGTTCCAGCCATGAGTTCTTCCTTGGTGAGTGTTTTGGGATGGCTCAGATTTCAGACACTCAGAAAGCATGTGAGGATCTGTACCAAACAGAGGTATCCCCTGATTTCAGCACAGCTTCCCCTAAGCCTTGTGCTGCTTCTGGGCTGAAGGGTCAAGGAAAGTGTATGATATAGACCCCCACAGCAGGCAGGGAACTGACATAGTTATTTGGATTCATAGGGGAAAGACATTGCTGAGGCTGGGGGCCAGGCTGTGTCCTCACTGGCTCTTTCCCCATAGTGTGGCACTGTCTGTTGGCTTGGACTCAGAGAAGTTGAGACATTTTGGTATTTAGAGTGAAAAGAAAATGCCCAGGTTCTTTGGCTGTGTGTGGTCTCTGCTCCCTGCACAGTCACTCCTTGCAAACAGAAATGCACAGCTCTGGGGTGACCCTCACAGGCAGATCAGAACCTAAATGGCACATGAGTATCTGCGTAAGTGTGCATCATCATGGGGTTGTGACATCATGTCCTTGCTTTTCTACTGAGAGGTAGGACTTTACACTCAGATGTAAAGAAAAGGAAAAGCCACAAAGGCCAGGAAAATGTTCTCACAATCTTTCCTCTGCTCTGATAGGAGTTGGGAGTCCTGACAGTGTTTCAAATCCCCAGTCCAGGAGCCAAGGACAGAGACAGAATGTCTATGAACATTACACAGGTTGGCACTGCCAACACAACCTCTAGCAAAGGTAGTCACAGTGGTCTCTTCTCCCTGACTGCAGGCCAAAATGTACTTTGGAACAAAGTAGACCTGAGTCAGCAGCAACTATAACCAAATACTACCTCTTCTCTGAGTTACTGGAATGATTTGCCTCTTCCCTCTGGTGATGTTTGGTGGTTCTGGGGAGTGGTCTGAATACCTCCATTCTGTGTGTGTGTGTGTGTATGTGTGCATGTGTGTCTGTGTGTGTCTGAGGACGGTGTGAAGTGACAGAGACAGCATCTGGCCCACACCTGCTCACCAGAGAGTGCACCATCTACAGATATATATGGTCAGTGGGCTGCTCTCACTGCATCAGGGACTTGGTGTGCACTTCACTCGGACTGAGTGACCTTGACAAAAATTAAGAAACAATATCTAAACTTAGATTTCCTTTTTATCTCCCTTTACTATATGTGTGTATGTGTACATGTGTATATAATATGTATACATACATACACACAGTTTTATTTTGCTCTAAAGAACCAGTGTACAAATTGAAAATTCATGGCATACTTATATACCCATGAAACTATTGCCATTATCAAAATTGTGAATACATTCATGGTCCCTGCAATTTCCTTGTGTCTGTGAGTAGCCTTCTCTCCCGCCTCACCCTACCCCATTCACCAGGATTTTATTAAGCTGCTTTTTGTTCATATCGATGAGTTTGTGTTTTTCCGAATTTTATTTTAATCTGTGCTTCATTTTATTTCCATGTACAATAAGATAATTATTATTTGAAATTGGAAATTCAGTATTAATATACATGGGACTCCTGTACCCATATGTAAAGCCCAACAAGAAAGTCATCAATAAACAGTATGGGCTGGTATTTTCTCTGAAAGGACCTTGAGGCACTTGCTCAGAAACACAGAAAGTGGCAGCATTGTTACTACCACACCCTTTCTTTATCTGCATTTCTATTTTTCTGACCAGTTTTTCCTCCACACCTTTCATCATGTTTCCTTCTATGTGACTGGGTCTTTCTCAATTCCATTGCCCTCTCTGATTATCATTTGTGAATCAATACCCTTCAAGATACAAGTATTTTTACAGCACTTTTAAGCCAGGGGATTTAATACCCCATGGAGCCTGGAACCAGTGTATAATACGATAATTGTATATTTCATTTTCATTTATATATTTATCTGTAACTGATGTCCACCTCTGTAGTATTTGTAGTGCTCAGGGGTTTTTCGTTGGTTGGTTATGTTATTTTGCCTTGTGTTTCTTTCTGGTGTCAGTTTACAAATTGTTCTATAAGTCTCTGTTTTTGTGCCAGCACCATGCTGTCTTGAGCACTATGGCTTTGTAGTACAGACTAAAATCTGGTATGCTAATGCCCCCAGCTTTATTTTTATTACTAAGAACTGCCTTAGCTATATGGGGTTTTTCCCAGTTCCATACAAAATGCAGAATCATTTTCTCCAAATCTTGAAAGTACAATGCTGGTATTTTGATAGGAATGGCATTGAATAGGTAGATTGCTTTGGGAAGTATGGACATTTTAACAATGTTGATTCTTCCCATCCACGAGCATGGTATGTTCTTCCATTTGTTAATATCCTCTGCTATTTCCTTTCTGAGGATTTCATAATTTTCTTTATACATGGTACTGGCACAAAAACAGAGACATAGACACTTGGAATCGAATCGAAAACCAAGAAATGAAACTAACATCTTACAACCACCTAATCTTCGATAAACCAAACAAGAGCATACCTTGGGGGAAAGACCCCCTATTCAATAAATGGTGTTGGGAGAACTGGATGTCTACATGTAAAAGACTGAAACTGGACCCATACCTTTCCCCACTCACAAAAATTGATTCAAAATGGATAAAGGACTTAAATTTAAGGCATAAAACAATAAAAATCCTCAAAGAAAGCATAGGAAAAACACTGGAAGATATTGGCCTGGGGAAAGACTTCATGAAGAAGACTGCCATGGCAATTGCAACAACAACAAAAATAAACAAATGGGACTTCATTAAACTGAAAAGCTTCTGTACAGCTAAGGAGACAATAACCAAAGCAAAGAGACAACCTACACAATGGGAAAGGATATTTGCATATTTTCAATCAGACAAAAGCTTGATAACCAGGATCTATAGAGAACTCAAATTAATCCACATGAAAAAAGCCAACAATCCCACATATCAATGGGCAAGAAACATGAATAGAACCTTCTCTAAAGATGACAGATGAATGGCTAACAAACACATGAAAAAATGTTCATCATCTCTATATATTAGAGAAATGCAAATCAAAACAACCCTGAGATGTCATCTAACCCCAGTGAGAATGGCCCACATCACAAAATCTCAAAACTGCAGATGCTGGCGTGGATGTGGAGAGAAGGGAACACTTTTACACTGCTGGTGGGACTGTAAACTAGTACAACCATTCTGGAAGGAAGTATGGAGAAACCTCAAAGCACTCAAGCTAGACCTCCCATTTGATCCTGCAATCCCATTACTGGGCATCTACTCAGAAGGAAAAAAATCCTTTTATCATAAGGACACTTGTACTAGACTGTTTATTGCAGCTCAATTTACAATCGCCAAAATGTGGAAACAGCCTAAATGCCCACCAACCCAGGAATGGATTAACAAACTGTGGTATATGTATACCATGGAATACTATTCAGCTATTAAAAAAAAATGGAGACTTTACATCCTTCGTATTAACCTGAATGGAAGTGGAAGACATTATTCTTAGTAAAGCATCACAAGAATGGAGAAGCATGAATCCTATGTACTCAATTTTGATATGAGGACAATTAATGATAATTAAGGTTATGGGGGGGAGGGGGATGAGGCCTTGGTGTGTGTCACACTTTATGGGGGCAAGACATGATTGCAAGAGGGACTTTGCCTAACAATTGCAATCAATGTAACCTGGCTTATTGTACCCTCAATGAATCCCCAACAATAAAAAAAAAAAAGAATATTAAAAAAAAAAATTTGTTCTGTAAGGACTAAGCATTGCGGGCGAAGCTAACCCATTATACAAGCTTGACTGGAATTGCCAAAACTATTTCTCTCTAGCAGAACAGAGTGCCTATGGCTGGACCATTAAGCCCTTCATTACAAAGTCCAGGTGCCTCATTTACCACTGATGAACTGTGAGCCTTTGGCGAAAACACTTAACATCTCCCTGTCCCATTGATATTATCTGCCAAATGAGAATGATATTCACCATGTCAAGGACTTAATGAACAGTTGTACTTAACACCCTCAGAACTGTATGTGTCACAGGGTCAATTCTCAGTTAATTTCACTGTTTGTATCTTTTTTTTTTTTTGTATCAGACAATGGATTACAAGGGCCATACATTGTGAGCCGGGATCAAGGTTGGAATTTGCGACTAGTGGAACAGTACCAGGGGGTCACTTTGCCACAATTTGACTGGCAGGAAACCCTGAATCACCCTACCTGATTTGATTTATGACCTATATGAGTTATTCCTCCTCATGGTTTACAGTCTGTGATCCTGGAGGTACCTCAATATGGAAGAAGTGGAGTATGATCAAGTGGGCTCTGGTTAGTGTGAGAGTGTTTATTCAGCTTTTTTTTTTATTGTCTTTTGTTTTTCAGGATTTTAGGAATACTATCTTTAGGTCTCACTATTCTTTATGGAGCCCACATTGTTTCTCTACAGAAAAGTCTCTTCTTGACAGACAAGAAGGTAAGCGAGTCTTGTTACACTTTGTGCTGAAGGAAAACATTAAAAAGGGAGCATTGAGTAGATCAAAATGCAAAGGATGAGTCAGTCTCATTGCTGGAAATATCAGCAGGAATGTGGCCATCTTCAGCCAAAAGCAGATATGCATGTGTTCAGCAACCTGTCAGTTTTCCAAATCCCATTATTTTGGATTTTTATGAAAGATCCAATATACAATCATGATTGTTTGGGGATCCATCAAGGCCCTGGAGTTTGGAGATCAAATCAACCTTTATCTGCTCCTTTTTCTCTGGAGATTGAGGGTGGAGCTGAATGTTCCAACTCTCTAATTTTAAGATTATCTCCCCTGATAACTATCCCCTATGCTGAGGTTTCCCAGGAGACCACTAAGAGTCATCTCATTCAGACAAAGATGCTCTCAACACCCAGGAAATTTCAACATCAGAACAAAAGATTCTCCCAACACACATATCAACAAGAGTTTCATCTATTCCATGTCAGGAACCAGGGGAAGAAACCAACATGTATATTTATTATTATGTTGCAATATCGCACATTAGAATGTTTTCTAATTCCTCTAACCGATTTTAATGTATTGCCCAATTTTTATAATTTTTTTTAACCTGGGTGAGACCTATTGTTTTTTTAAGCTTTGATTTCTCTGTCATGTTTAGTGATTGTTTTTTGTTTCCAATGTTTATTATTTGGTTCTATAATTTTCATTTCGTTTCCTATGTACTTAACTATTTTTCCAAACTTATTCTTCTTATCCTCTTGATCACAGCTATAAAATCTGCTTTAAAATTATTGTTCACTAATTCTAACCTCTGGTTGATCTTGGCTTTAGTCTTCATTTATTGTTTTCTGCCTTGATTATGGGTCACATTTCTTATTTGTTTATCATTTCAGTAATTTGGATTGTGTTCCTACATATTGTAGAGGCCTCATTCAGTTATGTTTTCATAACATAAAGAATAGATTATTGTTCTTTCAGCAGACAGTTGATTTGGCAAAAAAAAAAAACCATATTCTGAAGTTATATCTCAGTTATTTCAGACTCCCATGAGCACCTTGGCATCTGCAAGGATATTCAGGCATCTGCCAGAGACTTGGATAAATGTCATATGTGAAATTTATGGCCCCACCTTCTAGCTCTCTTATTTCTCTCCTTTCTCCTTTGTAGCCTCTGCAGTTAGTTATCTTCAGTTTGGTCTTTTTGTTTGTTTGACCAATGGGACTATGGGGATCTACTTTGGCTTAAGTCACTTTGGGAGTTGCCAACCACAGCTTCCCTCAGAATCAGAGTCATTTTGGAAAGTAGAAAATTCACTCTCCTCTCCCCAGGATCTGCCCTTTTCTGTTCACTCGCTCGTGAACTGTGCTGAACTCTGAAGATAGTCATGTTTTATATTTTGTGCTGGGTCTATGGTTATGATTTGCAGGTACATTGATTCAACTGGATGTGCTAATCTGTGCCAGAAGCAGAAACTATGCTTCCTTACAGTTTTTGGCCATAAAATGTTTTTTGTTTACTTCTTTATTGTTAACTTCGTGAATATTTCCTTGCCTTTTGATTTTGAGTTGTAGTTGGAAAGCCTTTCCCCAAGTTGGGTCATGGAGGAATTCATCCATGTCTTTATCTAAGAGTACAGATGGTTTTACTTCAAAAATCTAGATACTTTTATGTTCTGCTTGTCTCTCTGTGTGCAGGTGGAACACTTTCAACATGGAGAATCTAAGTATTTAGCATTTGGTGGAACAGCTCAATAGCTCATAGCTCTTCTTTCATATCTTCCTACATAACTTGGCATGTTATTTTCTATTTCAGATTTGGTTCAACTCATTTGGATCCAGAGAAAATGTGGTGTTTATGTTTACTAGTCCATTAAAGTTTTAGGTTAACTTTTTTTTTTTTATTGTTAAATCATAGCTGTGTACATTAGTGCAATCAAAGGGTACAATGTGCTGGTTTCATATACAGTCTGAAATATTGTCATCAAACTGTTCAAAGTAGCCTTTATGGCATTTTCTTAGTTACTGTATGTAGGCGTTTGTATTCTGCATTTAGTAAGTTTCGCCTGTACCCATTCTAAGAGCACCAACGTCTTTATGATGTGTGACACCCTATCCAGGAATGAGAAATGCCTTCCATTGACCAGGGCCACTTCCCACTGGAGAATTAAGAGATTTCCTCATTTTATCTTTTTTCTTAGTTTTAATTCTGAACATAACTTGTGATAGTTTTATACATGGCCTTTTAATTTCATTACATAACTAATTATCATTTGTATATATGAAGGCTACTGCTTTCTGTCTATTAATTTTATATCTTGCTAACTTAATTATTTTACTAATTGAGTTAATTTTTAACACTGCTTCTCTGAGAGTTTCTTCTTATACTATCATGTCATGCAAAAATAGTTTTATGTCTTCCTGAGTTTTTATACTAATTTATTTCCTCTTGTATAATGACATTGATTCCTACTTATGGAACAAAAACAATTATTAATTGAAATAAAGGTCCTCATTAGTTCTTAATAAGAAGAGCATAAATGAAGCACTATCATATATACACATGAAAATGTGTAGAAATAAACACACACTCTCATATCCTTCAGGGTTTTTTATTCAATCCATGCTGTTGATTTTTGTCAAAGGCTTTTGATAGCATTTATGTAGGTACTCACGTGTATTTTCTTGATACCAAAATAGTAAATGATATCATTACATTATATAATATGAATGTGTCCCTGAATTCCTGATATGTATGTCACATGATCATGCTATATTATCTTCTTAGAGCCATGTTTACAGTATAGTTATTTTCCTTGACCCAAAAGTTATAAGGAATAATGCATTAAATTCCTTATGTAAGAAGGAAATTTCATCCTGTTTTTATTCCTGATTGATGAAATACATACATTTTGTAAGAACACGGTGAACGTTGTTGAATAATGCACAGTTGAAATGTATATATATCTCAGAAAATTACAATTATAACTGAGATAGAATATAGATTAATTCATTTCTGTGATTGTCTTCAAATTATTTTATGAGATACTACATTAGTTTACTAATTAGTTAGAAAAAGTCCCTAAGGTAAAAAATATGATAAATTTTCTACTTATTATCATAGAGTCACTAAGTGCTAAAATCCCTGATACATGTTTTCACAACATCATATGTATCCTTCATTCATTGCATGCTTCTCTTTTTATTTTATTCTCTTCTCTTTTTATTTTCTTTTATTTTTATTGTTATATATTTCATATATGTGTCACCCACTCTGGGTTCTGAGCCCTTAGAAACAGTGATGCAATAAATTCAATTATTTTATATGCAAGGACTAAAGATCTATTCTGCCCACAGCGAATGTTTCAGAGACATTTTTGGTATGACAGATAAAGCTATGCCTGTGCATAATGCCCTATACATACACACTGAAGGATTCAGGAAACAGATGAAATACTGCCCCATCCAGCATTCCCATATGAGTACAAAAGAAAATGCCAGACTGGCTTCTATGAGTGGCAGTTCTAAGATATTTCATGTGGAATTGTGTCCCCTCTACATGTAACTTCTTTCCTCAGAAAGAGGAGTCAGTGAGAGCCCATGAATCCTTCTTATAACAGGTAAAATTGGAGCAAATCTGGGACTAGTGCTATTATTCTGAATTCTAACTCTCTGGCCTTCAGGCTCTTTTATGAACAACTTCTTCATGATCTCATGAAAATGATGGCAGGGGATTTGATCCTGATGCTACTGTTTATGGTCCAGACTGTGATAGGGGTTCTGGGGAACACCCTTCTTCTCATAACTTATGCCTCCACAGCCTGCACCAACCAGACACCAAGGCCCACACACCTGATCCTCACCAACCTAGCTGTGGCCAACCTCTTGGTTCTTCTCTTCAAATGGATACCTCACATGATACTTATCTGGAAAGTGACAAAAATCCTGGGAAATACTGCCTGCAAATTTGTCTATTATATCCACAGAACATCCCGTGGCCTTTCTCTCTGCATTACTTGCCACTTGAGCAGTTTTCAGGCCATCACCATCAGCCCTGGAACTGGGATGTGGATGAAGCTCAAAGACACTGCTTTGAAGAACATTGGCTTCTCTTGTTTTCTTTGCTGGATCTCCAACCTTGGAACAAATATCCTTGTTCCTATAAAGGTGCAGGCCCTTCAGCATATCCA
This sequence comes from Nycticebus coucang, assembly GCF_027406575.1. Classification (NCBI taxonomy): domain Eukaryota; kingdom Metazoa; phylum Chordata; class Mammalia; order Primates; family Lorisidae; genus Nycticebus; species Nycticebus coucang. The sequence goes on along the minus strand of NC_069799.1, from coordinate 26,969,910 downwards.
CAATTCTACTATGACATGGAATTATAGAGCCTGCTCTTCTAAAAGTTCAGACTTATCTTCTACTGTAATCTACACAATTCTAATGACTTTCCCAGATGTCGTGTTCATGGGACTCATGGCTGGGGCCAGTGTCTACATGGTCCACCTCCTACACAGACACCACCAGAGATTAAGGCATATTCACACCCTCAGCACCTCCCACAGGTTCTCCCCTGTGGCAAAAGCCACTCAGACCATCCTGCTTCTGGCAACCACCTTCATTTTGTTTTACTGCATCAATTCTATTCTTACACTATATAGTACTGTTTTTTTCACATCTTTTTCCTGGCTACAGCATACCACCAACTTTCTGTCTGCTTGTTATCCCACCCTCAGTCCCATGATACTGATACTTCGAGATCCTCAAGCACAAAGTTTTTATTCTTTGATGGTGAAAGAAAAATTCCAAACTACTAGTGGTCCCATTCATTATTTTGTTTCTTTTTATTTATAAATCTGATTATTCACTCACTTAAGCAGGTATGTGTGCATGTCTAGAACATGACTGACCTACAGGCAAGTCACTACTGACAAAAAGATTTGGGTGACCCTGACTTAAGCACATAGAAGTGTTCAGTTTCATACAGAAATCAGACATACAACCAGATGAACACAAACTCTGTGTTACCAACATTCCAGTACTTTCCAATTACATTGTTCTTTTACAATATTTGATGAAATCATGGAGGCAAGGTTCATTAGAAATAATTTGGGGACATGTCAGGATTTTAATGGTTCTTTGGAGCAAATTGGATGCAATAATGTGCATTAATAAATAGTAATAACTTTGAGTAACAAGTCCAACTCTATATGATCAACCCACAGAAAGCTACTTAATCAATAGAAGACTTAGGGTTTTTACTTGTAAGATTAATAACTTTTGTCCTCAAGAGTTTTAAGATGATCAGTTTTATAGTGGAATAGTAGTCAAGTTATTAACTCATAGATTTTTAGTAAGGTCAAAATCAATCACTGTCTCTGCCTGTGTTCTTCCTTAGACTAGCCCACCCTCCACTCCTAGAGTTTTCTATTCAGAAACCATTAAGGATCCCAGCAAGCCAAAGGAAATAGTAATTTCCTTTCCAATTGGTAGATTTATTAACTAAGCCTGCCTTTTAGAATTTGTTCTGAAATGCACCTGGAGAAATAATGGAATATGATCATCAGGCCTCGGGATCAGAATCACCTATAGTAATATTTGTTTTCAAACATGCTCGAGAAAAAAACATACACATGCACAAAACCTTATGAATTTGCCTGAAATTACATTTTTCCCCTTTAAATAAACAACTGTAGACATTCTTTCTTTTGAATGCCACATCACCTCCATGGTTTTTCCCTCTCTTTCCCTACTCTCTTTCCCTTTTTTATTCCCCTTTCTTTATTCTTCCTTTCTAAGTTAAAATAAAATGTATGACCTATTCTTGGTCTAAAAAAATTCCTCTGTTGTCCCTCATGGAGCAGCAACTGAGCTTTCTACCCTCACAAGATACTTGTGCAAAAATAAATTCAGGCATGAGGTGGGACTTCCAGAAGAGTGAGAGCTTTAGTAAATTAAGTCTTCCACAAAATCAATATGAATATTGTCATCGTCAGCTTTTGTGATAACTCCAGAAGTGAACCAATATCTTATAATTTTCTGACCAACATTTATTCAAGAAAAAAATTGTCAATGTTGGTAAATACGGTAAGGTATATGAAATTTTAACTCAGCCTATGCCCATTCTTCTCTTCCCATGTCTGTATACACTTTAAACAATATGTTTCACACATTGTTCTTAAGAAGTACATGCCTACAGGAGAGAACAAAACAATTGCATTTAAATGGCATGGGAGGTAGAGGCAAATGGGAAAAGGGAAGAGGAAGGATGATTGGTAAGCTCACACCTATGATGCACAATGTAGTGTATACAGCATATCACCCGGGTGAGGCGCTGAACTACAACTTGAACTTTACTTAAGAAATGCAAACCATATAACCTCATTATTTGTACCCTAATATTAATCTGAAATTAACAACAAATAGCAGCTTAAAAATATTGCTACTTGTAAAATACATCAGCCTTTCAACCACAAGCCTTGAACCAGATGGAGCATAGAAGCTTGGAAATACTAAAAAAAATCCTCAGCCTCTTTTTTTTTTAGACAGAGTCTCACTATGTAACCCTTGGTAGAGGTCACGGTGTCATAGCTCACAGAAAGCTCCAACTCTTGGGCTTAAGTGATTCCTTTGCCTCAGCCTCCCAAGTAGCTGGGACTACAGGCCCCCGCCACAATGCCCGGCTATTTATTGTTGCAGGCCAGGTTCAAACCCACCACCCTCAGTGTATGTGGCTGGTGCTATAACTACTGTACTATAGGTGCCAAGCCAACATCCATTCTTTATCATGTCTCTTCCTTTAAGGTGACTCTGAAGGAAGACTGAGGACACTAGTCATAAAAAATCAACTTCAGTTGTTCAGTGGTGCTACAGCCTAAGGCCACAGCACACATGGATCAAAGAAGAGTTATGACACAATTTTTAAATGGATATCCTGAGAAGAAAAATTTAATATGGGGTCTCTAAATACTCTGACATATTTAAAGATCTGGAGGGCCACATGCATAGACAGAGCTGTGTCTTTTCCCATGAATGGTTCATCTCGGGCTGATCTTAAAGCCCTGCAGAAGGCAGGGAAGCCTAAAGCAGACGTGCAAACTGCTTGAGCATAGTAGTTCCTGGACACACACACACACACACACACACACACACTGCCCCCAACAAAGGGTGGAAGACTTCATGGCTCAAAGTCATTAAGGAAATCTGAGCTCAATCGTTAGCTAATGAAAAAGAATTTTATGACAAACACTACAGAAAATACAGATATTATAGCATTAGGACAGAATGCCACTAAGTGCACTGTAACAACAGCAGCAACAATATATTCTAGGGGTAGGGGGAATCTGACTTCTAATTTATGTTATGTTATGTAAAATGTCTGGATTCAACAAAAATTTGAGACACCCAAAGAATCAAAAAACTATTGCCTATATATGCAAAAAGTGGTGCCAATAGACACTGTCCTTGGGGGGCCCATATGTCAGATTTAATTTTAATACATAAAGGGCTTGAATCCCATAGGTCAGTGGTTAGGGCACCAGCCACATACACCAGGGCTGGCAGGTTCGAACCCGGCCTGGGCCAGCTAAAACAACAGTGACAACCACAAGAACAAAAAAAGTAGTTGGGTGTTGTGGTGGGAGCCTGTAGTCCCAGCAATTTGGGAGGCTGAGGCAAAAGAATCGCTTAAGCCCAAGAGATTGAGGTTGCTGTGAGCTGTGATGCCATAGCACTCTACCAAGGGGAACATAGTGATACTCTGTATCAAATAAATAAATAAATAAATACACAAAGAATTTAAATCAGCTATTATAAACATGTTCAAGGAACTGAACTAATATAAATAACTATAAAAAAGAATGAGAATGAAGTCTTATAAAATATTAAGTGAAAACAAGGAGATTAAGGCTCAAGAGCATATTTGATCTGCAAGAGAGAAAAAATTAGACATGAGGATAAGGCAGTAGGGATTATTTAATTTTGATGAATTTGTAAAAGTGAAAAAGAAAGAAATCCAAAGCCATAGCCATGCTGTTGTGAGTACTATAGCCTTGTAGTACTGCCTAAAAATTAGAGATATAGACATCTGCAATGAAATAGAAAACCATGAAATGAAACTCCATCTTCCAGCCAGCTAGTCTTTGATCAATCAAACAAGAACATACATGGGGGGAAAGATTCCCTATTCAATAAATGGTGCTGGGAGAACTGAACCACATGTAAAACACTGAAACTGGACCTGCACCTTTCTCCATTCACAAAAATGGATTCAAGATGGATATAAGACCTAAATCTAAGGCATGAGACAATAAAAATCCTAGAGGAAATTATGGGGAAAACATTTGAAGTTATCAGAATGAGGAAAGACTTTATGAAGAACATTTCAGTGGCAATTGTAACAACAACAAAAGTAAACAGAAAGGACTTAATTAAACTGAATAGTTTCTGTATAGCTAACAAGAGAACAACCAAAGCAAATAGACGGCCATCAGGATGGAAAAAGATATTTGCATATCATAAATCGAACAGAAGCTTGGTCACTGGGATTTACAAACAACTCAAATTAATCCACATAAAAAAAGCTAACAATCCCATATACCAATGGACAAGACAGATGAATGAAAACTTCTCTAAAGAAGACAGATGAATGGATAATAAAAATAAAAAAATGCTCATCATCCCTAATTATCAGACAAATGCAAATCAAAACCACCCTAAGAAATCACCTAACCCCAGTGAGAATGGCTCACATCATAAAATCTCAAAACTGCAGATACTGGCATAGATGTGGAAAGAAGGGAACACTTTTAAACTGCTGGTGGGACTGCAAACTAATACAATTCTTTGGAAATATGTATGGAGAATCCTCAAAGAACTAAAACTAGACCTCAGACATTTGTCCTAGAATGTTTATCACAGCTCAATTTACAATCGCTGAAATGTGGGAACAACCTAAATTCCCACCAATCCGGGAATGGATTAACAAGCTGTGGCATATGTATATCATGGAATACTATTCACCACCACAAATATGGTGACTTTACATCTTTTGCATTAACCTGGATGGCATTGAAACACATTCTTCTTAGTACAGCATTAAAAGGATGAAGAAGCAAGAATCCAATGTACTCAATTCTGATATGAGGACAATTGATGACCCAGTACAGGGTCATCAGGGTGGGAGGTAGGGAAAGAGGGGAGGAGAGAGGGTGAAGAAAGGAGAATGGTGGGGTGTCATGGTGTGTGACACACCTCTTGGAGGTGGGACTTTACCTAACAAACACAATCAGTGTAACCTGGTTCTCTGGATCCTCAATGAGCCCTCAACTACAACAACAACAAAAATTATCGGTGTGTGCATATATATATATATATAATATATATTATATATAACATAATATATACATAACATTATATATATACTGTATAATATAAATACTGCATTACTATATATCAAAAAGAAAAAAAACACAGATAACTATATTAAGTGTTGGTGTGAATGCCAATGCTGCAGAAGGACAGCCTTGCAGCCTTCAGGGGCAAGCTCTCTCCTGCAATGTTAAGAAATGAGGGCAAGAAATAGACTACACAGCATGGGATGGTGTGTAGCAAAGTTCTTTATTCGGGGATCTGATTTTATACACTTCTAGTCATGTACACACTTAATCTATCATCTGTTAGTTTCATCATTACCTCATTTTACCTATCTGAAATTAACTTGTAAGGAAATATCCTGTTACCACATCAACACAATCACTTCTGCACTAAACATTCTTTTCTAGACACTGACTAATCGCTTGGGCAGGTATCTAAATAAAGATCACAAAGAAGAAAGCAGCCACAGGGGAACAGAGTTAATGGCAGAGTACCTTCAAGCATTCACTCAGTTTGCTCAGCATGAAGTAACGACTGCATCTCTCCTCAGGGCAGAGCACCTATAGACCTCTGACAATATGTTTTTAACATACATCAACCCTCTGGCCCATATCTCTGAGGAAGGGTGGCATGCCCTTTGGCCTCAGGCTTAACGGGGTGCACAAATTCAGAGAATTGGCTTGTGAAATTTTAACTCCAGGCAAGTTAACTCTGTGTGAGCCTCAGGGGGGCCCAGGTCCCTTAAGCCTCTGTAAGGATAGCTTGCCATTTTAACACACTGAGTTCACTTTGTGTGCTTAATGTAGGATATGTTTATTTCTAAATATTATCCTACATTAAGGGCAAAAAACATGAGCAAGCTCATCACAAAAAAGGATATCCAATTCACTTATAAACATGAAAATGTTTTAAACTTCATTAGTCATCAGGGAATACAAGTTAAACCACAATGAGATAATACATTATACCAATAAGAATGACCAGAATGAAAATAATCTATTCTATCAAGCATTGAGTTGGTATCTGTTGTCCCACTCTTTGGGAGGCTGAGACAGAAGGATAAATCTCTTGAACCTGGGTGTTTAAGGGTGCTGTGAATCGTGATGATACACTATATCTAACTTAGGTGACAAAGCAAGATCGTGTCTCAAAAGAAAAAACAAAACAAAACAAAACAAAAAATAAACAAACAGAAAAAGAATAAACTATTGCTTTTCCTTTCCCCCACCCCCTCTCCTTCTCTCTCTTCCTCCACCTTCCACGATGTCATTAATTGTCATTAATTGTCTTCATATCAAAGTTGAATACATAGGATTTATGCTTCTCCATTCCTGTGACGCTTCACTAAGAATAATGTGTTCCACCTTAATCCAGGTTAATACATATGCTGCACAATCTCCATTTTTCTTTTTTTTTTACTAAATCATAGCTGTGTACATTAATGCAATCATGGGGCACCATACACTGGTTTTATAGACCGTTTGACACATTTTCATCACACTGGCTAACATAGCCTTCATGGTATTTTCTTAGTTATTGTGTTAAGACATTGACATTCTACATTTACTAAGTTTCACATATACTCTTGTAAGACGCACCACAGGTGTAATCCCAACAATCACCCTCCCTCCACCCACCTCCTTCCCCCTCCACTCCCTTTTCCCTTTCCCCCTATTCTTAGGTTATAGTTTTCATGTGAAAGCCATAAATTAGTTTCATAGTAGGGCTGAGTACATTGGATACATTTTCTTCCATTCTTGAGATACTTTACTAAGAAGAATATGTTCCAGCTTCATCTATGTAAACATGAAAGAGGGAAAGTCTCCATTTTTCTTTAAGGCTGCATAATATTCCATGGTGTACCTATACCACAATTCATTAATCCATTCTTGGATCAATGGGCGCTTGGATTTTTTCCATGTCTTAGCAATTATGAATTGGGCTGCGATAAACATTCTGGTACAAATATCTTTGTTATGATGTGATTTTTGGTCTTCTGGGTATATACCTAGTAGAGGAATTATAGGATTGAATGGCAGATCTATTTTTAGATCTCTAAGTGTTCTCCAAATATCTTTCCAAAAGGAATGTATTAATTTGCATTCCCACCCGCAGTGCAGAAGTGTTCACTTTTCTCCACATCGACGCTAACATTTCTGGTCTTGGGATTTTGTGACATGTGCTAATCTTACTGGAATTAGATGATATCGCAAGGTAGTTTTGATTTGCATTCCTCTGATGATTAAAGATGATGAGCATTTTTTCATATATCTGGAGGCCGTGCACCTGTCTTCTTCAGAGAAGTTTCTCTTCAAGTTCCTTGCACAGCCTGCAATGAGATCACTTGTTCTTTTCTTGCTTATATGTTTGAGTTCTCTGTGGATTCTGGTTATTAAACCTTTGTCAGAGACATAACCTTCAAATATCTTCTCCCATTCTGAGGGCTGTTTGCTTGCTTTATTTACTGTGCTCTTGGCTGTGCAGAAGTTTTTAGTTTGATCAGATCCCAGTAGTGTATTTTTGAAGCTGCTTCAATTGCCCGGGGTGTCCTCCTCATAAAATACTCACCCAGACGGATTTCTTCAAGGGTTTTCCCTGACAATCTCCATTTTTTAATGGCTGAATAGTATTCCATGGTATACATATACCACAGCTTGCCAATCCATTCCTGGATTAAGGGGCATTTAGGCTGTTTCCACATTTTGGCAATTGTAAATTGAGCTGAGATAAAAAGTCTAGTACAAGTGTCTTTATAATAAAAGGGTACTTTTTTCCCTTCTGGGTAGATTCCCAGTAATGGGATTGCAGGATCAAACAGGAGGTCTAGGTTGAGTTCTTTGAGGTTTCTCCATACTTCCTTCCCAAAAGGTTGTATTAGTTTGCACTCCACCAGCAGTTTAAAAGTGTTCCTTTCTCTCCACATCTGCGCCAGCATCTGCAGTTTTGAGATTTTGTGAGATGGGCCATTCTCACTGTAGTTAGGTGATATCATCTCACTGTGGTTAGAGATATCATCAATTATTAGAGAATTTGCATTTCTCTAATAATTAGGGATGCTGAGCATTTTTTCATAAGTTTGCTAGCCATTCATCTGTCTTTTTTAGAGAAAATAGTAACTAATTCTCACATAAGTTGGATTTAATTTTGACCAAAGTATGTTATTTGAATGACAATTTTTAACTCAACTTGTTAATATATTGTTTAAGATATTGCATCCTCATTTATAAGTGAAATATGTTTGTAATTTCCCTTTATAATAACATATTTTATCCAATTTTAATATCAGGTATATCCAGATGAACTAGAATGAATTTGAAGTATTTCTTCTTTTTCTATGGTCTTTAAGATTTGGCATGATCTGTTTTTTGAAATTATCTTCTATTTTTATTTATAAATATTAGTTGTCTATTTTTTGAGACTTTGAATAAAAAATTCAAGAAATGCCTACAATCCATGAGAAAAAGACAAATAATCCAGTAGAAAAATGGGCAAAGTACTTGAACATGAATTTCATAAATGAAGAAATCTGAATCAATAAACATGAGAAAAAATGCTCAACTTCATTTGTTATTAGGACTATTAGAATTTTAACACAGGAATTTCCATTTTATTGTCTCCAGATAAATGATTAAAATCATTTCAAGGCTGACAATATTAGTATTACTGGGAGTGTAAATTGGTGTGATTGCCTCAAAAAAAACAACTTTTACATTATCTCACAGATTTTAAGATGCCCATACTCTGTGACTCAACAATTCCGCTTCTATATTTATATCCTAGAACAACTCTTTCTTATAGGGAATCAAAATAACAAAGCACTGCAGCATAGTATCCAGTACTCCTAGACCAGGCTGAGGGAATACTTTACATCAGCAACAGAATTGAGGAATAATTGTGATATCTTCACACAATCAAATTCTGCACTATACTGAAAAGAGTGAATTGCAACACATAAAACACAGATGAAAGTACTTAGTCACAAAAGGACACATACATTTTGATTCCATTAAAAATATTCAAAATCATCAAATCAAACAACACGTCATTTAGGGGCAGAAGTGTGCTAAGTCTGTAAAAAAAAAGCAAGAAAATTATTAGCACAAAATTAATGAAGAGAATTAACTCAGCTAGGGAGGAGAAATAAGATAAGATCATTTATAGCAATGCTGTCATGTTCGTTTAGAAACCAGATGGTGGAGATAGACGTGTTATTGAACTCTTAGCTTATATATTGTAATCTATAAATATTACTTCCTGGTTAGTAAAATCTGGTACAACAAATAAAACTTTATGTTTCACAAAAAAAAAAATAAATAAAATATTATCTTCTGAAAAGAAAAGAATAAACTATTGCTACGTGTCACAAGATAGATGAAGTTTTTTTAACAAGTATAATATGATTTATATATATATATATATATATATATATATAGAGAGAGAGAGAGAGAGAGAGAGAGAGAGAGACAGTCTTACCCTGTCATACTGAGTAGAGTGCCATGGCATTACAATTCACATAAATACAAAAAATTAAGAAGAAAGTAAAAAGCCAAAGTGAATAGGCCTTCACAAGTCTCTCTTTAACCTCCATCCCACCAACATACACATAATGAACATCTCAGCAGGTAAAGACAGAGACTAAGAGACATAAAGAGTTTTGAAGAAATACAAGACAAAGATTTTCCAAATTTGACAAAAATTGGTCTAAATATGGAAGAACCTCAACTAAGTCTAAATAACATCAAATAATTACCTTCTCCACATTTCGTTAGATAGATAGACAGCACCTCTTCTCACATCGCTTACATTCTCCTACACAGAAAGTAAGCAAGATAAGAATAAGCTGCATATCTTCCAATACCAGTCAGTAGAAGTTTTCTACAAGTTTTTTTTTAATTGTTTGGAGTTCACTGATGGTACAAAGAATTAGGTTACACTGATTGCACTGTTGAGTAAATTCCTTCTGATAATTGTGTCCCGTGCCCAAGAGGTGTGCCATACACTATAAACCCCCATCTCTCTCCCTCCTCCCCTCTTCCCACTCTCTTTATTCCTCTACCCTCACCTTGAACAGATTTGAGTTTTTCTCTTATGAGGGTATTTATTATATCATCTACTTTATTCATATTAGTATTGAGAATATTGGAATTTTCCTTCTTCTTCTTGTGATGCTTTACTAAGAAAAATGTCCTCCAACTCTATCCAGGCTTAGTACAAAAGATGTAAAGTATCCATCTTTTTTAATGGCTGATTAGTATTCCATGGTACACGTATACCACATCTTGGTAATCCATTCCTGGATTGGTAGGCGTTTAGGTTGTTTCCACAGTCTGGTGATTGTAAATTGAGCTGTAATGAACAGTCTAGGGCAAAAGTCCTTATGATAAAATGATTTATTTTTCTTTCTCATAGATGCCTAGTAATGAGATCAGATGGGAGATCTAATTTGAAGTCTTTGAGGATTTCCCACACTTCCTTCCAAAAGGGTTGTATTAGATTATAGTAAAATTGTGCCCTTCTCTTCATATCCATGCCAGCATCTACAAGGCCACAGTAATTAAAAAAGCATAATATTGACACAAAATGAGAGACATAGACATTTGGAACACGGTAAACAACTAAGAGATAAAACTAATCTCTACTTGGCTTCTGATCTTGAATAAAATAAACAAAAGCACATAGTGGAGAAAAGATCCCTATTTAACAAATGGTGCTGGCAAAACTGCATAACCACATAGAAAAGACTGAAACTCCACCCATACCTTTTACCACTTATGAAAATTGACTCAAGATTGAGAAAAGACTTAAATCTAGGACACATAATGTCAAAAATCTTAGAAGAAAGTATGAGGAAAACCCTTTATGATGTTGCACTGGAGAAAGATTTTATGCCACAGACTTCAGCAGCTATTGCAACAACAAAAATTAACAAATGAGACTTAATTCAGCTGAAAAGCTTCTGCACAGCTAAGGACATAACAAGTAAAGCAAAAATACAACCCTCAGAATGGGAAAAGATATTTGCAGCGTATGAATGTAACAGAGGGGTGAGAACTAAAATCTATAGAGAACTCAAATTAGTCAACAAAAATGAATGAACAATCCAATCTTTATTGGGCAAGAGATATGAACAGAACCTTCTCTGATGAAGACAGACAAATTGCTAACAAACATTTGAAAAAATAATCATCATCCATGATCATCAGAGAAATGCAAATCAAAACCACCTTGAGATATCACCTAACCCCAGTGAGAATAGCCCGCATCACAAAGCCTCAAAGCTGCAGATGCTGGCATGGATTTTGTTTTGTTTTGTTTTTGATTTTGGAAAGTGTACCTAGGCTGGAGGCAATGGAATTATCATAACTCACTTTAGATTCAAATTCTTTTGCCCAACCAATCCTCTCAGCTCTGCCTCCCAAGTAGCTGAGACTATAGGGAAAGTCCACCACACTCACATAATTTTATTATTATAATTATTATAATATTCCTTAGAGAAACAGAATCTCTAAGGTGGTATTGAAATACTGGCCTCAAACAATATATTCACCTCAGCCTCCCAAAATGCTGGGATTATAGGTATGAGGCATTGTACCTTGGCCTACCATGATTTTATCATAAAAAAATTGACACATATATTGGGCAGCGCCTGTGGCTCAAAGGAGTAGGGCGCCAGCCCCATATGCTGAAGGTGATGGGTTCAAATCCAGCCCCAGCCAAGAACTGCAAAAGGAAAAAAAAAATGACACATATGATAAGTCAAAGAATAGTTAATGCATTCCCTTATGTACATCACATATATTCAATAAGTGTTCAATAAGTTGCCGCACCCTCGGCACCAAGCCGCAGCGAGGTGGCGCTGTCCGCGTTGTAAAACAACGGAAAGGAGGTCTGTGCTCCCCGGAGCGAAGCCCCCAGCACCCCCAGTGTGCGCAGCGACAGAGATGTTGCCCAGCATGCTGTTTTTTGTCGCATTAACCTAAGGGTATGGCTTTCTGTTACAGTGTACGTGTATGTTAAGCTGAATGTCTGTTTGTCCTGATAAGTAAGCAATACGGTTTTAAAGAATGAACACAATGATAGTTGATCCAGAAACAGCACTAGAAGTATGACTGTGCCAGACTCAGTGGCTCCAAGTAAGCCTACACAAAAGCAAGTCCCCACCATAAACGCCAGTGGGCTAAGACAATGCAGGCACAACAAACAAGATGTTTAAACAAGATGTTCCAGCACGATATACACCATCACCACCCACAGTAAAACTTTCCTTAAAAAACATCTTACTTCACTTACTTTTTAATCAATCAAATCACAATAGAATAAGCACATATGATTAATAATAAGCACATAATAAAAGTATATATAACCAACATTAACTTAAAATTTATATATCTAATAAGAGCCTTAAAACAAATTATGCCTTTACTATTACTTAAACACAAATGTAAAGAATTACACTATACTAACATTCCACAGATAAGAGGAAGCAAGAGGAAGCAAGTAGTTTTCGCTGATAACCACTAACCTTTGTTCTCCTTAAGGGCAGGATATTGAAAAATAGTAATGGATAACTACCCACGTTTGCAAACTTAAAATATAACTTGTAAAAGTCAGCAAGTTGTAAAAATACTTTGTGTAACCTGTAATGCTTTGTGTAAAATGTATAAATACCAACTTCTGAACTCAGTAAAACACAGCTGCATACTTCACCAAGTGCTGTGTGGCAGACTGTCATTCCTGCGTCTACCTTTCAACCAACCTGACTCCGTTTCCCTGCTTTCCCTCGGACTGAAGCCCACCAACAGGGTGGTCCGCGGCAATAAGTGTTCATTTTGTCCATGTTTTCTTTATCCATATATAAGTGGGAGGCTGTGGCAGATGTAATGTTTGAGGACAATAGTTCAAGACCATCTCAGGCAACCTTACAAAAATTTCCATCTCTAAAATAGTAATTATAATAATAAAATTAGCCATCTCCCTCTTCTAATTTGCTTCTTTTAACTTCATTGTTTGAAGACAAATAACAGACATTATAAACCTCCCCAGACAAACACCACAATTGAATCTCATAGAAATAAAGGTACTGTCATAATAACAACAGCATCATCATGATGTCAAACCTTTGGATGTGTGGTGTTTGAAGAGAAAGGAAGCCCAAGCCACTGGAGACCCCAGTGAAAATTTCAAGCAAGAAAACCTCAGTGAAATTTCTTAAAATCAGGAAACCATACAACTGATAGTACTATGGAAAACAGCAACACTACCATCATAATGGCAAAGATCATTTGTTCAAGTCCAAAAGCCAGCTCTACCGCATAAGCATACATGTGTATACTACCCTGTTTCCCCGAAAATAATACATCCTCCGAAAATAAGACCTACTCACAGGAAAGATAAGACGTCCCCTGAAAATAAGACCTAGCTCATCTTTGGAAGCCCACCTTAATTTAAGACACTGTATTATTTTCGGGGAAACAAGGTAGTTATTGAAGCAGAGAGCCACTGTCCTATAGATAAGTCAAATGGAGCACCAAAATCTTCAAATGCCTCTATGAAAATACTAATACAATGCAGATCATCCAAGAAACAATTGGTAAGAGACAAGGAGGAAAATGGTAAATCTTAGGATAGTGCACTTTTTGCATGAGCTGTTTTTGCAGAATCACTTTTTACTTGGTGCTGGCCTAAGAAATCTGTCACTATTGGAAAGTTTGAGCTACTGAGGTCCATAAAGTATCTGGAAATGATGAGCTGACCACTGACACCGAAATGGTTTGAGTCAGAGAAAGGGAATAAGGGGTAGGGGTAAGAAAACGATCTTTTTGATGCAGTTATCCTACCAAACTCTGAAAATATGAAGTATATATATTCAATTGTTAAAACATTCATTTGGTAAAGCATACTATGACAAAGGAGCATTTAAAACAACATCATACACAACAGTTTAACATATAATGAAACACCTATGTGTGGACAACTATGATATACCACTCAGATTAAGCAATGAGCATGCCAGAGGCCTATTTAAACATTCCCAGTAAACATTCCACCTATTAATTTCTATGGTCAAGATCCCTATGCAGAGACAGACCTTGAGCACTTTCCTGGAACCAATATCACTTCTGTAGATGACCTTTCTGCCAGAGGCATTCTGAGATTCTGCCCTGTCTGACCCTCTGCCTGTGCTCATGGAATATATTCTTTGCTAAACAGACATGATAAAAAATCTGCCACATGGACAAGACCTCAAAAAGGAAATAAGTCTAAGAAAACTCACCATCACAAGCTTACATGTCACATGATGATTGGTCTTGCTGGCTGGAGGCTCTTAGAAGACGGGTGGTATCCTAGAAATGCTATTAAGTATAAGCAACGCTGGCTACAACCTTATGGTAGGTGAAAGTGTTAATGCTGGCACAGAGTAGAAAAGGACAGAAATAAATCAGTTACAATCATTTCTTCTTTCCTGAAATATCAAGGCCCACTAGCCAAATGAATGGCCAACATGCTCCCAAGTGGCATCTCTTTCAAGTTGTTGTTCCCCTGGAAGGTGTTAAAATTAGCTCTCAGAAGAGTCAAAAGGAAGGGTTTAGGACCTGAATTTTTCTGGTGTCCATTGAGACTGCACAGTAGCCTGAGAGGTAGGGCAAAAGGCTAGGGAACTGAAACAGAAGTGGAAACAAATTGTTGGAGCTTTGTATATCTATGCAGGAGTTCAGTGAAGTATAGTTCATGGTTCAGTTTTGATTTCTGATAACTGCTCTGATATTAGCCATTATAGGAATCTATGACTTGGGGATGTGGTGGTTGATGTAAGGAAGGATCTTTGTTGGTTGGTTAAAGGTGAGTTTGGCTGGATACAGTGGGTCACATCTGTAATCTCAGCACTTCAGGAGCTCCATGTAGTGGGGCCAGCTGGGATAAAATTTTGAGACCTGACTTTACTAACAAAAGTATAATTTTAAGCTTCCCCCCTTAGTAACTGGCTGACTGGACCCCTTCTTAGCCAACAGGATCCCTAAAATTGAGTCACAAGCCATGAGTAAGGAGGTAAGACATGTGTCATCATGCTTCCTCCCTTTCTTAGAGATGTCCTTCATGACTCACCAATAGGGCTAAGACTATGCAAGATCAAAATGCAGGTTCTCGATATACATAGCGAGCCACTTGTCTATCTCTTCAAACTTTGTTTCTTATTAATAGAACCTTTATCTTAACTATTTATTTTCAATGACTCCTGATCTCTTAGACAGACTAACTTTCAGCCCATTGTCAGCTAAAGAATCTTTAAACTCACCTATAATCTGGAAGCTTCTACTTCCAGATGTCCCACCTTTTTCTGCCAAATCAATGTATATGTTCCACCTATTTCCCTAAAACGTATGAAACCAAAATGTAACCCCCCATTGTGAGTCCAAATCCTCAAGGCTCTTGGATATGGCTCTTGGTCATGGTCCTAAAATTTGGCTCAGAATAAACCTCCTTAAATTATTTTTCTGAGTAGAGCTTCTTTTCCATCAAACATAGTAAGAAGCTATCTCCACAAACTATAAGAAAATTTAGCCAAAAATCTACTTGGGTCAAGTAAGATTTAAGTATTAATGAATTCCAGGAGATCCAGGCCTCAGTATGGTTTGATGCCACCACTACTCTACAGACGGGGGGACAAACAAAAACCTGTACTCAGGAAAACTTGTTTGTGTGTGTAGGAGGAAATAGCTCATGCCTGCAATGCTAGCTTTCTGAGAAGCCTAGGCTGGAAGATTCCTTAATCTCCAGGATCTGAGATGAGACTCAGCAAAGATGGACACTGTCTCTAAAAAATAGAAAAATTAGCAAGTTATCAACCTGGGTGACTATAGTCCAACAATTCATGATGTTGAGGCAGAAAGATTGCTTGAGAGTAGGAGTTTGAGGGGCCCGTGAGCTAGCACTCTAGGCCAGTCAGAACAGAGAGACTCTTTCTACAACCACAAAATTAACAAAACCAGCCTTTTCATTATTGACAAGAACACAGGTGATGCTGATGCTAGTGGTTTGGGGAACATGCTCTAAGAAACGCAGCTCCAGAAGGACCAGGTTGACCCAGAAGAACAGGAGACTCAATTTCCTTCTCTTTACTTGGTGAAGAAGATTCCAGCCCAATTTCCTGGTACTGAGCTGAGAGTCCAGATGACCCCATAGACACAGGAGGCTCAATGGCTAAGAGATTTCATGTTAAAATATGGCCATGAGTTTAGGGAGAGAAAGCAGAAGACAAAAGTTATAGAGCACAGGAGTTAGAGAAGGGAGGGCAGAATTTACAATATATGACATGTGTGCTCAGCAAAGCCCCACACGATTCGTCATGGTAATGACCTTGCCTGTGACGACCAGCTCCAGAAGTCATTCATCTCTGACTAGTTAGGCAGCTTTTCATAGTGACATAAATAAGACCTCACATACATGGGTGAGACGTATTTAGAGAACACAGCCTTCTCCTGGGGACTCTGTGGATTTTCTTAATGCCCTACTTGGGAGCTCTCTGCTTACTCCGGATGCCACTGCAAAGTTGTAGGATGTCCATTTCAGAAGATGGATGGAGAATTTACATGGGGAGGTAAGAGACCTCACAATAATGAATAGAAGGTAGAGGTGTTCCAATGAAAAATAACATGCCAAGACTCCCAGAACATACAAATGTCAACAAATTACCCTGTACCTTTACCCCAGGAGGCTCAGGAACTCAGGGAGTAAGCTCTAACAAAACTCACACTCTAACAAAACTAAACTGGATCAACTGACTGAGCAGGAAATGCCCTTATCATGTTTGAATCCTAGTCACTCATTTCCTATCACTGGGTCTTTGGTCAAGTGACTTAATCCCTTCATGCTTCAGTATCTCCATTTAAATATGGGATAAAAGCATAACCTGCCTGTAACACCAATCCGGTATTTGCCAATCACTCTGTCCTTCATGAAACACTGTCTTTCTTGCATTCCCAGACTCCACATGCTCCTGAATTGTCCTGGATGCTCTTTCTTTATCCCGTATGCATCCTTCTCATTTCCCCAACCTCTAAATTGTTCGGTGACACAAAAACTCAGTCTGCAGACTAGTCTGCCTCTATGCTAATAACTCCCAATTTATATCTCAATCTCAGACTTCTCCCCTAATGTCAAAACTCATCTAATTTTAAATGAAAGAAAAAAAAATTTCCTACAAAAGTATCTACCCCATATTCACTCCTTGTTCTATTAGGGACTCATATGTCTGTGTAGGATAATATTTAGAAATAAACTTATCCTACATCAAGCACACAAAGTAAATTCAGTGTGAGTTTAAAATGACATGCTTTTCTTCCAGAGGCTTAAGATGCTTGGACCACCCCTGGGTTACTCACAGAGTTAGGTTTTTTTGGAATTGTAAAAATTTCTTAGGCCTTTTCTCTGAAGCAGTACACCCCGTGAAGCCTGAGATCCAAGGGCATGTCGCCCTTCCTCAGAGATACGGGCCAGAGGGTTGACATATGTTAACAACATATTGTCAGAGGTCTATAGGTGCTCTGCCCTGAAGGAAGGTCACAGTCATTACTTCATACAGAGTAAACTGAGTGAATGCTTGAAGATATTCTTCTATTAACTCTGTTCCCCTATAGCTGTTTTTGTCTTTGTGCCCTGCTCAGAAAACTAGTCACTGTTTAGAGGAAGGGATTTACTACACAAGTGGTTACATTGATATGATAAATATTTCCTTTCATGTTAAAATTCAGCTAATAGATAATGGATTAGGTGTGTAAGTGACTGGAAGAGTATAAAACTTAAATGTGGAATTAAGAACTTTGCTATATGCTATCCCACGGTGTATAGTCTGTTTCTTGACTTAATAATTACAGGAGCGAGTTTACACCTACAGCAAAGCTGCTGCTTGTTCGCGTCTCGGTTCACGCAACAGCCTGTGATGGTCATCAAGATGCACTTGCAGATCCTTTGTGAGGAAGACTTGTTTCCCACCTGCAGATGGACTATCAGCAGAGCACCCACGGCTAGAGCTGTCACCTGTTTGGAGTGACTTCATCCAGGGAGTACTACCTGCCTAAGGTCATGCCTAAAGCCCATGCCTGATCAAGAAGGAACTATAAGACCTGGACATTTCAGAACAGTGCAGGATAACATTGATGGGTCATTCCTCCTCCTGAAGGACATGGGCTAGGTTGATGTCACGCCTGCCTTACAGTCCAACTTCTCTGAGATGTACTGAATAGTAATGACCCTGAAAATTTGTCCATTCAAACTCTAATCCTGAAGGTGATGGCATTTGGAGATGGGGAATTAGGTCATGAGAGTGGAGCCCTCATGATGAAATGAGTGCCCTTGTAAGAAGGGACATGAGACAGCATATGACCTCTCTCTGCTTCCTGTCATGTGAGGATACTATGAGAAGGCAGCTGTCTACCAAGGAGTAAAAGAACTCTCACAAGGGAGGAACCCACTAGGATCTTAAAATTTGACTCAACTCTCCAAAATCATGAGAAATAATTGTTTAGCCACCCTAGTTGTGGAAATTTACTATACCCACATAGGATCACTAATGGACTAAGACATTCCCCTCCATTCAGTTCTACTTCCTTCCCCTTCCTTTTCAGGTTTGCTCCCAAGGAACCTCCACAATAAATAAGTTGCAAATTAAACACCATCTCCAAATCTGTTTTCTAGAGAACCAAATATGCAATGCTGTCCTTTTACTTGCTCAGGCTAAAATAACTTGGAGTAGTTATTTACTTGTTTCACTTTCTACATAGCTCCCACGATGTGTTGGCAAAGACTGGCAGCTCTTCTAAGATTATAACAAATTCCACTTCTTCCATAGATACTGCCTGTGCCCCCAAACACTATGCTGTTGTTGTTCCTCTCTGGGATGACCTGAGCCTCTGTCTCATCCATCTCACGGCCTCTAGCTCTCCCACATTTATTCAATTATCCTCACAACAGCAAAGGGACCCTATTAAAGCATCAGTCATATCAAGCTCAAATTCTGCTGAAAATCCCCCGACATCATGCAGTGTCTTACGCTTCATACTTGTTGAAGTTCTGAACCAATGACATGACCCCTTCTCATTCCCGATCCTGCATAGTCTCTAAACAGGAGGAGTGAACAGAGTCCACATGCCTAGCTTCTTTGAATTCCCCTTGACAGATGCTTCCCCAAACCAACTCCTTAGGCTTGTGGTGTGTAGGCACATGCCCTTGGTGATATTGATTTTTCTCTGTTTAGGAGAGGTCAAGGCCAAAGGAAGACCACAGAAAGGTCTTCCACTGCAAACAGAAAGCACCTCATTTCCTGAGTCTAAGAAGTATTGATTGGTTCTAGCACACTCCCACATTTGAATTTGTTGCTCCCTCTACCAGGAAAGCTCTTCTTCTAGCTACCTGTATTGTCTTCTGCTACAACTTCTTCAATTCCTTTTCAAATGTCAAATCCTGCCAGGTGCAGTGGCTCATGCGTGCACAGTGGCAGCCACTAGAAAAGTGAAGGTGGAAGGATTGCTTGAACATAGATGTTCAAGTCCAACCTGGGTAACACAGCAAGACTCTAATCTTTCAAAAATTAAAAAAAAAAAAAAAAAACACAACAATTTCCAAAAAGATTGAACACAAATTACCTATAGTAAGAATTAAAACTTTTATCAATATTATACATAGCAGGGGGAATTACTTAACAAATCTAAAAAAATGGAATTTGTTTATTCTGATACAGTGTATTATAAAAGAAATTTAATCTACTCTCATAATGTCCACTAAAATCACTAGCTACAAATGCACTGAATCATAAACATAAATAAGCCTGTAGTTAATTATTGGAATTTTCATTGAAGACCCTAATATAAATGCTAAAATAATGACAATGTAGGCAATATAGACTAAAAAGATTTTTCAGAGAAACTGGATAATGGAAAAGGGAGTATGACAACAATAATCTCATCATTTTAGTCTAGTGAGGGAGGTAAATAGTGTTTAAACTAATGTTTCCCCAAAAATAGAAAAATAAGGACACCTAATGTCTATAAAGGAACATCAAGAAAAACTAGAAATCCTGGCCAGTAGCAGGAAAGAACAAGTGGAACTAAAGGAATTGAATCGTTACTCAGGACTCAACAATTAGGGTAAAAATGCTTGCAGAAATGGCAAAAACAGTCATTTTTATTTTGTACTGCCTTGCCCAGGGGAGTTCCAAAAGGTAAATTTTGGAATTTACTTTTGAACTCCCTAAGGGAAGGGTGGGATTGGCAGGAAATCCAAGTGCTTCTTGCAGACATATGAGAAGAGCATCATGTCATGTCATGTTGCTTCAATATCTATGTTACCTCACTCCCACTGTGGAAAGGAGTTGTGTTCTTTTTTTTTTTTTTTTTATTGTTGGGGATTCATTGAGGGTACAATAAGCCAGTTACACTGATTGCAATTGTTAGGTAAAGTCCCTCTTGCAATCATGTCTTGCCCCCATAAAGTGTGACACACACTAAGGCCCCATCCTCCTCCCTCCATCCCTCTTTCTGCTTCGCCCCCCATAACCTTAATTGTCATTAATTGTCCTCATATCAAGATTGAGTACATAGGATTCATGCTTCTCCATTTTTGTGATGCTTTACTAAGAATAATGTCTTCCACTTCCATCCAGGTTAATACGAAGGAAGTAAAGTCTCCATTTTTTTTAATGGCTGAATAGTATTCCATGGTATACATATACCACAGCTTGTTAATCCATTCCTGGGTTGGTGGGCATTTAGGCTGTTTCCACATTTTGGCAATTGTAAATTGAGCTGCAATAAACAGTCTAGTACAAGTGTCCTTATGATAAAATGCCGCGCCCACGGCATATAGCCATAGTGAGGCGGTGCTGTCCGTGTTATAGAACGACGGGAAGGTGGTTTGTGCTCCCCGGAGCTTTGCCCCCAGCGCCCCCAGTATGCACAGCATCAGAAATGTTGCCTAGCATGCTCAGTTACCCGCTTAAGTTTAAAGATTGTGGCGTCTACTCATGTGTTTGTCATCCTGTACCAGAAGTCTGTTTGTTCTAATAAATTGTCAATATGTACTTTCCTAAGAATGAGCACAATGCACTACTAATCCAGATAGAGCACAGCCTTGTGAGCTGCTAGACTCAGTGGCACCAACAATGAGCACACAAAGATGTTTTCCCACCAGTGAGCTAAGACGATAAGCCCAAGGACATGAAATACAAATTATCTACATAAGTTACAAAGTCACTGAAACACATCCACCCACCATAAAGTCCTGTTCAGAACATCTTGTTTCACCAATTGTCACGCATAATAAAAATCAATAGGAAAAATAATACTTGTCAAGGAATTTACTCTAAATCAAAATTATAATTATCAATAACAATAAGATCAAATAGTAAATGTAAAATTAGTCAAGCATTAACATAAAGAAGATGTCAAGCTGTTCTAAAAAGATAATAAGAAACTGAGATAGGAGAAAGCGGGCAGAGTTGACTAATAACCGCCACCCTCCGGAAGCGGAACGTTAAAACATAACATAACAAACATAACACCCTCCGGAAGCGGAACGTTAAAACATAACAATGCATAATAAATCACACTTGTAAACGCAAAGATAACCTGCACACGTAAGCAAAAAGATTGCATTATGTAAGCTCTGTAAAAATGTATAAATACCAACATGTGTACCCAATAAATTCGCAGCTGCATACTCCAACCCGTAGTGTGTCAGACTGTCTTTCCTGCGCCGACCTCTCAACTTTCCTCGTTCCTTCTCCCTGCACTCCCTCGGACTGAAGGCCACCGACAGGGCGGTCCGTTGCAATAAAAGGATTTTTTTCCTTCTGGGTAGATGCCCAGTAATGGGATTGCAGGATCGAATGGGAGGTCTAGGTTGAGTGCTTTGAGGTTTCTCCATACTTCCTTCCAGAAAGGTTGTACTAGTTTGCAGTCCCACCAGCAGTGTAAAAGTGTTCCCTTCTCGGGCGGCGCCTGTGGCTCAGTGAGCAGGGCGCCGGCCCCATATGCCGAGGGTGGCGGGTTCAAGCCCAGCTCCGGCCAAACTGCAACAAAAAATAGCTGGGCGTTGTGGCGGGCGCCCGCAGTCCCAGCTACTCGGGAGGCTGAGGCAAGAGAATCGCGTAAGCCCAAGAGCTGGAGGTTGCTGTGAGCCGTGTGACGCCACGGTACTCTACCCGAGGGCGGTACAGTGAGACTCTGTCTCTGCAAAAAAAAAAAAAAAGTGTTCCCTTCTCTCCACATCCACGCCAGCATCTGCAGTTTTGAGATTTTGTGATGTGGGCCATTCTCACTGGGGTTAGATGATATCTCAGGGTTGTTTTGATTTGCATTTCTCTAATATATAGAGATGATGAACATTTTTTCATGTGTTTGTTAGCCATTCGTCTGTCATCTTTAGAGAAAGTTCTATTCATGTCTCTTGCCCATTGATATAAGGGATTGTTGGCTTTTTTCATGTGGATTAATTTGAGTTCTCTATAGATCCCGGTTATCAAGCTTTTGTCTTATTGAAAATATGCAAATATCCTTTCCCATTGTGTAGGTTGTCTCTTTGCTTTGGTTATTGTGCCCTTAGCTGTACAGAAGCTTTTCAGTTTAATGAAGTCCCATTTGTTTATTTTTGTTGTTGTTGCAATTGCCATGGCAGTCTTCTTCATGAAGTCTTCCCCCAGGCCAATATCTTCCAGTGTTTTTCCTATGCTTTCTTTGAGGATTTTTATTGTTTCATGCCTTAAATTTAAGTCCTTTATCGATCTTGAATCAATTTTTGTGAGTGGGGAAAGGTGTGGGTCCAGTTTCAGTCTTTTACACGTAGACATCCAGTTCTCCCAACACCATTTATTGAATAGGGAGTCTTTCCCCCAAGGTATGTTCTTGTTTGGTTTATCAAAGATTAGGTGGTTGTAAGATGTTAGTTTCATTTCTTGGTGTTCAATTTGATTCCAAGTGTCTATGTCTCTGTTTTTGTGCCAGTACCATGCTGTCTTGAGCACTATGGCTTTGTAGTACAGACTAAAATCTGGTATGCTGATGCCCCCAGCTTTATTTTTGTTACTAAGGACTGCCTTAGCTATACGGGTTTTTTTCCGGTTCCATACAAAATGCAGAATCATTTTTTCCAAATCTTGAAAGTACGATGTAGGTACTTGGCTAGGAATGGCATTGAATAGGTAGATTGCTTTGGAAAGTATAGACATTTTAACAATGTTGATTCTTCCCATCCATGAGCATGGTATGTTCTTCCATTTGTTAATATCCTCTGCTATTTCCTTTCTGAGGAGTTCATAGTTTTCTTTATAGAGGTCCTTCACCTCCTTCGTTAGGTATATTCCTAGGTATTTCATTTTCTTTGAAACTATGGTGAAGGGAGTTGTGTCCTTAATTAGCTTCTCATCTTGACTGCTGTTGGTGTATACAAAGGCTACTGACTTGTGGACATTGATTTTATATCCTGAAACATTACTGTATTTTTTGATGACTTCTAGGAGTCTTGTGGTTGAGTCTTTGGGGTTCTCTAAGTATAAGATCATGTCATCAGCAAAGAGGGAGAGTTTGACCTCCTCTGCTCCCATTTGGATTCCCTTTATTTCCTTGTCTTGCCTAATTGTATTGGCTAGAACTTCCAGCACTATGTTGAATAGTAAAGGTGGCAGAGGACAACCTTGTCTGGTTCCAGTTCTAAGAGGAAAAGCTTTCAGTTTTACTCCATTCAGTAAAATATTGGCTGTGGGTTTGTCATAGATAGCTTCAATCAGTTTTAGAAATGTGCCACCTATGCCTATACTCTTCAGTGCTCTAATTAGAAAAGGATGCTGGATTTTATCAAATGCTTTTTCTTCATCTATTGAGAGGATCATGTGATCTTTATTTTTGCCTCTGTTAATATGGTGGATAACGTTTATGGACTTGCATATGTTAAACCAGCCTTGCATCCCTGGGATGAAGCCTACTTGATCATGATGAATGACTTTTTTGATGCTAAGCTGTAATCTATTGGCTAGGATTTTGTTGAGAATTTTTGCATCTATATTCATGAGTGAGATTGGTCTGAAATTCTCCTTTTTGTTTGGGTCTTTTCCTGGTTTTGGTATCAGGGTGATGTTTGCTTCATAGAATGTGTTGGGGAAGATTCCTTCTTCCTCAGTTTTTTGGAATAATTTCTGCAGTACAGGAATAAACTCTTCCTTGAAGGTTTGATAGAATTCTGGAGTGAAGCCATCTGGACCAGGGCATTTTTTAGTTGGAAGCTTTTTTATTGTTTCTTTGATCTCAGTGCTTGAAATTGGTCTGTTCAGGAGCTCTATTCTTCCTGGCTAAGTCTAGGGAGAGGGTGTCATTCCAAATATTGATGCATTTCCTTCACATTGTCAAATTTCTGGGCATAGAGTTTCTGCTAGTATTCAGAGATGATCTCTTGTATATCTGTGGGATCAGTTGTTATTTCCCCTTTATCATTTCTGATTGAGGTTATTAGAGATTTTACTTTTCTATTTCTAGTTAGTCTGGCCAATGGTTTATCTATTTTATTTATTTTTTCAAAAAACCAACTCCTCGTTTCATTAATTTTCTGAATGATTCTTTTGTTTTCAATTTCATTGATCTCTGATTTGATTTTGGATATTTCTTTTCTTCTACTGAGTTTAGGCTTAGATTGTTCTTTTTCCAATTCCATAAGTTCTCTTGTGGGATTGTTGATGTGCTCTCTTTCTGTTTTTCGAATGTAGGCATCTAAAGCGATGAATTTTCCTCTCAAAACTGCTTTTACAGTATCCCACAGGTTTTGGTAGCTTGTGTCTTCATTGTTGTTATGCTCAAGGAAGTTAATGATTTCCTGTTTTATTTCTTCCTGCACCCATCTGTTATTCAACAGAAGATTGTTTAATTTCCATGCCTTTGGGTGGGGTTGAGCATTTTTGTTAGAGTTGAGTTCCACCTTTAGTGCCTTATGGTCTGAAAAGATACAAGGTAAAATTTCAATTCTTTTGATTCTGTTGATATTTGTTTTGTGTCTCAGGATATGATCAATTGTGGAGAATGTTCCATGGGGTGATGAGAAGAATGTATATTCTTTATCTTTGGGGTGGAGTGTTCTATATGCGTCTATCAAGCATAGTTGTTCTAGGGTCTCATTTAAATATCTTACATCTTTGTTTAATTTCTGTCTAGAGGATCTGTCCAGCTCTGTAAGAGGTGTGTTAAAGTCCTCTGTTATGATGGTATTATCAGATATCATTTTGCTCAGACTGAGTAAGGTCTGCTTCAAGAATCTGGGAGCATTTAAATTCGGTGCATAAATATTTAGAATTGAAATGTCTTCTTGTTGTATTTTTCCCTTGACCAATATAAAGTGACCATCTTTGTCTTTTTTGACTTTAGTTGCTTTAAATCCACATGTATCTGAAAATAAGATTGCAACTCCTCTTTTCTTCTGAATTCCATTTGCCTGAAAAATTGTCTTCCAACCCTTGACTCGGAGCTTTAATTTGTCTTTTGAAGCCAGGTGTGTTTCTTGCAGACAGCAAATGGATGGCTTGTGTTTTTTAATCCAGTCAGCCAATCTATGTCTCTTCAGTGGGGAATTCAAGCCATTAACATTTATTGAAATAATTGATAAGTGTGGTAGTATTCTATTTGTCTTATTTGGTGAGAGTCCATTGCTTAGTTTTATCTTTTGCATCAGTGTGGAGGTTAGGTTCTGTCCTTTGATTTCTGAGTTCTTACTTTGCTGCTGATCCATTGTGGTGGTTAGTGTGCAGAACAGGTTGAAGTATTTCCTGTAGAGCTGGTCTTGTTGTGGTGAATTTCCTCAATGTTTGAATATCCGTAAATGATTTGATTTCTCTGTCAATTTTGAAGCTTAGCTTAGCAGGGTACAGAATTCTGGGCTGAAAATTGTTCTGTTTAAGTAGATTAAAGGTAGATGACCATTGTCTTCTTGCTTGGAAAGTTTCATTGGAGAAGTCTGCGGTCACTCTGATGGATTTGCCCCTGTAAGTCAACTGGCGCTTACTCCTGGCAGCTTGCAGAATCTTTTCTTTTGTCTTGACTTTGGACAGGTTCATCACAATGTGTCCTGGAAAAGTTCAGTTAGAGTTGAGGCGACCTGGGGTCCGATATCCCTCTGAAAGCAGTGTGTCAGAATCTTTGGTGATGTTTGGGAAATTTTCTTTTATAATATTCTCTAGTATGGCTTCCATTCCTCTGGGGCATTCTTCTTCCCCTTCTGGAATTCCTATAACTCCTATGTTGGAACGCTTCATAAAGTCCCATAATTCTGGCAGTGAACGTTCTGCTTTCTCTCTCTTCTTTTCTGCCTCTTTTACTGTCTGAGTTATCTCAAGAACTTTGTCTTCTACCTCTGAAATTCTTTCTTCTGCATGGTCTAACCTGTTGCTGATACTTTCCATTGCATCTTTAAGTTCCCTAATTGACTGTTTCAGTTCCTTCAGCTCTGCTATATCCTTTTTATATTCTTCATATCGTTTATCTCTTATTTGATTCTGTTTTTGGATTTCCTTTTGGTTATTTTCCACTTTATTAGCAGTTTCCTTCATTGTTTCCATCATTTCTTTCATTGTTTTCAACATGTGTATTCTAAATTCCCTTTCTGTCATTCCTAACATTTCTATACTGGTGGAATCTTCTGCAGTAGCTACCTCATGGTCCCTTGGTGGGGTTGTTCTAGACTGGTTCTTCATGTTGCCTGGAGTTTTCTGCTGATTCTTCCTCATGAGTGATTTCTTTTATCTGTTTCCTTGCCCTAATTTTCCTTTCACTTCCTCTTGCTCTTTAAGTTCTTGTGCCTGTGGACTAAGGGTTACAGGACCAGAAGGGTGAGAAGGTTGAAGAGCAAAAAAGGGGGATGAAACAAAGGAGGACTGAGTGATAAGAAAAAAAGAAAGATAGAGAAAGGAGAGGGGGTGGGTATAAGGAATATTGACAAAAGGAAGAGAGGCCCAGAAAGAGGGGGACAGGGCAATATAGGTGGGTAGGGTACTTTGACACAACCTTAAAAAACCCCACCTTCTGGGGGTACCCAGTTGCATGGTTCCCTTGAGGTCAGTAGCTCTTTGCTAACCTGATCAGACACAGTACCCCACCTCCACCAAGTAGAGAGGAAAGACAAAAATGCTGTAAATCAAACCAAAACAAGCAAACAGAAAACTTTACGGGGATAAAATTGGGTGAAAAACCAAATGATATCGGTAGGAACACTGGCAAAAATGAAGCTGTAGTTATTAAAAAAGGCAGCAATGGGAAATTATAATTAAACTAGGAAAATTGAGAAAGAAAAAGGGATCTGTATGGAAAAGATTGAAATTAAAAAAACAAAAGAACATCAGCAACGTCAAAATAAACAAAAAAAACAACCAACAAAAAAAAAAAGAAAAAAATACACAACCAAAAACAAAGCACTTTGTATATGTTATTGAATATTGTCTGGGCAACACGTGGTCTTCTGGGGTATGAGATGTTAGTCACAGTTCTGATACGACTGGAGACTGCTGATTTCTCAAACCCCAGCAGGTAGACACCCTAAATCTCTCTTCAGCCTACTTAAAAGGCACTTTGAACTTGTAAACTTGCTGAGCAGAAGCTTTCCCAGCTTTCTCGCTGGAATCAGTGCTGAAGTGGCTATCCACTTACCCAGTGTGCCAAAACCGGTCTCACTCTGCCCCTGAGGGTTAGGGCTGCAAGGCGGCTCAGACCCCACCCTTAGGCTACTTGGTTGTTGGGTTACCAGCTCCCACCCGTTTCTAGCTCTGTGACCCTGAGGGCGGAGCTTGCCGGGGCAGATCACTGACAATGGATCCGTGTGACCCACCGCCAAACACTATTAGCTCCGTCTGGCTCAGCGGCTCAGACTGGGGCCCTAGACAACGGCCAAAGTTCTCCGCACTCCCGCTCAGGCCTTCCCCAAGGCAGTTCAACTCAGTGCCAAGTCCAAGGACATCAAAACAGTTCACAGGTAAGGCCTTTCTGGTTTGCAGTCTCGCTGCTACTGAACTTACAGTTGTGGGAGGGTTTAGACGGATTGAACACACGCGACCACTTGCCGGTTTTCCACGGTTTTAGTCCTCCTCTTGGGGTCCAGAAGTCTCTCGCTGACTCCCTGTATCCTCATAGGAGTGATGATAGGCAGTTCCCACCAGCCAGAGATGCCTGGAGTCCTATTTCCCCAGACTCACGGTGCCCAGATGAAAGGACGCTGTTACTCGGCTGCCATCTTGCTCCGCTTCCAGGAGTTGTGTTCTTAACAGTAAAACACCAGAACTCGGGGAGGAATATGAAAATGACAGATGACATCACTCAGATGCAGGGATCATAAATTGATGATGAGAATTCACTTTGCAGTCCTTTTGAGTTATCACAGTGAAGTAATAACAAGGTCTTGGCTTCCCTCTTCACCAACTCAAAATTTGGAGTTCACTGCAGTGGCCTCTGGTAGATTTTCCTCCCAGTTATACCTGATTCTCATTAGTTCATGTCTGAAAAATCCCCAGAACCAGTTGACTTGTCCTGGAAAAGTTATTTACAGCTTCTTCCCAACTGTGGCAAGGTCTCTTGCAGAAGCACCTCAAGGTGACATGGTAATTGCTACTCTGAGGGGAAATGAAATCAGGGAATAGCAAGACCCATAACTGCTTTAGCTCCAGATGGCTGGTATCTACTGATGACAATGGTCCCTCTGGCAGTTGAAGCCATGACATATTGACTGTGGTAAGTATTTTGTGGTGTCTAAGAATTCACATACTCAGTGGGCAGGTGAGGAACTGGAAGGACAGAGATTTCCCTCTAGCCTGAGCACAGCTTCAACTAAGCCTTTGACTGCTTCTGAGCTGAGGAGGTGAAGTAGAGTGTGAGAACTGAGATGCCACGGTAGGCTGAAAATGGTCATGGCTATTTGGCTTCAGGTAAGAGAACATTGCTGAGTCTGGGGCCAGCATGAAATGGAGGGCCCTGTACTCTTACCTGCTCTTTCAACTTCTGGTGGACTTTGTCCATCCACCAGGACTCCTGAGAACTGAACTTGGAAAAGTTGAGACATTTTGATATTTAGAGTTAAAAGGAAAAGTTTAGGATCTTTGGCTGTGTGTGGTCCCTGTTCTCTGCACACTTGTGTGTATATATATAGACATGCACAGCCCTGGGTTAACACTCAGAGTCTGGTTTCAGAACCTGGATGTCACCTCAGTAACTGCATGCTAGTGGGTCAGCTTGGACTGTGATGTCATCTGCTTTTCTTCCCCACTGAAAGTGTCGCCTTAACACTGGGTATGCAGCCTTTGTCGGCAGGAAGTATTTCTAATATCCCTGCCTGTGCCCTTATAGGCTGAGGGGTTGTGAATCCTGACAGTGTCTCTGCTTCCCAGTCCAGGAGCCAGGGATAGGGACAGACTGTCGCTCAACATCACACATGTGGCACTGCTCCCACAACCGTTAGCAAAGGTAGTCACAGTTTTCTCTTCTGCCTGACTCCGGGCCAGTATTTGAAGGAAGAGAATCAGTTAGCAGCAAGTATAACCAAATGCCACCCCATCTCTTTGTAACTGGTATGATTTTCCTCTTCCCTCTGGTGATGTTTGGAGGTTCATGGGAGTGGTCTGAATACCTCCACTCTGTGTGACTGTGACTGAGAGTGTGTGAAGTGACAGAGACAGCATAAGGCCCACACCCTGCTCACCAGATCAGTGAGCTGCTCTCACTGCACCAGGGACCTGGTCTGCCCTTCACTAGGATGGACTGACCTTGGCAAAACTAAGAAACAATCTCTGTACTTTGTTGTCATTTTTCCCCCTTTGCTATAAATATTGCTTGATTGAGGTATAAATGACAAGTGTATAATTTGAGAATTCTAGGCATACTTCTATACCCTTGAAACTAATGACATTATCAAAGCATTGAACATATCCATTGTCCCTACAATGCCCTGGTGTCCTGTGGGAAGATTTCCCTCCTCCTCTATCTCACACTAGGCACCAGGTCACTAGTTAATGACCTGCTTTCTATTATTTCAGATGAGTTTGTATTTATCAGAATGTTATATGAATCTGTGTCTCAGTTTCTATCCATATAAAGTAAGTTGAGGATATTATTTAAAATAGACATTCACTATTAACATACATGGGACTCCTCTACCCAGACCTAAAGCCCTTCATACAGAAAGTCATCAATAAATTGTATGGACTGGTATTTTCTCTGAATGGACCTTGAACCACCTGTTAGGAATGGGTTAGAAACACAGAAAGTGGTAGTGCTGTTCCAACCTCACTGTTTATCTGAATTTCCATTTTCCTGACTACTATTTTTTTTCTCCTCTCATAATGTTTCTACTTATGTGACTGGATCTCTCCCAGTCACATTTTCTCCCTCATTATTTCTGTGAGTCAATCCCCTTCATAACACAGGGATTTTTTCCAGCACTTCCCATCCAGGAGCTTTCAATCCAGCTGTTCCTGTCACCATTGTCTTATCTGTCCCTCACAACCCCATTCCTTTTCTGTTTTCACATTTACATGTAACTGATGTCCCCCTCTGTGGTTCTTCCACTGCTCAAGTTTCCTAGTGGTTTGGTTATTTAGTTTTGCCTTGTGATTGCTCCTGCTGTCAGTTTAACAATTGCTTCATAAAGAGAATTCCAGCAGACAGCATAAGAAACTATTCCTCTCTAGTTTAACAGAGTGGCTAAGACAAGACTTTTAGGCCCTCCATTACTGGGGCTAGAGCCCTCATATACCACTAGTGAGTCATGAGACTTCAGATGAAACACTTGTCTTCTCCCTGTCTGATTGTTATCTTCTGTTATCTACCAAGTGAGAATGGTATCCACCACATTTAGGATATCAGAGAATTAATGAATTGAATTATTTGATGCTCCGAGCAGTAGGTGGCACAGGGTCACTTCTCAGTAAATCTCACTGTTTGTATTATGATTTTTGTGTTCTCACAAGAATAGGTTCACCCTGAGTGTGAACCTGGATCAGGATGGGATTTGGACCTGGTGGATCAGACCCAGCGGTGGTCACTTTGCCATGATTTAACTTGAAGGAAATGCTAATTCACCCAGCCTTATTTGTTCTGTGACTGAGATGGGATATTCTTTCTCACATTGTACAGTCTCTGACCCTGGCCATACCTCCATGTTGGTGAAATGGATGGTGGTCAAGTGGGTAACTTCAGTGAGAGTATTTTTGCTTAGTTTGGTTTTCTTTTTTTCTAGATCTGAGAATACTATCTTCAGTCTAATTGTTCTTATTGGAGCCCACATTGTTACTCTACAGAAAAGTTTCTTCTTAATTGACAAGTAGGTAAATGAATCTTGTTACACCTGGTGAAGCAAAAACATTAGAAAGGAAAAATGGATAGTTCAGAAAATGCAAAGTTACTGGTCAGTCTCATTGCTGGCACTGGCAACAGGAGTGTGGCCATCTGGAACCAAAAGCAGTTACATGTGTGTTCAGCAACCTGGCAGCTCTCCAAACCCCATCCATTGGGTTTTTATGAACTCTCCATTATACAAGAATGTTTGTATTGTGATTGATAAAAATCCTGCCATGTGTTAACCAGCTGAATTTTCATCCCCTCTCTTTCTCTGGAAATTAGGGATGGAGGTGCATATTCCTACTCTTTAATTACAAGGTTGGTTCCCCTGGCTACCAGCTCCCATCCTAGGTTGACCAGGAGTCCCTGTGAGTCATCCTATTCAGGTAGAAGATGCTCCCATCAACAGGAAATTCAAAGGATTTAGGAGACCTGTGTCAGATGCTTATACCACTCAGAAAATTATAGAGATCTTCCCATGGTTGTGTCTTGAACCAGCGTTAAAGACAAATACTTTTTCTACTACCTATATGAACAAAGGATTCAACTCTGTGTCAAGACCTAAAGGCAGAAACACACACACATAATTAAATTGCAGTATCACACAAGTATATATAATCCTTCAGTTTCTGTCAGTGTCAACATGTTTTTTAATCTTCTGATTCTTAAGGTTTTGTCTATTTTTTTATCTTAAATAAATTAGTTACTTAAGCTTGGATATTTTTAATCATAGTGATTTTTTTATTTTTAATATTTATTTTTCAGTTCTAGAATTTTCTTTCTTTTTTTTTTGTAGAGACAGAGTTTCGCTTTATGGCCCTTGATAGAGTGCCATGGCATCATACAGCTCACAGCAACCTCCAACTCCTGGGCTTAAGCAATTCTCTTGCCTCAGCCTCCCGAGTAGCTGGGACTACAGGCGCCTGCAACAACGCCCGGCTATTTTTTTTTGGTTGCAGTTCAGCCGGGGCCGGGTTTGAACCCGCCACCCTCGGTATATGGGGCCGGCGCCTTACCGACTGAGCCACAGGCGCCGCCCCCAGTTCTAGAATTTTTATTGTGTTTCCTATGTAGTTCCAATTTCTCCTTACTAAATTTTCTTCATCCATTTTTTTTTTTTCTATCACCCTCAGTAGAGTGCTGTGGCATCTCACAGCTCACAACAACCTCCAATTCCTGGGCTTAGGCGATTCCCTTGCCTCAGCCTCCTGAGTAGCTGGGACTACAGGCGTCCACCACAATGCCCAGCTATCTTTATCCATTTGATCACAGTAATAAAATTGGCTTTAAAATCATTATCTGCTAATTTCAACATCTGGGTTCTCTTGGGTTTAGTCTCCATTGATTGTTGCCTTGAATATGGGTCACATTGTCCTATTTGTTTATGTGTTTAGTAATTTTGAATTGTGTCCTCAGACATTGTAAAGACTCATTCAGTTATGTTTTCATGAGAGAAACAAACACATACATAGTCATGCTAAGGAAATATCCATACACTCTCATATCTTTGCTTTTTTAAATTAATGCTGATGATATTTGTCAAAGGCATTTGCTACCATTAATGGAGACAGTGATATGTTTTTTAAAAATATTTATGCAGTCAACTTTGTTATTAGATTTTATGATGCTGAACTGTCCCTGAATTCCTGGAATTCGTTTCACATCATTATAGTATGTCGTCTTCTTAATGCCATGTGTCAAGTACAATTATTACCTTTGACCCAAAAGTTATGAGACAGTATGGTTTAAATTAACAAAAATAAGCAGCAAATTTAGTACTGTATTTATTTTTGATTGGTGGAACCCACACATTTTGTATGAACATGAAGAAAACAGTGAAAAAATCTACAGTTGAAATGTATGGTTATCTCAGAGGAGTAGGATTGAAAATGACAGGTGGAATATAAATTAATTCTTGTGTGTGTGTTTATATTATTTTATTACTTGTGATACACATATACATTAACTAAATAATTTTGGAGAGAAGTTTACTAAGGTAATAAAAATAACACAATTTCTGTATGTTACCATAGATCCAGTAATGCTATAATCCCTGATGCATGTCTCCATAACACCCTCCATATGCTTCACTCATGGCGTCATTTGCATTTTGCTATTGCTATAATTTATATATGTGTCTCCCACACTGGACTCTGAGCTCCCAAGTCACTTAATCTGTATATCCAAAGACTGACAAACTGTTCTGTATAAGGTGTTTCAGAGACATTTTTGATGTGGAAGATAAAGCTTTGCCTAAGAATGGTGCCCTGTAGCACTTGGGAAACAATAAATAATACCCAATCCTGCATTGTCCTAGGAGGGTAAAAACAGGCTGACTACTCTTAGTGGCAGTACTGAGCTCACCAGTGTGAAGTCCCCTCCTTGTAAATGTAACTGTTGGCCTCAGACAGAGGAGTTATTAATGGCCCAAGAGTCTCCTTTAGATCTAGAAATTCTGGAACAAATCTGGGACTAGTGCTATTACTCTGAATTCTAACGCCGTGACTTCCAGGCTCTTTTCTGAACAACTTCTTCATGATCCCATGAGGATGACCCTTGTTGATTTGATCGTGAGGCTACTGTTTATGGTCAAGACTTGGATTGGGGTCCTGGGGAACACCTTTCTTCTCTCAACCTATGCCTCCAGAGGCTGTTCCAGCCAGACACCAAGGCCCACACACCTGATCTTCACCAACCTTGCTGTGGCCAACCTCTTGGTTCTTCTCTTCAAAGTAATCCCTTGAATGATATTTATCTGGGGAGTGACAGGTACCCTGGGCAATACTACATGTAAACTCATCTATTATATTCACAGAATAGCCAGGGACCTTTCTCTCTGCACTACTTGCCACTTGAGCAGTTTTCAGGCCATCACCATCAGCCCTAGAACTCGGGGGTGGATGAAGCTCAAAGATACAGCTTTGAAGAACATTGGGATCTTCTCCTTTTTGTGATGGATCTCCAATCTGCTGATAAACATCTTTGTTCCTATAAAGATTCAGGCCCTTCGGAATATTCAAAATTCTACCATGACACAGTATTATGGACCCTGCTCTTTTGAAAGTCCTGAAGCAAATTACGCTGTGATTTACACAACTCTACTCTCTTTCCCAGATGTTGCGTTCATGGGAGTCATGGCTGGGGCCAGTGTATACATGGTCCTTCTCTTACAGACACCACCAGAGAGTGAGGCATATTCACACCTGCAGTAGCTCCCACAGGTTCTCCCCTGAGGAAAAAGCCACTCAGACCATTCTGCTTCTGGCAACTACCTTCATTTTATTTTACGTTGTTAATTTCTTCCTTATAATTTATAACATGGCTTTTCAAAACTCAACATTGGTTTCATAATGCTACCACCTTTCTGGTTGCATGTTATCCCACTCTCAGCCCTCTGATACTGATGCTTCGAGTCCCACAACCACCAAGTTTTTGTTCTTTGATGGTGAAGGAAAAGTTCCAAATTACTAGTTGTCCCACTCACAATAGCATTTATTTTGTTCAGAAAATCTGCTTATTCACATAAGCATGAGCGACATGTGAATTTAGAACATGACTGACATACACTCAAGACATTGAGAATAAAAAGATTTGGATGACATTGACTTAGCAGTGCAGAGGCATTTAACTTCACTCAAAAACCAGACCAACAATCAGATAAACAGAAAACTATGTGTCAGCACCATCTGATGCTTTATGATTGACTTGTTCCTTTAAAACATTTGATGAAAATGTGGAAGTGAGCTTAGGTAGAAATAATTTGGGGCCATATTAGAATTATTAAGGGTTTATTGGAGCAAATTGTTTGCATATTATATATTAATAAATGGTAACAATTACATGTACCAACTACAATCTTATATGTGTAACCCATGAGAAGCTATTTAATCATTATAAAACTTAAGGTATTAATAATTTCTCTGTGTGCTTTCAATTTCTTGCATGCCCACTCCTTCTACAGTCTTTGGAGTTCGCGTTTCACAAGCTAATGAAGATCCCAGCACTCCAAAGGAGATACACACACACACACACACACACACACACACACACACACACACACACACACACATATATGTATTTCCATTACTGGGGTTTAACTAAATCTGCATTTTTGCATTTGTTTCTGAAAAACTCCCCAAAATGCAATATGGTCCTCAGGCCTCAGAGTTAGAAACACCTGGAATGTTGTCTGTCCTCAAACTTGCTAGAGGAAAAACACATACAGCATTCACATTCATAGGAGTTTGTGAATCTGGCTGCAATTTTTTTTTTTTTTTTTACCACATAATTCAGCCTTTGCTTGGCCTCAACTGCTTTCATTTTTTTTCTGGCGATGATATGTCATCTGTCTGTTTTTCTCTCTGTTCCCCCATTCCCTGTCCTTCTCTTACTCCTTCTCTTCTTTCTAAGATAATATAAAATCTACACTTTTATATCCTAATCTTGGCCTGGAGAAATTTCTCTAGCTATCACTTCCTCCAGTAACCCATCTCACCAATGACTTTGTCATTCTAAACTTTATTCAGTACAACACCATTCTCACCCTGTGGTTGTCCTTGTATATAATTTTACTAGTGTACACTCCTGTACATGAAAATTATAAAAGCCTGTCTCCCCGATCACCCACAGAGTACAACCATTAACCCTCCACTCAGAGGTTTCATGTTTCTTTCTTATTCGTCCCCTTATTGACGTTATGTACAAAATGACAATAGAAACTCACAGTCTCACAAATGTACATTCTATTGGACAAATGCTCTGCCTAAACTGACAACCAATGATAGTATGGATACATAACTTGACTATTAAGGTTTTATCCATGCAAACTATTTTAAATACTTTAGTGAAAAAGTTTTGATGATTCAAATGATGACACGATACCCCTATCTGTACCATAATACATGAACATGAACAAAAAAGGCATCTTTTCTTTTTCTCTCTTGTCTTTTTTTTTTTTTTTTTGAGAAGGAGTCTCACTTTATTGCCCAGGATAGAGTGTTGTGTCATCATCATAGTTCATAGCAATGCCAAATTCCTTGGCTCAAGTGATCCCCCTTCCTACACTACCAGAGTACATTAGACTATAGGAACCCACCACCATACCTGGCTAATTTTTTTTATTTTTAATAGAGATGGGGCCTTGCTTTGTGCAGGCTGTTCTTAAACTCCTTAGCTCCAGGGATCTTCCTGCCTTGGCCTCCCAGATTGCTACGAGTAAAGACAGGAGCCACCATCCTGGGCCCAAAAGCTATATCTTCAAGGCTTAAAAAAACATACAACCTGTCAGCTCTCAAAGAAACAGGATCATCTCCCTTATATTGACCTTGGTTTAAAAACAAAACCCCAATATTACCTAAAATTTGTTTTACAAACTTTCAAACTTAAAATGATTATGGTTTGTATATGCCTTAGATATACTTTTCGCTAGAGACAAATAAATAAGCAAATAAAAACTCTTTAAACTTATGATTCCTTAAACTACTTCTCAGCATAGGACACTTGCTAGTTATTAAGACTCCTCACAGCTCCCCTCTTTGTCCACAATAGATCTTAACAAGGACTCTACCTGAAAACCTCCAAAATATTATCACTCAGAAAAAAATCCCAAATAGAGACAATTACCTCTTTGGATACACAATGCCTGGCTATTTTTTGGTTGTAGTTGTCATTTGTGTTTGGCAGGCCTAGGCTGGATTTGA
Source organism: Nycticebus coucang (assembly GCF_027406575.1). Classification (NCBI taxonomy): domain Eukaryota; kingdom Metazoa; phylum Chordata; class Mammalia; order Primates; family Lorisidae; genus Nycticebus; species Nycticebus coucang. Next base: position 26,932,855 of record NC_069799.1, on the reverse strand, counting down.
ACTCACCAGCTCTGTTGTATGTGGCTGGCGCTTTAGCAGCTTGAGCTATAAGCACCAAGCTGACTGTTTACTATTTCTTAACAGAACAAGAAAGTGTTTATGTTATAGTCAATTCTTCATTTTACATTTATTTATTTAATTATTTTATTGTTGGGAATTAATTAACTGAACAAAGAGCCAGGTTACATTGATTTCTTTTGCTAGATAAGGACCCTCTTATATTTGTGTCTCCCCAAAAAAAGTGTACCACAGCCCCTGACCCCCCATACCCTCCCTCCTTCCCTTTCTCTGCTCTCCCCATCCCCCAACCCCCATTGTGTACTAGGACCTTAATTGTTCTCATGTCAGAATTGAGTACATAGTAATCTTATTTCACCATTCTTGTGATGCTTTACCAAGAATAATGAGTTTACATTTATATAAATACCTCCACAAAAGTAAAAACTTATTTTAATAAAATTAAACAACATGCTTCATGGACACAACAGGTTAACAGAGATGACCTAGAAAGCTGAGATTAATTCTCTAGATTATTGTCTACCATTGCCCTAAATAATCACTCTATTCATTCACAAACCTTAAAAAATTAGCCTTTCCCTTTTACTACTGGTTTTCTAAATTTACCTCATGACAAATACATTAATATTATACATATTAAAAGGCTATTTCAGAATAATAAAACATTGAAATAATGATACCAGAGACATTCTTTCACCTATGACTCCTGAGTACTTTGAAGTACAGACTAAAAATTTCCATTCCCCATACCCCAACTAGACTCCATTTCAACAAAAAACAGACAGATCCTCATAATTAGGCGTCATCCCACCAAATGTCCCCCATCTTCCACTTGTCCTCTCCTCTCCTCTCCACTCTCCCACCTCTCACCTCCTTCTTGCTGGACTATATTTGTGATTTATGATTCATATGAATGTGTAAGTAAATATATATTGGTTTCATAATAATATTGAGTATATGGGATACTTTTATTTCTTCCATTCTTGAGATACTTTAGTAAGAAGAATATGTTCCAACTCCATCCAGGTAAACCTAAAAGATGTAAAAATGTAAATTCTGTATATTTTTATTGATGCATAGTATTCCATGGGATACATATATCACAATTTGTTAATCCCTTCATGGGTAGATGGGCTTTTGGACTGTTTCTGCAACTTCACATATTATGAAGTGGACTACAATAAACATTCTAGATCAAATATCTTTGTTGTAAAATAATTTTTGTTCTTCTGGGTAGTTACCTAGTAATGGAATTGCAGGATCAACATATGTCAAATTTTAGTTCCTTGGGAATTCTTCATATTTTTTTCCAAGAAGGCTATCTTGGTTTGCAATCCCACCAGCAGTGTAGCCGCGTTCCCTTCTATCCCCATCCACACCAACATCTGCTGTTTTGTCATTTTGTGATATGGGCTTATCTTATTGGAGCTAGGTGATATCTCAAAGTTTGATTTGCTTTTCTCTGATAATTAGGGACAATGAGCATTTTTTCATGTGTTCGTTGGCAATTCACCTGTCATCTTCAGAGAAGTTTTGGTTCAAGTCTCTTCCCAATTAAAAACGTGGTTGTTTATTCTTTTCTAATTGATTAATTAATTTTCTCTGTAGATTCTAGTTATCAGCCCTTTGTCAGAATCAAAACGTGCAAAAATCTTCTTCCATTCCAAAGGTGGTCCATTTGCTTTACATGCAGTGCCCTTAGCTGGGCAGAAGCATTTTAGCTTGATCAAATCCTAGTAATATGTTTTTGTTGTTGCTTCAATTGCCAGAAGAGTCCTCATGAAATATTTTCCCAGGCCAGTATCTTCAAGTGCTTTCCCTGTCCTCTCTTCTAGTATTTTTATAGCTTAAGTTTTAAATTTAAACCTTTTATCAAGTGAGAATAAATTTTTCTTAGTGGTGAAATGTGGGGTTCAGTTTCAGTCTTCTACATGTGGCTAGCCAGTTTTCCCAGCACCATTTGCTGAGGAGGGAATCTTTTCTCCAGTGCCTATTTTTGTTAGGCTTATCAAAGATCAAATGACAACATGTGGCTGTGTTCATCTCTAAATTCTCTGTTTTATTCCATACATCGATATTTCTATTTTTGTGCTGTTTTGATCACTGCAGATTTGTAATATAACCTGAAATATGGTAACGTGATGTTTCCAGATTTATATTTAAATTTTAAATGCCTTACCACAAAAAAATAACTAAGTGAGGTGATGATTATGTTAATCAGTTTGAGTTAAACATTCCACACTATATATCAAATCATCACATTGTACCCCATGAATATGTACACTTATGATTTAATAAAAAATTAAAAAATTTTGGAATTGGAAAAGAAAAAAAACAGATCATTTGATACCCTGATTCCCCAAGATGACAACAATTAACTAAAAGGGAGGGACGATTGTAACCAGCACCATAAACAAGAAAGCATTTCCATTTTTTTTTATTATTATTATTGGTAGTTCTCTTATATTTCAAGTTCCCAGGGCAGTAAGATTTGCTGACCAGAACCTAGTAACTTCTCTCTTTACAACCATGAGATAACTACAGAGCATTTTATCACTTGTTTGTAGAGCCATAACCCCACCACAGATTGTGTCCTAGAACACATTGAGCCTGTGCACAGATTGAATGAATGGTCAATGTTAACCCTTATCTCATTATGATACTAAAATCTGCACCCTGAGGAAGAACTTATCCAGCATTTTTTGATTATTGGAAATATGTACTAGCATGGTTTCTCACTAGCTGGTGTGCCCTGAGATCCATCCCAAACAGAAAATGACACTCACTCACCTCCAGAAAAATAACCTAGCCCTGTTGGTTGGATAGGTGAATTCAAGGTAGTTCATACATCTCCCTCCAAGTAGACATGACCACTATAATAAATCCTTTCTTCCTTGACAATCCTTGTTGTGCCAGTAATAGGCTCCCTACATGACATACAACAGTGAAAACCCTTTATGGGTTGGTTAACAGCCCTTCACTGAGGTCTTTTGTTCAGAGCTATGGCTGAACCAGAAGAGAGTTAGTTCTTTCTGAAACTCTTACTGGGGTTTATTCAAATAGGCTGTGCTTCTGGAACAGCTGGGGTTTGAGAAAAGTGTGATTTAGCTCTTATTTGGGTTGAATCTGATCGGTGATCCTTGACCTTTTTTTTTAACCTCAATATTTACAATCATTCTTTAGCTTAGAAAATTTCTCCTACTAATTCTTAAGATAATCTTTCTGCTCTCTTTATCTTTATGTACTCCCTCATTATACCGATGACTCATAAATTTAACCTTTTTGTTGCTATTCCATTAAGTTTTCTTCATTGTTTTCATTCATTTTGTTCTTTTTCTATACTGACATTATTTTTTTAAAGAACTATGTTCAACTTCAGTTCTGCTCCTTCTACTTGATCAATTCTGCTATAGATGCCCACTATTGAATTTTTCATTTCAGTCATTGTAATTTTCAACTGGAGAATTACATTTTTGTTTCTTGTTATTTTCATTTTCTTTGTTAAAGTTTGTAATAAATTTGAGAATTGTTTCAGTGTATTTTACTAAACTTTACTGAGTTGTTATAAAACAGTTCATTTTTAATTCATTGTCAAGCAGTTTATTCATTTCTATCACTTTATATACCTATTCTTTATTTTATTCTTTTGGTGACATTGTGTTTACTTAAATGACTTGCTTTGGTAATATCCTTCAACAGTATGCCAGCCCAGAAATTCTGAGTACACTAGGTATTGAACTTTAAACCTAAGGCTTGCCTCAGCTTTTTAATAATATAAGGGATTGTGAGCCTAAGACTATCATTGTCAGTGAAGACTGGGTTGGCGATTCATGGGCTTCTGTGGTTGGTGAAGCTCCTAGAAGGAATCTTGTCACTGCCAACATTGGTGCTTCTATCACATAAATTTAATTTCTCATAATTTTGAAGGGTTGAAACTCCACAAGCTCTTTGGCCACGATTGTTTCTCAGAGGACACTCTCCCTAGTTTATAGATGGTTGTCCTATATCTCTGTGTTCATATGGTCTTATGCACTTATCTGTGTCTCTAGCATCTCTTCTTATGAGGACCGAATTAGGATCTAACCCAACAAACTCACTTAATTTTAGTTACTACTTTAAGGAACAAATGTTCAAACACAGTCATATTCTGAGGCATTAGGTGCAAGAGTATGTATTTAGTGGTTTTCAAATCTTCATATATAATAATCCCATGTAGAATATAGACTCCTAGGAGTTGAGTTGCTGGTAAAAGAATATGCATATGTATTCTTGGCTGTGCAGAAGCTTTGTAGCTGATCAGGTCCCAGTAGTGTATTTTTGATGCTGCTTAAATTGCCCTGGGTGTCCTCCTCATAAAATATTCACCCAGGTAGATTTCTTCAAGAGATTTCACTGCACTTTCTTCTTGTATTTTTATAGTTTCATGTCTTAAGTTAAGATCTTTTTTTTTTTTTTTTTGCAGTTTTTGTCCAGGGCTGGGTGTGAACCCACCACCTCTGGCATATGGGGCCAGCACCCTACTCGTTTGAGCCACAGGCGTGACCCTAAGTTTAAATCTTTAATCCACTGCTAGTCTTTCTTAGTGGTGAAAGTTGTGGGTCCATTTTCAGTCTTCTATGGGTCACCAGCCAGTTCATCCAGCACCATTTGTTAAATAGGGAATCTTTTCCCCACTGAATGTTTTTAATTGGCTTGTCAAAGTTCAAATATTGGTAAGTAGCTGTGTCTCTTGGTTCTATATTCTGTTCCATATATCTACTTCTCTGTTTTTGTGCCACTACCATGCTGTTTTGATCACAATTGATTTATAGTATAGTCTGAGGTCTGGTAGTGTAATTCCTCCTGATTTCTTTTTATTTCTGAGTAATGTCTTAGCTATTCGAGTTTTTTTTCTGGTTCCATATAAAACGAAGTATTATTTTTTTGAGATCTTTAAAGTATGACAATGGAGCTTTAATAGGGATTGCATTAAAATTGTATATTGCTTTGGGAAGTATGGACATTTTAATAATGTTGATTCTTCCCAGCTATGAGTATGGTATGTTTTTTCATTTGTTAACATCTTCAGCTATTTGTTTTCTTAGAGTTAAAGCAAGTAGACAGCTCTCAGAATGGGAGAAGATATTTGCAAGTTATGTCTCTGACAAAAGTTTAATAACCAGAATCCACAGAGAGCTCAAATGTATTAGCAAGAAAAGAACAAGTGATCCCATCTCAGGGTGGGCATGAGACTTGAAGAGAAACTTCTCTGAAGGAGACAGGTGCATGACCCACAGATATATGAAAAAATGCTCATTGTCCTTAATCATCAGAGAAATGCAAATCAAAACTACTTTGAGATATCATCTAACTCCAGTAAGATTAGCCCACATCACAAAATTCCAAAACCAGGGATGTTGGCATGGATGTGGAAAAAATGAAACACTTCTACACTGCTGCTGAAATGCAAACTAATACGTTCCTTTTGGAAAGATGTTTGGAAAACACTTAGGGATCTAAAAATAGACCTACCATTGGATCCTACAATTCCTCTACTAGTTTTATATCCAGAAGACCAAAAATCACATTATAACAAGGATATTTCAATGAATGTTTATTGCAGCCCAATTCATAATTGCTATGTCATGGAAGAAGCCTAAGTGCCCATCAACACATGAATGGATTAATAAATTGTGGTATATGTACACCATGGAATATTATGCAAGCTTTAAAAAAGATGGAGACTTTACCTCTTTCATGTTTACATGGATGGAGCTGGAACATATCCTTATTAGCAAAGTATCTCATGAATGGGAGAAAAAGTATCCAATGTACCCAGCTCTACTAGGAAACCAAATTATAGCTTTCATAACCACACCTGTGGTGCATCTTACAAGGGTACATGTGAAATTTACTAAATGTAGAATATAAATGTCTGAACACAATAATGAAGAAAATGTCGTGAAGGCTATGTTAACTAGTTTGATAAAAATATTTCAAATTGTATATAAACCAGCACATTGTACCCCATGATTGCATTAATGTACATAGCTATGATTTAATTAAAAAAAATGCATATGTAGTATTTTAACAACTACAGCCAGATCAGAGGAGTCATTTCCAAAAGGGCTGTGTTCAGGTACGTAGTCACCAGTAGCCTATAAATGTAGCATCTCCTCCGCATCCAGTCCCTTTCAGATGTCCACCGTCTTTTAATTTAATTATTTTCCAATTTGGTGTCTCTGTAACAAAGTCATATTGTTCCCTTCATTTCTACTTTTCCAACTGAAATATTTAAGTAAATTGTAAGTTACTCAATATGTATTTGGACTTACTCTTTCCTAAGTCATCTGTTCAGATGCTTGATCCTGTGATGGGCTTTCTCCCACCCTGGGGTCTCCCACCTTGGCTCTTTCACAGGTCTAATGTTTTTTTAAGCTTTTCCTCAAGATTCTCTTTGATGTTGCAGAAAGAAAATCAATTATGTTGTTTTAGTTAAATGGGTTCTTCTACAGCAGTGGTTCTCAACTTTCCTAATACTGCGGCCTTTTAATATAGTTCCTGTGGGTCGCTTCCCACAGGTTGAGAACTGCTATTCTAGAGTGTCTTGCTTTGTGCACTGGCTCTAAAATAGGGAAGGAAATTAGGTTTACCCAGGTCATTTCACAGCCTGGAATAGCTGACCAAGCCTCAGGGAGCTTAGAATATTCTCCAGCCCTTACATGGGTCATATCTCAACCTGACCAGTGTAATTTGTACAGCCACTTGATTTCTCAAGCCTGTGTTTTTACCCTTTTCTACACTGAAAATATCTTTTGTGAACTCAGTGGGATAATGATTGTTTTTTCATTATTGTTGGGGATTCATAGAATTTACAAAGAACCAGGTTACATTATATCATATGTTAGGTAAAGTCCCTCTTATATTTGTGTCCTGTCCCCAAAAGGTGTCTCACACACCATGACCCCTTACCCACTTCCCTCCTTCCCTCAATTGGCTCTTCCCTTCCCGCCTCCCTCCTTTCCACTCTCTGTTCTTTACTTCTCCCACCCTCTCCCTCCTTCCCTTTCTCTGCACTTCCCTTGCCCATCTCCCTCTTTCCTTCCCTCTCTCTGCTCTCCCTGTCCCCAACTCCCCACCATGTACTGGGTCATCAACTGTCCTCATATAAGAATTGAGTACATATGATTCTTGCTTCTCCATTCCTGTGATGCTTTACTAAGAATAATGTATTCCACTTCCATCCAGGTTAATTCAAAGGATATAAAGTTTTCCTGTTTTTTAATGGCTGAATAGTATTCCAAGGTGTACATATACCACAGCTTGTTAATCCATTCCTAGATTGGTGGGCATTGTAGTTGTTTCCACATTTTGGAGATTGTAAATTGACCTGTGATAAACAGTCTAGTGCAAGCATCCTTATGGTAAAATAATTTTTTTCCTTCTGGGTAGATGCCCAGTAATGGGATTGCAGGATCAAATAGGAGGTCTCCTTTGAGTTCTTTGAGGGTTCTCCATACTTCCTTCCAATAAGGTTGTATTAGTTTGCAGTTCCACCAGCAGTTTAAGAGTGTTCCCTTCTCTCCACATCTACATCAGCATCTGCAGTTTTGAGATTTTGTGATGTGGGCCATTCTTGCTGGAGTTAGATGATATCTCAGGGTGGTTTTGATTTGCATTTCTCTAATAATTAGGGATGACAAAAAATTTTTCTTCTATGTTTGTTAGCCATTCATCTATCTTCTTTCAAGAAGGTTCTAGTCATGTCTCTTGCACATTCATCTATGGGATTGTTGGCTTTTTCCTTGTGGATTAATTTGAGTTCTCTATAGATCTTGGTTATCAAGCTTTGGTCTGATTCAAACTATGCAAATATGCTTTCCCAATATGTAGGTTGTCTATTTGCTTTGGTTGTTGTCTCCTTAGCTGTACAGAAGCATTTCAGTTTAATTAAGTCCCATTTGTTTATTTTTATTGTTGTTGCAATTGCCATGGAAGTCCTCCTTATAAAGTCTTTGCCTAGGAAAATATCTTCAAGTGTTTTTCTTATGCTTTCTTTGAGGATTTTTATTGTTTTAATTGTTTCATGCTTTAAATTTATGTCTTTTATCCATCTTGAATCAATTTTTGTGAGTGAAGAAAGGTGTGGGTCCAATTTCAGTCTTTTACACGTGGATATCCAGTTCTCCTAGCCCCATTTATTGTACAGGTATTCTTTCCCCCAGCGTATGTTCTTGTTTTGGTTTATCAAAGACTAGGTGGCAGTAAGATGTTAGTTTCATTTCCTGCTTTTGTATTAAATTCCAAATGTCTGTGTCTCTATTTTTTGTGCCAGTACCATGCTGTTTTGAAAACTATAGACCTGTAGTACAGCCTCAAATCTGGTATGCTGATGCCCCCAGGTTTGTTTTTATTACTAAGGACTGCCATAGCTATATGGGTTTTTTTCTGGTTTCATACAAAATGAAAAATTATTTTTTTCCAAGTCTTGAAAGTATGATGTTGGTATTTTAATAGAAATGGCATTGAATTTGAGATTCTTTAAGAAATGCAGACATTTTAATAATGTTAATTATTCCCAGCCATGAGCATGGTATGTTCTTCCATTGGTTAATAACCTCTGCAATTTCTTTTCTTAGGGTTTCACAATGTTTTTATAGAGTTTTTGACCTCTTTTGTTAGGTACATTCCTAGGTATTTAATTTTCTTTGAAGCTATGGTGAAGGAGGTTGTGTCCTTAATTAATAGCCTCTCATCTTGGCTGTTATTGGAGTATACAAAGGCCCCTGACTTGTGGACATTGATTTTATATCCTGAGACATTACTGTATTTTTTGATGACTCTCAGGAGTCTTGTGGTTGAGTCTTTGGGGTTCTCTATAAAATCATAACATTAGAAAAGAGGGAGAATATGTCCTCCTCTGCTCCCATTTAGATGCCCTTTATTTTTTTCTCTTGCCTGATTGTATTGGCTAGAACTTCCAGCACTATGTTGAATACTGGTGTTGATAAAGGAGAACCCTGTCGGGTTTTAGTTCTAAGTGGAAAAGCTTTCAATTTTACTCTATTCAGTAAAATATTAGATGTGTGTTTGTCATAGATAGCTTTGATCAGTTTAAGAAATGTGCTACTTGGCTCAAAAACTGTAACTCAAGTGGCTAAGGGGGCAGCCACATACACCAGAGTGGGTGGGTTCGAATCCAGCCTGTGCCTGCCCAAAACAATGACAACTATAACCAAAAAATAGCCAGGTGTTGTGGTGGGTGCCTGTAGTTCTGGCTACTTTGGAGGCTGAGGCAAGACAATAGCATAACCCCAGGAGTTGGAGGTTGCTGTTAGCTGTGATGCCATAGCACTCTACCCAGGGGAACAGCTTCAGGATCTTTCTGAAAGAAAGAAAGAAAGAAAGAAAGAAAGAAAGAAAGAAAGAAAGAAAGAAAGAAAGAAAGAAAGAAAGAAAGAAAGAAAGAAAGAAAGAAAGAAAGAAGCCACCTATGACTATACTCTTCAGTGTTCTAATTAGAAAAGGATACTGAATTTTATCAAATGCTTTTTCTGCATCTACTGAGAGGATCATATGGGCTTTGTTTTTGCTTCTGTTGCTATCATGAATAATGTTTATGGACTTGCATATGTTAAACCAGCCCTGCATCCCTGAGATGAAACCTACGTGATCATGACATGTGACTGTTTTGATGATGAGCTATAATCTATTGGCTATTGGATTTTGTTGAGAATTTTTGCATCAATATTCATTACTGAAAGTGGTCTGAAGTTCTCCTTTTTAGTTGGGTCTTTTCCTGCTTTTGGTATCACGGTGATGTTTACTTCATAGAACATGTTGGGGAAGATTCCTTCCTCCTCGATTCTTTGGAATAATTTCTGGAGTATGGGAACAAGCTCTTCGTGGAAGGTTTGATAGAGTTCAGGTGGTAAGTGATCCAGGCCATGGTATTTTTTTGTTGGGAGAATTTTTTTTATTTATTTTAAATTTATTGTTGGGGATCCATTATGGGTACAAGAAACCAGGTTATACCAATTGCATTTGTTAGGTAAAGACCCTCTTACAATCGTGTCTTCCCCCCAAAAGGTGTGGCACAAACAAAGACCCGCCCCCTTGTTCCTTGCCTTTCTCTGCTTTTTCTTTTCCCACCCCTCCATCCTTCTTTCTCTCTCCGCTCTCCCCTTCCACCACCTTCTCAAAATTTTATGGTTACTGTTATCTCAGTGCTTGAAATTGGTCTGTTCAGGAGATTTATTTCTTCCTGGCTAAGTCTAGGGAGAAGCTGTGATTCCAAATATCAGTCTATTTCCTTCAATTGTCAAATTTCTGGACATAGAGTTACATAGAGTTCCTTGTAACATTCCAAGATGATCTCTTGTATCTCTGTGGCATCCGTTGTTATTTCCCTATTATGGTTTCTGATTGGGGTGACTAGAGATTTTACTTTACTTTTTCTAGTTAGTATGGCCAATGGTTTATCTGTTTTATTTATTTATAAATTTATTTACTTATTTATTTATTTATTTTTTACTTCTGGCAGCTTGCAGAATCTTTTCTTTTGTCTTGACTTACAACAGATTCATCACCATGTATCTTGGAGAACCTCTATTTGAGTTGCAGTGACCTGGGCTCTGATAGCCCTCTAAAAGGAGTGTGTGAGAATTTTTAATGATATTTGGGAAATTTTCATTTATAATATGCTTTAATATGGCTTCCATTGCTCTGGGACATTCTTCTTCTCCTTCTGGGATACCAATAACTTGAGTGTTTGAACACTTCATTAAGTCCCATAATTCTGTCAGTGAATGTTCTGCTTTCTCTCTTGTTTCTGCCTCTTTAACTATCTGAGTTATCTCAAGAGTTTTGCCCCCTACCTCTGAGATTCTTTCTTCTGTGTGGTCTAATCTGTTATTGATACTTTCTACTGCATCTTTGAGTTTCATAATTGACTGCTTCAATTCCTTCGGCTCTGCTATATCCTTTCTATACCATTCATATTGTTCATCTGTTATTTGATTCCCTTTTTGGATTTCCATTTTTTTTCTTTTCAATTTTCTCAGAAATTTCCTTCATTGCTTTCATCATCTGTACTATAAATTTCCCTTCTGTCATTTCTTTTTATTTATTTATATATTCATTTATTATTAAATTATAGCTGTGTACATTAATGCAATCATGGGGCACCATATATGATTTTATATATTATTTGACATAATTTCATCACATTAGTTAACATAGACTTCCTGGCATTTTCTTAGTTATTGTGTTGAGACATTTACACTCTACATCCAGTAAGTTTCACATGTACTCTTGTAAGATGCACCGTAAGTGTGATATCACCAATTATCCTCCCTCTGACCTCTTCCCCTCACCTCTTCCCTCCCTCTCCCCCTTCCACATATTCTTAGGTTATAATTGGGTTATAGCTTCCATATGAAAGCCAAAATTAGTTTCATAGTAGGGTGGAATACATTGAATAATTTTTCTTCCATTCTTGAGATACTTTACTAAGAAGAATATGTTCCGGTTCCATCCATGTAAACATGAAAGAGGTAATGTCTCCATCTTTCTTTAGGCTGCATACTATTCCATGGTGCACATATACCACAATTTATTAATCCATTCATGGATTGTTGAACACTTAGGGAATCAAGGGTTTCCATATAGGGTCAGAAGAGATCAAACTTTCACTCTTCACAAATGATATGATTGTATATCTGGAAAACACCAGGGATTCTACTACAAAACTCTGAGAAGTGATCAAGGAATACAGCAGCATCTCAGGTAACAATATCAACATTCATAAATAGGTAGCCTTTATATATACCAACAATATTCAAGCTGAAAAAAGAGTCAAGAACTCTATTCCATTCACAATAGTGCCCAAAGAAGATGAAATATTTGGAAGTGGTGGGAGAACATCCTCATAACTGGTGAAGGGAGAGGAATCGGTTATCAGCTCACTTGTGAGTCTGCAAAGCTCAGCGCCAGAAAGGAAAGCAATGGATATCTAAAAACCCTGAGTTAGGTTCTGCAGAAGGACACATCCCAGAGGCTCCCATCCAGAAGGATAGTGAAAGGACAGAAATTTAGCAAGTAACCTGGTGGATTAGAGCTGTGCCAAGAGAGAAAGTTGAAGAATGTACATCAACCCTGCTGAGGTGAGCTGTGATCCCAAGGATACAAACAAAAGATACAAAGTCCATCACCAAGCAGATGGGAGTCCCCTCCCCTGTGAGAATGCCTCGGAGTACTCCATAATAAACAAGTGGAGTTCAAAAGTCCTTCCATTATATCCCACAGGAGAGACCCTCTAAAAACTAGACCCACTTCCTTTACTAAGGGTACCATGGCACTCTCCTGCCAGACATAAAACTGTATAAAATTGTAGATATTCTCTATCTGCAATTCTGAGCTCCCATCACTCCCCTCCACTCTCACTCTGAGGTCTGGAAGTTTGTCCCCCAGGAGTCCAGATTCTTGGGTATTTTCTGAAGAGGTGTAGACAGGGCATGGACTGCTGCTGGTCAGTGCTGATTCTGTGGCAGGGGAGTGAGGAGAGGATGGTCAGCTGAGAGGGAACCACACAGCAGTGGCTGTGCCCCGACACACAGAGCAACAGTGGCAGTGGCAATAATAGGGCTCACCCCTAGATATTCCAGAGTCATACCCCTTGTCTCTCTGGGCAACCAGAGGAGGACAGGCATCTTCTCTGTTGGCAGCCACTGGCAGAACAGATCTGGGAAGGAAATGCAGGCCTTGTGAGTAAAGGGTTTGCATGAAGGGGTACTGGCCTGGGTGGAGCACAGGGACTAGAAAATGCATGCTCAGATCTGGCAGATTCCCAGGGCAGGACTGACCCAGAGGACCACTTTACTGAGCCTGGGATGCACCCAGCCCTCAGGGGATCATTAGCCCAGACAAAGGAGAGCAGGCAGAGGCTGGAACTGAGAAGTAACTATGAGCCACTGGAATACAAACAGCATTAAGACTGGACAGCGGCACAGACAGCAGCACAGACAAATCTAACAGCCTCTCTTCCGCAAGGGAAGATAGCTGGGACAGAAACAAATTCTGTGAAGTTGTTCGGTTCCATCAGTAACATCAATCAGGGGCAGGGCTGGAACTGAGTGAACAGCCCCATCTTCCATTAAGCACCCGAGGTTGTCAGGCCTCACCTCCCCCTGCATCTATCTAAGTAGCAGAGAGCAGTGGCCTGGCTGATGAAACATAGATCTCCCTGTGATTCAGGCAGGTGCAAACCCCTGGAGTATCTGCTCATTAGAGGCAACAGGGTCACAGCTCTCCAGAGTTATCAGTAAGTGGGTGTGACAGAGGTGCAAGTTGGGGAAGGATTGCATCAACCTTCCAGGATTAATGTACTTCTTGGGTGGGTCCTCCTGACTTCACAGAGGACCAGAGCAAGTCATATGTGAGTTGCCAGCTGACCCCTGAATTCTAGTTGCCAGAGACAGTTTGAACTCTTGCAAAGCTCCTAGGGAAAAGGTACACACACCAGTCCCAGCTTTGGAACAAAGGGCTGGTTAACCACTACTCCTGGAACCCCGAACCCAACTTTTCTTTATCCACTCAGTGTAAAATAATTATGGGACAGAATCAATGAAAAACCTCTGGTAACATGAATAACCAGAGTAAATCAACCCCCACAAGGAAAGATATGGCAGATGTAACAGAAGATCCCATTCATAAACAAATGGCCGAGATGTCAGAAATAAAATTCAGAATGTGGATTGCAAACAAGATTAATAAAATGGAGGAAAAGTTGGAATTAGAAATTCCTGGAGCAATTCAAAAGTTGTCTCGAGAATTCAATGAATTTAAAGACAAAATCACCAAAGAATTTAACACATTGAAGCAAGAATTTGCAGCCCTCAAAGATCTGAAAAATATGGTAGAATCCCTCAGTAACAGAATGGAGCAAGCAGAAGAAAGGATTTCTGACATTGAAGACAAAGCTTTTGAATGCTCCCAAATTCTCAAAGAGGAAGAGAAATGGAGAGCAAAAATGGATCATTCTCTCAGACAGCTCTGGGATAATTCAAAGAAGGCTAATATCCTCTTCATTGTAATCCCAGAAAGTGATGAAGTGGCTTCACAAGGCACAGAAGATCTTCTCCATGAAATTCTGAAAGATAATTTTACAGACATGCCAAGAGATTCTGAAATTCATATAGCAGACAGTTTCAGAAACCCAGCATGACTCAACCCGAATAAGACATCTTCCAGGTACAACATAATTAACTTCACTAAAGTTAATATGAAGGAGAAAATGCTGAAAGCAGCCATATGTAAGAAAACCATAACCTACAAAGGGAAGAATATTAGAATGACTGCAGATCTTTCTGCTAAAACGTTTCAAGCCAGAAGAGGGTGGTCACAACTTTTAATCTCCTAAAACAAAATAACTTTCAAACCAGGATCCTGTATCCAGCTAAACTGAGTTTCATTTATGATAAAGAAATGAAATACTTTAATGACATTCACATGGTGAAGAAATTTGCCATAACCAAACCAGCTCTTCAGGATATTCTCAGACCTATCCTCCATAATGACAGCACAATCCTCCACCATAGAAGTAAACTCACTGAGAAACTTTGGATCAAACTCCAACTTCCACAGTGGTGAAAGGATTAAAAATGTCCACTGTACTATCGAAAAACTTGATACCCAAAATTTTACCAGGCTTATCAATATTCTCCATGAATGTGAATGGCTTAAACTGTCCTCTAGAGGCACAGGTTGGCTGACTGGATACAAAGACTTAGGCCAGATATCTGCTGCATACAAGAATCTCATTTTACCTTAAAAGATATAGACTCAGGGGGAAAGGATAGTTGCCCATATTTCAGGCAAATGGAAATCAGAAAAGAGCAGGTGTTGCAATTCTATTTGCAGATACAATAGGCTTTAAATCAACAAAAGTAAGAAAGGATAAGAATGGTCACTTCAAATTTGTTAAGGGTAATACTGTATATGATGAGACTTCATTTATTAATATTTATGCACCCAACCAAAATGTGCCTCAATTTATAAGAGAAACTGTAACACACATGAGCAACTTGATTTCCTCCAGCTCAATAACAGTGGGAGATTTTAACACTACTTTGGCAATGTTGGATAGATCCTCCTATAAGAAGTTGAGCAAAGAAATTTTAGTTTTAAACCTAACCATCCAACATTTGGATTTAGCAGATATCTACAGAACATTTCATCCCAACAAAACTGAATATACATACTTCTCATCGCACACGGAACATAATCCAAAATCGATCACATCTTAGGTCACAAGTCTAACCGCAGTAAATTTAAAAGAATAGAAATTATTCCTTGCATCTTCTCAGACCACCATGGAATAAAAGTTGAACTCAGTAACAACAGGAATCTGCATACTCATACAAAAAAACGTGGAAGTTAAATAACCTGATGCTGAATGATAGCTGGGTCATAGATGAGATTAAGATGGAAATTGCCAAATTTTTGGAAAAAACAACAATGAAGACACGAATTATCAGAAGCTCTGAGATATCACAAAGACAGTCCTAAGAGGGAAATTTATAGCAATGCAAGCCTTCCTCAAGAGAACAGAAAGACAGGAAGTTAACAACTTAATGAGATATCTCAAGCAACTGGAAAAGGAAGAACATTCCAATCCAAAACCCAGGAGAAAGAAAGAATTAATCAAAATCAGAGGAGAATTAAATGAAATTGAAATCAAAAGGATTATACAACAGATCAATAAATCAAAAAGTTGGTTTTTTGAAAAACTCAATAACATAGATAAACCTTGGCTAACCTAACCAGGAAAAAAGTGGTAAAATCTCTTATTTCATCAATAAGTCATGACAAAGACAAAATAACAACAAACTCCTCAGAAATTCAAAAAATCCTTAAGGAATACTATGAAAAATTTATTCTCAGAAATATGAAAATCTAAAGGAAATTGACCAATACTTGGAAACATGTCATCTTCCAAGACTTAGCCAGAATCAAGTGGAAATGTTGAACAGGCCTATATCAAGTTCTGAAATAGCATCAACCATACAAAATCTCCCTAAAAAGAAAAGCCTGAGACCAGATGGCTTCACATCAGAATT
Organism: Nycticebus coucang; assembly: GCF_027406575.1. NCBI lineage: Eukaryota > Metazoa > Chordata > Mammalia > Primates > Lorisidae > Nycticebus > Nycticebus coucang. The sequence continues at coordinate 26,916,740 of NC_069799.1, read as the reverse complement.
CTACTAAACCTTTACAGAGGAACTAGTACCTATATTTCTCAATCATTTCCAAAACATAGAAAAAGAATGAATACTACCTAACTCATTCTATGAAGCAAACATCACCATGATCCCCAAACCAGGAAAAGACCCAACAAGAAAATATAATTATAGACCAATATCACTAATGAATATTGATGCAAAAATATTTAACAAGATCCTACCAAACAAAATCCACCATCACATCAAACAAATTATACATCATGACCAAGTGGGTTTTATCCCAGTGTCCCAAGGCTGGTTCAATATACGTAAATTTATAAATATAATTCATCACATAAACAAATTAAAAAACAAAGACCATATGATTCTCTCAATTGATGCATAAAAAGCTTTTGATAATATCCAGCATCACTTCATGATCAGAACACTTAAGAAAATTGGTATAGAAGGGACATTTCTTAAATAGATAGAGGCCATCTTCAGCAAACTGACAGCCAATATTGTAGTGAATGAAGTTAAATTGATATCATTTCCACTCAGATCAGGAACCAGGCAAGGTTACCTATTGCATCCACAGCTGTTTAACATTGTAATGTAAGTTTTAGACATCGCAATTAGGGAAGAAAAGGTGATCGAGGGTATCCATATAGGGTCAGAAGAGATCAAACTTCTGCTCTTCTCCGAGGATATGATTGTATATCTGGAAAACACCAGGGATTCTACTACAAAACTCTTAGAAGTGATCAAGGAATATAGTTCATCTCAGGTTACAATACATAAATTGGTGGCCTTTATATATACCAACAATAGTCAAGCTGAAAAAATAGTCAAGGACTCTATTCCATTCACAGTAGAGCCAAAGAAGGTGAAATATTTGGGAGTTTACAGAACAAAGGACATGAAAAATCTCTATAAAGAGAACTATGAAACCCTAAAAAAAGAAATAGTTGAAGATGTTAACAAATGGAAAAATATATCATGCTCATGGCTGGAAAGAATCAACATTGTTCAAATGTCCATACTACCCAAAACAATATACAATTTTAATACAATCCCTATTAAAGCTCCACTGTCATACTTTAAGGATCTTGAAGAAAACAATACTTCATTTTATATGGAATAAGAAAAAACTCAAATTGCCACGACATTATTCAGAAATAAAGACAAATCAGGAGGAATCACACTACCAGACCTCAGACTATACTATAAATTGATAGTGATCAAAACAGCATGGTATTGGCACAAAAACAGAGAGATAGATGTATGGGACAGGATAGAGAACCAAGAGATCAAACCAGCTACTCACCATTATTTAATCTTTGACAAGCCAATTAAAAACATTCAATGGGGAAAAGGTTCCCTATTTAACAAATGGATTCTGGGTGAACTGGCTGGCAACCTGTAGAAGGCTGAAATTCGAACCACAGCGCTCACTATTAAGTAAGATAGACTCTCGGTGGATGAAAGATTTAAACTTAAGACATGAAACTATAAAAATACTAGAAGAAAGTGCAGGGAAAACTCTTGAAGAAATCAGCATGGGCGAATATTGTATGAGGAGGACCCCCCCAGGTAATTGAAGCGGCATCAAAAATAAACTATTGGGACCTGATCAAACTAAAAACCTTCTACACAGCCAAGAAGGCAGTAAGTAAAGCAAGCAGACAGCCCTGAGAATGGGTGAAGTTATTTGCAGGTTATGTTTCCAACAAAGGTTTAATAACCAGAATACACAGAGAACTCAAACATATTAGCAAGAAAAGAACAAGTGATCCCATCTCAGTGTGGGCAAGGGACTTGAAGAGAAACTTCTCTGAAGAAGACAGGCACATGACCTACAGACATAGGAAAAAATGCTCATCATCCTTAATCATCAGAGAAATGCAAATTAAAACTACTTTGAGATATCATCTAACTCCAGTAAGATTAGCTCATATCGCAAAATCCCAAAACCAGAGATGTTGGCGTGGCTGTCGAGAAAAGGGAGCACTTCTACACTGCTGGTGGGAATGCAAATTAATACATTCCTTTTGGAAAGATATTTGGAGAACACTTAGAGATCTAAAAATAGACCTGCTATTCAATCCTATAATTCCTCTACTAGGTATAAATAAACCCAGAAGACCAAAAATCACATTATAACAATTTTTTTTTATTTTTTCCTTTTATTTATTTTTTATTAAGTCTTTTGTACATAGATCATAAATACAATTATGCAAATTTCATTGTGTTGATCATTTGTACAAATTGGACTGCTTACATCATTCTAATCAGCATAGCTTTTACCTCATGTAACCAATTATAGCATTAGGACATTTGTGTTCTATACATGATAGAACCAACTTGTACTTGCAATGTGCTCCATAGTTCTGGTTCCCCTACTATTCCCTACTATCCCTCCCACCCCATAGTCTCCCCTCTCCCTCCCCTTCCCTCCTTCATCCTAGGCAAAATTTGTGTTTCATATTTCATATATAAGTGTGAGTTATTATAAATTGGTTTCACAGTAGTACTGAGTACATTGGATACTTTCTTTCCATTTCTGAGATACTTTACTAAGAAGAATATTTTCCAGCTCCATCCATGTAAACATAAAGTAGGTAAAGTCTCCATTTTTGTTTTTTTTTTTACTCCTGCATAGTATTCCATAGTATACATATACCACAATTTATTAATCCACTCATGGTTCGATGGGCACTTGAGCTTTTTCCATGACTTGGCAATAACGAATTAAGCTGCAATGAACAATCTGGTGCAAACATCTTTATTGCCAAATGATTTTTGGTCCTTTGGATATACACCTAGAAGAGGGATTGCAGGATCAAACAGCAGGTCTACATTTAGATCCCTGAGTGTTCTCCAAAATTCCTTCCAAAAGGAATGTTTTAGCTTGCATTCCCACAAGCAGTGCAGACGTGTTCCCCTTTCTCCACATCCACGCTAACATCAGTAGTTTAGGGATTTTCTGATGTGGGCTACTCTTAGTGGAGTTAGATGGTATCTCAGAGTAGTTTTGGTTTGCATTTCTCTGATGATTAAAGATGATGAGCATTTTTTCATTTGTCTGTAGGCCATGTGCCTGTCTTCTTCAGAGAAGCTTCTGTTCATGTCTCTTGCCCACAATGAAATGGGATCATTTGTTTTTTTTGCTTAGTAATAAGGTTGAATTCTCTGTGCATTCTGGTTATTAGACCATTGTTGGTAGTGTAACTTGCAAAACTCCTCTCCCACTCTGAGAGCTTTCTATTTGCTTTACTTACTGTGTTCTTGGCAGTGCAGAAGCTTTTTAATTTGATCAAATCCCAGTAATGTAATGTTGCTTCAATTGCCCGGGGTGTCTTCCTCATGAAGTATTCTCCCAGGCCAATTTTCTCAAGCATTTCCCCTGCACTCTCTCTAACAATATTTATAGTTTTATGTCTTCAGTTTAAGTCCTTTAACCAATGAGAGTCAATTTTTGTTAGAGGAGAAAGGTGTGGGTCCAGTTTCAGTCTTCTACAAATTGCCAACCAATTCATCCAGCACCATTTATTGAATAGGGAATATTTCCCCCAATTTATATTTTTAATAGGCTTATCGAAAATCAAATGACGATAAGTGTCTGGGTTCACCTCTTGGTCTTCAATTCTGTTCCATACATCTACCTCTCTATTTTTGTGCCAGTACCATGCTGTTTTGATCACTATCGAATTATAGTATAGTCTGAAGTCTGGAAGCGTGATTCCTCCCGATTTGTTTTTATTTCTGAGTAATGTCTTGGCTATTTGAGTTTTTTTTCTGTTTCCATATAAAACAAAGTACTAATTTTTCCAAGTCTTTAAAATATGAGGGAGGTGCTTTAATAGGGATTGCTTTAAATCTGTAGATTGCTTTAGGTAGTGTAGACATTTTAACAATGTTGATTCTTCCCAGCCATGAGCATGTTATATTTTTCCATTTGTTAACATCTTCAGTTATTTCTTTTCTTAGAGTTTCATAGTTCTCCTTATGATCTTTCATGTCCTTAGTTAGATACACCTCAGATATTTCATCTTCTTTGGCACTATTGTAAAGGAAATAGAATCCTTGATTTTTTTCCCACTTGACTATTGTTTGTGTATATAAAAGCTACAGATTTATGAGTGTTAATTTTGTATCCTGAGATGTTACTACATACCTTGATCACTTCTAGGAGTTTTGCAGTTGATTCCCTGGGGTTTTCCAGATATATAATCATATCATCTGCAAAGAGTGACAGTTTAATCTCCTCTGGTCCTATTTGGATCCCCTTGATTGTCTACTCTTGCCTGATTGCAGTGGCTAGGTCGTCCATTACAATATTAAATAGCAGTGGAGACAGTGGGCATCCTTTCCTGGTTCCTGATCTGAGTGGAAATGATTTCAATATTACTCCATTCACTATGACATTGGCTGTGGGTTTGCTGTAGATGGCCTCTATCAGTTTAAGAAATGTTTCTTCTATACCTATTTTCTTAAGTGTTGTGATTAAGAAAGGATGCTGGATATTGTCAAAAACTTTTTCTGCATCAATTGAGAGAATCATATGGTCTTTGTGTTTTAATTTGTTTATTTAATGTATTATATTTATGGATTTACGTATATTGCACCATTCTTGGGACCCTGGGATGAAACCCACCTGGTCGTGGTGTATAATTGTTTGATGTGTTATTGGATTCTATTTCCCAAGATCTTATTGAATATTTTTGCATCAATATTCATTAGAGTAATTGGTGTATAATTTTATTTTTTTGTTGGATCTTTTCCTGGTTGGGTATCAGGGTAATATTTGCTTCACATAATGAGCAAATATCTTTTTCTATATTTTGGAAAATATTAAGTAATATAGGTACTAGTTTCTCTTTAAAGGTTTGGTAGAATTCTGATGTGAAGCCATCTGGTCCCGGGCTTTTCTTTTTGGGGAGATTTCTTATAGTTGATGCTATTTCAGAGCTTGTTATAGGCTTGTTCAACATTTCCACTTCTTTCTGGCTAAGTCCAGTAGAATGGCATGTTTCCCAATATTGATCTATTTCCTTCAGATTTTCATACCTCTGAGAGTAGAGTTTTATGTAGTATTCATTAAGGATTTATTGAATTTCTGAGGAGTCTGTTGTTATTTGTTCTTTATCATTTGTGATTGATGAAATTAGGGATTTTACTCTTCTACTTCTGGTTAGGTTAGCCAATGGCTCATCAATTTTATTGACCTTTTCAAGAAAACAACTCGTTGATTGGTTGATCTGTTGTATGAGTCTTTGGTTTTCAATTTCATTTAGTTCTGCTCTAGTGTTAGTTATTTATTTTCTTCTGCTGGATTTAGGGTTAAAAAGTTCTTCCTTTCCAGTTATTTGAGATGTCCCATTAAGTTATTGACTTCCTTTCTTTCCATTCTCTCGAGGAAGGCTTGCAATGCTATAAATTTTTCTCTTAGGACTGCTTTTGCTGCATCCCAGAGGTTCTGATAGTTCATTTCTTCATTACTGTTTTGTTCCCAAAATTTGGTAATTTCCTTCTTAATGTCATTTATGACCCATCTATCATTCAGCATGAGGTTATTTATTGTCCATGTTTTTGTATGCGTGTGGAGATTCCTGTTGTTACTGAGTACAACTTTTATTCCGTGATGGTCCGAGAAAATACAAGAAATGATTTCTATTCATTTAAAGTTGCTGAGGTTAGACTTGTGACCTAAGATGTGATCAACTTTGGAGGATAATCCATGGGCTGATGAGAAGAATGTGTACTCGGATTTGTTAGGATGAGATGCTCTTAAGATGTCTATTAGATGTAAATGTTAACATGATGTATGGTTAAGTTTAATTCTAAAGTTTCTTTGCTTAGCTTCTTTTTTGAGGATCTATCCAACACTGCCAGAGGAGTGTTAAAGTCTTGAACAATTCTACTGCTTGTGGAGATCAAGTTGCTCATGTCAGTTAGAGTTTCTCTTATAAATTGAGGTGCATTCTGGGGCGGCGCCTGTGGCTCAGTCGGTAAGGCGCCGGCCCCATATACCGAGGATGATGGGTTCAAACCCAGCCCCGGCCAAACTGCAACCAAAAAATAGCCGGGCGTTGTGGCGGGCGCCTGTCCCAGCTACTTGGGAGGCTGAGGCAAGAGAATCGCTTAAGCCCAGGAGTTGGAGGTTGCTGTGAGCTGTGTGAGGCCACAGCACTCTACCGAGGGCCATAAAGTGAGACTCTGTCTTTAAAAAAAAAAAAAAAAACATTGAGGTGCATTCTGGTTGGGTGTTGATAATTGAACTCTCATCAATTTGAGTGTTGTGCTTTAACAAATAAGAAGTGACCATCATTGTCTTTTCTTACTTTGATTGGTTTAAAGCCTATTGTATCTGCAAATAAAATTGCAACAGCTGCTTTTTTCTGATTGCCATTTGCCTGAATTATAAATGACCATCCCTTCACCCTGAGTCTATGTTTATCTTTTAAGGTAAGGTGAGATTCTTGAATTCAGCAGATGTATTGCCTGAGTTTTTGTGTCCATTCAGCCAACCTGTGTCTCTTTAGAGGGCAATTTAAGCCATTCACATTAATTGAGAGCAATAATAAGCCAGACAGAGTTTTGGGTATCAAGTTTTTCAAAAGTCCAGTTGACATTTTTAATCTTTTCACCACTATGGAAGTTAGAATTTGATTAAATGTTTCTGAGTGATATTACTTTGGTGGTGGAAGATTGTTTTGTTTATTATGGAGGATAGGTCTGATAATATCCTGAAGAGCTGGTTTGGTTATAGCAGATTTCTTCAACATGTGAATGTCATTTAAGTATTTAATTTTTCCATTAGAGAAAACTCAGTTTAGCTGGATACAGGATCCTGGGTTGAAAGTTATTTTGTTTAAGGAGATTAAAGGTTGATGACCACCATCTTCTAGCTTGAAAGGTTTCAGCAGAGAGACCTTCAGTCATTCTTATGTTCTTCCCCTTGTATGTTATGGTTTTCTTACTTCTTACAGCTTTCAGAATTTACTCCTTCATATTAACTTTAGTGAAATTAATTATAATGTGTCTATGAGAATTTTTATTTGGGTTGAGTCATGCCTGTGTTCTAAAACTGTCTGCTATCTGAATTTTAGAATCTCTGGGCATGTCTGGAAATTTCTATTTAATTATTTCATGAAGCAAAGCATCTGTATCCTTCACAGCAACCTCATCACTTTCAGGTATTCCTATAAGGCGAATATTACACCTATTCGAATTATCCCAGAGCTCTCTGAGAGAATGATTTGTTTTTGTTCTCCACTTTTTTTCCTCTTTGAGTGTTTGGGAGCATTCAAAAGCTTTGTCTTCAATATCACAGAGCCTTTCTCCTGCCTGCTTCATTCTGTTACTGAGGGATTCTACTGTATTGAGGGCTGAAAATTCTTGCTTTAATGTGTCAAAATCGTTGGTCATTTTGTCTTTAAATTCTTTGAATTCTTGAGACATCTTTTGAATTTCTGCTTTGAATTCTAATTTCATCATATACTCCATTTTGTTGATCTTAATTTCTATCTAAACTCTGAACTCAATTTCTGACAACTCAGCCATTTGTTTGTGAAAAGGATCTTGTGCTGTGTCTGCTTTATCATTTCTTGGGGAAGTTGATCTACTCTGATTGTCATGTTCCCAGAGTTTTTCCACTGATTTTGCCTCATGATTGTTTTTTACTGTTGGCTAGGTGGTCTGGTAAGGTGAGATTGAATTGGAGTTTCCTGGAGTTGTGGTTAACCAGCCATTTGTTAAGGATCTGGGACTGATGACTGCAACTTTTCCCCCTTTAGCTTTGCAAAGCACCTGTACACGGTATTACAGTCTGAGGCTGGGGAAACCTGCTTGGTGTGGTGGGGTTAGGTGGCTCAGTCTTGTATTCAACTGGTTCTTGTCCAATCCTAGTGGATCAGTGACTCTGGTGAAGTCTTAGCTAGGAATAAATACAAGCAATTAAGAAACCCCACCTCCCCAGCAACAACTGGAATGGGAAAATCGACCCTTCCTGTTACTACACAACCAGTGTATCACCCGAGAGGGTCCTTGGGTGATTGTCCCAAGTAAGGGTTCCGAATCAATTGACACAGTCAGTACAAACTCTCAGATAGAAGAGTTTGAAAGGTCTCCAGCAGCTAGATAGCAGAGGTCTACTGGCTGCTCAGATTTGGCTCACTCCAATGCTCTAGAAAGTCAGAAAGGCCTGCCCAGTAGCACAGTATGACCAGGGGGCTGAGTCTCTTTCTCTACTTTGTTCCTTTTTCATGCCCAATCACTGGTGACCTCTCAGGGCTGCAGACCTGCTCCCTCCAATAATGCAATGTGCCAGGGCTTAGCATCTGTCAGAGTCAAATGAAGGTCAATGTCCCCGAGGCCTGGCTACTTCTCTCAGCTACCAGCCAGCTGGGGGAGCTGAGGTGTGCCTGCCTCAGGTGTTCAATAGCCACTGGTGAGTTTTCCACTTGAGCTCAGTCTAATCCTGGGGGTACCAGGCCAGCAAATGCTTATCTCCTTCAGCCACTGCACCTTTATGCCTGCCGCTCTGCAGCACCAGTATCCCTATAAAGTGAGTTCTGGTTTCCTCTGGCAGTGCACAGAGTTGGGGGGGGTGTTTCTCCAAGATTAAACCCCAGCATGATCACTCTATTGTTGCTGGATCTTTGTGGGAAGTGCCCCTGCACAGCTATTCTGCTACTGCGAAAGCCAGAGAATTCTGGCTGTAGGGGCAGCTCCAGGAGCATACTGCACACAGATCTGGCAGCAGGGTGGGGTACACTGCACATGATCCTGGCAGTGCCCAGCGCCCAGTGACTTCAGCAAGGAGGATACTACTCCACTGGTGATTCTGGTTGGGTGGGGGCCTGGTGCGGAGGCAGGGTGGGCACTGAGTTTGGCTTCAGCAGTGCCCAGTGGTCTGGTTGGGTGGGCATGGCACATAGGCAGGGAGGGCAAAGGCAGCAGGGCTCAGGACCCATGGTATGCCTTGGCAACAGGGAGGGTGTGGGGGACCAGCTGGTTGGGGGGCAGGGCACTCAGTCAGGCAGTCTGGGGGGGTGCTTCTCTTGAGCCCCCTCCCTCAGTCTCTGCAGGGGTTAGGAATCTGGTTTATCTGGTGAGGGGTGAAGGACTGAAAGTTCAGAATGGTAGGGAAAATGTCGGTTCGGTTTTTCTGCCTGGTAAGAGAATGTTCAGAGTCACCACAGAGTCCCTCTGGAGGAAGTAGTCCCCACTTCTTACTGCTCTCACCCATGGGTTGAGACAAGAGATCCTCAGTTCACTACTCAACTGTGGAAAACCCACAGGAGCAAACAAAGAGTGAAAGGAAAAGGAAAAAAAGAACCTGCAACTTTCTTGGGGGAGGGGTTGGGTACTTTTCCTTTTGGTTGAGTTTTGTACCTGAAGATTGTTGTCTTGGACTCACAGCTTGCCTCAGCAGGGGTGACCTGCAGTTATCTCTCGTCTCTCTTAGCTGAGCTGTCTTTAGCTCAATTGGATACTTTCTGGATGTTATCTTTCTCTCAGGACAGGAGCTTCTGTGGGGGGCTGCTTCCAGTCGGCCATCTTGCCACCCCCTCCTATAACAAAGATATTTGTGCCAGAATGTTTATTGCAGCCAAGTTCATAATTGCTAAATCATGGAAAAAGCCCAAGTGCCCATTGATCCATGAATGCATCAATAAATTATGGTATATATACCCCATGGAATATTATGCAGCCTTAAAGAAAGATGGAGACTTTACCTCTTTCGTGTTTACATGGATGGAGCTGGAACATATTCTTCTTAGTAAAGTGTCTCAAGAATGGAAGAAAAAGTATCCATTGTACTCAGCCCTACTATGAAATTAATTTATGGCTTTCATATGAAAGCTATAACCCAATTATAACCTAAGAATATGGGGTAGTGGGAGAGTGAAGAGAGGGGAGGGGGGAGGATGAGAGGAGAGAGGGTTATTGGTGGGATCACACCTATGGTGCATCTTATAAGGGTACATGTGAAACTTACTAAATGTAGAATATAAATGTCTTAACACAGTAACTAAGACAATGCCAGGAAGGCTATGTTAACCAGTGTGATGAAAATATGTCAAATGGTAGATAAAACCAGTGTATGGTGCCCCATGATTACATTAATGTACACAGCTTCATTAAATCTAATAATAAAAAAATAAAAATAAAGAAATATTTGGGAGTTTATCTAACAAAGGACATGAAAGATCTCTATAAAGGGAACTATGAAACTCTAAGAAAATAAATAGCTGAAAATGTTAACAAATGGAAAAAAAATACCATGCTCATGGCTGGGAAGAATCAACATTGTTAAAATGCACTTCCGTCTTTTCTAACATTTCTTTTTTTTTTTTTTTTTTCCATAGAGACAGAGTCTCACTTTATGGCCCTTGGTAGAGTGCCGTGGCCTCACACAGCTTACAGCAACCTCCAACTCCAGGGCTTAAGCGATTCTCTTGCCTCAGCCTCCCGAGTAGCTGGGACTACAGGTGCCCGCCACAACGCCCGGCTATTTTTTGGTTGCAGTTTGGCCGGGGCTGGGCCTGAACCCGTCACCCTTGGTATATGGGGCCAGTGCCTTACCATCTAACATTTCTTTATAGTTGGAGTCCTCTGTAGTAACTATCTCATGGTCACTTGGCCGTTTGCTCTGGACTGGTTTTTCATGTAAGCAATACTTTTTCTGCTGTTTATTCCTCATGAGTGCTTTATTTTATCTGTTTCCTTGCCCTAATTTTCCTCTCACTTTATCTTGCTCTTTAAGGTACCATGAGTCTGACCTAAGGTTTTGGTGAGTCCTTTGGTATGGGCCAAAAAAGATGAGAAGACTGAGGAACCAAAAGTGAAAAATTATTAATAAAAAGATAAAAAAGAAAGGTGAGGGAGTGAGTAAATGAATATTGACAAAAAAAAGACATACATGGAAAGAAAGAGAAATGAATAATAAAAGTGTACAATAGGTTACTTTGACCCACACCTTGAAAACACACAACATCCGGGGGTGCTGGATTGGGTGACTCCCTTGAGGTCAGCAGCTCTTTGCCAGCCTGAACAGACATGGTACCCCACTCCCACCAAATAGAGAGGAAAGACAAAAATACAGACCAAAACAAACAAACAGAAAACCCCACAGGATAAAATTGGGGGGGCAGGGTGGAACCAAATAACAGGGGCAGAAACACTAGCAAAAATGAAGTTCTTATTATTAAAAAGGTAACAATGAAAAAGTATATTTACACTAGAAAAATGAATAAAGAAAAAAATAAAGAAAATTTTCCCAAATTCCACTGGGAGGGTGGAATTTAAAAAAAAAAAAAAAAAAAGGAAAAATATTCTTGCTGAATATTGTCTGGGCAACATGGGATCTTCTGGGGTATGAGCTGCTAATCACAATGCTAATACAGCTGTATAAGATGGAGACTGGTGGCCTCTGCTTGCTTCTTTTCCCTCAATTCTTGCAGTTCAGAACCTGAAACTCTCCTCCAACCACTGAAAAGACACTTTAGACCATAAATCTTGGCTAAGCAGAGGGTTTTCCAGGAAAGCTCATGTGGCTAGGATCTCTCCCAAAGTGGCTATCCACTTATCAGTTGTACGAAAAGCAGCCTCACTCTATGCCCCTAAAGGCTGAGGCTGCAAGGCACCTCTCCTACTGCCACACACTGAAAGCTCTGTTCTTCCCCTCTGTCTCAGTCCTGGCCTTTGGCACTTTTCACAGTCACTAGATTTCTTGTCCAAGTCTTCCAGCCTGGCCCTCACTCTGCGACCATTGAGGGCGAAGCCTACAATGATAGCTCTGTTCTGGCCTAGCAGCTCAGTCCTGGAACCTGGATAATGCTTAAATTCACCTGCATTCTCACCCAATTTCTTCCAAGGTAATTCAACCAAGTGTGTAACCACCCCCCCGCAAAAAAAAAAAAAAAAAAAAAAAAAAAACACAAAACAACCCACAGGGAAGATCTTCCCTGTCTGCAATCTCACTGCTGCTGTAGGTACAGACATGATAACCACCACAGCCTCAGACCAAAGGAATGCAACCGCTTGCCACTTTTCCACTGCTTTTGTCCTCCTCCTGGGGTCCAGTAGTTTCTCACTGTCTCCCTGCATTTCCAAAGGGATGTTTCTGGGCAGAGCCCACAAGACATAGGTGCCTGGAGTATTCTTTCCCCAATATCATCACAAGAATGATGCAAAGAATCTGTTACTAGGCAGACATTTTATCTCCCTCTGCTAATATTATGATTTTTATGCAGATTATTACATAAGGGACACTGTCACCTCCAATCTCACAAAGTTCCATGAAGGTGTTTTGAAGTTCCTGATGGTTGAATTCAAATCCCACACATCAAATTTTACTTTGAAAGCCTACAGACATTTTCTCCATGAACATCCATGTCTTCCATATGCACAAATCCCTGAGGAGTGGTGAATTCCTGTTCCAAGCTCCTGATCCCAATTCTCTGGTAATTCGTAGTGCTGTTATTGACTGTACATATTTCCTCTCCCCCAGCATGAAGATGAGTCTATCCTGAATGAATACATGGATGAGACACAGGTGATGGAGGCACTCATAGAGGCACAAGTGAGAGGCTAGTGGAGCCTCTGGTTCCAGAATTCCACAGTAGAAAATCTGTTAGGATTGAAGAAATTACTTATATTCATCTTTACCTTCCAAATATTAATATGCCATATCTTAATTCTCAGATGCACGGACCGTATGATATTTCATAGCAAGAGGTATTTGAAATTGAAAATGGGATCAAAATTGCTGACATGTTGATGAAAAATAGTGATTTTCTGCATCATTATATAGTGCATCAAAATGTCTAATCACAATGTGAAAGAGATGAAGAATTGAAAGTATCAAAATGATGGCATGTCAGAAAGACAAATAGGTATTATGTTTCAATTGTTTCAATACGGGATTCCTTTCTATTAGTATAAAAGCTTTTTCAATCATTATGACAGAATTATGAGATTGAGATATTAAAGACTCATAGGGATAGAGGTGGATTGTTCTGAGGACTGAGTCACTGTACACTTAGTAATTGAATAAATGAGAATACAAAGATGAAGAAAGAGCATCAAGTAGAAAGTGAAGGAAAGCGAAGGAAGGCCAGGAAGACAGTATTTCATGAAGGACTGAGTGACTGTGACAAATATTGGTGGTGCAGGCAGATTCTACATTTATCCCATGTATAGATAAACAAACTAAGGCAAAGAGAGGTTAAGTCACTGGGCCAAAGTTCCAGAGATAGAAAGTGGAAGACTAGGATTCAAAATTGAGAAGGGCAATTCCTGCTCCAGGAGTGGGCCCACTGCTCATTGCGTTAGACCTCCTAAATCAGAAACTGTGGAAGTGGGGCCCAGTAATCTAAAGTTCAAAATTTCTTTTAAGGATCCGAGGCTTGTTTATGTTGAGAATTGCCAGTGTCCATCATGAAGGGAGAAGAGAGTGTCTCACTCCCACTACCTCCAACTTCCTTATCTCAACCATGAGATGAAACTTTGTGGCTATATTATAACACAAGTAATCTCTTTACTTCCAAGTGTCTTCAAGGACAGATGAACCATGTCTGCCATAGGTAAACCAGGTGGCTTTAGGAGAAAGTGTTAACTTTCCAAGTCACTTCCCAAACACTGATAACATATTCCTTCTTTCAAAAGAAAGAAAATTGGCCTTCCTTCCCGACCCTATACAAAGAGATCAGGGAAAGTTTCTCATATGCTTTTTAAGCCTGTCTCATGCCAGGATATACAGATGCTATGATTCTACCAACATGTCCCTCCATGAGCATTGTTCCCCCAGTGATCTCTTTGGGATAGCAGTCACAGTGCACACAGTTGGGCCTAAAGTCCCAGTCAAACCCAATGCCTCTAAAACTAAGGGCTCTTGGGGGTCTAAAGTGTACCATTTCCGTGATAAGGAAGCATGGAAGGAAGGTGAGGATAGTGAAGGCTAGGTGGTTCTGTCCCTGAGCAGGACACAGCTGCATCATGCCCCACACCCAGTCTACTGTCCAGTGTCTCCTCTCCAATTGGGTGGCATTCAAGAAAGCAGACAAGGAGATGAAAATGCTATGATCTTTTTATTCAACACTTAGGTCTTTATCCTATTGTGTGGCTAATACTTGATGGGGTTGCTGGCCTATTTTAACATATGCTTTAATATTATTCAGGTATGGTGAAGCAAACAGATTAGGGTAGGTCTGCCATTGAAAATTTTGTTCTGTTAATCACAGTGTCCAAAGGAGGAGGCTTGCCACTCCATGCAGGGTCATACAGGAAAACCCCACACCAGTAGACCTGCAGAGGGAGTGAGGGGGAAAGACTGGAAAGGGACCTTTATTGTAGTTCCCATGGGAAAGGCAAGGCAAAGCAGGGTAAGTAGCCTTGGAGATATTTCTAGTTGTCTGGTACCTAGTCCTGTGATAATTCCGACAGGACCATTGCCACTTTGAGTAAAATGTAGCTAGAGGAGGGTTGGGAGTATAAGTGCTGGATTAGTTGGTGTGTATAGGAAAGGTGAGTTGTTTACTATCTCTAAGAATGAGTCAGTCCTGCAAGGTTCAGTCCCCAAGGTCATTAAGGACCCAACTGCCAGAGAATCAAGAATTCAGAGGATGAGAAAGCTTAGCACATGAGGCCATAGAGGTGCCCTCTGAGGGATCAGAGTCTTGTAATACAGTTCACATAAGAGTAGAGACCCTTATGTTCGTATTCCCACAAGGATATGCAGTGTTCTTGGGTGCTGATATCAGAAGAGCATTCCTAGATGATATGAATGTTGAAGGATGGGCAGGGGGTTGTGGCCTAATGTAGAATAGGAATTTCACATCCCTGACGCAAGAGCAGGCAAAAATGCAAGGAGAAAAATTATCAGGTTCAGGTGGTGAGCAACATGGCTGAGCCTGAGGCAGGACTGGGAAGTGGGAAGGTGTTGGTAAGTAAGCTTAGCTGACTAAAGAAGCTGCCTGTCACCAGCAGGTGGGAAGAAAGCCTGTGAGGATGAGTGATAAAATTAGAAAATTGTCAGGTATCTACCATGGCCTTGAAAATTCATGTCTGCAGCAAAGAATTCCTCTCTGAGCTCCGTTCTATGTACAATTGATTGTCACCAAAGGTGGGGGTGATTTTTCCTCTGAGGGACAATTGGCAATATCTGTAGACATATCTGGTTGTCTTGACTGAGAATGGTGGTGGGTGGAGGACTACTGTGATCTAGTGATTGGAGGCCAGGGACATAGCTCAATGTTTTATAAGACACAGGACAGCTATCCAAAGCAAAGAATGATCCAGCCCTAAGGTCAATAGTGCCAAAGTAGAGACATGCTACATATTTCACTGTTTGACATTGTAGTATGGACATATCAAATAGGATTTTCAAACAACTTGGGAAAAGTTCTTCTTCAGGCTCCACCTGCTTCTCTGTCAGACTTACCCATCTCAACCAATGTCATCTCCATTGTGAAAATGACTCAGATTAGAACAGAGGAGACCATTGGGATATATCTTTTTCCCAAAGTTTACTCTCCTTTCTACCTTATCCTCAGGAAATAATTTTTGTTTTTGTTTTTGTTTTTGTTTTTAGGGTATGGTTCAGTTGCACAGAGAATAGATCATCATCTTTTCTCATAACTCGCTCTAATCATATGACCCATTTATATTATGTGTGGAGTTAGATGGTTGTTTACTTAATTTTTTTATTGGAATGAACAACTGTGAATCCAATGCTCAGCACAAAATTCAGGCCCCAGATCTTTGGTTCTTCTCCCCCCAAGGTGAGGAAACCAAAACTCTGAGTTTATGTTCATCTCTGATTTGATTTTCTTTTCATGCTATCTTACAACATCGGTAGGGAGACAATCACATACATATTTTTAGGGACCCTTAACTTGATAAATAAGGTATTGTGTGGATCACTATTTTCTATGTCTTTAGAATTTTCACCCAATTTTTACTTTATCAAGATTTCTCTCTGTTAAATGTTTTTGTAGCTCATTCATGTTGACTGAGAAAACTGGTTCAGAGGCCAAAACCATTCCATTGTCTGCTTTTGCACAGTTTTTGAGTTAAGTATAGACTCTACATTTTATAATTGGTTGAAATACCTAAAAAATAGAATATTTTATAATATGGGAAAATTACATAAAGTTAAACATCATTTTTCATAATAAGATATTTTTTAATACAGTCAGGTGCTAGTATGTCCTCTAGGCTGGACTGCAGTGGTATCCTCTTAGTACAGTGCAACATCAATCTCCTGGGCTTAAGCAATCCTCCCTTCTTAATCTCCCTTAGTACAGTGTGACATAATCTTTCTCATATTTGTAGAGTTGGGGTTCTTGCTATGTTTTACAGGCTGGTCTAGAATTCCTCACCTCATGTGATCCTCTTGCATGGGCCTCCCAAAAGGGCTGGGGTTAGGGACATGAGCCACCTCGCCTGGTGAGAAACTACTTTTGACCAATCCCAACAAGAAAATAAAATTATACACCAATATCACTAATGAATATGATGCAAAAATACTCAATAAGATCCTTACAAACAGAATCCAACAACACATCAAAAAAATTATTCACCATGACCAAGTGGGATTTATCCCAGGGTCTCAAGGCTGGTTCAATATACGTAAATCTATAAATGTAATTCAGCACATAAACAAACTAAAAAATAAAGACCAAATGATTTTCTCTATTGATGCAGAAAAAGCATCCCTTCATGATTAGAACACTTAAGAAAATTGGTATAGAAGGGACATTTCTTAAACTGATAGAGACCATCTACAGCAAACCCATAGCCATATCATATTGAATGGAGTTAAACTGAAAACATTTCCACTGAGATAAGGAACCAGGCAAGGTTACCCATTGTCTCCATTGCTCTTTAACATTGTAATGGAAGTTTTAGCCATTGCAATTAGGGAAGAAAAGGCGATCAAGGGTATCCACATAGTGTCAGAAGAGATCAAATTTTCTCTCTTCGCAGATGACATGATCCTGTATCTGGATAACACTAGGGATTCTACTACAAAACTTTTAGAAGTGATGAAGGAATACAGTAATGTCTCAGGCTACAAAATCAACACCCATAAATCTGTAGCCTTTATATATACCAACAATAACCAAGCCAAAAAAAAAAAAAGTCTAGGACTCTTCCTTTCACAGTAGTGTCAATGAAGACAAAATGTTTGGGAATATACCTAACAAAGAATGTGAAAAATCCCTACAAAGAGAACTATGAAACTTTAAGAAAAGAAGTAGCTGAAGATGTTAACAAATGGAAAAACATACCATGCTCATGGCTGGGAAGAATCGACATCGTTAAAATGTCTATACTACCCGAAGCAATATATACTTTTAATGCAATCCCTATTAAAGCTCCACAGTCATACTTTAAAGATCTCAAAAAAATAATACTTTGTTTTATATGGAATAAAAAAAAACTTCAAATAGTCAAGACATTACTCAGAAATAAAAACAAATCAGGAGGAATCACGGTGCCAGACCTCAGATTACACTACAAGTTAATAGTGATCAAAACAGCATGGTACTGGCACAAAAACAGAGAGGTAGATGTACAGAACAGAATACAGAACCAGAGATGAACCCAGCTACTTACCAAGCCAAGTAAAAACATTCAGTGGGGAAAAGATTTCCTATTTAACAAATGGTGCTGGGTGAACTGGCTGGCGACCTATAGAAGACTGAAACTGGACCCACACCTTTCACCATTAACTAAGATATACTCTCACTGGATTAAAATTTAAACTTAAGACATGAAACTATATATTAAAAAAAAAAGACATGAAACTATAAGTACTAGGAGAAAGTTCAGGGAAAACACTTGAAGAAATCAGCCTGGGAGAATATTTTATGAATAGAAACCCCCCAGGAAATTGTAGCAACACCAAAAATACGTTACTGGGACCTGGTCAAACTAAAAAGCTTCTGCACAGCCAAGAACACAGTAAGTAAAGCAAGCAGACAGCCCTCAGAATGGGAGAAGATATTTGCAGGTTATGTCTCCAACAAAGATTTAATTACCAGAACCCACAGAGAATGCAAACATATTAGAAAGAAAAGAAGAAGTGATCCCATACAGGATTGGCAGGGACTTGGAGAGAAACTTCTGTGAAAAAGACAGGCTCATGGCCTATGTATATATGAAAAAAAATGATCATCATCCTTAATCATCAGAGAACTGCAAATCAAAACTACTTTGAGATATCTTCTAACTCCAGTAGGATTAGCCTACATCACAAAATCCCAAAACCAGAGATGTTGGCATGGTTATGGAGAAAAGGCAACACTTCTACACTGCTGGTGGGAATGCAAACTAATACATTCCTTTTGGAAAGATGTTTGGAGAACACTTAGGGATCTAATACTAGACCTGCCAATTGATCCTACAATTCCTCTGGCAGGTATATATCCAAAAGACCAAAAATCACATTATAACAAAGATATTTGTACCAGAATGTTTATTGCAGCCCAATTCATAAATGCTAAGTCATGGAAGAAGCCTAAGTGCCCATTGACCCATGAATGGATTAATAAATTGTGGTATATGCACATCATGGAATATTATGCAACCTTAAAGAAAGATGGAGACTTTATTTCTTTCATCTTTACATGGATGGAGCTGGAACATATTCTTCTTAGCAAAGTCTGTCAAGAATGGAAGAAAAAGTATCCAATGTACTCATCCCTACTAAGAAACCAATTTATAGCTTTCATATGCTATAATGGCCCAAGAATATGGGGAAAGAGGAGAGGGAGGGGAGGGGAGAGGATAGATGGAGAGAGGGCAATTGGTGGGACCACACTTGGTGCATCTTACAAGGGTACATGTGAAATTTACTAAATGTAGAATATAAATGTCTTAACACAATAACTAAGAAAATGCTGTGAAGGCTATGTTAACTAGTTTGATAAAACTATTTCAAATTATACATAAAACCAGAGCATTGCAGGCGACACCTGTGGCTCAGTCGGTAAGGCGCCGGCCCCATATACTGAGGGTGGAGGGTTCAAACCCAGCCCCAGCCGAACTGCAACAAAAAAATAGCCGGGTGTTGTGGTGGGCGAGGGCCACCAAGGGCCATGAAGTGAAACTCTGTCTCTACAAAAATAAAAAAACAAAAAACAGAACATTGCACCCCAAGATTGCATTAATGTACATAGCTATGATTTAATAAAAAACAAAAAAGAGGAATTAGAATGGAAAGGAGGGATTTGGGCACACTATTGGCAGTTCCTTTTTTTTTTTTTTTTTTTGGAGTTTTTGGAGTTTTTGGCCGGGGCTGGGTTTGAACCCACCACCTCCAGCATATGCAGCTGATGCCCTACTCCTTTGAGCCATAGGCACCCCCTGGCAGTTCATTTTTTTAAATAAAAAAAGAAAATCTTTTATTTTACCCAGTGATCCAAAAGAGGAATGTAAATGATGCAAAAGGCATGTTAATTAGTTTGATGTGAGCATGTCAAATTGTATTAAAAAAAGAGCACATTGTACCCCACATATGCATAAATATGTTCATGATCTATGTGTATAAGACTTAATAAAAAATGAAAATATATACATAAATATATAAATAAACAGTATAGTATAGTAAATAAATAGAACAAAAATAGAGACATAGACATATGGAACACAGTAGAAAACTTACAGGTAAAACTAGTCTATACTTGCCATCTGATCATGGATAAACCAAAAAAAAGCACACAGTAAGGAAAAGAATCCCTGTTCAACAAATGGTTCTGGCAGAACTGTATAACCACAGGTAAAAGACAGAAACTCAGCCCATGCCTTTCATCACTTACAGAAATTGACTCAAGCCTGATGAAAGACTTAAATCTAAGACAAAAAATGTTAAAAATCTTAGAAGAAAGTGTGAGGAAACACTTGATGATGTTGGACTGGAGAAAGAGTTTATGATATAGACTTCAGCCGCCATTGCAACAAACAAGATTAGCAAATGAGACTTAATTAAGCTGTAAGCTTCTGCACAACTAAAGGACACAAGTAAAGCAAAAAGGCTACTTTCAGAAGGGGGAAAGATATGTTCAAGGTATGAATCTCACAAAGGGGTGATAACTAGAATCTACAGAGAACTTAAATTATTCAACAACAACAACAAAAAAAAGAGTAAAGAATCCCATCTACCACTGGGCAAGAGACACGAATAGAACCTTCTCTGACAAAAATAGACGAATGGCTAACAAACATTTGAAAAACTGCTGATTTTCCCTGATCATCACAGAAATGCAAATCAAAACTACCTTGAGATATCACCTAAGCCCATTGAGAATAGCCCACATCACAAAGTCTCAAAGCCATAGATGTTGGAGTGATTTTTTTTTTTTTTTGAAAGTGTACCCAGGCTGGAGGCAATGACATTATCACAGTTCACTTTAGACTCAAATTCTTCTGCCCAACCAATCCTCTTGGCTCAGCCTCCCAAGTAGCTGAGACTACAGGAAAGGTCCACCATACCCAGCTAATTTTATTATTATTATTTTTCAGAGACGGAATCTGCTGTAATGTTGCCTATGTGGTCCTCAACTACTGACCTCAAACAATGCATCCACCTCAGGCTCCCAAAGTGCTGGGATTACAGGTATGAGGCAGTATATCTGGGCTTACCATGATTTTATCATGAAAAAATTTGACACACATAATAAGTCAATAAATAGTGTATATCCTTATGTACATCACATATATTTAAGTGTTCATTTTGTCCATTTTTCCTTTATCCGTATATCTTCTAGCATTCATCTATCTCTCCATCTCCCTCTTCTGTCTAATTTGCTTCTTTTTAACTTCACTATTTGAAGACAATTTACACACATCACAAACCTCTACCTCAAATGCCCCAAGTGGAATATTATAGTAATGAAGTTTTTGTCATGGTAACAACAGGATATTAATGCTGTCAATTGTTTCAGAGTATAGTGTTTGAAGAGAAAGGAAGCTCAGTCACTGCAAAACACCAGCATGATGATAAGGAGAAACCTGGCCCCAATGAAAGTTTCAAGCAAGGAAACCTCAGGGAAATTTCTTACAACCAGGGAGCCCATTCAACTGAGAGTATTACAGAAGAAAGCAAAACAGCCTTCATAATGTCCAAAGATCATTTCCTCAAGTCCAAAAGACAGCTGTACTGTGTAAACTCACATGTGCTTACCAGGTTTTGAACCAGAGAGCTACTGTCCTCTAGAAAAGTCAAATGGAACACTGAAATCCTCAAATGCCTCTCTGAAGAGACTAATACAATGCTGATTTTACAAAAGACAGTAGGTAAAAGACAAAGAGAAAAATGGTAAATCTTAGGATAGTGTACTTTTTGCATTAGCTCTTTTCCAAGATCACTTTTACTTGGTGCTGGCCTAAGAAAAATGTCTCTATTGGAAAGTTTGAGCTGTTGGGGTCCATGAAGTATCTGGAAGTATTGAGCAGACCACTGATACCCAAATGGTTTGAGTCAGAGAAAGGGAATAAGGAGTAGGGGGTAAGAAAGTAATCTTTTTGATACAGTTATCCTACTGAACTCTATAAAGATGGAATATATATATATACATAGTTTTAACAAGTTAATATTAAATTATATTGTTTTAACAGTAATGTTTTAACAAATTATGATACATATATATGCAATTGTTAAAACATTTCAGGATTTCAATGCTCCATTTGACTTGTCTAGAGGACAGTAACAGTAACAATTGTTAAAGCATTCATATGGTAAAACATACCATGACAGAATAGCATGTAAAAAAACATCATACACAAAAGTTTAACAAATAATGAAATACTTATGTGTGGACAACTATGGGATACCACTCAGATCAACAATGAGCATGTGATAGCCTTATTTAACCATTCCCTGTAAACATTCTACCTATTAACGTCTATGGTCAAGATCCCTACACAGAGATAGGCCTCAAGCACTTTCCTGGAGCCAATATCACTTCTGTAGATGACGTTTCTGCCAGAGGCATTCTGAGATTCTGCCCTGTCTGATCCTCTGCCCATGCTCCTGAAACATATTCTTTGCTAAACAGACCTGACAAAAAACTTGCCACACGGACAGGACCTCATAAAGTCAATAAATCTAAGAAAACGCACCATCGCAAGCTTAGGTATGACATGATGTTTGATCTTACTGGCTGGAGGCTCTTAGAACATGAGTAGTATCATAGAAATGCTATTAAATATAAGCAATGCTGCCTACATCCTTTTGGTAGGTGAAAGTGTTGGTGCTGGCATGGCTTAGAAAAAGACAGAAAAAATCAGTTGCAATCCTTTCCTCCTTCCTGAGACATCAGAGCCTACTAAAGAATGGCCAACATGCTCCTAAGTGGCATCTCTTTCAAACTGTTGCTCCCCTGGAAGGTGTTAAAATGAGCTCTCAGAAGGGCCAAAAGGATGGGTTTAGGACCTGAATTTTTCTGGTTTCTACTGTGACTGCATAGTAGCTGAAGAGGTAGGGCAATAGGCTAGGGAACTGAAGCGGAAGTGGAAACAGATTGTTAGAGCCTTGTACTTCTATGCTGTAGTTCAGTGAAGTAAAGTTCATGGTTCAGTTTTGATTTCCGGTAACTGCTCTGACATCATCCATTATAGAAATCCATTATGTGGAGATGTGGTGGTTGATGTGAGGAAGGATCTTTGCTGAGGTTGGTTAAAGGTGACTTTGGCTGGGTGCAGTATGTCACTCCTGTAATCTAGCACTTCAGTAGCTCAATGCAGTATGACCCCTTGGGGCTAAACTTTTGAGACCTACCTATGTGAACTAAATAAAACTTTAAGTCTCTCCCCTCAGCAACTAACTGACTGGACCCCTTCTTAGCCAAGAGTATCCCTAAAACTGAGCTGCTACCCTGAGTAAGGAGATCAGACATGCCTCATTATTGTCCTTTGTGACTCACTAACAGGCCTAAGGCTATGCAAGCCCTAGTCTCAATATACATAACAAACTACTTGAGTCTGTCTCCTCAAACTTCCTTTCTAATTAAAAGACCATTTATCTTTTTTATTTTTATTTTTTTATTAATATTAAATCATAGTTGTGTACATTAATGCAATCATACGGCACCATACACTGGTTTTATAAACAGTTTGACACATTTTCATCACACTGATTAACATAGCCTTCCTGGCATTTTCTTAGTTATTGTGTTAAGACAAATATATTCTACATTTACTAAATTTCACATGTACCCTTGTAAAATGCACCGCAGGTGTAATCCCACCAATCGCCCTCCCTCCACCCATCCTCCCCCCAGTTACAACCTCAGAATATGGGGAAGGGGGAGAGGGAGGGGAGGAAGGGTGGAGGATGGGCAGACCATTTATCTTAACCATTTCTTTTCACTGACTCCTGGTCTTTGACACAAACTAACTTTCATCCAATTGTCAGCTAAATAATCTTTAAACTCACCTATAACCTGTAAGCCTCCTCTCCCACATGTCCCACCTTTTTCAGCCAAACCAATGTATATGTTCCACCTGCTAATTTATGGCCTCACCAGTAATCCCTGTTTCGCTAAAATGTATAAAGCCAAAATGTAACCTCACCACTGTGAGTCCACATGGTCAAAGCTTCTTGGGTGTGGCTCCAGGTCATTGGCTTAATATTTGACTCAGAATAAACCTCCTGAAATTATTTTGCTGAGTAGGGCTTCTTTTCCATCAATAATAGTAAGAAGCCATCTCCACAAACTCTAGGAAAAATTAGCCAACAATGTACTCAGGTCAGGTGAGATTTAAACATCAATTAAGTCCAGGAGATCCAGGCCATAGTGTGGTTTGATGGCACCCCTGCACTATAGACCCCAGTGTCTGGGTGAGACCAATCCTCAGGGAAAAAAAGCAGTAGGTGGGGTGGTGGAGGCAGGCAGCAGATCATGCCTGTAATGCTAGCATTCTGAGAAGCCTAGGCTGGAGGATTCATTACCCTCCAGGTTTTGAGATGTGACTCAGCTAATGGAGACCCTGTCTCTAAACATTAGAAAAATTAGCAAGCTATCAAGGTGGATGCTTAACTATAGTCCAAGCAATGCCATAGCCCAGGCAGAAGAGAGATTCTTGCTACAACAACAAAAAAAAGTGAACAAAACCTGTATCATGAAAAAAATGATGAATGTATTTCATGTAATTATCACATGTAATGAAATATTAGTCTATTTTATACATTTTTTAAACTTTAAATATAGAAACTGAACTAGCTACCAAATTGTACAAAAACAGTCAGTGGGATGGCTCTGTCCCATGAGGCATAATTCTCAGTCTATATGAATAAGCTACAATAATATTCAATAGCAGGGACAGAGCTTTACAAAAAAATAGACATATTAAGAACAATGACTCACGAAATGCCCTACTTATAAAGTTAAGGGTGCCTGAAAATGTATGTGTGGTAAAGTCCCTACAGGTGTTCTAAAGAGATATGAAAAGAAATTTAAGTCAGTGATAAACATGGACTCAAAGCTTTGGTTTCCTCACCTTTGGAGAGAAGACTCAAAGAATGGGGCCTTAATTTTGTGATGAACATTGTGGTCATGGTTGCTTATCACAATAAAACAAACAAACAAACAAACAAAACATAAAACTTATATAAACAAGCAACTAACTCCTGACATATTTAAAATGGTCCATGTGATAAGAGTGAGTTATGAGAGGACAGGATTTCTGCCTGCCTGCTGATAAAAACCACCTTCCTGAGTCAGCTAAGCTCAGTCCCAACACCCTCCTGCTTCCCATTTCTTTCTCCAGCTCAACCCTATGGTTCACTACAAGACATTGAGAATGTTTCCCCATACCCTCTTGCCTGCTGTCTCTTTGGGGTAGATCCTATGAAATTCCTACCTTCTTCAGGCCACAAACTCTTGCTCATGCTTCAATATCCATCTCATCTAGAAAAGCTCTTCTGATGTACCCAACCAAACTGAGGAAGAAGGAATCTTCCCCAACACATTCTATGAAGTAAACATCACCCTGATACCAAAACCAGGAAAAGACCCAAACAAAAAGGAGAATTTCAGACCAATCTCACTCATGAATATAGACGCAAAAATTGTCAACAAAATCCTAGCCAGTAGATTACAGCTTATCATCAAAAAAGTCATTCATCATGATCAAGTAGGCTTCATCCCAGGGATGCAAGGCTGGTTTAACATACTCAAGTCTATAAACGTTATCCACCATATTAACAGAGGCAAAAATAAAGATCACATGATCCTCTCAATAGATACAGAAAAAGCATTTGATAAAATCCAGCATCCTTTTCTAATTAGAACAATGAAGAGTATAGGCATAGGTGGCACATTTCTAAAACTGATTGAAGCTATCTATGACAAACCCACAGCCAACATTTTACTGAATGGAGTAAAACTGAAAGCTTTTTCTCTTAGAACTGGAACCAGACAAGGTTGTCCTCTGTCACCTTTACTATTCAACGTAGTGCTGGAAGTTCTAGCCAATACAATTAGGCAAGACAAGGAAATAAAGGGAATCCAAATGGGAGCAGAGGAGGTCAAACTCTCCCTCTTTGCTGACAATATGATCTTATACTTAGAGAACCCCAAAGACTCAACCACAAGACTCCTAGAAGTCATCAAAAAATACAGTAATGTTTCAGGATATAAAATCAATGTCCACAAGTCAGTAGCCTTTGTGTACAACAATAACAGTCAAGATGAGAAGCTAATTAAGGACACAACTCCCTTCACCATAGTTTCAAAGAAAATGAAATACCTAGTAATATACCTAACGAAGGAGGTGAAGGACCTCTACAAAGAAAACTATGAAATCCTCAGAAAGGAAATAGCAGAGGATATTAACAAATGGAAGAACATACCATGCTCATGGATGGGAAGAATCAACATTGTTAAAATGTCTATACTTCCCAAAGCAATCTACCTATTCAATGCCATTCCTATCAAAATACCAACATCATACTTTCAAGATTTGGTAAAAATGATTCTGCATTTTGTATGGAACCAGAAAAAAACCCGTATAGCTAAGGCAATTCTTTGTAACAAAAATAAAGCTGGGAGCATCAGCATACCAGATTTTAGTCTGTACTACAAAGCCATAGTGGTCAAGATAACATGGTACTGGCACAAAAACAGAGACATAGACACATGGAATCGAATTGAAAACCAAGAAATGAAACTAACATTTTACGACCCCCTAACCTTTGATTAACCAAACAAGAACATACCTTGGGGGAAAGACTCCCTATTCAATAAATGGTGTTGGGAGAACTGGAAGTCTACATGTAAAAGACTGAAACTGGACCCAAACCTTTCCCCACTCACAAAAATTGATTCAAGATGGATAAAGGACTTAAACTTAAGGCATGAAACAATAAAAATCCTCCAAGAAAGCACAGGAAAAATACTGGAAGATATTGGCCTGGGGAAAGACTTCTTGAAGAAGACTGCCATGGCAATTGCAACAACAACAAAAATAAACAAATGGGACTTCATTAAACTGAAAAGCTTCTGTACAGCTAAGGAGACAATAACCAAAGCAAAGAGACAACCTACACAATGGGAAAGGATATTTGCATATTATCAATCAGATTAAAGCTTGATAACTAGGATATATAGAGAACTCAAATTAATCTACATGAAAAAAGCCAACAATCCCTTACATCAATGGGCAAGAAACATGAATAGAACTTTCTCTAAAGACGACAGACGAATGGCTAACAAACACATGAAAAAATGTTCATCATCTCTATATGTTAGAGAAATGCAAATCAAAACAACCCTGAGATATCGTCTAACCCCAGTGAGAATGGCCCACATCACAAAATCTCAAAACTGCAGATGCTGGTGTGGATGTGGAGAGAAGGGAACACTTTTACACTGCTGGTGGGACTGCAAACTAGTACAACCTTTCTGGAAGGAAGTATGAAGAAACCTCAAAGCACTCAAGCTAGACCTCCCATTTGATCCTGCAATCCCATTACTGGGCATCTACCCAGAAGGAAAGAAATCCTTTTAGCATAAGGGCACTTGTACTAGACTGTTTATTGCAGCTTAATTTACAATCGCCAAAACTTGGAAACAGCCTAAATGCCCACCAACCCAGGAATGGATTAACAAGCTGTGGTATATGTATACCATGGAATACTATTCAGCCATTAAAAAAAATGGAGACTTTACATCCTTGGTATTAACCTGGATGGATGTGGAAGACATTATTCTTAGTGAAGCATCACAAGAATGGAGAAACATGAATCCTATGTACTCAATTTTGATATGAGGACAATTAATGACAATTATGGTCATGGGGGGGGGAACAGAAAGAGGGAAGGAGGGAGGGGGGTTGGGCCTTGGTGTGTGTCACACTTTGTGGGGGCAAGACATGATTGCAAGAGGGAGTTTACCTAACAATTGCAATCAGTTTAACCTGGCTTATTATACCCTCAATGAATCCCCAACAATAAAAAAAAAAAAGAATGGAAGCAACTTGTGTCCACTGACAGATGAAAGAATAAACAAAATGTGCCACATTAAAAAAAAAAAGATACTGACAAAACTAAGAAAAACAAATATTTAAAATAGAAGTAGTAAATAATGTAATAAGCAAATGCTATCAGCACAGGGAGCACTTTAAGGCAAGATCACTTGCCATGAAGATGGTGACTATGAATCTGTACTTGAATGTTTTCGATAATTTCTAGCTTTTTGAATGACATTGAGTGGGTACATTTTATGTAGCTCACAATTTCTACCAGGTGCTCAAGTGTGGGCTCTGCCATTTTCTTCCTTCCTTTCTTCACTCCATCCTCCCTTATTCCCTTCTTTCTTCTCTCTCTCTCTCTCTCGGCTCACAGCAACCGTGTGAGAGAGAGGGGGGGAGAAATCTCTCCCTCCCTCCCTCCTTTCTTTTCTTTCCTACAAAATCTCACTCTGTTGCCCCAGGGCAGAGTACCCTAGAGCTATTATATCTCACAACTTCAAACTCTTGGCCTGAATAGGTCCTCTTTCCTCAGTCTCTTGAATAGCTGGGACTACAGGTGTACCCCCCCCACACTCAGCTAATTTTTCTATTTTCAGGAAAGACAGGACTTGTCTCTTATCGGGTTCGTCTCCTGAGCTCAAAGGATGCCCTGTGTCAGCCTCCACTCTTATTCCCAGCATGCTAGGATTACAGGCATCAGACACCATACCTTACTTAAAAAAAAAAATCATTCTTGGGGTGGCGCCTGTGGCTCAGTGAGTAGGGCACCAGCCCCATATGCCAAGGGTGGCAGGTTCAAGCCCAGCCCCGGCCAAACTGCAACAAAAAAATAGCTGGGCGTTGTGGCGGGCACCTGTAGTCCCAGCTGCTCTGGAGGCTGAGGCAAGAGAATAGTGTAAGCCCAAGAGATAGAGGTTGCTGTGAGCCGTGTGACACCACGGCACTCTACCCAAGGGCGGTACAGTGAGACTCTGTCTCTACAAAAAAAAAAAAAAAAAAAAATCATTCTTGAGATCTTTACTAATAATAATATGTTCCAGCTCTATCCATGTAAACATGAAAGAGGTAAAGTCTCCATCTTTCTTTAAAGCTGCATAATATTACATGGTGTACATATACCACAATTTATTGATCCATTCGTGGCCCATGATCACATTACTGTACACAGCTATGATTAAATGCTAATAAAAAAATAAATAAATAATAGAAAAATAATAAAAATAAAAAATCTTAACACACGAAAAAAGAAAAAAAGTATTATTTAGCTAATAAAGATAACTAGAAAATAATCAGAAAAATTTGAAAATCACCAAATTTTTGGAACAAAACAACAATGAAGACACGAATTACCAGAACCTCTGGGATATTGCAAAAGCAGTCCGAAGAGGGAAATTCATAGCACTGCAAGCCTTCAACAAGAAAATAGAAAGAGAGGATGTTAAGAACTTAATGGGACATCTCAAGCAACTGGAGAAGGAAGAACATTCCAACCCCAAACACAGCAGAAGAAAAGAAATAACCAAAATCAGAGCAGAATTAAATGAAATTGAAAACAAAAGAATTATACAACACATCAATAAATCCAAAAGTTGTTTTTTTTTTAAAGTTCAATAAAATAGATGAACCTTTGGCCAACCTAACCAGGAAATAAGAAGTAAAAATCTCTAATTTCATCAATCAGAAATGGTAAAGATGAAATAACAACAAACACCTCAGAAATTCAAAAAATCCTTAACGAATATTACAAGAAAATCTGAAAGAAATCTACCAATACTTGGAAGTATGCCACCTACCAAGACTTAGCCAGAACGAAGTGGAAATGTTAAACAGGCCTATATCAAGTTCTCAAATAGCATCAACCAAACAAAATCTCCCCAAAAAAGAAAAGCCCAGGACCAGATGGCTTTATGTCAGAATTGTACCAAACATTTAAAGAACTAGTACCTATATAACTAAACCTCTTACAAAATATAGAAAAAGAAGGAATACTACCCAACATAATCAATGAAGCAAACATCACCTTGATCCCTAAAACAGGGAAAGTCGCAACAAGAAAAGAAAATTATAGACCATTCTTGAGATAACTTTACTAAGAATATTTTCCAGTTCCATCCATGTAAACATAAAAGAGGTAAAGTCTCCATCTTTCTTTAAGGCTGCATAATATTACATGGTGTACATATACCACAATTTATTAATGCATTCGTGGATCGATGGGCACTTGGGCTTTTTCCATGACTTAGCAATTATGAATTGGGCTGCAATAAACATTCTGGTACAAATATCTTTATTGTGATGTGATTTTTGGTCTTCTGGGTATATGCCCAGTAGAGGGATTACAAGATTGAATGGCAGATCTATTTTTAGATCTCTAAGTGTTCTCCATATCTCTTTCCAAAACGAATGTATTAATTTGCATTAAAACCAGCAGTGCAAAAGTGTTCCCTTTTCTCCACATCCGCACCAACATCTCTGGTCTTGGGATTTTGTGATATAGGCTAGTCTCATTGGAGTTAGATGATATCTCAAAGTAGTTTTGATTTGCATTTCTCTGATGATTAAAGATGATGAGCATTTTTTCATATGTCTGGAGGCCACACGCCTGTCTTCTTCAGAGAAGTTTCTCTTCAAATCCCTTTCCCAGCCTCCCATGGGATCCCTTGTTCTATTCTTGCTAATGCGTTTGAGTTCTCTGTGGATTCTGGTTATTAAATCTTTGTAGGAGACATAACCTGCAAATATCTTCTCCCATTCTGAGGGCTGTGTGCTTGCTTTACTTACTGTGTTCTTGGCTGTGCAGAAGCTTTTTAGTTTGATCAAGTACCAGTTGTGTATTTTTGAAGCTGCTTCAATTGCCCAGGGGGTCCTCCTCATAAAATACTCGCCCAGACTGATTTCTTCAAGGGATTTTCCTGCACTCTCCTCTAGTATTTTTATAGTTTCATGTCTTAAGTTTAAATCTTTAATCCAGCAAGTGTCTATATTAGTTAATGTTGAAAGGTGTGGGTCCAGTTTCAGTCTTCTACAGGTTGCCAGCCAGTTCACCCAGCACCATTGTTAAATAGGGAATCTTTTCCCCACTGAATGTTTTTAATTGACTTGTCAAAGATTAAATAATGGTAAGTAGCCAGATTCATCTCTTGGTTCTCTATTCTATTCCAGACATCTTTTTCTCTGTTTTTGTGCCAATACCATACTGTTTTGATCACTATCGCTTTGTAGTATAGTCTGAGGTCTGGTAGCATAATTCCTCCTGCTTTGTTTTTATTTCTGAGTAATGTCTTGGCTATTCAATGTTTTTTCTGATTCCATATAAAACAAAGTATTGTTTTTTCAAGATCTTTAAAGTATGACAGTGGAGTTTTAATAGGGACTGCATTGAAAATATATATTGCTTTGGGTAGTATGGACATTTTGGTAATGTTGATTCTTCCCAGCCGTGAGCATGGTATGTTTTTCCATTTGTTAACTTTTTCAGCTATTTCTTTTCTTAGAGTTTCATACTTCTCTTTATAAATATCTTTCATGTCCTTTGTTAGATAAATTCCCAAATATTTCATCTTCTTTGGCACTACTGTGACTGGATAGAGTCCTTAACTGTTTTCTCACTTGACTATTGTTGGTATATATAAAGGCTACGGATTTCTGAATGTTGATTTTGTAACCTGAGACGATGCTGCATTCCTTGATCACTTCTAAAAGTTTTGTAGTAGATTCCCTAGTGTTTTCTAGATATACAATCATATCATCTGTGAAGAGTGAAAGTTTGATCTTTTCTGACCCTATGTGGATACCCTTGATTGCCTTTTCTTCCCTAATTGCGGTGGCTAAAACTTCCATTACAATGTTAAAAAGCAATGGAGACAATGGGCAGCCTTGTCTGGTTCCTGATCTGAGTGGAAATGATTCCAATTTAACTCCATTCAATATGATATTGGGTGTGGGTTTGCTGTAGATGGTCTCTATCAGTTTAAGAAATGTCCCTTCTATACCGATTTTGTTAAGTGTTCTGATCATGAAGAGATGCTGGATATTATCAAAAGCTTTTTCTGCATCGATTGAGAGAATCATATGGTATTTGTTTTTAATTTGTTTATGTGCTGGATTAAATTTATAGATTTACATATATTGAACCAGCCTTGAGACCCTAGGATAAAACCAACTTTGTCATGATGTCTAATTTGTTTGATGTGTTTCTGGATTCTGTTTGTTATGATCTTGTTGAGTATTTTTGCATCTGTATTCGTTGGTAATTGGTCTATAATTTTCTTTTGTTGTTGGGTCTTTTCCTGGTTTGGGGATCAGGGTGATGTTTGCTTCCTAGAACTTTTTGGGTAGTCTTCCTTCTTTTTCTAACTTTTGGAACAGGTTGAGTAATATAGGTACTTATAGGTACTAATTCCTCTTAAAATGTTTGGTATAATTCTGACGTGAAACCATCCGGTCCCGGGCTTTTCTTTTTAGGGAGGTTTTGTATGGTTGATGCTATTTCCGAACTTGATATGGACCTGTTCAACATTTCCACTTGATTCTGGCTAAGTCTTGGAAAGTGACGTGCTTCCAAGTATTGGTCAATTTCCTTCAGATTTTCATATTTCTGAGAATACAGTTTCTTGTAATATTCATTGAGGACTTTTTTGATTTCTGAGGAGTCTGTTGTTATTTCGTCTTTGTTGTTCCTGATTGATGAGATTAGAGATTTTACTCTTTTTTTCCTGATTAGGCTGGCCAAAGGTTTGTCTATTTTATTGACTTTTCAAAAAAAACAGCTTTTTGATTTATTGATCTGTTGTAATATTCTTTTGTTTTCAATTTCATTTAATTCTGCTCTAATTATTGTTATTTCTTTTCTTCTACTGGGTTTGAGGTTGTAATGTTCTTTCTTTTCCAGTTGCTTGAAGTGTCCCATTAAGTTTTTAACTTCCTCTCTTTCCGTTCTCTTGAAGATGGCTTGCAGTGCTATAAATTTCCTTCTTAGAACTGCCTTTTCGGTGTCCCAGAGGTTCTGATAGTTCGTGTCTTCATTGTAGTTTTCTTCCAAAAAATAGGTGATTTCCTTCTTAAGCTCATCTCTGACCCAGCTATCATTCAGCATGAAGTTATTTAACGTCCATATTTTGTATGAGTATGCAGATTCCTGTTGTTACTGAGCTCAACTTTCATTCCATGGTGGTCCGAGAAGATGCATGGAATAATTTCTATTCCTTTAAATTTACTGAAGTTAGACTTGTGACCTAAGATGCGATAAATTTTGGAGTAAGTTCTGTGGGCTGATGAGAAGTATGTGTATTCAGTTTTGTTGGGATGAAATGTTCCATAGATGTCTGCTAAATCCAAATGTTGGATGGTTAGGTTTAAATCTAAGATTTCTTTGCTCAGCTTCTTTTTGGAGGATCTATCCAACACTGCCAAAGGAGTGTTGAAATCTTCAACTATTATGGAGCTGGAGGAAATGAAGTTGCTCATGTCTGTTACAGTTTCTCTTATATGGAGACTTTACCTCTTTCATGTTTACATGGATGGAGCTGGAACATATTCTGCTTAGTAAAGTGTCTCAAGAATGGAAGAAAAAGTACCCAATGTACTCACCCTTATTATGAAACTAATGTAGGACCTTCACATGAAAGCTATAACCCAGTTACAAGCTAAGAATAGGGAGAAGGGGGAAAGAGTGGGGGGAGAGAGAGGTGGATTAATGGGATTACACCTGTGGTGCATCTTACAAGGGTATATGTGAATCCTAGTAAAAGTGGAATGTAAAGGTCTTAGCAAAATAACTAAGAAAATGCCACTAAAGCTGTGTTAACTAGTGTGATGAAAATGTGTCAAACGGTCTATGAACCAAGTGTGTGGTGCCCCATGATCATTCTAATGTACACAGCTATGATTTAATAAAAATAAATAAATAAATAAATAAATAAGAAATAAAAAATAAACTGGAAAAAATCTGTAGATATGTACAGTGTATATGCACGGTTTATAAATTTCATAACAACTTCTTCTTAAAGACTGGCATTCTTTTTTTTCTTTTTTTTATTGTTGGGGATTCATTGAGGGTACAATAAGCCACGTTATCCTGATTGCAATTGTTAGGTAAATTCCCTCTTGCAATCATGTCTTGACCCCATAAAGTGTGACACACACCAAGGCCCCACCCCCTCCCTCCTTCCCTCTTTCTGCTTCCCCCCCCATAACCATAATTGTCATTAATTGTCCTCTTAAGCCTTAATCACAATATACCAGAATCTGCTATTCAGATTAAAACCAGCTTTTAAACTTTTTAATAGTTATCGTTTGGTTTTAAAAAAAGAAAATACGAGAACTGGTAATGAAATTTAAATCCTCTAATTTCTTGCTAAGCTCTAAGCTGCCATCTGGAAAGTAGGTATAATCTGGTAATTTTTCCATTTTGTGGAATATCAAAAAGAAACAGTTTAAGGACAGTATCCTTCAATTAACATAAAGACAGACTTTTCTTTAAAATTATCAGTTCTTCTTGAGAGGTTGGAGGGAGCCTGGAAATGCAAAAATTATGATAATTTTGGCAGGAATTATAGAACACCCAATACACTCAAGTTGTAGAGACTACATTAGCAGTTGAGTTCATATTTAGAAGGTTCTGGAATGCCTATATCTGAATTCAAAACCCTTAGTAACTGGGTGGCTCCTGTGGCTCAAAGGGGTAGGGCGCCAGCCCCATATGCTGGAAGTGGCGGGTTCAAACCCAGTCCTGACCAGGCCAAAAACTGCAAAAAGAAAAAAAAAAAAGCAACAACAACAAAAAACCCTTAGTGACTTGTTTTAAGAGTTTCTTCTTAGGACTTGAAGAGATTCAGGTCATAGGCTACAGACGTACTTTTAATGTATATACTTACGAAGTGAAAGGTGAAAATAAAAGTGCAAAAATACAAATTTTAAATCTTTAGGGATGCATTATATTCTAGTGGGTAATTTGACAAACTTCATTTTCATAAATATTAAATATCTTGACTTCACTTAGGCACATTAAATTTAATTCATTAAATATACATGTTCTAGAATGTAAAAGACATTTATACCTATCATGTTTATAAAAGGCATAAATTAAGTCTGAAACCAAAAACCCTCAATGTAACATAAGTTAACAGTAAAAGAAAACAAAAATCAGAAATTTTCTGATAAAAATATGCTTCACATAAAAGTTTTAGCAATAAAGTAAGGAAAAAAAAAGTCTTTTTTCCCTAGTAAACAAAGAAACAAAAAAATAAGTCTTAAAACATGCAAAGCCTATGAAATACCATGTCATATCACTAAACCAAAATTTAAATTTAAACATTTTTATTTGAAATATATTTTTAAAATCATTAATCGTGTTTTATAATTCAAAGTTGAAACAGTTACTCTTCATACCTTCAGAATTTGACAAGCAATTCTAGAACATGCTTTCCAAATTCAGCCTTCTATGCTATCAGACTTCTGAAAAATTTGGTATTGAGCTATTCCATTCTAAATGTATAATGTTAGATTTGTCATGCACTGGCTGACAAGAGTTTTCCAAAAGCAGTCTACAAAATAATAAGAATGGTTTCTAAAGAAGAAGAAATAGTGAGGGATGAAATTTTAAACACATATAAAGAAATCATTTCTCCACTTTAAAAAAAAAAAAAAACAAAACAGAACCACTGATGTTCTCTCTCATAAAATGGAACGTGTAAAATCAAATTATTTTTAGAGACTTTGTTAATATTTTATTCCCTACACAGGCCTCAGTCCTACCTAAAGTCCTTTTATGCAAAGGAACCACCAGGATTTACTGAGTAAAAATCCCAGGTATTAACACGGCCCTAAATGTGCTATTCCAAGAGGAACAGGTTACTTTGAGGAAAAGATCTGCCATAGTAACTTTCCTCAAATACTTATTTTGAATAAAAATAGCTAATAAAAATATTTTTTAAATCAACTTTGAGTATTATATAGCCTACTGCCCAAGGAAACAAACAAGCAAAGGAAAACATCCTTTCCTTTTTATAGAAAATTTTCCACCTTTATTTTTAAAACTGTAGCTTATTCAATGTTTGTGTATTTTTTAAAATCATTTGTTCAATGTTTGTGTATTTTTTTAATCATTTGTATATTTAAATTTCTAATATTCTGCATTTCAATATAGTAAGAGTTATTTTTCAAATGGTCTTTACAAACAAGAACAACATTCTCAAGTCACATTGCTTGACTGTAATGAAGTAAAATATGAAAATGGATGACTATCTGAATACAAGTATTCCCTCTGCTGTGAAGGTGAGAGCAAACTTAACCTGTGAGCAACCCAGAATTCCATTCCTCTGGAGCCCCCTCAAATTCAGAACACTTCTATTTAATAAGTCAATATACTAGTCTTAAAAATTAAAGTTTAGTCAATAGAAGGACTGAACAAAAATTATTCCCCACCCCCAAGAAAACCAGAATAGCTCTAATTAGCCCTTCTTCTCCCCACTAAAATAGACAAGTAGTTGGGGCTGAAGATTTTAAATATGAAATGTCAGCTCCCTGAAACAATGCTATTTGTTCAAGGCTATAGATCTTTGTATTTCCTTTTCCAATACTTCTCCCATTTATAAGTTCATTTCCATACAACTGCACATGCACACACACAGCACACACATTCACTCTCAAGTAAGACACTTTTTTGTGTTTGTTGCTAAATTATGATTATGAACTAGGTGTATACAGGGATTCATAGGTGCTATGTAAACATCAGAGTCACTTGGGTCCTTTTCTCCAAAGCCTAACATCAAATTATACAACCAAGGATCCATTACTTTCTCACATGCTGTTCACAGGCTGCACACTGATGAAGGGCAGTGAAAAAGTCCTCATAACTGATGTTTAGGTGGGAAGGTAAACATAATCTCAATCAATCTGATGTGCCAGGGAAGGTAGCCCAGTGTGCTGTCCACAGGACCAAACCTCAAAACTAAAATGGGATCAGGAAAACAATGTGAACTAAGTAAACTGTCTAACAGAGCCACATCCAAATCTATGCGTCTCTTTTGCTGCTGGGCTTCTAACTGACAAAAGTCCTGAGCAGCTCTCACAATATCTGCTTTTCCATCTCTGGGGACAGCACCTTGACTACTGAATGGCAACTTAAAACTTGATCATCTTTGTCGTTACTATTTGCAAACTGGTGAGTATTTTTAACAATCTAGGTCCAAAATTTTCTACTATTGTTTTAAGATGTCATTCATTAATGTGGAATTACTTCTTTTGAAAATACCTTGCCCCTGACGATATTTTCCTCCTGCCCTGGCAGCCCCGCCCCCCCTGCAATATTTATTTCACAAGACTTTGGAGACTAGGAAGTCCAAGATCAAAGAGCTGGTAGATTCCTTTCCCGTGAGGACTCTATTTGTCCATGGTAGACAGCTTCCTTCTCATAGTGTCCTTACATGGCAAGCAGCACAGAGAGGCAGATAGCTGTCTCTTGTCTCTTCGTGTGGACTCCACCCCCATGACCTAAATTACCATCTCCAAATGCCATAACATTTGGGATTAGAGTTTAAATGTTAGAATTTTCAGGGGGCTTTAATATTCAGTCCACCTTAGAGAAGTTATACTGTAATGGAGACTTGACATCCATCTTGGTCCTCATCCTTCAGGAGCAGAGATAACCCATCAATATACTAGGTGTGCCAGTTTCTAATAGGTCCTGGCACTGTATACTCCTGCCTCACAGCCTTTGTATATGCTGTTATTTCTACCTAGAACACTCTTCCCTCAGTTACCTGGCTTGCTGCCACAGCTTTTCTAACTTCTTATAAAAATGGTAAATCCATCAAGTTCAGTGGTTTGTCTGTACAGAGGCAGCTACTAGGGAGGCAAAGGTGGAAGGATTGCTTGAGCCCAGGAATTCAAGTACAGTCTGGGCAACAAATTAACACCCTAATTTAAAAAAAATCAAAATAATAAAAAAATTAAATATTGACCATGACATGAGAATATAACATGAAAATAAGAATGATATGATGCATAATGCAAAGGTACATGTTGGATCTATTAGTATAGAGTATAAATGTCTTAACACAATAATTAAGTAAACGAGATGAGGTATATATTAACCAGTGTGATGTAAGCATTCCTAATTCTATATGAAATCAGCACATTTTACCCCATAAATGCATTAATGTATACATGATCTATGTGTTTATGATTTAATAAAAAAAACTTCAAATAAAAAAATGAAAAGGTATATTGAGGGGGCAAATGGTTATCAAAACTAAAAAAATAACCAAATGGAATGTGTGTATTCCTAAACAATGCACTACAGGAAATTTTAATTACTCTCAAAACTTCTCCCAAAACCACTAGTCGGGAATCCATTTAACAATAGACATGAATAAGAACAACAGTTAATTATGGGAATTTAAGTTTAGATCCTAATATAAGTGCTAAAATAATGACACTGTAGAAATTACAGACTAAATAGATTTGGAGAGGAATTGGAGAAAGAAAAAGGGAGTGGAAGAACAATAATCTCATCATTTTATACTAGAGGAGACGCAAATAGTATTTTAATAACTTGTCTAAAATATATAAGAATAAGCACACCTAAAATATATGAAGAAACACCAAAAACATTAATAATCCTAAGAAGTAGCAGGAAAGAAAAGGGAAGTGGGACTACGGGAATTGCATCATTACTCATGATAAAGACTCAACAATTCGAGTAGAAGCACATATAGAAATGACAAATGGAGTCATTCCTGTTGTGTGCTGCCTTGTATTCATGAAAGTTCAAAAGGAAATTTGGGAATGGCCTGAGGAATCCATGGACTGCCAGGAATTCCTCAGGCCCCTTAAAGGATATGAGAATAGCATCCTGCTACACTGCTCCAATATCTGGTCATTCCTCACCCCAGTCAGAGGTTGTGTCACTAACAGTAAAACACCAGAGATAAGGCAGAGTACAAATATGAGAGATGGCATCACTGTGGCCTCAGTGGGGGCAGAACTTGAAAATGAGAATCCACTTTGCAGTCTGTGCTGACAAGGTCTTGTCCACCCTCTTCATCCTCCCTTGGACACAAAGTGCACTGCAGTGACCTGGGGAAATTTTTCCTCACAGCTGCACCTGATGCTAATTAGTTCAGATCTGAAAAATCCCCAGGACCTTCTGACTTTTCCTTGAGCAAATATTTACAGTTTCTTCCCAAGAGTAATGAGGTCCCTTTGCAGAAATGCCTTGCAGGTAACATGGTAATTGCAGCTCTGGGGAGGGATGAAATCAGGGAATAGCAAGACCCATAACAGCTTAGGCTCCTGATGACCAGTGTCTAATGGTAGCCATGGTGCCTCTTCCAGTTTCAGCTATGAGTTCTTTCTTGGTGAGTGTTTTGGGATGGCTCAGATTACAGACAACAAAGAGCATATGAGGATCTGTACAGAACAGAGGTTTCTCCCCAATCTCATTACAGCTTCACCTATGCCTTGTGCTGCTTCTGGGCTGAGGGTTCAAGGGGAGAAGGAGGACATAGACCCCACAGCAGACAGGGAACTGTCATAGGCATTTGGATACATGGGGGATGGACATTGCTGAGGCTGGGGCCAGCCTGGAATTGAGGATCCTGTGTTCTCATCTGCTCTTTCCCCATAGCGTAGCGCCATCCATTGGCTTGGACTCAGAGAACATGAGACATTTTGATATTTATTTATTTATTTTTTTATTAAATCATAACTGTATACATTGATATGATCATGGGGCATCATACACTCGCTTCATAGACCATTTGACACATTTTTATCACAGTGGTTAACATAGCCTTTCCGGCGTTATCTCAGTTACTGTGCCAAAAACTTTACATTCTACATTTACCAAGTTTCGCAAATACCCCTGTAAGATGCACCACAGGTGTGATCCCACCGATCCCCCTCCCTCTACCCACCCCCCCTTTCCCACTTCCCCCTATTGTTAAGTTGTAACTGGGTTATAGCTTTCATGTGAGAGCCCCAAATTAGTTTCATAGTACGGCTGAGTACATTGGGTACTTTTTCTTCCATTCTTGAGATACTTTACTAAGAAGAATATGTTCCAGCTCCATCCATGTAAACATGAAAGAGGTAAAGTCTCCATCTTTCTTTAAGGCTGCATAGTATACATATACCACATGGTATACATATGGTATACATATACCACAATTTATTAATCCATTCGTGGATCGATGGGCACTTGGGCTTTTTCCATGACTTAGCTATTATGAATTGGGCTGCAATAAACATTCTGGTACAAATATCTTTGTTATGTTGTGATTTTTGGTCTTCTGGGTATATGCCAAGCAGAGGGATTACAGGATTGAATGGCAGATCTATTTTTAGATCTCTGAGTGTTCTCCATATATCTTTCCAAAAGGAATGTATTAATTTGCATTCCCACCAGCAGTGCAGAAGTGTTCCCTTTTCTCCGCATCCACGCCAACATCTCTGGTCTTGAGATTTTGTGATATAGGCTAGTCTTATTGGAGTTAGATGATATCTCAAAGTAGTTTTGATTTGCATTTCTCTGATGATTAAAGATGATGAGCATTTTTTCATATGTCTGAAGGCCGTGCGCCTGTCTTCTTCAGAGAAGTTTCTCTTCAAATCCCTTGCCCAGCCTGCGATGGGATCCCTTGTTTTTTTCTTGCTGATGCGTTTGAGTTCTCTGTGGATTCTGGTTATTAAAACTTTGTTAGAGATGTACCCTGCAAATATCCTCTCCCATTCTGAGGGCTGTCTGCTTGCTTTGCTTACTGTGTTCTTAGCTGTGCAGAAGCTTTTTAGTTTGATCAAGTCCCAGTAGTGTATTTTTGAAGCTGCTTCAATTGCCCGGGGGGTTCTCCTCATGAAATACTCACCCAGACCAATTTCTTCAAGGGTTTTCCCTGCATTCTCCTCTAGTATTCTTATAGTTTCATGTTTTAAGTTAAATCTTTAATCCAATGAGAGTCTATCTTAGTTAATGGTGAAAGGTGTGGGTCCAATTTCAGTCTTCTGCAGGTTGCCAGCCAGTTCACCCAGCAACATTTGTTAAATAGGGAATCTTTTCCCCACTGAATGTTTTTAATTGGCTTGTCAAAAATCAAATAGCAGTAAGTACCTGGATTCATCTCTTGGTTCTCTATTCTGTTCCAGATATCTACTTCTCTGTTTTTTGTGCCAATACCATGCTGTTTTGATCACTATCGATTTGTAGTAAAGTCTGAGGTCTGGTAGTGT